>NC_054886.1:17227731-17891481 GCF_018320785.1 Cheilinus undulatus
GGGGCCACAGCAGGGCAACTCCAAAATATGTGGAAATGGTTTGCTTCTTTGTTTCTACAACATCTCCAACAATGTGTTTGATTAGAATATATATATATATATATTCTAATCAAACACATATGTATAGGGGTGCAGAAATAAAGAATCACATTTTTCCAAGAAAAGCCTCTCCAGGATGGAGCTGGTTGTTTTTCATTGTTGTTTGAATATTTCTTCCCGCTGTTCCTTTGACATTATCATGTTTCCCTCTGTTTCCCATTTTGATTTAACAGTAAGTGTATTTTCTTTATTGAGCGACTGAAGACTTGAATATAGTTTTGAGATTACTTTTATTATTTAATTTCTTTTATTGATATAGTTTGGGTTAACATTTTTTTAATTGTCACTTAATCAAACTAGTGTGCTCATAATGCTGAATTTTCAAAGCCTGCAATTTTTAAACATATTTGACATATATACTGCAAAAAAAGGACTTTAGTTTTTCAGTTCCTTTATAATTTGCTGCCTGAATCCTTCAATGGCTTTTCTGGGATGAGTCTGAGATCCGCTGTTATCAGATTTGTCAATCTTCTTCATAGTCTGTTCTACAGAACCAGCCTCAGACAGTTGTCAATCAGGTTCAGAGGCTCAGTCATCTGGAACAGATTTTCTGCCTCATTCCTCAGTCACATTTCTATCTCTGGTTTTAAAAGAGATCTTAAAAAGGTTCTTTAACTGCATATAGCAATCTTGAAAGTGCATAGTGTTACAGTACAAAATGGAATTGTTTGCCTGTAAATTGTATTATCCTACTGCTTTTAGTCTCTGAGTGTATGTATGTACATGTTTTTCTTCATTCAAGGGTCACTGAGAGTGATCTGGAAAACACAACAGTGAGAGTAATGACATCCCAGCTACAACTAGAAACTCTAAATCAAGCACTGAATCTCCCCATCTGACTGATGTGAACAGATAGTAAAATTCTTTTGTGTTACTCAGTGATTGTTGTGACATGCATGCACTTGGAGAAACTTAAAACTTCCTACTTCCCTACTACTTTTAATTACTTTTACACTACTTGACATGAATACGAATAAAAGGAAAACATCCATAAAGCAGTGGTATTTAGCATGGGTGCGAATGCTCAGTTTATTCAAGTTAATATTTATTTAAGAACATTAAATTAGCATATCATTAAGATCTGAAGAAATAAAAGACTCAAAAATGTACCAAACACCACAACAACAAATTTCAGGTAGAGGACAAAACCATGGATGGGATTGGATGGATTTTAATATTGGATTATATGGATATTAACCATTACATTTAAGAAACCAGATCAGGCCCAAGAAATATCACAACTTCACATCTGACTGCCTTACGGTTTGTTATCAGCATCTTCTTTCAGACCAATATCTTGTAAAGCAGAATGTAAAAATAATAGAAAACAAAACACTGGCAAGAAAAGAGCCCTAACAGGCCTAACCACCACAAAACATGAAGCAGTTCTACTGCAATCATTCATTCCATGGCTCACTGTAACATTTGAAAAAAAAAAAAAGTTTTAAAGGGAGAAAGAGTGGCAATAAAAGTGGTAAATTGGGTTAATGTGGGGTTAATGTGGCAAAAAGAGTTGAAAATTGGTTTATAGTGAAGTAAAGTGATTTTAACTGGCAACAAGTGTTAAAAGTGGCAAAATTAGCAAGGATGGGTCAGAAGTGGTAAAGAAAAAAGTCTGTTAAAATTGTCAGAACTGTGTATTTGTATGTCAATATAGAAGATTTTCCACTTCACAGGTAGAGTTCATTGTCTTATGAAGCCAAGGAAAGACATTGGATACAGTCTAAAGAAAACACACATGTCATTGACATCACGTACACGTTAATATCTTGCTTTAGAATGATAACTAGCAAAGGTTGGAACCAGACTTATATGTTTTAAACAAGTGGATATTATAGGTGTTTAAAGATTAAAACTGGGGGGGTAGCAGCCTATTGGTTAGTTTGTATGCCCCATGTACAGAAGTACTGGTCATCAAAGCAGGTGGTCCAAGTCCAAATTCAAACTCCTTTTTCATTTGACATTCCCATGCTCTCTACTCAATTTCTGGATCCATCTGCTGTCCTGTCTCTCTAAGGGCATAAAAGCCTCCCAAAAATAGTCTTTAAAATATAAATATTCTTAAAAATTCTAGAAAATGAAGGCAATTTCTAAGTGCAATAAGTTCCAGTTCCTTGTTTGTCCATTTGAGGCTGGCTCCAGAATCCCAAGAAGTCACATAGACACCCATTCATAAATTGCTATTTTAAAAGCAAAAAAATAAACAGGTTTACAGCCTGGTTGAAAGGCCAATTTGGATGTGAGATGTATCCAGTGCAGTGGATATGTGAAACAGCTAATCAGGCATATTCTTCATTTGAAAGTAGGTTTAGATGATCATTGATGAATTCCATTACTTCTGTCTGGTTCACTCCTCTTGTGTCAATGTTGGCATCTGTGAAAATTTAAGAAAAAAATGATCTTTGTCCTACTGAATGACAGCATATCCAGTTATATCAAGCTAATCCTTTACATCATTGTATTTACCTTGCTTGTGTTGTCCTGATCTGGTTGCTCCACGCTGGAAGCGTCAGAAACATCAAATGATGTCTGGACCACAACTGGGTAATCAAAGACAAGAGGCTTCACAACAGCAACTTTTGGGCAATACTGGAAAAAAACAATTTTTTGTCCATGTGTGGGAACAGAAGTTGGATCAGATTTTTGCTGTGTTGTATTGGCCTCTGCAGGATTTGTGGTTGACACATCCATTACTTGTGTTTGCTCAAATGTAGATGTACCATCTGATGGATTGTTGGGGAGAATGGATGATTCCCCACCAGTTTTTCCTTCAAGGGATGTAGTCAGTGTTGACAAGGCTGTTGATGCAGGCCCTGTTGCTCTGTTTTTTTCTTTAGTTGGTGAGACAAATCCTGTCATGTGAGTAGTAACATTTTTTACTTCCTTGACAGAACTTGTACTATTAATTGGAGACACATGAATGGTTCTTGACACACTGGTCATTTGGGATGCTGTTGTTTGATCTCGAATCATTGCTGGTGAGACTGTAGATGGCACTGATCCTTTTTGTGACTCAAGTGTTGGTGAAAATGGCGTCACTGGTGCTGTTGTGGAACTTGAGCCACGGGATCCTCTAGTTTGTGTGGTAAATGATGAGTCATTTCTTGTTTTCAAGCTCTGTTCTGTGATGAGTTGTGGCTTTGAGGCTGTGAGTTGTACCCTTGTTGGAGTTGCTGACATAAGTGTGGGTGAATCTGTCGTAGCAAGCGTTGTGCTTTTTGTTGGAGCTGATGTATGTGTGTTTTCAGTTTGTGAATTCTCCTTTACTGTTGGTTGCACATCTGCTGTACGTTCTGGCTGTGACGTTTCTTCTATTGTGGTAGAATCTGTAGTGGGTTGAATGGATTGTGTTGACATCATAAGTCCTACTGTTGTTTGCACATCTGTAGTTTGTTGCAATACCGAGGTGGACAGGATAGTTTGTGCTGATGTTGGGACTGGTTCTGTTGCTGTTTGGGTAGATGGGGTTGGCAGTGTTGGTCTTATTGTTGTTTGCACATCTGTAGTTTGTAGCAGTTGTGGGACGGATTTGCTAGTTTGAATGGATGTTGGTGCTTCTTCTATTGTGGTTAGTTGAGATTGTGTTGGAACCACTGGTCCTATTGTTGTTGGAGCATCTGTAGTTTTTAGTAAGTCTTGGGCAAACAGAGTAGTTTGTGTTGGTGTTGGGGCCTCTGCTGTCCTAGGTGGAGTTGATTGTGTTGGAACCACTGGTCCTATTGTTGATTTAAGTGGAATATTTTGTGTTGGTGCCATTGCTACTTTCAGTGAGGTTTGCTGTGTTGTTTGTAGCATCATTGGAATAGATAGGGTAGTTTGAGTTGTTGTTGGGGCCTCTTCTGTTGTGGATTTAGTCACTTGTGTTGAAACCATTGGTCTTATTGTTGTTTGCACATCTGTATTTTTTGGTTGTGTTGGGACTGATTGGGTGGTTTGTGTTGATTTTGGGGCATCTTCTTGTGTCGTGGATGGAGTCAATTGTGTTGGAACCACTGGTCCCTATCGTTGTTTGTACATCTGTATTTTGTTGCAATATTGAGATGGATGGGAAGTTATTGTCGATGTTGTAGTTGCTTCTTTTCTAGGTGGAGTATTTGGTGTTGGGGCTATTGGTACTTTCAATGAGGTTTGCTGTGTTTTTTGGATGTGTTGGGACTAATTGGGTGGTTTGTGTTGATTTTGAGGCATGTTCTGTTGTGGGTGTAGTTAATTGTGTTGGAACCACTCGACCTATCATCGTTGTTTGCACATCTTTAGTTTGCAATTGGGCTGTGAAAGATGAAGTTGATTGTGTTGATGTTGGGGCCTCTTGTGTTGTGGATAGAGTCAAATGTGTTGGAACAACTGTTCCTTTTGTTGTTGTTTGCAGATCAGTAGTTTGTAGTTGGGCTGGGAAAGATGAAGTTGGTTGTGTTGATATTGGGGCCTCTTGTGTTGTGGATGGGGTCAATTGTGTTGGAACCACTCGTCCTTTTGTTGTTGTTTGAACTGCTGTATTTTTTGTTTGTGTTGGGACAGGTGGGGTTGTTTGTGTTGATGTCAGGGGCCCGTCTGTTGTAGGTGGAGTAGAGTGTGTCACCACTGGCCCTATCGTTGTTTGTACATCTGTATTTTGTTGCAATATTGAGATGGATGGGGAAGTTATTGTCGATGTTGTAGTTGCTTCTTTTCTAGGTGGAGTATTTTGCATTGGTGCTATTGGTACTTTCAATGAGGTTGCCTGTGTTGTTTGTAGCATCATTGGCATGGATAGGGTAGTTTGAGTTGTTGTTGGGGCCTCTTCTGTCGTGGATGTAGTCAATTGTGTTGGAACCATTGGTCCTATTATTGTTGTTTGCAAATCTGTATTTTTTGGTTGTGTTGGGATTGACTGACTAGTTTGTGTTGATTTTGGGGCATCTTCTGTTGTGGGTGTAGTTGATTGTGTTGGAACCACTCGACCTATCATTGTTGTTTGCACATCTGTAGTTTGTAGTTGGACTGGGAAAGATGAAGTTGGTTGAGTTGATGTTGGGGCCTCTTGTGTTGTGGATGGAGTCAATTGTGTTGGAACCACTGGTCTTTTTGTTGTTTTTTGCACAGTTGTAGTTTTTGTTTGTGTTGGGACAGGTGGGGTTGTTTGTGTTGATATTTGGGGCCCGTCTGTTGTAGGTGGACTAGAGTGTGTCACCACTGGCCCTATCGTTGTTTGCAAATCTGTAGTTTCTTGCAATATTGAGATGGATGGGGAAGTTATTGTCGATGTTGTAGTTGCTTCTTTTATAGGTGGAGTATTTTGTGTTGGTGCCATTGCTACTTTCAGTGAGGTTTGCTGTGTTGTTTGTAGCATCATTGGAATAGATAGGGTAGTTTGAGTTGTTGTTGGGGCCTCTTCTGTTGTGGATTTAGTCACTTGTGTTGAAACCTTTGGTCCTATCATTGTTGTTTGCACATCTGTATTTTTTGGCTGTGTTGGGACTGATTGGGTGTTTTTTGTTGATTTTGGGGCATCTTCTGTTGTGGGTGTAGTTAATTGTGTTGGAACCACTCGACCTACCATCGTTGTTTGCACATCTGTTGTTCGCAATTGGGCTGGGAAAGATGAAGTTGGTTGTGTTGATGTTGGGGTCTCTTGTGTTGTGAATAGAGTCAATTGTGTTGGAACAACTGTTCCTTTTGTTGTTTGCTGATCTGTAGTTTGTAGTTGGGCTGGGAAAGATAGAGTTGGTTGTGTTGTTGTTGGGGCCTCTTGTGTTGTGGATGGGGTCAGTTCTGTTGGAACCACTGGTCCTTTTGTTGTTGGTTGCACAGCTGTATTTTTTGTTTGTGTTGGAACAGGTGGGGTTGTTTGTGTTGATGTTGGGGGCCTGTCTGTTGTAGGTGGACTAGAGTGTGTCACCACTGGCCCTATCGTTGTTTGCACACCTGTTGTTTGTTGCAATATTGAGATGGATGGGGAAGTTATTGTCGATGTTGTAGTTGCTTCTTTTCCAGGTGGAGTATTTTGTGTTGGTGCTATTGGTAATTTCATTGAGGTTGCCCGTGTTGTTTGTAGCATCACTGGCATGGATAGGGTAGTATGAGTTGTTGTTGTGGCCTCTTCTGTCGTGGATGTCGTCAATTGTGTTGGAACCATTGGTCCTATTATTGTTGTTTGCACATCTGTGTTTTTTGGTTGTGTTGGGATTGACTTACTAGTTTGTGTCGATTTTGGGGCATCTTCTGTTGTGGGTGTAGTTGATTGTGTTGGAACCACTCGACCTATCATTGTTGTTTGCACATCTGTAGTTTGTAGTTGTGCTGGGAAAGATGAAGTTGGTTGTGTTGATGTTGGGGCCTCTTGTGTTGTGGATGGAGTCAATTGTGTTGGATCCCCTTGTCCTTTTGTTGTTGTTTGCAGATCAGTAGTTTGTAGTTGGGCTGGGACAGTTGGGGTTGTTTGTGTTGATGTCAGGGGCCCGTCTGTTGTAGGTGGAGTAGAGTGTGTCACCACTGGCCCTATCGTTGTTTGTACACCTGTAGTTTGTTGCAATATTGAGATGGATGGGGAAGTTATTGTCGATATTGTAGTTGCTTCTTTTCTAGGTGGAGTATTTTGTGTTGGTGTCATTGGTACTTTCAGTGAGGTTTGCTGTGTTGTTTGTAGCATCACTGGCATGGATAGGGTAGTTTGAGTTGTGGTTGGGGCCTCTTCTGTCGTGGATGTAGTCACTTGTGTTGAAACCAATGGTCTTATTGTTGTTGTTTGCTCATCTGTATTTTTTGGTTGTGTTGGGACTGATTGGGTGGTTTGTGTTGATTTTGGGGCATCTTCTGTTGTGGGTGTAGTTAATTGTGTTGGAACCACTCGACCTACCATCGTTGTTTGCACATCTGTTGTTCGCAATTGGGCTGGGAAAGATGAAGTTGGTTGTGTTGATGTTGGGGTCTCTTGTGTTGTGAATAGAGTCAATTGTGTTGGAACAACTGTTCCTTTTGTTGTTTGCTGATCTGTAGTTTGTAGTTGGGCTGGGAAAGATAGAGTTGGTTGTGTTGATGTTGGGGCATCTTGTGTTGTGGATGGAGTCAATTGTGTTGGAACCACTGGTCTTTTCGTTGTTGGTTGCACAGCTGTATTTTTTGTTTGTTTTGGAACAGGTGGGGTTGTTTGTGTTGATGTTTGGGGCCCGTCTGTTGTAGGTGGACTAGAGTGTGTCACCACTGGCCCTATCGTTGTTTGAACATCTGTAGTTTGTTGCAATATTGAGATGGATGGGGAAGTTATTGTCGATATTGTAGTTGCTTCTTTTCTAGGTGGAGTATTTTGCGTTGGTGCTATTGGTAATTTCATTGAGGTTGCCCGTGTTGTTTGTAGCATCACTGGCATGGATAGGGTAGTATGAGTTGTTGTTGGGGCCTCTTCTGTCGTGGATGTAGTCAATTGTGTTGGAACCATTGGTCCTATTATTGTTGTTTGCACATCTGTGTTTTTTGGTTGTGTTGGGATTGACTGACTAGTTTGTGTTGATTTTGGGGCATCTTCTGTTGTGGGTGTAGTTAATTGTGTTGGAACCACTCGACCTACCATCGTTGTTTGCACATCTGTAGTTTGTAGTTGGGCTGGGAAAGATGAAGTTGGTTGTGTTGATGTTGGGGCCTCTTGTGTTGTGGATGGAGTCAATTGTGTTGGATCCCCTTGTCCTTTTGTTGTTGTTTGCAGATCAGTAGTTTGTAGTTGGGCTGGGACAGTTGGGGTTGTTTGTGTTGATGTTGGGGGCCCGTCTGTTGTAGGTTGACTAGAGTGTGTCACCACTGGCCCTATCGTTGTTTGCACATCTGTAGTTTGTTGCAATATTGAGATGGATGGGGAAATTATTGTCGATGTTGTAGTTGCTTCTTTTCTAGGTGGAGTATTTTGTGTTGGTGCCATTGGTACTTTCAGTGAGGTTTGCTGTGTTGTTTGTAGTATCATTGGAATAGATAGGGTAGTTTGAGTTGTTGTTGGGGCCTCTTCTGTCGTGGATGTAGTCACTTGTGTTGGAACCAATGATCCAATCGTTCTTGTTTGCAAATCTGTACTTTTTGGTTGTCTTGGGACAGATAGGGTATTTTGTGTCGATTTTGGGGCATCTTCTGTTGTGGGTGTAGTTATTTGTTTTGGAACCACTCGTCCTATCATTGTTGTTTGCACATCTGTAGTTTGTAATTGGGGTTGGAAAGATGAAGTTGGTTGTGTTGATGTTGGAGCCTCTTCTTGTATTGTGGATGGAGTCAATTGTGCTGGATCCCCTGGTCCTTTTGTTGTTGTTTGCAGATCAGTAGTTTGTAGTTGGGCTGGGAAAGACAGAGTAGGTTGTGTTGATGTTGTAGCAACCTCTGTCATATGTGGAGTCAATTGTGTTGAAACCATTGGTCCTATCATTGTAGTTTGCACATCTGTATTTTGAAGCAGTGTATGGACCGATGGGGTCATTTTGTTTGATGTAGGGGCCTCTTGTGTTGTGGATGTAGTCATTTGTGTTGAAACCATTGGTCTTTTTGTTGTTGTTTGCACATCTGTAGTTTGTGGTTGTGTGGGGAGAGTTGGAGTAGGTTGCGTTGATGTTGAGCCCGTCTGTTGTGTTGTGGCTGGTGTCAACTGTGTTGGAACCATTGGTCCTTTAGTTGTAGTTTGCACATCTGTAGTTTGTAGTTTTGCTGAGAAAGATGGAGTAGGTGTCTTTGATGTTGGGGCCTCTTGTGTTGTGGTTGTAGTTAATTGTGTTTGAACCACTCGTGCTATCATTGTAGTTTGCACAGAAGTAGTTTGTAGTACTGTTGGGACAGATGGAGTAGTTTGGGTTGATTTTGGGCCCTCTTGTGTTGTGGATCGAGTCAATTGTGTTGGTACGATTGGTCCTAGTGTTGTAGTTTGCACAGTCGTAGTTTGTAGTGTTGGGACAGATGGGGTTGTTTGGTTTGATGTTGATGCCTCTTCTGTTGTGGGTTGAGTCAACTGTGTTGGGACAGATGGGGTTGTTTGGTTTGATGTTGATGCCTCTTCTGTTGTGGGTTGAGTCAACTGTGTTGGAACCCTTGGTCCTGTTGTTGTATTTTGCATATCTGTAGTTTGTGGTTGTGTTTGGACTGATGTGGTAGGTTTTGTCAATGTAGAGGCCTCTTCTTTTGTGGTTGGAGTCATGTATGTTGGAATCATTGGTCCTATTGTTGTAGTTTTCACATCTGTAGGTTGTAGTTGTGCTGAGAAAGATGGAGTAGGTTGTTTTGATGTTGGCACCTCTTCTGTTGTTCCTTGAGTCAACTGCGTTAGAAAAATTGGTCCTATTGTTGTATTTTTCACATCAGTAGTTTGTAGTTGTGTTTGGACTGATGGGGTAGGTTGTGTTGATGTAGGGGCCTCTTCTGTTGTGTTTAGAGTCATGTGTGGTAAAACATTAGTTGTAGCCATTTGTGCTGATGTTGCTGCTGCCTCTGTTGATAGTGGGAACGATTTTGTTGGTTTTGTTCCAGACACATCTTGTGTTGTGGATTCTGTCGTGGTAGGCTGTGTTGGTTTGGTTCCTGATCCTGTCAGGGAAGGTGTTACGCTGTGAATTTTTGTCAATTCTACACTTTGATTTGTAGATGACTCTGTTGATGATCCTGATTCTGTCATTTGGACTTGTGTAGATATAACTGTAATGTATGATAATGTGTTTTCTGTTGTTTGTGGCAGTGTTGTAGTAGGTGAACTAATTTGTGTTGATGTTATTTGTTTAGTAGTTGTAGACATGGCAAGGTCAAACGTATTGGTCTTCAGTGCTGATTGGGTAAGATCTGTTGCTTCCGACATGGTTCCTTCAGTTTGTCTTGTTGGAAAATACGATGTAGCTACATTGATTTGGGTTGGTGCAACATTTTGGCCGTTCTCTAAGGCAGAACGGACAGTTTGAGGTGGCTTTGTTGATTGGGTTTGACTTGTTGATGCTTTATTCTGAGATGATTTCATTGGTGGTGATGAAGTTGTGGGTTCTGGTGGTTGAATTAGCATGGTTGTGGATGACATGCTGTCTTTTGGCATTGTATTGCTACTTGCCCGCACATTCACTGTTGATAGTGGTGTCTTTCTGCTACTAGTTGCTACAACTGGAGTTGTACCTAATGTAGTGTTTAATGGTGTTTGAATGTGGGTCTTCGTGGACACTGTTGTATTTCCCATTTTGGGTCCAGCAGTTGTGCCCTGTTCAGTTGTTGATAACTGGGATGTGACTAGTTCTGCTGAAGCAGATGCAGTACTTTGTGAGGATTGCATTTCTGTATTTTGTATAGATAGTGTTGATACAATGTGTTGTGGTGTTGCAGTTGATTCTGTTGCTCCAGTCATCCCAGTGTCTGCTATGGTGGACGTTAGTTGTGTTGTGATTGCTGTGGATTGAGTTGATGTCATTGTCGATGCTGCAGATGTTCCCACATTTAGTATTGACATAGGATTTTTGGTTGTTTTTCCTATAATTTGTGAACTTTCTTTTGGTGAAGAGGACATAGTTGATGATAGGGTTGATTGTGGTAGATCTGTTGTGGATTTTGAAAGTGCTGTGGCTTGGGTTTGAAGAGTTGTTGACTCTCTTGTTACTGGCACACTATGTGTTGATGTGCTCTGAAGTGTGGTGGCATCTGCTAGTTTTAATTTGGTCAGTTGTGTTGTTGGAACAGTGGAAAAGGTTGTGGTTTTGCTTGCTGTAGTTTGTGGCGGTGGCGTACTTTCTGAGATTTTTGATGTCACAGTGGGTGTTTTGAATTGTGTTGACTTTATAATAGATGTGTCAAGTCCTGGTGATGTTGAGTGACTTGCTGTCTGCTCTGTTTTGGATGACTGAGTTGCAGCTGAGTCATGTTGAGTTGATGGATATACTGTGAAAGTTGTGGATGGTTCATCTGGTTTGGCTTGTTTCACTGTTGTGGTAGATGTAAGTGATGCTGATTCCCTGCTTTTTGAATAAACCGTGGATCCTGTTGGTGTAGCGCTGTCTGAAGACACGGATGCTTTCCCAATATGTGGTGTTAAGGTTGCTTTTACAGTGGATTTATCTGGTGGTGTGTGTGAATATACTGTAGATCCTGTAATATCTGTTGATGTTTGCAGGGTAGACATTATAAGATCTGTTGGGTTTTTTTCTGCAACAGATGTTAACTTTTGTTCTTTAGCTGGAGCTGTAGTTGCAATACTGCTTGTTTGAGTTGCTTCTGTTGTTTCTGCCTCTACTGTTTCAATGGATTGCATAGTTTTTGACGATGTCACTGATTCTGGTGTCCCCCGCATTGTTGGAATCAACAGTTGTGTTGGCGCTTCTTCTGTTCTGGTTTCTGTCAATGCTGTGGTTGGCATTAATGTTTCTGTGCTAGCTTTCATGGATGCAGATCTAAGACTTGTAGTTGTGGATGCTGTTATTACAGATGTAGAACTATGAGAGGGTGATTGGGTTGGTACTAATGTGGCTGACACCGTAGTTTTTGGAGTTGACTGAGCCACCATGGAGTCTAGAGCCTTGGCTATTTCTATGAGTGCTTTTGTTTGGTTGGTTGTTATGGTTTCAGTAATCGTAGATGAGATCTTTTGAGCTGAGGTTGTGGCTGATGTTTTTAAAAGTGTTGAACTCTTGCTTGTGATTGTTTCTTTTAAGGAAGATTGTTTCTGTTGTGTTGTTGAAATGGACACTTTAGGGGTTTGGGTTGTTGTAGAGTTGGGGTTGAGAGTCCCATTATTTGATTGTGTTGATGTGCTTGACACAGACGATTCAGATTCAGTGATTTGTTCTGATTTGTGTGATGTTTTTGCTGATGATGTTGAAGTATACATTGGGGTTGACTGTACCATGTTTTGAATCTGTGATGTAAGGGATTTTGTCCCTACTTTTGTTGTTCTCTGTGATGTTTCAGAATGTTCAGGGTGTGTCACAGTACTGGTGAATGCTATCTCTACAGACGTAGTTCCAGATATTGTTGATAATATTGTTGATATAGTTGTTTGCAAAGGAGTGTTTTGTTGTAGAGCTGAGAGCCCATCAATTTTCAGTGGAACACTTTTATTTGCTTCTGAAGATACTTCTGAAATTGTTGATGCAGATTGTTTTGTTGTAATGGGTCTTGTGGTTTGTTTCTCAGTGGTTTGAATGTCTTGATTGGCATTATTTTCCACTCTAGGGGAAGGCATATGTTGTGAAGCTGTTGTGCTATTTGTAGCTAAGAAAGACAATGTTTGTTGTTGTGGTAAACTTGTTTCAAGTGTTGCTTTGTGGTTTATCGTGGATGGTGTTTGCACCTTGGCTGTACTTGTTTCCTCTGGGGAAATGGTCGTCTCATTTGCTTTTTCATTTGCTGTACTCTTTAGATTCATCTCAGTTGATGAAGTGAGGTTTAAAGCTGCAGTGTCGGATTCATTTGTGGTAAAACTTGGCTTTTTTGTTGTGTCTTGGGATTCAAATGCAGGTGTGTTTACTGAAAAGGCATCAGCAGTATGTGAGGTAGATGGAATGTTGGACTGTGTGAGTTGATCTGTGATGTCCGAGGCCTTAGGTGTGGTTGGCACAGCAGTTGCATAAATATTTGTGGGTGAGTCATGAACATGGGTGTTTTCAAGGGTTGAAGATGTGGCAGTTTCATCCACCGATGGGGAAATTACATCAATGGGTACTTTCATATCTTCCATGGTGGAATTTGGTGAATCTGAGCTAAATTCTTGCATTGGCAGTCTTTGGCTTGAAGGAGCTGTAGTTGAGGTTGTAAGACTTTGTGTTGAGTCAAAAAAAATTTGTGGTACTGTTGCTATGTCTACTGAAGAAGTCCTTTGCTTTGAAACACTGTGCACCATTGTTGAAGTGCTGGTGCCAAGGAATGAATGTTTATTGCTAACCATGGGAGAAGTGCCATTACCAGATGGTTCTGACGTTGGCTTAATTGTATCCTTGAAAGGTGACAGACTGGTTTGAGCAGAAACGTGAGCACCCATCACAGAAGTACTGTGTGAAAATTTTCCCATAGCAGTGGCTATAATTGGACTCTTCTCTGTTGATGTTGCAGTCATAGGCAATGATGTTTCTCCATTGACCACAGCGTCATTCTGTACTGATGCAGCCATGCTTTCCTGTGTGCTCTTGGAGGTTGATGTTAACACCTCAGCTGAAGTCAACATGTTTGACTCTGTAGGGGTTACTGATGCTGTTGTCCATGTTGTTGACGTATGTTGACTGTTGATTGTCTGACTTGTTGAAATTTCACTGATCTCTTGTACGGTAGTGGTCAATGCATTTCCTGTACTCACTTCAGGAACCATGCTGGAAACTGTGAACCTGAGGTGAGGTAGCCAGATAGCTGCAATAGAAGGAAAGCAAAAGTTTTCATAACTACTTATGCATAACAGGCTTTACATCATGAGAAATGGTATTGCACCATTTTAATTCATTCATTTTACTGATAGAATTTCCTGAAATATTCATTGTCATGGAATGTCATGTAAATATTTACCCCTTTGAAGTGACTGACCTAATTCAACAGCGGTCCAGCCAAATAGGGCTAGCAGTCTCACAATTAGTGAAATGGAGATCACTTGAATGCAATGAATGTGTCCCAAGTAAATGTAGTATATAGAAACCTGTGTCTGGAATGTCCAGGCACTGGTTAATCAGTACCCTTGGCTACCATTACACCATGAAGACAAAAGAACACTCCAAGTAACTCCGAGAAAGGGTTATTGAAAATTATAAGTCAGGGGATGGATACAAAATATTCCCAAGACACTGAACATCCCCCTGAGTTCAGTTAAATCCATCATCAAGAATTGAAGGAATATGGCACATGTGTAAATCTGCCTACATCAGGCCATCCTCATAAACTGAGTGACCACCAAGACACCTATGACTACTCAAGGAGTTACATGCTTCAGCAGCGGAGAAGGGAGAGACTCTGCATACAACAACTACTCCCCGGGTTCTTCACCAGTCAAAGACCTATGGGAGACTGGCAAAGAGAAAGCAACTGTTGAAGAGAACTCATCTTAAAGTTAACGAGAGTTCGCCGAAAGGCCTGTGGGAGACTCCATGGTCAAGTGGAATAAAGTTCGAAATGGTGCTTTGTAGTCATCAGACAAGACTCTATGTTTGGCAGACACCAAACACTGCACATCACCACAAACACACAATTCTTACCACGAAGCACAGTGGTGGCAGCATCATGCTAGGGGGATGCCCTGGCAGCCGGCCTTTGAAGGCTTGTAAAGGTAGAGGGTTAAATTAATGCGGGAAAATAGGAAAATCTTGGTGGAAAATCTTGTACCGTCTGCAAGAGAGTTATGGTGCATCTACTAAATATTGACTTGAAGTGGGTGAATATTTATGCATATACTTTTTACACTTTAATTTCACTAATAAAATGTCAGTTCCAAAATGTGACGAAAGTGTGTCGACATCCTGTTTCGGATCCATTGCTAGAGAATAAAGTATGTTTTCAGCCATTTTTAAAGCAGTCTAGAAAATCAGCTGCAATCTTCATCTCTTAATTAGAGATGTCAGTATCATGGAAATGAGATTATATCATCATATGATCATGATATAAGTATTATATTTAATCCTATAATCATATTCATCATATATTATAATCAGATTCTATGGTGCAACTTTTGCTGCCAGCTTTATTTTGATGCTGTAAAACTATACCATATTTATAGTGGAAGCGGGACAGTACTTACATTCAAAAGTATATTGGGCAGTGGAGGACTTGGCTTCCTCTTGATAATGTGCTATTTTTAAATTTTTCTGTCTTTTTACTTTTTTAAGAGAGGGAAAATTGTGTGTATTCGATTGTAGGTAATTAGTTGTACAAAGAACTTAGTCATTTGAAGAATTTGAGGCTCTTCAGCAGTGGAACAGTCTTCCAGTTCTGCTCTGTCATCCCTGTTTCTGACTCACTCTACTGTCCTATCTCTCCAAAAGATTCAAAAAGCCCAAAAAAAAATCAATGTAAAAGAAAAGAAAACCCTATCCAAATGTATGGAACTGTTTCCAAAAATAGCTCCATAATGTGTTTCTTCTTCAATTTTAATTTATTTAACCTTTATTTAACCAGATGAAAAAACCCATTGAGATAGAGATCTCTTTTTCAATGACTGCAACGTTTTTTGTTTTTTGTTTTTTTCCTGATACAAATAGTCCGAAGCATTCGAGTTTTCAAGGTTAAACTTTATAGAGGCTATTCATACCCTGAGTTATCATTCTTCTGATATTATCTGGTATTTGCAGATGATGTTGGCATATCTGACAACAGTTGGTCAAAGGCACAAAGTTTCATCATAGACCAATGATAATATGCAACATTACTTACCTATCAGCAAGCTCAGGTAAACTTCACAGTCCATAATGGCGCTGGCAAGGGATTGCTATTCACAAACAGGAAGCATATCTGTTGACAAAGCAAGGACAACAAGTAACAAATTCAAGGAATTTTATTGACCTCTTAAACATTTTACCAATTTATCCAGGAAAACTTCATGCTCTGGTCAAGAAAGGCAGCAACACTTTTAGAAATATTACTAAACATTAAAAAATTTAAAAAATGTCCTCTTTGGTGCCCTGTATATGGAAAAAATTTACATATAGGTCGTTTCCACCCAGGGGTTCATTTTAGTTTGACACAGCATGCCAGGCTTTTATTTTTTGCATTTCCATATATCAAACAATGGAAAGGGTTCCAAAAAACCAGCCTATACAGCCCCACTTTTTTGGCATCCCCCCGTAGGGGTACCAGTCTAACCTATCCGTTCCAAAAAGATGGGGCTACACATACACAATAGAGCTTTGCATGGATGTCATTTTCAGCGTGCGACATGACTGCTCAGGCAGACTGCAAAACAAAGCACGGAAGTCTGCTCTTTGTGGAGTGGGAGAAAACGGGAGAAAAATAGACCAATATCTGCTTAAATTAGGGATATTTGGACTGGACAGAGATCCACACTGTTTCCTAGTCCATGGATATTGATGTGTTGCCACCAATCAAGTCTCCTGACGTTTAACTAGACCTGATTTTAAGTACACGAAGCGGAGCCTGGAGGCACACATCAGCCTCGTGATGGATGCGAAACAGAATTAATGTTTAGTTTGGATGACGTGAAGATTTTCAGTTGATTCTGTGTATTGTAGGTGTGAAAAGATCACTCTGTGGTTGTTGAGCATGTTTGTAAAACTTCAGGCAGCAGCCTGTTTTTAAACAAGGTCTACACACCCAAGATGTCCTACTTAGTTTGATTTTAACACCAGTTAAACCTTAAGGTAAATTCTCATGGTACAGCTTGCAACTTATATATTATGTCATATAAACTGTTATGGACTTGATATATCAACATATTAACATACCATTGCAACTCAAAACTTTTCTGTACACGTATTCTGTGCACTGAGGATCTGTACTGACCATGGTTAGCATAGTTAAGATGAAGTTATTTAAAAAACAGTTAATTTCAACTGAAAAAAGCTGTTTCCTGCTTATTCACTTCTGATTTCTGTCCCTCATCCTTTCTACAACTCCACGACTGGAAAAGCGGACATGCTGCATGTGATGTCACACGAATATCCCTGACAGTCCACCTACCAAGTGAGGGTACGGGTGTCTATGGAACCGCAAACTATTTTAGGATTTAACATACCGAACCATACCAAACCATACTCAATCAAAAAGGACCACCTGATGGAAACCCAGCCATAGTATCCTCTTTTGGGGCCTCTTAATGGACACATTTGACAAAATGTCCTCTTTGGTGTCCTATAAATAGACAAATTATGACAAATCTTCTTTTGTGCTCTCTAAATGGACTAGATTTGACAATGTGTTCTTCTGTGCCTTCATAATGCACAAATTTAACAAAGGGTTCCTCCTCTAAATGGGCAAATTTTGACAAAGCGTTTTCACCGGGCCCCTCTTAAAGGACAGAATTTGATAAAGCGTCCTCTTTGGTATTGTCTGAATGGAAAAAATTTGACATCTGCTCTCTGCGGTGCCCTCTTAATGGACAAAATTGACAAAGTGTTTTCTTTGGTTCCCTCTAAATGGACAGAATTTGACAGTGTTCTTTGGTTTCCTTTAAGTGTCAAAATGTGCTAGAGTGTTCTAGTTGGTATATGTCCAATAGTGGAAAAAATGCAATTAAGTGCCTTCAGTTCCTCAGTAATAGTTATTTTTATTACCACTTTGCGCTCTGGTACCCCACCAACACATAAAGCAGGTGGCCTTTTTATAATGTTAGCCCCTCCCCTCTATATTCCACCACTGCAGCAGATCAGTAGTGAACCTCAATGCTCCATGATATATATTATTCTACCATTTACAACATCTGGAAGATGCATGCATTTAAAAACATCCTCAAAGTCGATTAGAGGTATAAAAGGAGCAGCACCAAGTCTTTTTTACGGCAAAATAACAAGTGTGATTTCTGAAATAAAAACTCAGTTGCTATGTAGCCTCTTGAATCCTGAGGTCCCCCTATTGGGGGACTTTTGGAGGCACTGGCAAACACAGTGTGAAATAATGCACTAGTCACGAAAGAAGTGTAGTGATGTTGCACATCAAATTAAACAGCAGAACCTGGGCTACAAGACTATATAAACCTTTTTTACATGCCCCAAACACAACTTAAATAACAACTAAATGAATAACGACATAACAAACTCCATACATCTCCACTGTGTCAACCCATTCGCCATATTTCCGGCTCTACCGCTATGACACTTCATGCAGAACACACGATATACACCTCAAATGAATTTTTTTTTTACATTTTTGCTGTGTGCCATCTTCATTTACTCTTCACCAGTATCACATATGCTCATATTAACACATCTTAATAATTCTCACAAGTGTTCCCTTTACTATGACACTAAAATTATTCAAATAGACCTTGTGGTTGCAGAGATATACCCATTTTATTATGGGTATGCAATTTTAGAGCAGAAACCTAAAAAATAGAAAAATAGGCTCAGGGTTCTTTACAAGTTTCTCATAGAATGAAAGTATTGTGTCTTGAACACTGTCTTTGAGGGCAGTTCATCTGAGCTTACTACATTTGCATACAGTTTGAAAAACGTAGGAGATGATGTGTTGGTGACAAAATTCCTCTACCCGCTGGTATGTGCTCCTCAGCCTGGCAGATGTTATCTATGAATGTAGACATATCTCTTGTTATTTTTACCATTATCTCCGTACTAATCTCTAGGTACAGATTAGAAGATCTAGAATCTGTACTACGGACTGTGTTTGTCAACATGTTGCATGCATCGTATGATTTATGTATCTCTGTGAACAAATATCTACATCAAGTCCAAGACGAGTCCCTAGTACCTAAAACCTAGAGCCAATTAAATTGAATTATCAATTATTTTTAAGCCATTCCAGCTTTCTAGGTGGGCTACACTGATGTGTTTCATTAATGTATGAATTTCTTCAACTTTTTATTCTAAGAGCTGTTACACTCTTCATCGATAATATTAACAGGATTATTTGTGTATTTAGGGTGGAAAAATGAGATAACATGTTTTTAACTGCACTCATACTTTACATCTATCTTATACTAAATATTCCTCCTTTAAAATGACTGGTTTTATTCAGATTTCTCACTGAAAACTAAAATTCCAATTTTTTCCAGGGGACATTTGAACACATCATAAAAAGGTCTTAACTTCGTTCCCCCTGTGATAGTCTAAAGTCTGAGTTGTCATTGAACATATCATATTTTTACCTGTACCTCCTTGTTTAACTCACTAATCAGCGTTATCTCGCTATTAATGCACATTTCAACGTTGGATTGAAATTTTTAACTGACAGGACTCACTACAAGGTTTAAGAGTTTTTATCACTCTGTCCAAGACTGAGGAGGATTACTGTACAGCAGCAACAGCAGCTAATATGACCAGTCTGAGCAGCTGATGGAGATTTTCAGCGATTCAAAGGTAGGCTGCTGCGTTTTAGTTTAATTTCCTGTAAAGATTACTGTGGGAATACAGAGAAGAGCCACAGGTTTAAGCAACCTATCAACCTATCAGTTCCTCTCTCTCTGTCACCAAGGCTAGCCTGCTGCTCCTGCTCTCTCACCTCTTGTTTTTTTCACAGACAGCAGGTTAGACACATGTGAACATGCATGCAGGTGAACGCACACCAGGCTCTGCATTAACACTGATCAGTTATGAGGGGTTTTCTCACACAAAAGCAATAATTATTACTACAGAATGGAATAGTCTTTAGAAAAAAGGTTCAAGTCTTCCTCTTCATTCTCAAGTCCTGACGCAGTTAAAGCTCAAGTCCAAGTCCGAGTCACGAGTCCTCCAAATCGGGACTCGAGTCGGACTCAAGTCCGAGTCCTGGACTCGAGTACTACGACACCGCCTTAGCTACAAATCTAGTTTAGACTGTATATAAAGCTAATAAGTGGTTAGATTGACTCGCTGCCCGAAACGCATCAGAAAGGCTCCATTCTGTGATGTTATTGGTTGACCGCTGACATCAGCCCTGCACATGGGTCTGTATGTGTCTGACTGACTGAGTGAGTGACTGTACTTTGAGAGCCATACATACAGAGATGCGCTATGGGCGGTGTGGCCTCGCTCTGATTGGCCTGTCATGGATGTGACAGAATGTTCCTCCAATCACCTGAGGATTTTCTGAAAAGTCCTGCCCTTCCTGAACATTTTTATGGGAGCTTACCCAGATGAGTGTCATATATATTCACGCAATGGATATGAGTTTATCTGGTGTTTCAGGTTAGCTGTTTTTCTGCTGACAGGGCTATATGTTTTAAACTTTTAGGGTCCTCTCAATTGTCTTTGTGGTCAGATTTTCATATGAGGTGAGGCTTTTACCGCAGTGAGCTTTCAACCAGTATTTGAGCCACAGTAAAGCAGAAAGAGAGTGCATGGTCGGTGGGATAAAAAGCATCTCTGTGTTGTCATGGTGGGTGATGAGAGCTGGCATGGAGGTGAGTGGCTCTAGGATGCTAGAGTTCACTGTTAATCCCATTAAAGGAGTTGTGGGACCGACTTAACGAAACAACAGCGATGAGGGGTTCCAGCTTGACAACCCTGGCTAAGTGCTGACTTCCTGCTGCCTATCAGTCTGCAGGACTGACTTGTAGGGGCCAGTTTTAATGGTCACAGATTTCTTCAATGATTGCTTATCCAAATGTTTACTTTAAATATAAAGCAGATTCATGCCTCAAGTTCAATTTTTTGTTCATAGAGACAAATATATCGCTGTAAGCACAGACAACAATCCTGCTGATACGTGATTGGTCAATACAGCTCAGAATGAAATGAAATATAGATTTGGCATATTGTAACCAAATATGAAGGATTTGGGCATTAAAGTGTTTCAATTAAGGTGTTTATCATCATTATTGTGATAAAATATGTGAAATTAGAATTACAAAGAAGTGTTTAGATGTTCAAAATGTCATTCCTATTTAAAAACAGGCCACTAGGGTTAAGGCTTGTCTGTTTCCTTGTTCAAGATTATCTTACAAAATCTAAATTGGACATTCTTCACATTTCTGTCCGTCTGTCTGTCTCTCCCACGCAGCGTTATTCTTCACATCTAAAGATTTAGCACCGAATACTGAAAAACTGTTCATTGTAAATGAGGCGAGTCTGCTCTGACTCCCATGACCACTAATCCAACCTGTTTGAGCACAAGCCTTCAAAAACATAAAGAATGTTAAGAGTGTGAGGCATAAAATCTTTAGTCACACTCACCTCTGAAAACAACTGGCCTGATGTCTTGTAAGAATCTTCATTTCACTGATAAGCGTTGAGAAAACTTAAAAAGAAGAGCAATTTTGTGTCGTGTGGGGAAACCAGTTCTACCTGCTACAGCAACACCTGTCAGTCCACCTGACAGCAGTGACGAACAATGTGAAGTCAGTCTTTGAACCTCATTGGCTGCTGTGATTATGTTATTGTAAATGAAACTGAATAAGTTTTTTTTGTTTCCTAAAATAGCTCTCTTTTAGACTCTCATTAATAAAAATGCCAGATGCTGTCACTGTTCCTCCAGAAGAAAAGTAAACAAACCAAAAGCCAACAGACTTAAACATTTCCTTTAGTTTGACATATGAGCTTAAGGTAGAGACAAAACCTCACTGTTCAGCAATGATCTGTTCTCACTTTATTTTGATAGACTGTCAATGTGAGTCAGAATATAAAATGTCTTCTAAGCCTAACAAATGCCGGTCTGCGCCCAGAGTTAGTTTTGTTATCTAAAACTCGTCACATTGTAAAGCTAATGTGACGAGTTTTAGGCTGATTTGAAACAAACTGCAATTAATACTGATGGCTATGAACAGGAATACAGAGGCACCGGGGCACAAAATCTTGAAGCCTGTCGACTTACTTATGCAGGGGTTGGACTACACAATTTTCTGTTCAAAGTGAAGGCTAGCGCTAACAAGGCTACATCACCCACATAAGCTATGTAGGTATGACAGATTTGCAAATCTGCCATATTTTATTCATGTAGAATAGCTTTATAATGCTAATGTTAATGCTAAAGTTCTAGCTACAGAGCTGTGTTACCTACGTAGCTACAGTTGCATTAGCTACAGTTGCAAAATCCCACATGGCTAAAGCTAACATAGCTACATTGGGTTACGCAGCAATTAGGGCTGTCTCAAAATTCCTGTTAAATGTTTTTTATTTTAGTTTTTTTTTTTTCTGTAATTTTGGATTTTTCTATTGTCTAAAATTTAAAGGCAAAAGACTTCCTGTTTGGATACCGACCTGCTTTTATTGGTAGTTTGACCAATCCAAGATTATGATATGACCTTAACCTTGGAAAAAGGAACTTGTCATGGATTGAAAAGAATGTAAAGGGGAGAGTTAAGAGGTTGACAAGACAAGGCACTATGTTTGACAGACAGCAAACACTGCACATCACTACAAACACACCATCCCCACTGTGAAGCACGGTGGTGGCAGCATCATACTGTGGGGATGCTTCTTGGCAGCCTGCTTTGGATGGTTTGTAAAGTAAGACGGTAAAATTAACACGGCAAAACCTTGGAAAATCCTGGGATTACAATCTTATTCAGTCTGCAAGAGAACTACAGCTTGGGAGAAGACTTCTTTTCCAGTAAGACAATGAACTGAAGTATTCAGCAAAAGCTACCCAGAAATGGTTTAAAAACAAGGTGAATATTCTGGAGTGGTGGAATCGAAGCCCAGACCTCAGTCCAAAAAGAGTTTGGGGCTGAACTCGAAAAGGGCTGTACGCCTGATCCCCATGCAACCTGACAGAGCTTGAGCAGTTTTGCAAAGAAGAATGGAGTAAAATTTCAGTGTGCATGCCTGACTGAGACCTATCCATACAGACTCAGAGCTGGGATTGCAGCCAAAGGTGCACCTACAAATTACTGGCTTGAAGGGGGTGAGTATTTGTGCAGTCACTTATTTTACATTACATATTTTCATTTAATTGGCATTACTTTGTAGAAATCTTTTTCCACTTTGATATTAAAGAGGGGATCCAGCAAAATTGGGGGGCCCATGTAGGTCAGGAATATCATGGTCTATTCAAAAGCTTAGCTGTGATAACCATATTTTATGTTTTTACCTGAATAGTAACCAATCTCATCAAAGCAACAAATATATTTTTATTTATTTATGCTGTAATATATTTATAAAATATAAGTGGCAAAAATAGGATAATCTAAAAAACCCTGAATAAAACATATTGAGCATATTGTAGATTTCCTTGGACGACTGCTAATAATCCCAGAGGTACAGGGAGGAGTCAGTTCATCCCAGGCTGACCTGCCAGGTAAAGCACACCATCTTTTGACAGTGAACACAAATAGTTATCATACTAACCTGAAATGAACCAGAGTACTCAATAGAAACACAGCTAAAGGCACATTTGTCCGACAATCTGGTTTGATTAGGGGTCATTAAAAACTACTTGTACAGACTAGCAAGTCTGGTGGTGACTGGCAAAGGCAATTACATTTAATTATGCAGTAATTTCTTTCATTCATTCAACCTTTATTTAATCCTGATATATCATGGAGGGCATACCCTCATTCTAAGAGTGAAATAAAACAACAAGAGGGAAGGAGAGGATAAAAGTATAAAGCAAAATAAATTAGTAAATTATGAGCATTAAGAAATAAGCTGACTGCTGTCACATGACAGTAGTTTATAATCGTGTTTTTGAAATCTCCCATGCTAAAAAGCATCTTTAGTTTCAGTGTGCGTTGTAAGGTGTTCCAGCTACGTGCAGCACAGAAGGTGAAGGAGGATTTTCCAATTTTAGTTTTGACTCTTGGCACCCTAAGTGAGTCTGGTAATGACTCTGCCAAGTTTAATATGTATGCTGTGTCAGCAATATAATACTAGACCATGTTATCAGCACAACAATGGGTGTTACAATTAGATCATACAGACAACAGTGTTATTGACATATAATGTTAAAGTATAAGGCCCAACATAGAGTCTTGTGGAACCCCTTTTGATAATGTAAGCAAAGGTGGAAGAAGTACACAAATCAAGTACATTCAAGTAAAGGTACAGTTACTCTGGTTAAAATTTACTCAAGTACAAATAAAAGTACTGATCTATAAATCTTCACAAGTGAAGGTTAAAAGTACTTCATTTGAAGTTGACCTGAAGTTCTAGCCACAGAGGAGTTGTACAGTAAAATATGATCTTTCCTTATTGGCAAAACAACTAGAGAATAGGTCTCCAATTAGGTGGTTCAGGTAGAGCCACACCTATATGAAAAAGTAAAATACACAGCAAAATTGAGTTGACAGTGTTAATTAAACTCCTAAAGATTTAAAGTGAACATTTAAAAAGGGATATGTCAGCATTTTTGATGGTGAATCGTATGAGGTACATAGCTGTAGTTGTGATATTAGCCTCTAGAGATTTCAGTGAGCATTGCTCCTTTTAAAAGGACTCTCTGGTTGTACCAGCTAGGAAGCTAGACTATATAGCAAAACATCCACAACAATGACTTAATTATCTTGCAGGAAACATGGAGGCTAACATCCCTTCAGATTGTCCAAACAGCTACATTGAACTGAGTCTACCCTCTTTAAAAGATCCTCATATCAGAAATGGGAGACAATCTGGTGGAATACTTATTTGGTACAAATGGGAATGTGAAAATTAAATTTCACCAATCAAGAAAGGGAAAATTCATACTTGGCTAAAAATAAACAAAGGGCTTCTTGAAAACTGTAAAGATGTTTATTTATGTGCAATGTATTTACCACCATCAAGCTTCCTGTATTATCAGAGGAATATCTCACTGAAATCCTGAAAGAAACACTTCACTTCCAGTCTCTTGGTTCCGTGTTGCTTTTTGGAGACTTTAATGCCAGAACAGGCAAAGAGAAAGACTTTATTGACATAAATGGTCATTTCCATTTAAATATAACTCCTGTATATTAACCCATCTTTTCTCAGCAAAGGCACAGCTATGATAGTACAGTTAATAAGAGTGGAAAAGAAGTTTTACAAATGTGCAAAGCCTTGGAATTATTCCTTGTTAACCCTCTATTGCATGACTTTTTATTTTTTTGAGAAAAAATATTTCCCCCTATGTTTTGGTAGATCACGGGTCATTATTGAGGTATTAATATAAAAAAAAATGCCCTTGCACCACCCACACTCCAGATTTTGGTCCGTTGCCTCAAGACAACAACATGCAATAAGGGTACCAAAATGCCATGGTTTACAATATATACAAAATAAAACAAACAAGCAGTTCAATCAAAATTACCTTTTATTTTAACAACCTGCACATTACAAAACAACTTTATATTCATATATTCTATAATCAAACATTGATCCATTTTAATTTACTATTCTTTATAGTGATGCACTACTGTATACATAAAACAGTAGTAGTATAATGGTTACATATTACAGTATACTACTACTATGCTAGGAAACAAATATTTATTGCATAACTAATCTTCTACATATGTGATGGCAAAAGCTCCAGGACAAACTGTCTAATCTTAAAAATGGAAAAGCCTGTGGTACTGATGGCATCATATCTGAAATGTTAAAACACAGCAGCAGTAAACTTAAAGCTGCGATGCTTAAATGATTTAATTTAGCGTTTAAAAGTGGTGTCTATCCTGAAATCTGGAACAAAGGTCTGATTACTCAAAAATGGAGATAAACTTAAACCCAATAATTACAGAGGAGTCTGTGTCAATTCTAATCTGGGGAAACTATTTTATAGTATTTTAAATTTTAGAATCCTGTCCTACTTAACTGAACATAACCTACTGAGTAAATTCCAAATCAGCTTTATCCCCAAACACAGAACCACACTAAATTCACTGATCCAAAAACACGTTCACCGAAAACATAAGGGAAAATCTTTGCCTGCTTTGTTGTTTTCAGGAAAGCTTTTGATTCTGTTTGGCACAACGGTCTTCCCTACCAACTCCTCCAAAATGGAATTGGAGGACAGGTTTATGATTTAATCAGATACAAATACTCTGAAAGCAAAGTGCAGTTAAAATTGGACGACATTGAACTGAATTTTTTAAACAGTGTCGTGGTGTCCATCAGGGCTGCAGTCTATCACCAACCCTTTTTAACAGTTACATTGACTATCTGTCCAAACTTCTGGAAAATTCCTCAGCCCAAGGACTTGACCTAGAAGGAAAAGAAATCAAGTGTCTTTTCTATGCTGATGACTTACTACTGCTGTCACAAACAAAACAAGGACTACAAGACTTTTTAAAAGTCCTTCAGAGTTATTGTGTGAAAACTGGAATATCAGTGTGAATCTGGTCAATCATGATATTTCAAAAGAAAGCCAGATCACAAAGTCAAAAGCATAAATTCTGTTTGGGAGACACAGTTCTAAATCACTAATTTTTCTAAGGCTGTGAGCTCATTTGCTGATAAAGCTCGTAGAGCTTATTACAGCATCGGGAAAACTCTTTTCAGGTTAAACCTTCCGGTAAGGATTTGGCTTGAGAAGTACAGACTCAGTTATTATAAACTCGCCATTAAAACAGGACAGCATAGGAAAAACTGGACCTAAAGATCTCAAGAGAGTCTGCAGACAGTATCAGACAGGAGAGCTGGAAACAGACATCCATTTTCTAATAAACTGTCCAAGACATGAAAGAGTTTGAGATTTTTTTTTCCCCTAAATGTAATGATATAATCCCTGGCTTTACTGCCTTCCCCAGTAAATTCAAATCCTACTTGGAGAGGAAATTTCAATGGTAAAACTGTCAGCTTAATGTATGTTACAGCATGTCACACAGCTAAACAGCTTTCTAAGCAAGATGTTATAATTTAACATGTTTACAAGCAATATATATATATTTAATGCTCAATGTATGAATCTGAATCATACAAGATGTAATAACATACATGTACATTCAATTGCTATTATTTTGTTCATATCTGTAATATAGTCCTAATTATTCTAATATTGCTGTTATTGTATCAGTATCATTTTTTTTCTCTGTAATGCTTTGGCCATAACATGACACATTTGTTTATGCCAATAAAGCATGTTAGAGTTTGAGTATTTCCTGCTTTAAACAAGGTCATATAAATACTTAAAGGTTTAATTGCCAAATATAGATTTTGTTTTTTCCTGTCAGTTTCATGCCAGTGGCAAAAGTGTCAACAAAAGTTATAAAAAATATATCCTTATATTTGGTTGGTGCAATGTTAAATGCCCTTTAAAAAAGCAACCAACAAACTGACTTAATATGTAGAACAAGGAGTTTTTTGGTTTTTTTTTGCAAAACATCATACAAAAGGTGAGATTATATTAATTTGGAGTGTTAAGTTGCACTTTTAATTTGTATGTTAGCATACAGACTGATCTGAAAACTAAAGGGTGTCAAGCCTTACACTTCTGATAAACTTTTTGCACATGACAGGCTTGAAAAACATGCATATGCTTAGTGTTGGGGCTCTGCTACTTACTGTATGTTAAGGATCAGGGAGAGCAGGGCAGGCTGTGTCCAGCATGTATGCATGCCAGTGATGGTTTTAATGCTGCACATCAATTTGGTTGCACATACTCACAAAACTGCAAATGCAAAAGTGATTTTCGATGGTCAATGACATCTGCATAAAAAAAAGGTTTCCAGGTTTCTCTTTATCAACTTTTCTCAACAACTGTCTGAACTTGAAAAACCAGAGTAATGTTGACTGGTTGGTATGTAGAGTATGTTCAACGAGTCTTACAAAAATAAATGTGGCTGGAAAAATGATCTGATACACCATTCAGGAATGGGGAACTACCATCAATCTCCCAATAATAAAACTACAACATCTTACCTGTTACCACACCCAGCATGGTTTTACATGGTACAGTTGGTGCATTGTTAAACAGTGTTTATTAGTCATTCCTTTGCTACCTTTCACAGCAGCAGACATGTGTTATGTATGGCAAATTATAAAAGGACTTGATCTCGTTAAGCTTTTTTTCAGCTGTCCAATCACTCAAAACACTTTTGACACTGCAGGTCACAGTTACCGATTAACACACTGACGGCAAGGCTGCTGTGTAAAGTGGCCGTCAGTTGGTCAGTGATGTTACGTGCATATTCACGTGTCCAAATCTATTATTTCAATGAATCATTGTGATGTACAAAGCCTAAATTTTTGTCATGTTGCACAACTTGTCCTAGCAAATGAACAGATTACCGACACTATTAATTACTTTTTACCTGGGCGAAAAATTATGACAGCATCAGGTTGGATGGAGGACTGACACTACTCTGGTCATGCTCTATATGTCCTTACATATTACCAGGAGCATGGGAAAATAACCTAAGGAAAAAATAACAAAGACCTAACCTTTAGGGCGGAGTATGTGGTGAGTAAGCACAGCCTGGAGTACTATCTGGGTGCACTGAAAAAACAGATTTTGACCCTTAGTATTTGTAACTTATAATTATTAAGTTTGTTTCACTGATTTAAATGTGTAATTCAATCCTTCTTATGTTTTTTGACTAATTTCAGAATGTGCTGTCTCCATTTCAAATGAGTTGATTTTAAGTAACACAATTTATTAAGTAACATAATAAAACTGTGTTCAAATAAGTTGGTTTGAAATGTGTTAAAATAACGTAAAAAAGTCGTGTTAACTAAAGTGATTTTAATTATGTAAAAGTAATCTCAAAAATGTGTTCAGGCTAGTTGATTTTAATTGTGTACCAGTAACATAAAAAACTGTGTTCAAATGAGGACCACATACTGCCCTGTCTGAGAATGCACTGAAAAAAATGTTTTGTTGATCCTACTTAATTTTATGAATTTTAGCAGTTGGACGGAATATGTTTATCAAGATCTAGATATAATTTTTTTGTTGACTGAACTTTATGGTTTTAAGTAATCTCAGATGAATAACACAGGTCATTTTAACTTAAAAATTTTGTGTAGTAGGTGCTAAAAATTTTTAAGAAAAGTCAACTTAACCTAGGTTAAACAGACTTGAATAAATGGAGTTTAATTAACTAAATTTTATCAATTTTAGTAGTTGCACAAAATAAATTTGCCAAGATTCCACATGTGTTTTTTTTTAAGTCGACTCAACTTATTATTAAGTAATTACAAATTAATTTAGTTATAGCATGTTTCTACTTCTCACAAGAATGAAAGGAACAACATGTGTCTGAGTTGTTGTTATAGGCATAATATTCTGATTTTGGACAAATGGGAAAAACAGACCTGCACAAGTAAAGCTGACAGCTGACAGCTTACTCACGCAGCTGTGATTAAATAACAGAGGAATACAGAAATATAAAAGAACAATGTAGATGTATACATACAGTATCCAAGCATTTCTTATTCTCATATCTTATAAAAATGTCATCAAGCTACTAAATCTCTCATTTTAACCCCATACATAGAACAGATTATCTGTCAGAAACTTCTCTTTCATAAGCATTAATGCATATAATTTGTCTAAATACCCCCAAAGCTTAACGCAGTAAATTTTAAAGGACTGTAATGATCAAATTAAAGCCTTCATTAAGGGTTATCAGATTTAACTGGAACTGAAATCTTACAAAGGTTTATACCACTATGTAACCTGTTACTGTGATTGTTTTTTTAATTACTCTTATTTCACTGGGTGTGCTCCTTCCTTCTTAAGTCTGCATTACTTCGCCTACTCCTATAGAGGGAGAGGGAACCTAGTTAAAATAATTTTTTTTCACAATTGTTAAGTTCCAGTTTTATTTAATGTTGATGACTATAAACCGTTGATTGTATTGGAGCACTGCATTGGACTCTATGGATCACCCTGTTCTATTAGATTGCCTTTGTGGTGTTCCCCAAGAGTCAGGGTCCACGTTGGTTCTCAGTCATCCAGGTCTTGGCTATTTCAAAGCTTGATCCAAATGGGGCAAATGGACTTGGTTAAAGTTCTTGAAGCCTCAATTTAGGACCTTAACCAAGTCGAGATGCCCCATTTGGATAAAGCTTTGGACATGCTTGTCCCATTGTTGTTCTTTATGCTATTATAAAATTACTGCATGCTACCACACAGAACTACAAAAAAAAATCCATGTTTTGCATTGAGATGTTCCAAAAGGCTAAAGTAAATTTGGACTGCAGTCTTAGTGGTCTTGCCTCCTTTGCAAGAAAGAAAATAAATAAACAAATATAAGAAAGAAAGCGCACAAAGTCAAAGAACTTTTTTCTGGAAATAGACTGTCTAGGATCCTCAAATTTCAATAAACATGTCTATATAATACCAGTTATTTTCCCTGCAGCCTGGCCATGAGAAGTCATCCATGCTTGTAGTGTATCATTTCAGTTAGATTACTGTAGTTGATTGTGCTGTGAAGCAATAATTAAAGGATGTGCCTAACGTGAATTATTGTTCACTTTGATCAAATTGTAAAATGTATGCTCCTCCTTAAGGTAGGGTGTAGCCTCGGCATGGGATTAAAAAGGGTCATAAATATTTCGAATTTGTAAATAAATTTTTAATCTGTAAGAACATTTTCGCACAAAATACCTTAGATCTTAACCTCTGAAGCTCAAGATTGGTGACAAGGTATTTTCATACTTAGCCCCCTGATGAAAAATACCGAGCTGTCTGAAGACGCTTGCAAACACACTTGTAGCATTTAAAGGTTTTAGTATCGGTTCAAGAGGGTAAACACTTCTCTAACTTTGTCTTATAAACTGCTTACATTTTTGTTTTTTTCGTAAATCTATTTTTCACATTTTAACTACATTCCCCAGCCCAGTAAGGTATGGAAACCCGCGAGTCCAAACTTAAGCCATTCGCCTAACCTGCTGCCCTCGCTCTTAAAGGAGACGTATTCCAATCAGTCGATGGTCCCAGTCGAAGAAACAAAAGGTTTGCTGTAGCTTTAAGAAGAATTTAGTGGCTAATATTTGCAAAATATGAAATTTAATATCTTTCGTAATCTTTTTGCGCCTTTAATTATGTAACAATGCTTACATGGTGACTTTAATTTAAAGAGTCAACAGGTCTTTGTGCTACCGGGGCCTTCGATGTTTTGCTAACCTTAATTTTTCTCCGCTTACAGTTAACTTTTAAAAGTATTTTAGGCCCGCAGCAATTAAAAAAAGCCTCAATGAGCTCCTAGCAGGACGAGGTTTCAGTCTCTCCCTCCAGAAAGGGGAAAGTGGGCACTCGATGCAGGCCGCTAAACCATCCCCGGACTCGACTGAGCCGTCCAGCGGGAGAGGAGGAGGTAAAAGGCGGGGTAAAACCACAGCGGCCTCCGCTGACTCTCCGCCTGGCACTGTGCGTGTTTTACGAAACAGAGGAGCTGTGTTTTGCAGGTCTAATAAGTCGGTGAAAGTCCATTGCAAGGAAGAGTCACAGAGTCTGCACCGTGGACGGGGGATACCTGCTGGAGCAACCGGCAAAAATGCACCTGTCCTGAAGTAAGTGTTGTTATCAGAGGCTCTGCTGTGAGAGGATGTCAACATCACTTAAAGCAGGCCTGTTTGATGCCAACAGTCTGAAGTGCATTATATCATTGCGGGTTCTTAAAGCCATATGCAGGTTGCCAGCTTATCGAAACAAAAATAAATTATTTTAACGGCATTTGTTAAAACCTGCTATCCTCAGAGGGGAATAAACTGTTTAATGTTATGTCATAATGTTTATATAATACATATAACGCACCTGGCTGTCATTTACTGTATAATGTCTCCCCCACAGACCCACAAAAAAGCAGTTGCCATCTAAGAAAGGTATCAAGACACAATTTTGTTCGGTAACACTTTACTTTAAGTTTTGTTTATAAGACTGACATTATGCTGTCATAATCATGACATGACACTTTTATTAATATGAATAGGGCTTCATGAATGTTGCCATTAAGTGTCATTCGCTAAATTTACCGCAAATGTCAAGTAATGATGACAGTGCCTTCCGGAAAAAATGACAATTCTGTGGTACAGGTGTCATAATTTAGCGAATGACACTTAATTACACTTAATGGCAACATTCATGAAGCCCTAGTCATGTTAATGATGGGTGTCATGTCATGATTATGACAGTATAATGTCAGTCTTATGAACAGAACTTCAAATAAATTGTTACCTTTTGTTCTCATGACTTTTTAGCATGGTTTTTGTCTACTTTATTTAATCAGTCTCTAAAACATTTACATTATGACTTTCAGCATCCCAAATCATTCCTGAAGCAAAGATGTCCAAGTCCAAAAAGGGCAAAGGGAGACCTTCAAGCAGAGCCAGTTGCACCTCACCTGCAGCAATATGCAAGCTAGAAGCAGAGAAAGAGACTTCAGCATGTGGTAAAAGAAAAGACCAGCCCCATTCTTCTTTCATGTTCTCTGCCATTGTCTAGACATTTTGAAAATAAGACATTAAAGGGATGTTTTGGTATTTTTGAAGGTGGGTTGCATACGATTCTTGGCAATTGTAGTAGTAGTAATAATAATAATAACTTAATTTGTGTTGCACATTTAAACAGAGGTTTACAATGACAAAAAGCAGAATCACAAATTAAAAAAACATCCTGATACAAGTATAAGAGCACAGCAGATAAGACAGAACCTAACAATGCAAGAACCCAGTTCCCGAAACAATGAACCCCAACATCATTATAACCCAGCAGATGCATTATAAAACCAGAGGACATATCAAATTTGAAAGACACTATAAAAACCCAGAAATTTAAAAATCCAGAGTAAAAATAAAGATGCAGAATAAAAACCTAGAATAACCTAGACGAATCCAGGCAACTCAGAAACCCATCAACATAAAAAGAGACCTAAGGACCAGAGATTTAAGAGCTTGTAAAATATTAGGAAAAGACAGAATAGAAAATAAATCAGTATGGATGAAAAGGATACAAACAATTAAAATATGTAGAGATGAATAAATCAGAATACAATTAGAAAGCTGTAAACTGTGTAAAAATGAAATAACAATAATCATCATCAACATGTAAAAACAGATATAAAAGCAAAAAGAGGTTAAAAAAAATGTACAGAAGGAGTAAAAAGCTCTCAAATTTAAAAGGAGCCGTGAAGATAGAGCAGCAATAACAATCAAACTAAGCATAAAATAGAGTGGAGAAGAACAGACATAAAAGCTCTAAGATAATTTTTGGGGAAGAAGAAGAACATTTAAGAGAGAAAATGCACTGATAGAGGGAGGAGATGGTAAAAGACATAGAAATGAGTTTTAAGAAGAGATTTATTTAAAAGACATCACTGATTCTGCATGCCTTACCTCCTTAGGCAGGTCATTCCCAGGACAAGGGGCCCTGATGGGTACCTTAGTTTTGAGTCTTAACTTTTGAATAACCAAGAGGTCCCAGCCTGCAGACCGAAGGCTGTGGCTTGGCTCATATGGAGTTAAAAGTTTAATTAAGTAGCTTGAAGCCAGACCCTTAAGTGCTTAAAAAAAATGAACAACATCTTAAAATCTGTCCTAAAACTAACAGGGGGGCAATGTAGTGAAGCAAAAACTTGGGTGATGTGATGCCGTCTATTAAAACCAGTAAGCAGTGGCATCAGACTCCAGAGATTTCAGTGAGCATTGCCACTCTAAGCATGACACTCATGAGGAAGCTAGGCTGTACAGATGGGTACGTTTATCCACATAATTTAGTGAGTTTTAGGTAAAGATGCGCCAAAAAACAATGTTGGTTCAACTGTACGCTGTATCAAAAATTTTTTAAGCATTTTATTTTTTACCCAGAAAGCCTGTGTTTAGCACTGTTTTGTAATACAAGCTTCAGCCACCAGCTACATGCTCTTCTGCCTCTGCGTATCTGATCAGCTGTTTTGGCTTGGTCAGAGACAGCAACAAACACAACTAAAACTAGTTATTTCACCTCAGTTTTCCACTTCAACACAATGTTTTCATAAAGTAAACGCATCATACGGACAGTAGCTTGTCTAATTATCAGCCATTAGAAGACTAAAGCAACAGCTGTAACCTTTCTTGTATGACACATTTCTAATCATCTTTCATGGTTTGGGTCGGCTTCTCCAATTTGTCTTGAAAAAGTTGAAAAGGTCCATTAAACACCAGTAAGGCAGGGAACTCTGGATGGGGAGTGATGCAGGCTGCAGGTATCTGTGAGCTGCTTTTTTTCTGATCAGAAATGTCCTGGAGAGGTGTTGGAGGAACTAAGTACCACTCCTGACAGCAGTTGCTTTCAGGGTTCATGGGCAAGGGCTCACAGTTTCCACACCTGCTCCACCAGGTAATCTGGGATCTCTCCTGCTGACCAGTTTCCATTAAAGTTTGTCCCCTCTCTTTCTTTCTACAGAGTCTCCATCTGCAGAAGTTGTTCCTCTGTGTACTACAGGTCATATAAGTATGCTCTTGTATCTACAGTTAACGGCATGTCATCAGCACTTGAGTCAAAACGGTCATTTAAGCTTTGTTTTAGCTTAGGTTGTTGCTGTTGTTTCCTTGGACGAAATCCAAACAGCTGACCAGACTTGCTGAGGCAAAAGAGACCCTAGCCTCTAGCCAAATTTTGCATTGAATAAAAGTGCCAAACACAGAGGTGAAAAATAAACAGGCTTCAAAAATGTCTGATATACAGTTAAGCCAACATCGCTTTTGGGCTCACTAGGTGTCGCGCCTAGCTTCCCCAAGCATGTCATGCTTAACGAGACAACACTCACTGAAATCTCTGGAGGCTAATGCCACTAATTGCCAAGTGCTTCATGCAACCCAATTTCAAAAATAACAAAATATCCTTTTAAATTAAACAAAAGCGTACACTTGAACCGAAATGACACTGTCATCATGTTTGCATTTCAGAAGACGAAAAAGGTGCCTTGACAGAAAGCAATAACAAGTGAGTTTTATTTAACTTATGACATGATCAATGCCGATTTATTCGTGTATTCATGAAAAAAGTTGGGTTTGAAAATGTAGATTTTACTGTGATGTCCATGGCAGTTTCTCAGATCCAGATGCCACAGCTGATGAGGATCCTCCATTCAGGGATGACCAAAATGACCTCAACGATAAACCTGAGACAAACATGTAAAATGCTCCTATAACAATCAGAATACGCTGTTCTTGATTTCAAAACCTCAGCATGATAAGTGTTAAAATATTAGCTTTAATGTGCTTTTTGCTCAAATTCTTAGGAAAAAAATAGAACAACATGCAATTTTGCAGACAGAATTCAAGTTGGAGGAATCAGACAAGGAGGCAGAAGATCTTACAGAGGATGAACCAACCAGGACTGATGTGCAGAGTGAAGCTGAAGGGGATGATAAGAAGAAATCACCAAAGAAGTAAGCATGATTTGGGTATCTGGAATGCACAACAGGGCTGAATGATGTTATGAACAATGGGTGGTTTTCATTTTTCACAGGTGCTTGAAGCTAGATGGACACACCTGTTGTTTTTATAGCACAAGGAGCAGAGCAAAATGTTTTCTCATGCTGCATTCCTTTTGCAGTTGTAACTCATATTACAACTATTTTTTCTGACTTCCAACATGGAAGTGGCACATTGAAGGTCTCCCTTAGGAAGTCGTTCTTTCACAGAGCACCCCAACCTTGACAACGCAACGTGGCTGCAAAGAGCATTAAGAGTGGTTAGGGTTAGGCTTTGATTTTGACCCATTTTCAGAATCATGTGCTGTTCATCACTGCATTTTTTAGCATTGTGTTGTTTTAAAGGATCATCGACTAGCAACTGGTTAGTTTTGCTATGCAAGATCGGCATCTATTGTTTTTCCAACCTGTTGTGGTTGTAAAAAAAAAAGGAGAGCAAACAACTGGGAAAACCAGGTTTTCAGATGGATTTGACATCATCGCAGTTATGACCCACGACTTTATGACTATAAAAGGAACGCATGGTCAGTTCCCCATGAGAGAAATTAAGAACACAGATATCAGCTTTCTTTTCTCCAAATTAAACCCCAGCCATCATTCATAGTGAAAATTTTGTTTCCTTAGATTTTACATTCAATCATTTAAACACATTTTAAAGTGTATTAGTACAGACATACCAGAACCTTGATTAGTATATTGTCTGTCTTGTCATGCAAAACATTTGTTCAGTATCACTAATGCCAGAATTACTGTACATGGCTCCGCCTTGGGGCTGAGGCAGTCAAGCTTTTGTGGTTGGTGCCAAAGTTAACGCACAAGCAAACTTTGCAAGATACGTGACGCACACTAATAAAGAACAGCAGTCTTACCTGATGAGTCATTAGACACACATTTTCTGTCATGGTGACAATGATCATCTTAATTATTTGTATCGTTGTGAAACAAGTCATTCAGTTTATAATTAAACAACAACACCAACCTTGTTGTAATCAAGCAGTGCACAAAGAGATGAGTCCTGCTGGTAAATGGCAAATGAGCTTTTGGTAAAAGGATGAAAGTTTATATCAGTTGTGTTTCAAACTTTAGCAATCTGTTTTCATCTTAGGAAGGGAAGACCTCAAAAAGATGGCACAGCTTCCCAGCCACCAAAACGAAGGTAACAGTCATAGATGTGTCCTCCCAAAACATGAAAATCACTACTAGGATGACTAACACTAAAAGTCTCTTTTACAGAAAAAAGCCTCCTGTGCAGTATGTCCGCTGTGACATCGAGGGCTGTGGTACGGTCTTGGCCCACCCACGCTACTTACAGGTATGCCATCATGCTAGAAATATTGCCATAGTAAGGTGCTGCACCAACTGAGAGCGCTCCAGTGAAGGCTAAAGTTAAAACTAGGCATGTGACAGTAATTGTATTTCCCACAGTGCCGAGTTCTTTGGGGTTAAACTGCAGGTTTGCCTGAACTTGAAAGGCTGGTGGCAAGAGAGGATGCAGGAAAACTCGATTGTTTTCTTGAAATATCTCTTCTTTTAATTTAATTGAAAGTCTTCATCAAACAGAAAAGGTTGAAAACCTGAACAAAGAATGACAATTGGCAAGAATTTCACATTACTAAATGGGAAAAAAAATACCACTCAATCTGTGTAATAAGATAAAAATCTGTTCTACTATTTAGCTCTTGGCTGAATCACAATTTTCTCTCTAAATAAATTACAACTACGTCAATAGACCAAGTTAAATCCAAACAAATATAGGTATTTAACTTTGAGTTAATTTTAGATTTTTAAAAAAGAAATATTGCTTAAATTTATTATGTAAGAGACGTGGAATTCAAATTTAAATTTAGGCTGTTACATCAGAAATGCATTGGTACTTTATTCATAATTCATTTTTTTCTAATCACTTGTTCAGTTATTTTAATTAGTATTGGTAATATTTTAAAGCTATTGAAGCAACAAATTCTAAATCAAAGCCTTGAAAAAATAGCATTTATACGCAATTATTTTAGCATTTAATTCTAATATTTCTTTATTTCTCTAGATAGAAGTCTTGTCATTGCATAAATACAACAAAACTGCACATACCCCTCCCAGCAAAAAGACACAAACAGACAAACTCAATCATCATATAAAGTCAAGGTACAGCAAAGTTCATCAGTATAAAGTGCATGAGTAAAGAAAATAACAACATTTAAAAACAGTATTGCTCAGATCTTGAATTGTTCATGGTATGTGTTGATGGTTTAGAAAGTGGATGGCTCTATTGTTAGATCATGTTTTGAATTAACTTTACATTTAGAAGGGGGAAAATGTATCAATAAATCTAAAGGTAACTTTAATAATTAGCTAAATTAGTTTTTAAAAGTATAGATCAGGGGTAGTCAATTAAAATTCAAAGAGGTCCAGTCAGAAACCAAAGGTTATTAAACCAAAGGTCCGGAACATCATAATGTTTAACTTGAGTTAGTGTGATATGTGGATCTGGGTGCGATTTCAGGGACTTGTTGCGCTGATAAAATATGAAAATTTCTCTACAGCTCACCCATTTCTCTAGAGCTGGATATTGTTAAGAACCTCATGATTCAATTCGATTTCGATTCTTTAGGTTGTGATTCGATTCGATATCAATTTAATTTGATATTGATTTAAATGCTTCAATGTCAATTCAGTAAGAAGTAGAAATACACAAATAACCTGCTGACAATTTTTTAATAATTATTTTCATGCCCATGTGAACATATTTGGTAAGTCACCTCACATTTTTGAGCAATAAAACATCTGAAAATAAAAATTTGCACAATAATAACTTATTTGTGCAGATGGAGTACAAAAGTAAAAAACATGACAGTTGGTTATGGTTGGTTGTTGTTTGGTTGAGTGCGGCCTCCATCCATACAACGCGAACCAAACGCAAAGCGACCCCCACTGGCCAGGAGGTGAATCGATTCAGAGGATTTGCTGAATCAATATTGAATTGGGGAGGAAATATTGCGATGCATCAATTAATCGATATTTTTACCCACCCCTACATTTCTCCATCTGTGAATCTCTCCTTTAGGGCCCTATGAGATCTGTTTTATTTTTTTCCAAATTCCATTTTAATATTTTGGAATTCCGTTTTTTTACCTTTTCACTAATTTTATCATAAAAAAGAGTGCCCTGTTTATGTAAATGAATAAAATGTTCACTAATTAAATAGAAAAAACTTAACTTAAAACTTAATAAGACGTTAACATTAAAGTTAAATGGTTAAAAATAAACCTGTTACCAAAACTTTTCTTTATTCTCACAGTCCGTAATACCCCTTTCCCACCAACCGAAAAACCGGTTTAAACAGGCTAACAATCAGCTCTTGACGGCAGTGGGAAAGGCTCTAATAGGCATTCAGACCCTGCAGTGGACACGGGTTTTTATCGGCTCGCCTCCAATCGGCTCCAGTGGGAGCATCACACCCGGGTGAACGCAGGACATGCCTACATCATAATATCACGCCCGTAACTTGGGGCAACGAAAAGACGCCGGCAGCTGAGGGACGAGCATTGTTGTTTTTTGGACTCATCGTGTGAGATTTATGTGTACGAGACGGCACAGCACCGGCAAGACAGCGAGATCAGAGAGCTTCTATTGATCCGTGGAGAAGAGGAGATTCGGCGCCAGGTCACAGGGACTGTGCGAGACACAACTATATACAACAACATAGCTAAAATGTTGAATGAGTGTGGCAACGACTCTCAGGGAGAGTCTGCCATTTGGTGATCCTTGGTATAGATTATTGAATATTGACAGTATTTTAAACATTACATTTAATCTACAATTAAATGTAATTAATTTTAAATAATCAGGCAGAATAATCAACCTAAATTATACACCAACACAAAGTACATTAAGAGAGATCAAATAAGAAGGTCTACATGTAAACTAACAATATACATATAAAAAGAAGAATAAATAAATAAACAACACTAAATGTCTATTTGTTCTGTTTGGCTTGATGCATTACGCTGTTGGGGTCAGGGTTTGGTGCACATTGTCCTGTAGCGAATATGTCTGAATGGAGAAAACAGGCAATCACACGCATGACTGTAGTCTAGGCGGCAATAGTGCTTTCAACTGTTTGCTGACAACTTTTTAAAAAGCAAATGAAGAGGAAAATGTAGGCGCAACGAAATACAAGGAGAAGAAAAGTTAGCTTTAATAGCAAGAGCAGCGGAGTTACAAAACTTGCCAGCTTCTCATCCTGCTCTTTAGCTTCTCTGCGGGTTTTTAAAGCCACTGGATGTGAAAGCAGGGGGTCAAAGATATTACTGATACTAATATATTCTAAAGGCTTTATGCAGATATTTAGAAGTAGAGATCACTGTAGTATACACTCTATCAGTGTAGTATACTGAAGTTTTTAATATGGATGCCAGTATTCATCTGTTTAACTTTGTTTTGACTTATATCTGCCTTGTTTGCAAACATCTGCCATCAGCTAAATCATATATAAACAGATGTGAGTTAACAGTATTTATCTGTGGCATGCAGTCAGTTTTATGCTGGCATTTGATATATCTATGCCTTTGCCAACAGCTTACAAATCTTTCTCTCATTTTTTTTATTCCAGCACCATATAAAGTACCAGCACCTGCTAAAAAAGAAGTACATGTGTGATTTTCCCTCATGCGGACGCTTGTTTCGACTGCAGAAGCAGCTGTTACGCCACGCCAAACATCACACAGGTGAAATAACAAGAGTTTTAATGTTTATGAAGAGTATTTAGATTGGAACCAGGCCAAGGCCATATGTTCAAGGAAAAAAAATAAAGCAACATTTCTGTGCAGCTTTAAATGCCTTTAAGCAGATCAACAAACTTGTTTTTTCTGTGTCTTCATGTGTGGTTTGTTATTTTTTTGTTTTCCTTTCAGATCAGAGGGATTTCATCTGCGAGTTCTGTGCTCGAGCCTTCAAGAGCTCCCATAACCTGACTGTGCACAGGATGATTCACACAGGAGAGAAGCCGATACAGTGAGTAGGATGAAGATTGTGCACTGCCATGCTCCAGAGGGCGCTGTGAATGAGGAAGAAGTTAAAAAAAAAAATATTCAAGCTGCTGATTTTGCTTAGTTGGCAGAGCAGGCATCCCACATGCAAGGCTACAGGCTATGTGCAGATCTGTCTTGAGTTATAGCGTAAAGTCCACACCAGACCCTACATTGAAACCAGTCATAGTGTCATTGTTTGGGTGCACCACGGAGATGTAAGGCTCAGCTTCCAAACTAACCAAAATAATGTGTCAGAGAGGAAGTTTTCACTTAATTTTACCAATCAATCAAAAGCCTTTTTCTAATCCAGTGTTGTTACATTGCTGCTTCTTGTGTCTAATTTTCTCTAAGCAGGCTAATAGCTCAAAATAATATATGCCATTAATCCTTAAACAGCACCGAAAGTGTATGGAAAATGTGACCAAGCATTTTGCTCAGGATGATTACTAAAGCCTACAGTCAAAATCTAGAGCTTTTTTAAAATAACAACTCTGAACTAGAGTGGTAAAAATCGTCAATAGCAGGAGATAATATAACAATGGGCAGCAAAAACTATCCATTCATGGAAAACAACAGAACGCTCTGCTGACACCAAACATCTGATAAAATCCTTTGTCATCCTACAAGCTATCCAACCTTTTAAAGTTATCATACATACTTCTGTAGTTTACAAAATATTTTACACCTTGTACAGGGGGTCTTAGAAGTATTAAAAGATGATAAATTAATGCAGCCAAAATTAAGGCTTTCCTTAATTACTTAATTACCTAGTAATTACATAACTATTACATTACATTACAATTACATTACAATTTTAAAATAAAAACATAGTAATGTTAAAGTAACAAGTATAATTATCTAATGATTATTAAGAATAAGGTAGTAATAACCTAGTAATAACTTGGAATTTTACCAAAAGTATTTACCTGGTAATAATATATTAATAATCAAGCTATTCCTCTTAATATTGTGGCATTAGGTGGTATTTTACTAATCAATTTATTAGAAATAAGATGATAATTTAAAACTGTTGCTTAATAATTCCTAGATAATATCTTTATTTTGGCCCATTAATTAATGTGAGTTGTTCCTGAATAATTTCAAGTATTTTTTAGGTACCATATTTTCAGGACTATAAGTCGCTCCGGAGTATAAGTGGCATCAGTCAAAAAATTAGTCATGAAGAGGAAAAAAACATACATAAGTCACACTGTACTATAAGTCGCATTTATTTAGAAACTGACACACCGTTGTCCGTGCTCTGATAGAGAGGCAGTTGCGTTGCTTGAAGCGGTAACACCAAGAAGGCCCGCCGGCAAAGTCATTTATTTTCCTCTCCTTGGCAACTACCAGGGCGTAACTGCACCGTTTACAAGCCTCTCCCGGCAGCACGTTGTTCAAGCACCCATCTGTGTACTTGTTCTTCCAGTTCTGACCATCTTCCTTACAGCCCGCGAGTAGCTTTCTTTGTTTTCTTCATTGCAATAAGAGTAACCTCTGCTTTTTGCCAGTCCCTCACAAGTTTCTCACTCTCTCTAAACTTTCTTTCTGCTGCTTGATTACCGTTTTCGTTCAATTTTGTCAGTGGTACAAGAGCATGTAGCATATAGCATATAGTTGTCACCGTGGTTGTCAGAAGCCTAGAGCGCCCTCTCGCAGCTGTAGACGGCAATGTTTACTCCTTGTGCATGTCAGTCAGTATGAATTAACATTAAAAAACATGTTAAATTATATATATTTTGATATGTAAGTCGCACCTGACTATAAGTCGCAGGACCAGCCAAACTATGAAAAAAGTGCGACTTGTAGTCCGTAAAATACGGTAATTTCTGAATGCTTTCATTCATCATTTCTTAAAAACTTGCTTCATAATACATTTGTCACTTTTAGGATATTTCTGCATATTCACCCAGTGAGTGAGCCCTTTCTCCTAAATTCCTGCGTAATTTTGATGTATTTAAAAAATCCAACTTTTGTCGAGTTACATTAAAGTCATAATACAAGGCCATTTTGTAGATTACATAGAAATTTCTTGGGAATTATGGAGAAGGCGCTCACTTTAATTTAGTGGGCCAAAATAAAGAAATTACCTAGAAATTTCCTTCCTGATACGATTATGATACCTAGATGTTTGGTATCGGCTGATACCAGCATGAACTTTCTGGACTGACTGTGCAGACTAGCAAATTATTGTAGACTTATATTTGACTCAGAACATGGCTCAACAAATAGAATCCTAAGTACAGCATCTCTGTGACCCTAAAGTAGTTTTCCTGTTGATTATTGAGTTTTACTGCTAAATATTAATATAAGAATACAGGGGGCTCCATCACAGGCTCTCTCTATCTCATGCCATTATGCTCTATTTGGGTAACATGATGTGATTACAGAACAGCCTGTAATTGGCTGACAGACCTTCACAAAGGGTGACCAATATGGCAGTTAGCATTCGAACTAGTGGTAATAGATGATCTTAATTCTATTAAAATGGATTACAAGGCTTTCAATACCAGGTTTACTGGTGTTGATTCAATCTTTAAAGTCCCCAAAGTCACACGAGTTCACTGAAAATGCTGTCGGAAGGGATTCAGGCACCAAGAGCAGCAATGGTAGGGCACAACGACTAGCTTCAACAGGAAAAACAAGTAAGAGGCAATGATTTATGGTTCAAAAGTTATTTAACTTTTGATAAACTATGTCACATCTTGTTGTGTACGACAGCGGCGGTCTGGAAGGCATTTTAACAATCACATTCAGAGAAAAACTGTCACGCAGCCACCATTCTTTGCTACTGCAGTGGGTCCTTTTTTTGCTGCTTCTTCTCTGCTCCAAAAACGGTAGCCCCATAGACTGTTGCCCCATAGACTGTAGCCAGTGCATGCGGTGCTTTCCGGAAGCGAAGAATTGATTTCCAGTTTATAGCACTAACATTTTGCATGGCTAAACAAAGCAAAATATAAAGCTAAACCAAACCGTATCCTGCATTTACCTGCATTTTAAGCAGTATTTGATGTATTTCCGATACTGGTATCGGATTCAGAACAACCCTATTGGGAATTATCACGAAACTTGATAGAAAATGATTGTCTTAATTCTAAAACAATTACCAGATAAAATACCACCTAAATACAGTCACTCTGCTTGGGCACAGAGCCGTTCAGCTGCATCTGATCAGAGGCATTTTTTTGGAGATGCAGAAGTTGGAGATGATTGTATTTCTTGTTAGTGGGTGTGGCTTCAGCTCATTGAACGCCACGCCCACACCATCCTAGAGCAGATTTTACTGCCTCATTTTTCATGATTTTGAAGTTTGATTTTAAAAGCTTAGAGATATTATTCATGACTGAAATTTCGCCTGGTGGTTCATGACACAGTGGCCTGTCATACAACAAACCTAAAATACAGATTTGTTTATCACTGTACAGGGACTTTAAGCCTGCGTTAAAACTATCTAAGCTGGTGCAACACCTTAAATGTTAGTAGAGCGTAAACTCTGCCCAAAGTAAAAACTTGCTTTTAAGCGAGGCTGTGTTTGAACTTCGATATAGCTGGACACTTCAGCTGCAGGTTCAACTCCCAAAATGAGCCATTTGTGCCGCGTTTTGTTTCTCTTCATCTGTTTGATCAATTAAAGCAGCAAAAAGCAGGTCAAGGCGTGTTCACGGGTGTCCAGTTAATCACATGGGAAAAAGTATTTCAGATCACACGTAATTATTCATGTTCTTAAATAATCCAAAGATCCTTTTCTTTATGCCATTCTTAATCAATATTGGTGTTGCTGGCAAGCACAATCTCAGATTTTTGTACATAAAGGATTGTTGCAAAGAACTACAAATGAGAGTTAATCCATCTTTGCACTTACTCTTAGCTATTTAAGCCTTTCCTGTCATCACTCTATTTACCTAAGCTTATTTTCTTCAATCCTTGCTGTTCACAGAAATAAAAGCACAACACATACAGTGTTAAGCAGAGCTAATCCAAGTCTGAATGGTTACAACGATTATAAATGGAACTTATCAACAATCTTCCTTTGTTCCCAGTGATAGATTTCCTTTTTCTCTTTTGTTGCATTACTGTGTTTGCAGTTTATGTGAACCAGTCATTCAGTGCCGTAGGATTGTTGATTATCAGGGCAGTGTACCGAGCACCAGGTGTCCACAGTCTCTGGAGACTTCTGGTAAAACTGGTTTGCCTTCACCCTTCAAAGCCTGATACCTCAAACAATAGCCAGAAAATTCTAGCTTTTGGAAATGTGGAAATGAGATGTTTATTTAACTGAAATCCAGAAAAAGAAATAAGGCCATACAATTTCACATATACATTTTTTGTATCACATTTGATACATTAGGAATTGTTTGAAACTGATAATCCACTGGAGGGCATTTTTATCATTTATATGATTGCATACAAAAGTTTTTTTTAGGAAATTGTTAATCATTTTGATTAGATAGAGGTATCAAAAAAGTGTGTATCAAATACGATAAAATTGGCTTCAAAGGGTTAATTATAGTATACTTACCTAACCAATTATTTATGACAGTGTTTGCAGTTTATGGGAATCAGTCATTCAGTGCCGAAGGATTGTTGTTTATCAGGCCAGCGTACCGAGCACCAGGTGTCGACAGTTTCTGGAGACTTTTGGTGAAACTGGTTTGCCTTAATTATAGTATTACTTGCCTAACCTATGATTTTATGGCTAACAAACTGTTGTCAGGTATGCTCTTTGTTTTTTTCCACTTCTCAGTGGGATGGGAGGCAACCAAGTAAATAAACTCGATAGTTGTTTTAATTTAGTTCTGATTTACAACTTTTGCTACAATTAGACACCTTGTTACCTTGCCTTTACACTAAGCCAGTAATACATTTTGTGCCCCTATTTTGGTAAAATTTTAAATGCAGGTCTAGTTTTAATGGTGTAGGTTTGAATCACCTTTCACTGAATTCAATTTCTGAATCTGTCTTTTTATGAATTGTTGTGAAACAGATGTTTAAGTGACCAAAAAAGCCTGAAATTTGAATCAGTTTGGATTTTCCTTTGTGCTTTGTCTCCCCCTTGTTGCAGGTGTGAGATCTGCGGCTTCACCTGCCGACAGAAGGCCTCCTTAAACTGGCACATGAAGAAGCATGATTCAGAAGCCTCCTACCAGTTCTCTTGCTCTGTTTGCAGCAAGAAGTTTGAGAAAAAGGACTCAGTTATTGCCCACAAAGCCAAGAGTCACCCTCAGGTGCTCATAGCTGAAGCTATGGCAGCCAACGGGGGCTCGGTTATAAGGAACCCCACCCCTGTTCAGGAGACAGCCATGGTGCTAACCCAGCCTGGCACTCCAGAGGAAAGCCAGGAGGTGGAGGATAGGACCCTAACTCCCCTGAAGCAGGTAGCTCCTCCACTCCCTCCACAGACTCAAGTGGATGTTCCTCAGGGTCAGTATCTTCAGCTGCCCACACATCATGTGATCCCACAACCCCCCACCTTACTACACCTCACCACTGCACCTCTAGCTCCCAGCACCCAGCTCATTCAGCTCTCCACACTCCCCGTCAGCACCATCACAGCTATTCCCACCCCAGAACAGCACAGTACCCTCGTCACACTGAGCTCCGTCACGACGCTCGCCTTCCCGGCTCCTCAGCAGGAGGTTCAGTGGGGAAGGGAGGCCGAGCAGGAGGCACAGTTGCCCGGGGAGGGCGAGCTGTGGGACAGGGTGGTGGTGGGTGGCGGGGAAATGATGTGGGAAGGAAACACAGAGAAGAAGCAGGAGGATGAAGGGATTGTTTGGGAAAGAGAAGGAGAGAGACAAATTTTGGTGCAGTGTGCCGAGGATAATCAAGGAGACTTAATTTAAACTGAAAGACTAAAATGTTTTAAAAATAAAGAGAAGACTGAAAGAGGAAATTTGATAAGCTGGCATCTACTAAAGATAAATATTTCCATTTCGTGTGTAACAGGAGTCATAAGCTTTTTATCACACAGACACTCCAGAAATATTTACTGTAAGTGTGGGGTAGAGGATTCAGGAGGCATGATAAAAAAGATGCCATTTAAGATGGTGGACTTGCCAAACCTTAAATTTCAGGAGAATTTAGGGCAGTAATGCATTCTATATTTTAACCAACATAATATTAGATTAAACTAGGACTGAACAAATTTTAAAAAAAGATGTAATTGTGATTATTTTTACTTACTACATATTCATTATAAATTTCCTTCTAAAAGGGACTGACTACTTTTAATGTAATTCTCATGTAGATAAAGAAAACATACAGAAATAAGGAAAGTAGATTTTTTTTAAATTATACTAAGAAAAAGGCACTTGAATGTTTGCATTCTGTGTAAAGCAGTGGTTCTCAACTGGTGGGTCAGGACCCAAAAGTGGGTTGCGAAGCTCTTTTCAGTGGGGATGTGTGTCTGGGGGAAAAATTGTCAATGAAACTCTATAAAACATACATTTTTTGTCCTGTTTCGTTGTTTTGTTACACCTTTTTTACTGTCATAGGCCCAAGCTCTACTATTTTTTAGTAAATACATCTGACTGACCAAAAAAAATCTCCAAAATTTGGGCCACAATTCTCTTTGAGGAGTTGATGGTGAGCCCCGTGACTCAGCCAGTTGAGAACCACTGGTATAAAGCATAACATTTCTGCTGCAAAAAAGTACTACACTGTTGTTATGACACACATTCCAGGTTTACATTACATTTCTGTGATTTTAAAATTGCAGCAGGCCATATTGCGTTTTAATCCAGCCCTAGCCCATGCGCTGAATTCATCTGTTGATGTGCAGACTTCCCCATTAAAATGTACTCCTGTCGCTGCTTCAAAATCTTGTTAAAGTGTTGATGTCGCTCAAAAACATGTTCTACCGTCACATTTATTTCCTGACGTCATTACCAAGAAGCTGCCTTTACACTGGCATGTAAAAACTGATTCAAGGGAATCTCAGCATAACTTTTGAGACAAAGAAAGCAGAGGCAGAAGAGGGGTGAGGCAAGGAGCAGAGGTACAGTCAGTGTTTTGGGGAGATAAAGAGTAGCAACTTACATACAAGTATGCTGAGAATTCAGTCTAAATAATGTGAAGAGCAGAGTGAAATCTAGATCTGTGGCTCCCAACCTGGGGTCTGGGCCCCCCCTGGTGGGCGTGAAAGATTTCAGGGGTTGCGAGACCCTGTTCTGCTCTGATCTTATCAAAATTAGATTTACAGGTATAATTTTTCTAATATAATTTTTCTAATGAATCATGGTTAGAAATATAGTGTACACAGGTGTATTAGAGCCACCCTAAAAGAAAAAAATGAGGATCTGTTAATTTTTTTAAGCAAAAAGTGAAACAGTTTGGAAAACAACCAAACATTTTTGTGTATGTAGGCTTATCATATCTATGTGAACTTTTTCCTGGTGGATCCTGGGGGGGATTCGCTTTTCTTAGATAGAAGTAGGGGGTCTGTGAGGACAAAAGGTTGTGAACAATTGATCTAGATAATGTATAAACTAGCACTGTCAAACGATTACTATTTTTAATTGCGATCAACCTTTAGGCTTTCTGTAGTTAACTATTTATCTCCCTTTTCTTTGCTGCATTTTTAAATTCCACTATTTTGCAGTCAAAACTGTTTTTGTTTGATTTTGTATTTCTGTAACTTCTTAAACTCAGGGTAACTGACTTCCTGTTTGGATAAAGACCTGCTTTTATTTTAAAAGAAAATAAGGATCTTTAGGTAGATAGAAGATTATGGCATGAATTCACTCACAGAAACTTGTTACAGATTGAAAATACTAAACATTAAGAAGGTAAATGTTTGACATCGGGGGTTGCAGACATCTTGTGGCTTCTCCTCTGAGGTTTTAAAGTGAAATGAGACATTAAGGAGCACTGGTGGACTTATTTTACATCACAGTGGCTGTAGTCGTTAAACCAAAGTGGGCTGAGGGTGCATAAAGCATGCGATTAATTGTAATTAAAAAGATTAGTTCACTAAATAGGGGCATTAATTATGATTAATACACTGCTGACAGCCCTAATATAGACATAAATATAAATACATTTTTATATATAATCAGTTACAAACAGGATTTTATAATCTGTAATTACCTAGTAGTCATACATCTGGTATATGGAATTCATTGCAATTAATTAATCACAAAGTCTGTAATTAATTAGATTATTTTGGTAATCGTTTGGCAGCTCTAGTGTAAACTTTAAAGAGGTAGTGAACACTTTAACATTTTTTTCATCTGTACACTGAGGTATCTGACTGAACTATGATAAAACACATCAGTGTTGTTTTTATAGCTGAAATTTGCACCAAACTGATAAAAATCTGGATTTTACGGCTTTTAATTAGCTTAAATGGACATCTACCTTGAAAAATCTCTTCTGAAAAGGTGGGGCTTATGTGACGTAGAAACCGACCATCAGTCGGTTTCTACGTCACAAACTCTATATAAAAGGTAGAGCGTTAACACCTCTAACTGACGTTACCATTCAGAGACCACTCCCATCCTCTCCTGCCTGCACTGTCTCGGCTCTGAGAGCTCCGGCTATGGTAACGCCGCTGCTGGAGCCAATGGACTGAACAGGTAGTGCTCAGAACCACCACGGTCCACCACGACACTATAGCCTGCATCAGGGCGACTCTAGAGGCGAAAACTCCTCCACTTTCAAAGATCGCCATGAGGCAGCAGTGCTGTGGGACTCTGTCTGTCTCTCTCTGACAAGGGGACATCACTGTCACTCCCGCCTCAACTGGAAAGCCCCGTCCTTTTCCCCTCCTTCCTCTCAGAACCAGACTGCTCACTTTCAGTGCATTTTTTGAATTACAGAGGTGGGCAGAGTTAGCTCTGAGCCGGGGGTCCACTTACACTTTAATAGAAAGTTATAGAGTTAACACTCAGCGTCAGGGATTTTTACACTATAGAAACAATAAAGTAGAACCCAAACACTTATTTCAATTCTGGATGAATATTTTGTAACTTATGGGTTTTGCTGTGTTTGTATAAATTAAAGTTCATTTTCTTTTTTTGAGTTGACAAAGACTTGCAGGGTTGTTCATGTACCAAAAGATGTTATGTAATCTGTTTTTGGAAGTTGAATGGATTTAGGGCATTAAGACTGTTCATTTTCCTGTCAGGTGGGAAATTAATTATTCATCATTGTTTTGCTTTTACTGAAGGTTTCATTAGAATAAATTTGAAATGCTCAAACTAGAGGCATTTTAGAATAGCAAAGATGTGATAGATGACAAACTCTGCGGGAGCTGAGAAGTGTCAACTCCTTTATTTTTTGTTCTCAGTGCATTTTGTTTTTATCTTTTATAACTGTTTGTTTTTTTAACTATGCACACAGCAGCAACCTTGAATAATAAAATATACCTCTGTGTACTTCCACTACTACTGAGCGCCTAGAATTATTCATTGTACTATCTCAGTTTATTAGAAAATGTGTCGCATTACTACAATAAACAAAGATCTTAAGATCATTATTTTTTAACTTATTTTTTGCATCATTGCAACAAAAAATGTATAAACAAGGAAAAATAATACAAACCTGTGTTCTTAGTCATTGGGCAATAAAGATGAAGTCAAAGGAGAAACACCTCTCCTCCCTCCTATACGGGTCATTCTTAATTACGGTCCTTTTAGAAAATCCTAACACATTCTGAGAAATATTTTAATACGTTTAACTTCTCCATTGTGTGTAGCAAACTTTATGATAGCAGCTGTGATGAAATTATTTAAATCATCTCATGTTTTTATTGTTTCAGTCTAACAGAGGAAAGCATCATTTACATCACACCACAAAAAATGGTGTTTTTCAAACAAAATTAGGAATATAACCTGTGTTTTTAAACATTTAATGACTTACACACAGATGTACTTTTTATTTTCAGGATTTTAAAGATAATATTTTCCTGTTTTGTAGATGACAAACACCTTTTAGCTGTTTTCCTGAAGACTTTCAATCATTTTTTTCTCCATAGTACAGTCATCAGTTTTCTATTCCCAGACATTAGTTGTAACCACGACTGCCAATTTTCAAAACTACAAATTGTATAAGTATGACAGTGTTATTTTTATGAATTTTATGTACAAACATGTCTTGTGATGGAGTTGACATTTCGTGGTGAAAAAAAAGACTGCACATGTTGGAAATGACGTGACAAACAGCATTGCAGAACAATGTTCATTCATACTATCCCTCATCAATTTTGAAACATTACTTTGTTATTTAAATTTAAAACATTAATGCACATTAAATCAGATGGCAGAAAATAGCTATTTCTGTGCTCTCTATGTGCTGAAAAAGTTGGACTTGCTGTTTGAAGCAAAATAAAGAGAGATTAAGGTAAGAATGGCATTAAAAACAGATTTTTCCATCATAAAATTATGTAATACATTGAAAAGGTAACAAATTGGAATTGTAACATTAACATTAATTAAATATGACTATCTGAAATGAGAGCTGTAAGTTAAGATTTAAGTTAACATACAGTATTTTCAGTGATATAAGCTAAATAAAATGCATTTGGCATTGCCATTCTTATCACACTGTCTTTCCCATCATGATAGACAAAGTAATGGAAATGACTGCTGTGGAAATGACAATTTATCATTTTTTAAAATTTTAAACTCATGCTAATCTGTTTTGGAGTTACCATGAAATATACTAAAAACAGACAGTAAGAAATGTTATTTTTCTCATTATTTTTACAAAAAAATATGAGCTATTTTGAAATGGCAACCAATAAACATACTCTGTTTTACCTCTAATTAACCTTGTTTTTTTTCTTATTTCAGTTCCTTCCATGGAGCTATCTCTGCTCTCCAGGCATGTGCTCCCCTGACACGTGACCATTGCTTTGGTTGCAAGAACACGAACCCTACAAACACTCCCTGGAGTTACATTTTGTGGTGGAAATGACAGTGACCCTGAGGTATAGGTGTTCTTTTTATGAAAAAAGACATAAAGCACTAATATATCTTACAACACATGATACATGCATTTATAGTTCAAATCAAGGTGGAGAAACATCTCAGCAAAGATCCAGAGAAATGAGAGGAACCTGATCTAGTTTCAAGTGTTTGGGCAAAGAGTCTGAATACTCACATCAATGTGATATTTCACTTTTCTATTTTAAATTTATTTGCTAAATTAAACAAACAGTGAAAGAATAAATTAATACATGTGCAAAATATATTCAAGCTACAGTGATGTAAAGTAAGTCCACCACTGCTCCTTAATGTCTCATTTCACTTTAAAAAATTAACAAACAGCTCAGTGAAAAAGTCAAAAGTCAACTGCATCTTTTTAACGATCACTTATTTCATTTCAACCCAAACAAATTCTTTTCGTCTGTGGCTAAGTTCATGTTAAAATCCTCTAGCTACCTCTAAAAGCAGGTCTGCATGCAAACAGGTCAATTCAGGTCAGGTCAAGTCAATTACCCTGAGTTTAAGAAAGTAGAAAATCCAAAATTACACAAAAACAGTATGAAATGCAAAAGTGGAATTTTAAAATTCAGTAAAAAGGGGGCAATTAATCACGATTAATCTACAGTTAGAGGCCACCATATCGGTAGTTTATTCTAGTTACTAACCCTCTTCTCATTGGTTGTAAAGTGTGCTGCAAATAGCTTACACACCATCAAATGTAGGGAAAAGTTTTAATGTAGCTATAAATGTTTTGTCAAAAAGGTATGAAAATGTTGTTATCAAGTTATGAAGCACTCACCCTCTCATCCACATGACATAGAAACAGCAGCAGTAATCACATCAGGATGATGATGATGTTTGTCCTCATAAAAGCTGCCGGCTTTGCGCTCGTTACAGCAAGCGTGAGCTCCTCAGTGATGGGCACGCGATTCTTGGGATGCTTTTCTGAGCATAACACCTACACTGCAAATGATTAATTAAATCAAACTGCTCGTGGCCGTTTTTAATTATTTCTTTCTTTAGTCATAACATACATATAAAAAAGAGACTTGTTTCTTGTTTATTATTTATTTTGTTTTAGAAAAGAAAAAACACTTGTTTTTTATTTATTTGTTTTTTTTTAAGTATCAGTCAAATACCAAGTGAATGAAAGGTGATTATTTTTTTATTTTTATTTTTTGCAAATATTTTTAAACAGATTGAGATGATTAAAGCCAGAAACTATTTTATACTCACTATTTCTTTGGTCAAATTAGAGTTTCACAATGGTAAGCATCCTGTTAGGGTCCCACAGTGACAGGAAAAGCCTCCCATTAAAGAGACTTTTATTATGTGGATTGATGGGTGGGCCACATGTGTGACGTTTTTAGGGAGATACAAAAAGCCCTCTTGTGCGTCCCCCTAAAAACGCCCCTGTGGCTTGCGGAACCAATTAAATCCTCGGCTTTGCGTTCCTGCCAACATGAGCACCGACATGAACATGCCTCACTGTCCCTCTCTGTGAGGATCTTTGGTGGGTTTTTAAACCGAGCAAGTATCCCGAAAGTCTCTGCGTGTCAATAGCGTTTCTCTTTCCGCTGCTAACATTTACGACGTCGGGGGGAGGGGGGACTCATTTCAGTGCTCGGTGTCCATCCAGCTCGCTGCTAACACACCTATTCAAACGGGGCTGGAGTGCAAATGGCAGAGCAGGAGGAGCAGAAGCAGATAACCGAGCTGGACGCGCCGGTGCCTGGCGTGTCTCGGACGGGGAACGCGGTTGCTCTCGCGCGGCTTCTGCACCACGAATGTACCCAGCTGCTCCAGCTTTACGTGAGTTATCAGTTTACACGGTTGTTATGCTGCTTACCTCATGCTCGTCAGGCGGTGGGACCCACTCCCCATTCCCGTTACTTGTGGCTGGCTTCAGTGTCAGCATGTTTTTGTACTGAGGCAGCTAGCAACCTGTCGCGTTTGAATTACATGTTGACTTATGCTGTTCACAAGCTAACATTCATCATTTGTGTGTTTTATTAAGGGATGCTGTGGTGCAGAGTAATCACACTAAAAGACCCCCCACCCCTTCCCTCCTCCATTTTCCCTGGGGGTTCCTAATGGATAAAGTGTATTGGATTTTTCTTCTTTTGCTGTCCTGTCTTTTCTTCCTTGTAGAGCACCTTTTAATTAATCAATAAAATCAGTAGGCTGTCACTTCATTTAAAATCAGTCTTAAACAGAATTAGAAGCACAAGTACAAGTCCAGTAGCACCTTTTATGTGTGCATGTGTCTAACTCTTCTTTCCCTTTTAGAAAGAGAGAGAGACCTTCCTGGCGGACCACACCCCAGATGGCGGGCGCATCGTCACACTGTCCTCTGACTCGCAGGGGGGTAGCACCCAGCAGCAGGTGCAGTTGCTGCACTCGGCTCTGCGGCAATGCTTGGGTTTGCTCCACTGTGTCATCCTGAAGGAAGAGGAGGAATGGGGCGAGCTCGAGGGCGACTACGAGACCTTGAGGAAAAATGTCCGGGCCCGGCTGGAGCACCTGCTCCACACCACCAAAGGTCTGGCTGAGACCGAAAACACAACCCTGGAGGTCACTCCAGACCACCAGTGCACTGAGGTACAGTACTGATAAAAATAGCCTTTACGTCTGCATGGGTCAGCCATGCATGCACATGGTAACACGGGACATTAATGCGTATCATCTATCATCTGGGGAGACCTATTCAAAACCATGGTGCATACTTTCCTGAAATAACAAAAATAAAAGCTTTTTTTTAATAGTGGAGGCACCTTTTCTTGTTTTCTTTTTTATCTCTTTAAATGCTGGTTATTTAAAAATGCTGTAATGAAAATAACCTATGGCAAAATTTGGAGTAAATTTATTTCCCAGTAAGAAAAGACAATCATGAAACCTTGTGATACCACTTAATAAGGAAACACCATTGTCCAATAGTAACGAGACGTTAATCCTGTCAATTAGAACGACTCAGAGATTAATATATGTGGATGACACCCTTTACACCTCAAACAGGATGATGTGATCATTCCTCTACCTTTGACTATCAAGAGATGGGAAGAAATGCCCTTTAAGTAACATACAAACAGGAACCACGGGTTTGTTAAAAATGTCTGTTTTGCTCTGTTGGTAGAGCTAGAGGCTACAGTCCTCAACACAACTGTTGCAGAATTGGATCCCAGTCCTTGCACTTTTAGGTACCTACCTTCCCCCACTCTGTCCAATCAACTAAAGGCAAAAAATCACAAAATAATCTGAAAACACCATTGTAAAGCCACAAATTTAGCTTTGTCTGGTGGTTAGGTCAACTCTAAACTATACAAACGGTACCAGGACTTTGCTTGGACACTTTAGAAAATGCAACCTAAATGGTGCTGTGTTTGCTTTACTGAGGGTGAATAATTTTTAAAACAAGCAGAAACGTTGAAGGTTTGGTAGCCATTGGAAAAGATGTATTTTGCCTACTCCCAGTGTATAAGTTCTTTGTAGATGCAGCGGAGAACTCACCTTGGGGGCAAGTGGTGATTTTTACATAGAGAAACACTACCAAAAAAAGCCATGTAAACAGCTGTTGACGACTATGCTAAGTGCTCAAAGTGCAAAAATATTAACATTCTTAATTCTTAAGCTACTTTTGTGTCCTTAAAGTATTGGAATATTCAGCCAAAACATTAAAAAAAACTAATGGAGGGACGGCAGCAGGCAGGAATGAAAAAAGCCTCCATCTAAAGCCTGGATTAGTGGTGTCACACAACACTCATGTGTGGTCTGTTTCCACAAAGTGGTCCAGTATGGTTCAGCGCAGTTTTGTCATGGTTTTAGATATCAAACTCTGATCATACCCTCCAAGCACTTATTGGGGCAATGATGCCATAGATCCTCAGGTATACACAGTAACAATCAAACACAATCAAAAACAAGCAGCTTAGGTGGATACAATTATGCAGAAAGACACAGGCAATTATCCATTTTATACTTTCAACAGGTTATAATCCAAGCTCAGGAAACTCTTTTTAAAATAATGGCAGAGAGATCAGGTCCAATATAATTCAAATAGAGCTGCCAGACTTTAAACTGATCTTTCTTTGCATGTAAAATGCTTGTGAGATATTGTAAGGAAACCAGTTCTAACACATCTTTACTCCATCCTTTAACAGAAGGGCTCATATCACTAATCCATTGTAACAACATATTTTATATGTTACACAGCATTTTATTAGCGACAGTGCTTTTATTCTGACTTGGAAGTAAATCTGTCTCTTTTAAGAGATCCATATCATTTGGCTCGGTTTGTTTTTTTTTAAATGTGGATTAAATAACAGCAAACAACAGAGGAAAGGAAACTGGCACTCAAGCAGGATCTAGCTACAGTAGCTCACACTAAAGAGTTGTTTTGTAGCACAGGCTTGTTCCTGAAAGGCACGTCATCACTTGGTCACTTATTCCACAAGTTTATTTGGTTGATGGTGCATCACAGTTTCAATTAAAAGCATGTTTGCGATGTAAAAAGGAATTTTCAATGTTAATGTGGCTCAGCTAGACTCATAGCACAGAGCAAGACTCCTTAAGACTCTTGTCTCCCTTCTTCTGGCTAAACACTGTTAGAGGGTCTGCAGTACTGAGTATTTGTGATATTTTATTGCCTCCACACTTGGTAAATCTTTTAAACTGAAAAAACAACACTTTTTTTGTGAAGTACAGGGATCATATTTGATGTATGTACAATTTTTCTGATAATAATTGCAGTGTAGAGATCCACTTAGAGCTCTAAACTAATAATTTTCCTCTGTTCCCATTCATTCCTGATGGCTGTCCCCCACTTCCTGGACCCGACGGACATCCGGAAGTTCCACCCACAATCATATTAACAGTAGAGACCCATGAATAAGGTGGATAGAATAGGAAAAGTTACTCTTACTGATGGCTCTGATATTCATTGGTCCCATGATGCCAGAATGAAAAGACTCCACCCTTGAAAAGGTCTTAATAATGTATGCAATGGTGGCACTTAAAGCTTCAGTGAGGGTGTAACTAAACCATGTATTACAATACCTTTGTGTGAACGTGAGTCATGACAAAAGACTCAAAACATAATGATCACCCTGATATTTAGGACAGCCTCTTTACTGTGGTGAAACTTAATAATAGATCAAACAAGTAGGCTTAAGGAGCTTTTAAGTTCCTGTAATTTCATTGTTAGGTGATCCTACCAGCAATTTCATTGTTTTGGTTCATTCTCAAAGTTTTGCTTATGCCAAAGCTGGCTGCAGCTTTCAATGAATAACCCACTGTGCAGTAATTGCTCAGCACCAAACTGAAGCCAGTGTTTGCAACTAGCTTGGGAAAAAGGGTGAGCATCCAAAGAAATGCATCTCCTTAAGTTGGTGGTGGAGCCCCAAAGCGGAGCCTAAAGGAGTTTGCACATGCATGTGGTTGCTCTGTTTCTGCTCGATGCTTATGCTATAAAAACAACCTGTTTCAACAAAGTGGTGTGTCTTCCTTTAGTGAGGGCAAAATGCAAGAAACACTAATGAAACTTTCTTCTTCCTGTTTTCATCATTTGTATTTTATGCAGGAAACTGACGGTGCCGGGGGGGCTTTCAGCCTTAAAATGTGGACCTATCGAGTGCTGCAGGAGCTAATTCACTGGGCTGACCATGCTGCGCAGACCCTCCATGTCTTTCACACAGAGATGGGAGGAACAGAGGACATCTAAATTCCTTTATATTAATCAAAAGGGAGGGAACTCACCCAACACTAACAGCCAGCTTTCTTTTATGTATAACTGAATATGAAGAAGTGGGCAGTATACTGTGAGTGCACTAGAGGGTAAAGTATGCACTGCTTAACTAAAATCACAACTAAGCTCCTCTTAACAAAAGGTCTGCAGACAGCTTTTCCCAGACGGTGGTATTTCCACTGCAAGTGCTAGAATGACCTCTAGTTTGCCACAGTTGCATTTCCCTTTGACTGAGAAGTGAGTGCAAACTTTAAAGGGTGGTTTGCTTTGTGAAGTGGCACCATTAGACTGTTTGGAAGTGTCTTTTTTTTGTACAAACTGTGTATATTTATTTTATTTAAGTATCTTTTATAACTAATACCTGCTGTTTCTAACACTCCAAACTTGCTAGAATGTAGCCAAAAATACGATACTGATAAACTGTGATTGATGTGCAGCTGAATCTATAGCCATTAGCTTTTTAATAGAACACTTAGTAATAAATATAACATGTTATTATTAACATATATATTCCAATCCACATTCTTATTAAGACCGAATGCTTATATTGTTTTTGGCAGAGTCTGTGATGATTCAAGTGTCATGTTTGCTGCTCTGGTCACTAAGTTCTCTCCTGATGTTATACTTGAATGTGCTGCTACACTGTTCACAAGTTTGAACCCTAACATCCAGCAGTTCTCTGATCTTTTCTGTTCTCTCCTATTTTGGGGAAATGGTCACAGGATGGCTGCATTAGACTGATAGTCTGCACAATGATTATAGTGTCTTTAGCCAAAGTATCAAACACTCTCAACGTGAAGAATTTAGTTGTAGTGTTAAATGCCTGAAGAAACATAGTGAATGAGCTGCGACTATCAGAATTTCTGATACAGTGAATTTTTAATTCCATAGTTTTATTTTATCTTTGTGATGAATAACTGGATGTGCATCTAAGATTAAAACTCAGTCCTGACCTTTTTCTGCTCTTGTTGTGTCTCTGTGCTGGTGATAGCCAGTATCATGTTTTCAGGTAGTCTAGCGTTTTTCTGGGCCTTAGCTGGGAATGCGATTTTTCAAGAAATGCTTTTGGGAATTTTGTTTAAATTTTTCTCAAATGTCCATTCTTACTTGAATTGATACGGTGATTGATATGGTTAAAGGCCAAGCTCATTGGGTCCTATTTCCATAATTTGCTTGTGAACACAATATCCCAAAAATGTTTTGAGGGATTTCTAGATAGGCTCAGCTCTATTTCTTAGTTTTACCCCTTATTTTCAAGTGCCCCTTGTTCCTTGAAACAGAGTTCAGGATCATTTATCTCCCAACGCTTGAACCACATACGGATAGGACCTTTCTGTCTGTACTATGCAGCCATTTTGTTCGTTTTTGTCCATTCCTTGAAGCTTAGGGATACTGATCAAACAGTGCAATGCCGCCGCCAGTCATAGGACAGTGCTGAGCAATGCTGCCAACAGTTCAACCCAGAGTGACAAACACAGTGAAGAAGACCCATTTAAAATCACTTAATCATGTTTTCTGAGGAGATATAAACAAATAATGACTAAGTTATTAGAAAATGTGAACAAATCAATAATGTTAGCACCTGGGCAAGTTAAGAGCACAGCTGAGCAGAGGATGGACTGGTCTTCAGTCTAGTGATGTGTTGACTGCAAACGAACAGGCTCTATGTGCTGGCTCTTTATTGATGGGAGCCAGCACACTGATGAGAGCCTTTCAACCCTCCCCCACTCTGCCAAAAAGAGCACAGAATGAAATGAGGACAGTTCCTCCTCAACGTTCAGCCACAGCCAACACTTTAAAGGCACTTCCTATTGACATGGTTGATGTGTAGGTGAAGGTGCATGTGTTTCTGTGTACCACTTTTAACCAATCAGATGTGATAACAGAAAAGCAGGAGGGGAAGGGGGATGATGTTGCTCAGTGCTCCTCCACTCACAGAGAGAGAGGGGGAGTGAGAGAAAGGAGAAAATGTAGATAAATTCCTTATAAATAAGGATTGGTACTAGGTTGTGTATCACAGTTTTTAATCATACATTGTGTAAAATTAAGTCATTTTTTGAGTTTTATGGTTTTTTTTTATCCATTTAGAGTTTGATTTATTTGGGAAATATTTTGACAAAGCAGTGTTATTATTAATGGTAATCGCAGAAGACTATTCTCACTGTGTTTTGTGTTTAATGTAGAAAGAAATTACAGAGTTAGCATATTAAAAACTTACAGAACTGGTGCTTGATTGATTGTTTACAAAATTAAAAAGGTTTTATATCAAGCATTATGTAAAATTTGTGCTATTCCGAGAATAAAAGGATTTAGTCCAACAATTTAAAGAAAAATACATGCAGTTATATCAATCATAGGTCAAAAAATGCTTAATTTGTCTGGTTTATTGAAAGACAAAGTGGTACCAAATGAAGAGCCGTTTGAGAATCAGCTCATTGCTGAACTCATCCGAATGATCCAGATCTCTGAAAAGAGCCTGAATTCCCATCACTACTTCAGTCTATGGGACGGATGGCGGAGCATCAAAGTAGCTCGGTGAGAGACGACGCCCTCTAGTGGATTATTTCTCAGCGTCCACTCACATGCTGTTGGATAATAGAAACACATCAGTATGATGGTATTGATGGTTGTTAAGTTCAAAATGCATAGACCTATTTTCATTCGTGCGTAGAGCATAAATAAGCCTTTATAAGATGTTGTGGTGAAATATTCCCTTACAATTTTTAAAAATTTTTTTCCCTCTCATTTAAAGGTTCATAATATCATCAATAGTTGTCATGAGCGTAAACAGATGTGACAACAATACTGGACATTTTCACTGAGTGATTTTTGTTTTGTTATTTCTTCTTTGCAACCCCAATTTTTAAAAAGTCGCCATGTTATGTAAAATGTAAATAAAAACAGAATGCAATGATTTGCAATTCTCGTAAATCCACATTTTATTCACATAAACAGCATATCAGGTTTTGAAACAGACATTTTACCATTTCATTAAAAATATACGGCCCATTTTGATTTTATAGCAGCACACATCTCAAAAAAGTATGAACAGGTGAGGTTCATGTTTGCAATTGTGCTCTCCTCTTTTAACAACAGTCTGTTAACATCTGGGAAGTGAAGAGACCAGTTGCTGGAGTTTTGGGAGAGGATGGTTGTCCCATTCTTGTCTGGTGTAGGATTCTAGCTGCTCAACAGTCCTGGGCCTTCTTTGCCAAATTTTTCATTTTATGATGAACCAAATGTTTTCCGCTGGTGAAAGGTCTGGACTGCAGGCAGGCCAGTTCAGCACCTGGACTCTTCTGCTGTGAAGACAAGCTCTTTTGATGGATGCTGTATGTGGTTTAGCATTGTCTTGCTGAAATATACAAGGCCTTTCCTTAAAGATCTATCTGGATGGGAGCTCTAAACTCTCTTTTTACTGTACTTTTCAGCACTGATAGATTATTTTATGTGTAAGTTGCCCATGCCATAGGCACTAATGCAACCCATGCCATCAGGGATGCAGGCTTTTGAACTGTGCACTTCAGTCTGCAGGACACTGTGGTTTCCAAAAAGTTTATATTTTGACTCATCTGACCACAGAACAGTTTTACCTCAGACCACTTTAAATGAGCTTTGGCCCAGAGAAGACAGTGATGTCTCTTGATCATGTTCACAAATGGCTTTTTCTTTGCATGACACAACTTTAACTTGTATTTGTGGATGGCACAGGGAACTGTGTTGACTGGCAGTGATTTCTGGAAGTGTTCCTGAGCCCATGCCGTGAATTCCAGTACAGGATCCTACCTGTTTTTAATGCAGTGCTGCCTGAAAGCCCAAAGTTCACAAACATCCAACATTAACCTTAGGCCTTGTCACTTGCACACAGAGATTTCTTCAAGTTCTCTGAATATTTTGATTATCTGTAGATGGTAGAGATTCAAAGGCTTTGCTATTTTATGTTCAACATTCTTTGAAATCTTTCCACAATTTGCAGATGTAGTGTTTTGCAGATTAATGAATCTTTGCCCATCTTTACTTCTGGGAGAATCTGTCTTTCTAATACGTTTCTTTTATATTTCTTACCTGCTGACAGTTAACCCAATAGTTGCAAAATGCCCCTCCCACTTACTTTTCCAGCCTTTTGTTGCCCCATCCCTACTTTCTTGAGTTGTGTTCCTGGCCATCAACAGCAGAATGAACAATAATTTTTGCAATAAAATGGAAAATGTCTCAGTTTAACATCTGATGTGTTGTTTGTGTTCTACTGTGAATAAAATACGGGTTTATGAGATTTGCAAATCATTGCATTCTGCTTTTATTTACATTTTACATAGCCTGCAAGTTTTTTGTTGTTGTTGTTTATTTATTTATTTTTTTTAAGAATTGGGGTTCTACATTGTTGTTGTAATTTTCAAATCTTGCCATTATTCGCAAGGCAAGGACATTTCTCATAAAACTCAGTTTGGAATGGACTGGAATGGACACCCATCCCCTTGATGTGAACACACAAAATGTAGTGGAAAGCTCGAGTAAGGATGAGGGGTGAATTGGGATTGGGCCAAACGTTGCACAAATATCCACTCTGACTCAAGAATGAGTTGTTTAGATTTTGGAGGTCAAAGGTCACTGGACCTCATGTTCATCCCTTGCTTGTAAAAAGTATGTTTATAATGGTTTGGGAGATTTTCTGTGTCAAGAATAAATTAATTGCATTGCAATAGCTCACTGCCCAGAAATGGTATACCTCACAGAGGCATAAATGCGAGGGGGTAGCTGTAGTTGTTGGTAGAATTTTCTCATTGTATTCTCATTTGAAGGGTGTTAAGAAACTATATTTTAACTATTTTAACTAAAGCAAAGATTTCTTTAATGTACAGAACCTTAAATATGTACATTGTTATCTTTTTTGGAATGAGTTTGCATGTTTCTTTTTGGACCCTCCCATCATTGCTCAGTCTGTTTTATGTTTGAAAAATAATGAAAGCCCTCTCTTGCATTGACACCTGTTAAAAGACTTGTTCTGGCCATACTTAGGTGTTTTGGAAAAATGACATCTCTACAGTTCTCTTCAGTCACAACTCCTTAAATATTCTAGTGGGGATAAACTAGCTGTAGATGAAGTAAACACAACGACATGGGAGGCCCCATTATACATTGCTTTCACAATCAGGAAAATCTTCTCTCTTGTCGAAGTGGTTGAAGAAGTTGTAACACTGGATATCAAAAAAAGGATAACGTTCAAAATATGTAGGACTGTCTTATTCAGTGCATCCAGTCTGAATCCTGGGGTTGTGGGTCTTTCCTCCTCGGAGGTGAGCGCACCCCATTTTACCATAAGAACCCCAAAGGATGTTGTGCACATGCGCGTTGTGCAATCTACCGGAGCGCGAGAGGTAGGGAAGGGAGTCCTAATGGCGGAGACTGTACGGTCGCCTTTTGACTACCGGGAACCACCGACCCTCGACAGCGACGGGGATGGGAGCAAACCGCCGCCTCCACGGGGGTGAGTGAGCATAGCTAGCCCCGGTTCCGTCGTCCCGCGCGGGCTTTTATTAGCCAGAGATTTCTGAATAAAAATGAGGAGCTCGAGACGCACGCGCAGCGGGCGTGCACGTCCATTTAGTTAACGTTAGGAGCCTTTATTCGCGTGCATGATTTCAGCGTTATTTTGCAGAAAACGGAGCAAAAAAACATTATTTATGTTTGGTTTTTGATTGCAGTTGACGTGCCATGTGATGCAGCGTCTTCCTCGATTGGGTTTTCATCGTCTAACGTTAAAATTTGATGTTTTGACGGCAGAGAAGTCTCAGCGTTAGCTGCTGGGAGCTAACAGGCTAGCCATATGTTTAGCATTCATGTTAGCATAAACCCAGCAGGAATAGACAGCCATGGGTTTAGAAGGCTAATTATCTGTTCTTTTGTCGATAACCACCAACGCATTAAAACCCTCGTATTTAATCTAGCGTCCGGAATTTAAACACTGTTCAAATCCAGTGGAGTGTTTTTATTCTGCTCTTAAATATGCTTCAGTGTCTGGCTGTTGCAGATCATGACTTGTGTTTTGTTTGGCTTTGAGTAAACAAAGTTGCTGAGCTTTGACAAAGTGGATCCAACAACCTTTGACTGTCACCAGGATTAACGAATACAGGAAACATGGCATTGATTATCCCCTCCTGTAAATGCATATTTAATTCTGACGTGATTGAATAATGAGGTGGACTATGAAAAATATTTAGATAAAACAGATTTAATCACAGTTTCCTAATTAGTGCAAGTTTTCAGTAACCATTTTCCAATGTCCTGGTCTGAGTTCATCACATGACAGCAAGGAGTCATGACAGGTTTCTCAGGCAAAGCTGCTAAAATGAAATACCAGCAGTAATGAGGTGCTATAATATACTGTTTACTTTGAAAAAGTAACAAATGTTGGTATCTGGTGGTATTCATCAGGATGACAAACTTTGCCATTTAAATGGAAAACATTTTAATGAACTGGAACCTGTGTGCAGCCCTTTTGTTTTTTAAGTTAATTTGAATAAAAATGTAAGTAACGTAGCAAAAGAAAACCTGCACAGTTTATTCTCCAACCCAGGATAAAGATTTTATACTTTCTCTGCATTACAACACTGGCAATGGCATATCTCTTTATTGCCAATACATGCAAATTAGAACTGTTATCCTTGGCTTTTGTTTATTGTAATGGGATAAATCTCTAACATTACTAGTGGTAATTATTACTAGATTATAGGTACAGATAAATTATGAAGGATGCATGATATCGGTATCAGCAGATATGACATTTTCTGCCAGTGATTACATCCTGTATATCAGCAGTATATATGTGCAAAAAGTTTGTGAAATTCTAGGCTTATCCAGCATTACATGGCCTGTTCATCCTCATTTCTTACAGTGTGTTTCAAGGACTGAAGTTTTGGGTCTGAACTACAGTTATACATTGGTATTGATATAAATATCTGTATCAACAGAAGCAAATTTGTGAATATCAGCTCATCAGACATCTGCAAAAATCTAATATTGTGCATCCCTATCAGTAATGTCACTGCATCTGGTTTTCTGATATGTTTAAAAACATTTTTAACACAAATTGAGCTTAAATAAAAAATGCAGATAATTTTGAATAGTGTCATTATTTAGTATTTCCTGCCATAATTCTGATCGTTCAAAGCATCACAGACAAGCAGGCTAGTGGTAGACCTGTTATTGGCCTGGACTATAATTAATGCTTATATTTGGCACTCAGATGACTATCAGTGTTGGCATTTACAGATAATCTGCCTAAATGAATTCATTTAGAGTTGCGCTACTTTCGCTCAACTGCAAGATGTGCCTTCCCCTTTGGTTTTGTTTTCCCTCTAGTCTGAACTAACATCCTGCCCATAACTTCTCTGGCTTACTTGATGTCATACAACTACCAGCCAATCAACACTGAGGCTTGGGTGTCACTGACTACTGTGTTATTCTGGTCTGTTTCTCATTTTGACAGAGCTAGAGCATTTTTTTTTTTTTTTACATTTCATTAATTTTAAAAAATAAGATTTACTTTTGCCGCATTAAGTGCATTTTGTTTGCTATGACAAATGCATATCGTTATCGGACACATGCACTACTAATCATTAGTATCCATATTAAGCAGACAGATGTCCATACAAGAATTTATTGACAGTTTATAATTAGGTTATTATTTATGGAAGTATTTTATTCGCAAAGCAGTTAGGGGTGTATAGGTTTTTAACCTGTGTGCATAAGGTTGGATTTTTAAGAATACATTATGAATTTTCCCCTCCGATTTTGGAAGTATTAAGCGTTCCAAAAATCATGTATTAGTGTGCCTCTAATGAGAACTTGGAAGTTTAGATGTAGTGAATATGAATGTCTCTTTTATATGTGATTTATTCATGATGTTGCCTTCTCTGTATATCCAAATCAGCCTTTCTACTGTTGTGCAGAAATAGAAATTTAGATGTCTGTTTTGATCACTTGTTGAATCCAAGACACTTGAAAGTGATATCAAGATGTTGTCAAAACTCTGTAATTACATCACTGTCGTCTTACAGACTTGTTAAATAAGAATTTGGAAAATTTTAGGGTTTTGTTTTTGTGTGTGTGTGTGAATGAGTCACTCACCTTTAAATGTTACGTGAACAAATTCATAAAAGGTTTTGGCAAATGTAGATCATGCCCTACTTAATCTACTTGCCCTCCAGCTGAATATTTACAAGAGTGAAAGTCTGCAGCGCTGCCTTGTCTAAATGTATCATAATCTTTTACAGCCGGGTGTGTGGGAGGAAAAGGAAAGGGACACCTGTGAAGGTGTGCGACCGAGCGTACGTAACAGAAGATGAGGAGGAGGAGAGCATGTCAGAACACAGCTACAGCCCTGGTATTTATAGATTCACACACAAAAACAATAACACGCACACCCATGTTGCCACCTGCTGCCTGTGTTTTTTATGCACTTTGATTAATATGCAAGAGTTTTATTGCAAAATTAGCAAGGTGAGGTCTTAAGAAGAGATCTGATGTCTAATAAAACAGGTAAGTTTCATTCAAACTTGCACAAGAATCCTGAAAGTTTCCTTTTCCCCTCCATGGTATGTCCACTGACTGGCAGGAAAATTAAATGCTAGAAAAGATAATTGTGAACAAACAAGTCAGGAATTATTCATGATAGATTACAGGAAATTTAGGATGTACTCTATTTAAACTCAGTGTTCTTCTCCAGGGGACAGCCAGTATCCAGAGGGGGCTGAAGACCGCCTCCCCCCACCTGGCAGTCCCTACTACCTGCCTGATCCCACTCAGCTCTGGTAAGGAGGACCATCAACATGATGAATGTGTTTTGTTTTTCTTACACCTGGCACAAACCCAAAGATTTTTAAAATCTTAATCAATTTTTATTTTTTAATGTGAGAGAGCACACATGGCGACATATAATAACAGATTTAACAGAGTCATACACCAACAACCAGAGTCTTCACTCTCTCACTCTCTGCACGGTCAGACTCAACTTTAGAGGGGACAAGCTAAATGTGTGCAACATCAATTGTAGTTGCAGTTTTGGTCCAGCTCTCTCCCTTGCCAATTTGACTGTGGTATGCTCTACAGGACATGTTGTTGCCAGAAATCAACAGGTTGCTCCTCCATTTCTGACATTGATCTTAGTTTATGTTTTATGTTTACTATTTTTGCCATCACTGTGTTTGTTGTGCTTCCTCCCTTGGACAGCTTACTCCCTCTGTTTAACATAATCCAGCTTATTCCTGCTCCGCTGTCTTCTGTGTTCCCCCCACGCAACAGGATTTCTGATAAGCATGTTTAATATTTACCATCTCAAGGTAAAGGAGCTTCAGTTGTCTTCTGAGCACATTGGAGAGGAAAAGATCACTTTGACCTGGGGTTGCAGCTAACGGCATTCGTCATTGTCAATACTTGCTGGTGACTGAAGCGATTAGTCACCTTGTGATGTGGCTTTTTCCCGTAACTACTTGATAATTGTTATTGAGGTTATATGCCATGATGAATCCAAATTCAAGCTATATTTTTGTCCTGGACTTGAGAATAGCCAGTGATAATATAGGTTCGATTATTTTTTTATGTGTTGTCTGGTAATGTCAATAATATCTTTTTATGAATAACTGAAAAATGCAAATAAATACACATAATTTAACCCTTAGGGGAGGTTACACACTTTTCATTCTTCATTTTTTTTTTGATAATTTTGTGTGATGTGTTCATGTATATGGTATGAATTTTGGTAAGACTGTGCATTTTCATCTGATTTTGTTATTTCCTATCTGGGTGTCATTCTGGGCTTTTGATTGGAATTGATCATTTTTACTACTCTCCACTAGATGGAATCATTTCGTCCTTATTTGGCATAAGGAGAAAAAACATGCTAAACATGCAAAAAATGATTATGCATTCCTCCACTTAAACTATTCCTCTCCATATATACAACATACATCTATAAATACTGCATTTTTTACAGTGTCTCTCTTCCTGCCTTTAATGTATTTATACAACTTAATCCCGACTGAAATTGCAAATGCACCCCCCCCCTTCCATTATGTTCCCCCAAATAAATAAATGCACCTTACACATACACCTATATATATATATAGTATACACATATATATATATAGTATACACATATATATATATATATATATACACACACAACACACACCCAAAAACACAGCCTTTCAGCACCCTCAAACTCAAAATATCAATGCTATGAGTTTCTGCCTGTCTCTGTCTAGTTTTGTTTACACTGTACTTTGTTTACACTTACAGTGTTAACACTTGTTTGAACGCAGTATTGTCGCATCTTTCTGCAGGTATTGCAAGTATGTTGTCCTTCACCTGTCCTGTTCTGTCTTGCACCACTTAATAAAAAAAGAAAAAGAATAATAATTATGCATAACAATCAATGTTGCTGCTAATCATTGACATATCCTAGGCTGTAATAATTCAATGTAAAAATTTACTGTGCATGTAGCATACTATATATCTATATATATATCTATATCTATATCTATATATATATATATATATATATATAGATATAGATATATCTATATCTATATATATATATATATATATATATATATATATATATATATACACACATACATAGTGGTATCATGACAAAACAAACTGGCATTCGAAGGGTTAAAATCTTTAAAATCAATCAATATTTGATATCAATAGGTAGGTCAGTTTAAGATAAAAAATTTAGGTCAATGACAGTAGAATAAAATTTTAATATATTTTTTTTTTTATAGCTACTGGATGAAAAGCAATTTTTTGTGCTTAGTAGCTTGAGAGTCAGTATTTGACATTGCACAAAAAATGATAACGCATAAAATAAATGTTGCTGCTAATCACTGAAATAAAAGAAAATGATGGCATCATGACAAAAACTGGCAACCAAAGGGTTAAAACTTTAAAATTAATGAATATTTGATATTAATGATTAGGTCAGTCTTAGTTGAAGAAAATTAGCTCAATGTAAGTAGAACAAAATATGAACCTTTAATATTTTTTTTATAGCTACCACATAAAAAGCACCTTTTTTTGTGCTTGAGTGTCACAAATATTAAAGCAATCTCTCAGGGTTAAATGTTCATAGAGATTCATTAATCTGATTTGTTTTGTGTTTTATTTCCAGCGTGCCAGAGCTTGGGGAGGAAGGGGCAAGTGGAGTTAGGGGACCAGTGCTCTTTCATCCGCCGCCAAACTGCAGGATTCGAGAAGTCCACTGTGGGACACAAGTGCGACTGGTTGTCATCGCAATCAGAGACATCGCCAAAGGGGAGGAGATTACAGTGGACTACAGCCTGACGGATTGGGGCGAGAATGCTATGGTGGGTTGAAAACTTTATAGTAACCTAAATGTAAACCAAAAGGAATACCTTAAGGATGAGTGTGACAGGAGTTTGTTTTTTCTATGTAACAAAATTCTGTTAAAGACTAATGGAGCTGATTCATCAGTTAGCTACAGCTCTGTTTCATCTTCATAAGGCCATTAATACCCAGCTGAAGTCTTCTGTCTACTGCCAGTTAAAATTTTAAACAAATTTTGACAAAAGCAGAAAAAAAAATCATATGTTCAACTTCAATGTGAAAAGACGTGCTTTTAAAGCTACATGATGAGCTAACAAAGCCTGTTTTAATTTGAAAATCTGACTAATCAGGAAGAAGAGGCTGGCCCCCACCCGCTGTCCCTGTCTGTGTCTGATTACCTCACCCCCTCCTGGTCACTATCACCCTCATCCTCCCCTCTCACACACTCTGAGCCCAGCGACTCTGACCGTGAGGAGGATGAAGAGGAGGAAGATGACGATGATGACGACGACGATGAAGAGGAGGAGATTGAGGAACTAAGGGGTCGTATGCTTCGGCGCCGCAAGAAGCGCAAGATGCCCACAGTGGTCAATTCAAAGAAGAAAAATACCCCGACACCGTCAAGGGGACCTGGGCGCCCCTGCTCCTCATTTTCCCGCCCAGCACCTGTTGGACCCCCGTCTAGATCACAGTCCCAGCCCCCGGTCAGCTCCCTGGCGTCCCCAACCACCAACATCAACAACAACATCAGTATAAACATCAGCAGCTCCAGCAATTCAACACTGAGCCGGAGGCAGCACTGCCCGTACTGCGGGCGCCATTACCGCTCCCTTGCACGCCACCTAGAGAAGCATCACGCCAACCAGCCAGAGGTCCGAACTGCTATGGAGCTCGCACACCTGCACAACTCTTCAAACGGCAACTCATCACACCCTCGCCCATCGTCATCCTCCACCTCTGCTACCCACAGTCATTCCTTTGCGGTCCCGCAGCCCTCGGCCTCCAACCCTGCTCCTCCCTCGCTCTTCTCCAGGGAGAGGGAGTCGCCAGCCACACGCTCAAGCACAGGTGGTGTCTCTTTCTCCCTTTCGCTTTCACCGCCTTCGACTCAGCCCACAGCCTCCAAAAAGGCCCCCAGCTTACCAGTGCCCACGGCAAAACGCCCTCCACTGCCCCAGATGGTGTCACGGGTAACGAGTCCATCACCCCCTCCTCAGTCTGCTCCCAAGAGAGGACGGAAGATGAAGAAGGAGAACCAGGAGGAGCAGCAAAAAGTGGAGGTGGAAAGCTTGAGGAGTCAAGAGGAGCTGGCTCCACCCCCGACTCCTGAGCCAGACGTAGATCCAGAGGAAGATCTGGAACTGAGTGGAGAGGGGGAAGAAGATGCACCGGAGGAGAAGAACGGAGAGATTGTAAGGTGTGGCTTCTTTTTCTTGCACAGTCCTTACTCAAAAATACCCCCAAAAAATCAAAAGGTGATAATCCAAGTGTTGAAAAAAATGGTATGGTAAAGTGTAGGAGTGTGACGAGATCTTGCTGGACTATAGTGTCACAAGATTTGCCGTCTAGGTGATAATAAAGCAGTCACTTCAGCTCACACCTGCCCAAATGAGCGTGAGAGGAGAGTGAGAGAAAGCATGCCAGTGCTCTAATGATCCAGACTTACATCGCTCATCTCCTGTGACCTTTTGTCATTTCCTTAACTATGCAAATGTTTGCAATATGACAAAATGATTGTCAAATAATTTTATATGGGATTTTCCCGCATTATGAGAGTGAGATTTGGAGGATTGTAACATTTTGTGCGCAATTCCTTCAGCGAAATTCAAATCCTGAAGCAAGTTGTAAAATAAAAGCACTGCAGAAAAAAATCCCTCAATTAAAGATGCCAGTGTTTATTAGTGTGCAAAGACCCCATAGAGGGCAGCTGTTTAAACTGGAAGAAGATAAAGTCATCTTAGATGTTTTTCCAGAGAATTTTTTTGTATTCTAAGAAAGTTTTTGTATTTTTTTCCTCAAAGAAGGGGATGATAAGATTTTGATATTTGTAGGGCTGACATCCCTAACATGATTGAGTGTGGTAGTTACAAACAAAGCAGTGATGCTAATTGTTTCACAGCAGTTATTGTGAAATTCGGTGTATAAGCCTTTTTCGGTGTTTAACTTTTAATATTCTTCATTGCTGGGATACATAACAACACAGGCCAGACTGGCGGGGATTTGGTGCCACTTTTTAACCGCTTTTCTTGCTCATTAGGTAATAATCGTGCATTTTAAGACAACAGGAAGTGTACTTTTTTGTTGACATCACTGTTAAGTGCTGGTTAGACTAAAAACACTCCTCAGTAAGAACAGCAAGTGACCGGCAAAGGAGGGTAGAGTAGCGCAGTTACTGAGGCAGAGCTCAACTACCGCACTGTAGCTCATAGATTCCCAAACACTACAGTGAAAACAGATGCTACATGAAGAGCAACACAGCTGCACTACATAATGTGAACTTAACAGAATCAAAAACATGTCATAGGAAGAAGGTTTAATTTCTTCCTCCCTTGGAAGATTCCAAAACAATAGACTGTGGCTTTTAGACCAGTGCTACTTAATATCTGAATTTTATGGTACATTCACGAGAACCTAGAAACTCATCACCACAAACGTGCAGGAAGAGCAGGATGTTTTTGGACTGCCGCCTTTCGTCACATTGTGTCTCTGCGCTGCCCTCTGTCTCAGTTTCTATCCCCAGTGGCTATTTATTTCAGCAGTCAGCAAATACTTTATTAAGTTCCTCTAGAATCTTATTACCAGGCCCATGTTTGGGTTAGTGTCTGCTGTGGATAGAAAGGAGAACAATGTTCAGGAGTTACGATCTGGGCTGAAAAAGCTGGTTGTTTCCATCGCTGTCATTTGAAAATGACAGAAACAGAAGAGTTATCCCAGGTTATTTTGTATTTAATTGGCAGCTGTTGTGCTGCGATCGCCATTTCTTATAGTTATAGACAGTTATTTCAGTATTTGTATGAGTATAGGCAGAAGTATGCTGATTTGCTTTGACCTTAGGGTTATTTCAGTACATGTATTCAGTATTTGTTATTTCAGTATTCGTAAATTCATTAAGACTGCCAGCCAGGGTGCAGTGACTACACTGTTGCTGAATATGTTGGTCCAGAAATAATGTGTTTTTTTCCAACAACCACATGGTTGGTTGATGATTGTAATTTGAGTGGACCAGGTTTTACTTTGGCTGACTGCAGTCCTAGTCATTTCATCGTGTGTGATTACTTTGAATCAAATTTTCTACATTTCATCTTATGGTGTCTGCAGTTATCATGCTTATATCAGCTGGTGGATGAGTCAGACATCATTGAGAAACGTTTTTTGTAGAGGAAGTTTTTTCTGATCTGAAAACATCTGATCTGTGACCAAATCCACTATCTAGTCTAAACCAGAAGATTACACAGGCCTCTGTTTGCTTGTGACTGTTTTGATGCAGTCAGATAAAGCTTATGTTAGCTATCATTCACCCTCAAATTAACAGGAATTGTGGGTTTATTTTGGATTCTAAATACCTTTTTTTGGTTGCAAAGGTATGGTGCTGAACACAAAAAGAAGATGGATATAGACACTGAGTTACCTTATTAAAAACTGTTAGTTTATGACTCTTCCTATCTTATCCTATTGTTGAACAATGTTGTTGCATATTTAACTTGTATCATTCAGGTCTAATATCAGCAATCATTTAGCAAGAGTAAGAGGTAGCAGGCGCATGACAAATGAATCCACAGAAACAAATGCAAACAAAGAGCAAGATAAAAACACATAACAGGATCTGTCACAGTAATCGGTTGGAAGAAAGAAGCTTGTTCTAAAAATGTGTGCCTTAAAATACTCTAGTAAAGTTCTGGTTCCTGAATATTTTACTTTAGCACAGTAAAGAAGTAATTCTTGTGTATTTAACTTGATTAACTGATTAATTACGTGTTTTTCTGCTTTTTTTTAATTCCTTTCTGCTCTCTGTTTTGTTTCCCAGGCATCACATCTCTCCACTTCTCTCCTCCCTCTCTTGTTTGGTTCTCTACCTCCGCCGTCAGCAGCACTCCTCCTTCCTGTCTCTAACCCGCTCCCCTCACTCTGCCGAGGCCTGGCGCCTGCTCTGCCACTCCAGCCTCTCCCTGCTCATCCTCTACAACCGCCACCGGGAATGTGAAGTGGCCAAGCTCACCATCCAGGACTACCGTAACCGTGTCACCCCCCAGCCCTGCTCCAGCAACAGCCCCCCCTCTGGTATGGAAGCCCTCCTGTCCCCATTTGAGCGCCAAGTCCTCTACCATCTCCCGCGGGCTGGTGTTTTAGGCAAACGTGGTCGCATACAGCCTCTAATTCTCCCGCCACACTGTGAGTCCTGCCTTGACCTCCTCCTTCAAACCAGCCCCAACGTTGGTGTGGATCCAGAGAGTCCTTATGTCTTTTCCCGGCCCTATCACTCCCCTGCCACACCGCTCCGTGGCACGGACCTTCTCAGAAACCTGGCGCGTAGCAGTGGCGCTAAAAACCCCGGGCCGCTGACAGCAACACGTGTGCGACGGCAGGTAGCAATACTTACTCAGCTGCTCCTACTAGAGGAGGGTGAGGGTCAGGGTGGAGCTACAAAACGGCTGGAGGACTTCCTGGAACGAGAGTACCGTGTTACCCAGAACTGCTCTTCCATCAGTCAGGATCCAGCACTGATGGGTCGTGTGGGCCGGGTTGTTATCTACGGGGAGAGGCAGGGTGTGGTTTTCAGAGGGCTGAGTCTGCAGGCCATCTGCCTTGAGTTGGACGGTAAGGAGTTGAACAACAGAAGGTATTTCAGGCTGGCTGGGTTCAATTCAGTGTGCATTCTCTTCTTCTCATAACCTTTTTAGGTCAATTCCTGCACAGCTGTTTAACGTTACATGAAATGTAAACATACATGCTCATTTGAAAGGATAAACAACAGCTCTAAAGCTTCTGTGAGGAGTTTTGAGCTGGTCATACATCAGGCCTGTTGCATCTGCTGAAGATCCAGTGTATAACCTGCACCTTAATACCAAAAACATATCAACACAAACGTAGAGGAAGCAGGATTTAGTTATTGCCCCTGAAGTTATTCACACTCCTTTCTGCACACTACACGTGTCTGTGGACTTTTCCAAACCAAATTTAAATTGCTGGAAATCAGAAGAATGGTTTAAACCTTTTACCCTTTTGGGAAAAACAGACTGCAGCTTATATACTGGGGCAACTTACAGAGATTTTATAATATATGAACTACAGTAGTGAACCAGATCAACAAAAAAAGAGATAGATTGATTTTATTTTAATGCCTGAAGCCACAGCCGGGGGTTAGGTGTCAGAGGAAGATGAGAGAATACTCCAGAAACATGACAAGGATTTATTTTGCACCTTAGACATGTTCTTTGATGCCACATTCCCTCCACCTATGAACAGGTCTACTTTCTTTGAATATCTCTTCTAGTGCATGTGTAAAAAGTGTGTTATGACAGAAGAAAAACATGTTTTTTCTTCTAAATGTCTTGGTGCACAGTAAATCTTTGGCATGTTTCTGCAGCATTTTCTCTATTTCCTCTGTTCACTAGGGATGGGGATCGTTAATTTTTGTTGATATTGATACCCTTTTGATACTCCTTATTGATCCGAGTTCTTATTGTTTCCACTATCAATACTTTTCTATAGTTTGGTGGAAAAACAAAATGGAGACAAATATTTACACTTGAGTTGTCTTAGCTGAGTAGTGATTGAGATAAAAAGCTGTGATTCAGTTTGTCACATCTATGTAATATCCCTCAAATATAAACAAATTCCTTATATTCACAACTGTATTTATTAAGTTTTCTAGTCCAAAACTAAATTTTCCCATTTTTATGTGACATTTGAACACATCATAACATATAGAATATAGTCGTCTAATTTACTGAGGTTACCTGAATGCATCATATTTTACATTTTTCAGCTTGTTAAGTTTGCTAATTAACTTTAATTCTGCCGATTCCACCGTGGATTTGCAACACTGGATCAATACTTTTGACAAACAGGACTTGCTCAAAGTTTTTCAACACTTTTTAGCATTATCTGAGCAGCTGAAGAAGAAAAATGTTCTGAAGCAGCTTAAGTGAGGGATATGAGAGCTTGTTACTCCCAGCGCAGGCGGATATATTTGCATGCGACTCAGAGGCAGCGTCTTTTTTCCTCAAGCCGACAGATGAAGGTATCACACTCTGGTCAAATGTGATGCACAATATTGATGTGTTTTTAGTTTGTGCTCCCCTTGTAAGAACCGATGTACTTTTTACACCAGTTGTATCTTAAAATGACGTTACGTCACAGAGCCTGTGAGACTTGATAACAGTATTTATAAGCCAAAATGTTATTGATTTTTGGGTATTTCAAAAACACAGAACTGGCTTGGGTTTCGATCCCCATCCCTACTGCTCACTCAGGTCCACTTTGTCAAGAAACACACATGAGTTGCAACTATAAATAACATCTTCCTCCTCTTCCTGTGCTGATAAGGAAAACATAAGATAGAGAAGCAGCAAAAACTCCAGAGCAGAGCAAGCATCAATGGCTACTGAACGACACTGATTAAGCCAGAGGCAGAATGAATGTTTGTTTACAGAAGTAGCATGGTAGCCCCACCTAGTGCTTAAATTATGAAGTACAACACAGCCAAACACAGGCTTCATGCTGAAATGTGGGCCATATCTCATTTTATTTCTAGAATTTGCTGCTGCCAATCAAAATTGGATTATGAGCCATAGTTTGGACACCCCTGGTCTAAACTGTGGTACACTATATGGACAAAAGTATTTGGCCGCCTTACCATTACACCAGCAGATATACTGACATATTGATCACAAGCTACAACTAGCTAACTTTCTGTCACCAGTTGGACTACAAGCACTAAGGAGGTCATTGTTGTTTATAATCATAAAATGGTCCACAGGTTTGTATTGAAATAATAGATGTTAAAGCTGGTCCATTTAGTTTTTTTAACTTTAGTTTTGAATGTGGGATTTCCCTGTAGATTCCAAATTACAAAGAAAACTTAAGTACATGCTATTCTGTTTCTCCTCAGTCATGTCCGGCCACTCTGCAGACTCCTTTTCAGAAGATTCAGAGGCAGAGGAGGAAAAGGAAGAAGTGAAAGAGAAAACTGAAGTTACTGTGAAGAAGAAAGGACCAGGGCGACCGCCACGGAAGAAGCGAGCGCCTGTTCCTCCTCCAGTTAGCCCGGTGATAGCCAACGCTCAAAAGAGGAGAGCTGTTCCTCAAAAATCAGGTGATCCGTCAATATCGCTCAGACCTCCTGACTAAAAGTGGAAATGCTTATAAATTCCACCCTAATGGTTCTTTTTTCCATGAATAAACCTTTTATCACAGGAAAGCGCGGCGTGCTGAAGCGCCCCTGGTCAGAGGCCGAGCGTGTAGCAGTGGAGACTCACCTCAAGAGAAACCTCATGGAGCTGCGTGTCCCAGCGAAGGCGGACTGCGAGCGCTGCCTCGAACTCTGCCCGATGCTGGCGAGCAACCAGCGAGACTGGAGAGCGATCAAGTTTTACGTCCACAACCGCATCCAGCTGCTAAAGAAGCAGGGCAGGAGGGAGAGCGCCGCTGGGAACTGCTAGAGCATAAAACCAGACGTAGCAGAGGACACGTACCATAATGTATAAACCACCAGCAATCATACGGAAGAAGAAAAGTCGGAGTGGAGTCTCTTTTTTTTCAATGAGAGCTGAAATAAGCTAAGAAAACAAGCAGGTTGCTCCTGTTAAAGATCGTTCATATTCAGTGTTGATGCCCAGTGTCTGTTTTCCAGATGTATTTTTAAGCGGTTTGACAAGATGTACCTAAGTGTGAGTATGAATTCATACACAGTGAATGCTTTTTAAATTACTTTATAGCCGTTATCACATGCACAGTATGAGCAGAAGAACTGAGAGGAGCATGACGAGTTAGAAACATAGTGAAGCAGTTTTATTATGAACAGTAGCAGGATAAAAATGCCGTTACCCCCTCCCACTCACTCATGGGGATATTTCCAGCTGCGTTCATACATCGCCACCTAATGCAATAAACATTTTGGTGGATAACATCTAGATAAAGTTGGGGTGTGGCTTAAGTATAAGTATTTCTGATACTATATCAGTGTTATCAGCCTCAGATACAGCCTAAAAATGCAGTATCAGATACTGTGACATACACCAGCCAGTGCACATAGAGCATACTGTAATTTATCATCCTCCCCTAAAAATTAAAATGGTTTTAGGTCTTTATGCAAAAGAAAGAGTTGACAGCAGAAAGCATTTAGAAATACAGGAGAGATATGGGATTTTTGGAGCTAAACAGGTCCAGGAAGTTGCAGTAAATGTTTTAAACCACCAGGACACTAACCAATCGTCTTTGGTTTCCTTCGTTCTCTCCCACTGAAAGCTAACGACCAAACATGAATGTGTAAAGCTTTGGAGGAAGAAACAGACATTTCTTATCCTTACAAGTAGACTCTAAGTCTACAGGGATGAGACTTGGATAGTCTGTTTGATTTAGTCCGACAATGTGCTCCAAAACTGACGAGTGTGTGAAGAAGTATCCTCGGGTCTTGGACCATGATGCACCTGTGAAGCGGTTCTTTCATAACCATTGTACCATGATCATTGTCAGACTATTATGTATCAAGGCACGCTTCTACTTGAATTTATTGCGTATCAGAATTTAAAAAGACAAAAAAATATGACATATGGTCTTATTCACAGTGTAAATATTTCCTAATCTATGAAAGTATACAGTAGTGATGACAAAGTTAGTATTGTGTTATTGTGTACATACTGTAAATACTACCTGTACTTATTAAAGTGTATGACATTTTGCTGTGTTTTTCTTAAAATGGATTGTATATGAAGTTTTACATCGTGGACACAGTGAGACAAAGAAATAAACACAAGATCCCATTTTTGATTCACTTTTTTCAAAGAGCACTAATTTTAAAATTGTTGTAAATGAAGTTAAAAAGATAAATGACACCGGCGCGCCGGTAGTTGAGTGGTTAAGGCGCACGCCATATACACAGGCGACCCAGGTTCAAGTCCAGCCCGTGGCACCATTTCCTGCATGTCTCTCCCCACTCTCCTCCCTGTTTCCAACTCTATCCACTGTCCTATCTAAAAAAGGCCAAAAATAAATCTTTAAAAAAAAAAAAAGATAAATGACACCATAAAGAAGTGGCTCCCAATCTTGATAGCCATTTAATAGGAGATTACTTTTAGGTTCCTCATCTTATGTATTTTTCAACAAGTAAAAACAATAAATCATTTAATATAGAATAAACCAAGGCTGAACAATTATGAAAAATAGATCAAATTGTGATTATTTTGGCTATGATGATTTACATGTCATTCTCGTTTTGATTAAGAAAACATACATTGAAGAGGAGAGCAATATTTTTGTAAACTAATTTAAAAAAAGACTTGAATGTCTGCATAATTTTCCTAAAATCTCTGCTGCAAACAAATGTATTAAACTGTTTTTGTACACATTTCAGGCTAAAGAAAAAAAATGCAACTTCAGCAATTTGTAAATTGTTGCAGGTAATATTTTGATTTAATCTAATTTGATTTGGAATAGGGCTGGGCAATCAGTCAAAAATTTGATAAAATCGCAATATGGCCTGCTGCAATATTTCCTTAACATGAAAAACCATGGTTTAATACAATTTTTTTGCCATGCACAAGTGTCTTTTTTAAGATAAGATTCCTTTATTAGTCCCACAAGGGGAAATTCCAATTTACAGCAGCAAAAAGTATCTTAGACAAAGCTGGCCATTGGCGACAGAAACACAATAGAAATAGAGTACAAATAAGAGTAGTGTACTAATAAATACAAAAATATGGAATATAAGGACATCAACTTACAAATTATAGTATAGTACATAGTATTTACAAACAGTTATGTACAGGTTGGGTATATTACAGATTGGGTGTGGTGGAGATATTAATATGTACACCTATATATACACACACACACACACACACACACATATATATATATATATATATATATATATATATATATATATATATATACAAACATGTACAGATTATACATACAAATTAGTTGTTGCACAATTACTTGGAGCAGTTTCTGTCGTGGAGTCTAACAGCTGCAGGAAGGAAAGACCTGCGGTACCTCTCCTTCACACACTTGGGGTGTAGCATCCTATCACCAATGGAGCTCCTTAGTGCAGTGAGTGTGTGTTGGAGGGGGTGGGAGTTGTTGTCCATCATGGAGGACAGCTTGGCTGTCATCCTCCTCTCCCCCACCTCCTCCGCAGGTTCCAGAGGGCATCCAAGGACAGAGATGGCCTTCTTTATCAGTTTGTCCAGCTTCTTCCTGTCAGCTGCTGTGATGCTGCTCCCCCAGCAGACCACGCCGTAGAAGATAGCCAAGGCCACAACAGAGTCATAGAAGGTCTTCAGGAGTGCCCCGTGCACCCCAAGAGACCTCAGCCTCCTGAGCAGATAGAGTCTGCTCTGACCTTTTTTGTAAAGTGCGATGGTGTTATCAGTCCAGTCCAGTTTATGGTTCAGATGAACACCCAGGTACTTTTAAGATGTCACCATCTCAACGTCCCTTCCCTGGATGTTCACTGGTGATGGGGGGAGTGGGGACGCTGACGAAAGTCCACAACCAGCTCCTTGGTCTTACCAGCATTAATCTGGAGGTGGTTTCGCTGGCACCAGTCCACAAAGTCCTGTATGAGTCCTCTGTACGACCGGTCGTCCCCATCTGTGATGAGGCCAACGATGGCAGAGTCGTCAGAGAACTTCTGCAGGTGGCAGGTGGGTGACAGGTGGGAAAAGTCAGCAGTGTAGAGGGTGAAGAGAAACGGCGCCAGCACCGTTCCCTGGGGGGGCCCCTACACTGCAGAGGACGGTCTCTGACACACAGTCCCAGGTCCTCACATACTGTGGGCGGTTGGTGAGGTAGTCCACAATCCAGCATGTGAGGTGTAGGTCCACTCCAGACAGCTCCAGCTTGTCCCTCAGGATGGTCGGCCTGATGGTGTTGAAAGCACTGCTGAGGTCCAGGAAGAGGACCCGAACAGAGCTCCCAGGCGACTCCAGGTGAGAAAGGGCTCGATGGAGGAGGAAGATGATGGTGTCGTCCATCCGATGCCAGGCTGGTACGCGAACTGCAGCGGGTCCATGGATGAGCTCACCAGGGGGCGCACGTGGTCAAGGACCAGCCGCTCCAGGGCCTTCATGAGGTGGGACGTTAAGGCCACCGGCCTGTAGCAGCTAGGGTCCTTAGGGTGCGGGGTCTTTGGCACGGGTACCACACAGGACGGCACGGCACCCTTCCCAGTTTGAGGCTCAGATTGAACAGATATCCAAGGATCCTGCTCAGCTGGTCAGAGCAGGACCTGAGGAGCCTGGAACTGAGGCTGTCCGGGCCTGCAGCCTTCCTGGTCTTTGTCCTCCTCAGCTGGTTCCTCACCTGGGGAGATGTAAGGGACAGGTTGGAGCAGGGGGGCTGTGTGTCTTGGGGTGTCAATGGGGGGCTGGAAGGAGCACTGGGGCGTGGAGGTGGTGGTGAGTTGAATACTGTAGGGGGAGAGGTGGGGGGGGGGACTTGGGCAGAGTGCTGGAAGATCAGAGGAGGGGGGCTGCTGCAGGGCTGACACAGCTACAGAAATAGGTGTTTAGTTCATCTGCCCACTTTTGATCCCCAGCTGCCTGGGAGTTTGGCTCCTGGTGGCCTGAGAGGGTTTTCAGGCCTCTCCAAACTTCCCTGGTGTTGTTCTCTTGCAGCTGTTTCTCCATCTTCTTCCTGTATCTGTCCTTCCCCTCCCTGATCTTTCTCCTCAGCTACTTCTGAACAGACTTCAGCTCCTCTTTGTGTCCTGACCTAAAGGCCCTCTTCGTCTCCTTTAAAAGAACCTTGATGTCAGGATTAATCCAGGGTTTGTTGTTTTTGAGAAACACCTTACAGTCCTGTTGGGTACGGTGTTCTCCACACAGAAGTTTATGTAGTCTGTGATGCTGTCTGTTAAACTGTCAATGTCCTCCTCATGAGAGTCGCTGAATATTTCCCACACTGTAGTTTCAAAGCAGTCCCTCAGAGCCTCTTCAGCTTCACCAGACCACTTCTTCAAGGTGCGGGACACAGCTGGTCGCCTGTTAACAAGTGGCTTGTATACAGGCAGGAGATAAACCAGATTATGATCAGCTCTTCCCAGAGGAGGGAGGGAGGATGAGTTGTATGCCTCTTTGGTGTTGGCATAGAATAAGTCCAGTGTTTTATTGTCTTTGGTGGCTTATGTGACATACTGGATGAATGTGGGCAGAGTGGAGGACAGAAAGGCATGATTAAAGTCCCAGTAAGAGGGTCTGAGGGTTTTGAGTCTGCAGCCTGTTTAAATGAATAGTTTACAAAAATCCTACTTTTCCTGTTCATGTACACACTTTTTTTTCTAAATCAAAATGAGAATAATTTTAAAAAAAAACTCACCTTCAGTATTGATATCAAATTTGCTATATGAACCAGATTCACAATTAGAAGAAATATATGTATATGTATTTCAAATCCTTTATCCCTAGTTTAATTTATCTAATATTGTGCTGGTTAAACTATAGAATGATTTATTGCTTGTGTTTGTTGAACAATACATAAAATGAGGAACATAAAAATAATTTCAGTATTGGGGGGAAAAACACACAATAAGATAATTTTCACACATTGTTCAGCCTTTATTAGAAATACTGATGGTGTATTAGGACCACCATTGCAGATTAATAAATAGGACTCAATAAAGAGGAGCCACTAATTTTGAGGAAAAAAAGGCAACATTTTTTTTGGAAACAACAATATTTGAGATTGTAAATTCATATATTCTCAAGTAAGCAAACTCAAAATTTCACATTTCAAGTAAGACTACAGGTACACTCGAAATTTCTGAGTTTAAAAAGTCCTAATTTTTGGCATTAGAAACTCAGAAATTGCAAATTTTTCACATCAAAAATTTAGAATAGTTTAAATCAAAAATTCATAAGAAACCAAAATGAAAACAGTGATTATACTTTCAGCTTTATAATATCAAAATGTTCAGGTGCATGAAATACATTTCATAGTGTTGGTCCATGTAAAGTTACATTTAAAGTAAATTTTTAAAAAGGATTTTTCTCTAGAAAACAAATTCAAACTAGATTTTGTTTTACATTTTATTCTTGAAAATCCCTGGATTCTTTACTGTTTCCTTTTTAAGTGTCCTTTATATGGCGTAATGAAAATGGTTATTTATCTTTTGTCAAGAACAAGTGCATGTAGGCCTTTAATGTTGGGGTATTCACAATAAAAACTATTGAAACTGATGTTTAATTTTTCCAAGTTGGTCCTGGGGGGTTAGCTTGCCTTAGATAGGAGTAGGAGGGGTCCATAAGAAAAAAGGTTTGGATCCACTGCTCTATAGTGAACTCAGATTTCTTCATATAAAACATATAAAAACCCTCCTATATAATGTATTAGTGTTTTGTATCCACCTATAACCTGATCTTTAACCAAAGCTAGTCTGACTCTTTCTCTTTAAAGTCAGTTTCTAAAACAAAGGATACATAAAGCTTTGAACTGTTAATGCACTAAGCTTGATGACACACACTTGAAAATAATACCGCCCAGCTGTTTCCAGTTTCTCCACTTACATAGTGCTACTTTGTTAGCTAGAGAGTACACTGTTTTTGACTGTTTATCTTGGAAAAATGAGTGCGAGGAAGAAAATATTTGAAAGCACTATGTATTAAGAGGAGAGAGGACAATTAAAGCTTGGACATATCAGGAAAAAGATATGCTTGAGAAGGAAAAACAAGTTAAGTTTTTGTTCCTGACCCCCATCATACTTGAAGTGAATTCCTGGTGTGAGTTTAAGCGGCTTCTTTAAAAGCAGTGCTCAAACCTTAATCTTAATTAAAACTCTTTACAAGTTTTCATCAAATAAAACTTGACTAACATTGTAGGGGTTAAGAATAAAAAGTCATTTTAAATTGAAAACCAAGATAGACAAATATAACCTGTCAAAATTCAGTGTTTGGAAGAGTAACTGGTTTTACATACCACATTTCAAAATGTCACAGTTGAAAACATAAAATTTTAGCGACAAACTAAAAGGACTATGGAAAGGGGGGAAAATGTAAACATGTGTTATGCACAGTAACTGAATCAAGCTTACAGGTTTATTAGTAGTATTACTATATTGCTAAATGTAAACAAGACATAATAGACATACAAGTATAATGAAACTGTTATACTGTTTTAAAGCGGACTAAAATCACGTATATTTCACCATTAATACCAATTATTTTTCTTTATATTTCCATCAGATGACATAAAAGATTTCCTAAATATTAAATGCCTAAATTACTTTAATCACAAATAAAGCTAACAGAAAAAAAAATCCAATAACCCACATAATTATAATAAAGTATTACAAGTATATTAAACTGAACAAAAATCTCATGTATTTTACTATTCATAACTTGAAAATTTCTATAAATTTGTTAAACTTGTAGGAATATTATGGAGATGCTTGGTGCACTGTGTTGATGTGTGTTGGCTACGGCACACTTCGTAAAAATAAGTAATACCTTAAAAAAGAACTAAGTAAATAAGGCAGCACAGTGAGTCTGTTTAACACCCATCCTTTACTTTTTCATACACCAGACAGTTAAAAAACATCTACATAGTGCAAAATTGACATGGCACAATCTAAGCAAAGAGCAAAAGTAGTAACAAGATATACATTTTGATTGCTATGACTCAAAAAGTAAGTTGCACTTCAGCACAATAATGATACAGGAAGTACATTGTGATTAATATTAAATATGTCAGTTTACACGTAATACATTTTAAATGTTTGGTAGAATAACTTGTTTCATAATTATTTTAAAAAAATTACACTGGATGAAAAAAAGTCTTTCCTATTGAAAAGAAACACAAAAAATGACTGAAAAGAAAGAAACCTGAAAATGTACTGGCCAAAGAAGAATGCAATAAAAGTTACAACAATCATAAATGGATACAAAACAGAAATTTTTAGCTAATGCTGCGTTCGATTGTACTCAGAACTTGGAAAGACCCGGGTTGGAAATTCCCGCTTCCGAGGTAAATGCGTTTCATTGCATAAGCTCGGAAAACATGGCTGGGCGCAGTAAGCTGATGCTTGTTTTGATGTTTTTCGAGGATCAGAAATTGCTGTTGGGGAAATATATTAGCTACTTGAGGGAGAGAGAGAAAGAGAAACGTACGTATGACTTGAACGCACCAGCGAGGGTAATCCTGCGTGCATCATTGAACTTATGATGGCATCAAAGCGAGCTGTGCAGAGACCTGTACTGTAGTTCCACAAGCGCTAAATTAGACGACACATAAAAGTAAAAGTTGAGGAGAAAATGACTGTCATGGTGTGTGACGCCATATTGCTACGTCATTCCAACCGACTCGGGCTGCTTGGATCCTACCCAAATTCCCGAGTCGGAGTCCCGAGTTCAAGGGTCGTTCCATTGCACTTTTCTGATTCAGAGCTCGGATTTATCCGAGTTCCGAGTAAAATCGAACACAGCATAACACTGCTAATTTTTTCTGCTTATTTTCTAAACCTTTGAAGACTTTTCTGCAAAGATTCCCCCTCATTTCTCAACAATAAACAACTAATCTAAAGAAACAAGTATGACAGCCAAAAACTGCTAGCTTGTCCTGCTCAAATGCTAACTAACAACCAAGCTCAGAAATTTCTCATTTTATAAATTCAAAATAAACTTTTGTGCACATTGATGTACTTCTGTACACACATAGATGTAAGGTGTTAAAAATTAAGGTCACTGAGAGGATTTTTCTACATTTTGAATTACGCACATGAGCTGAGTCAAGCTAACAATTTTCCATTTTTCCATCTTACTTAGCTAAAACTGGCTTCCTGCTTTAGCTTCATTGCTAAACAGAACATGCAGTATTAATAGAAGTAATGATAAACAGCTAAATATATACACAAGAGTGTCAAACTATTTGCAAGTTTTACACTGAGCAAGCATCGAATCTGAAGCCTGTTTAAAAAAAAAAAAAATTAACTGATAAATCAGGAATTAACTGTTTTGGAGAAAACTCTAGTTCTGTGTTTTACATGCAAGGCAATGGGATGATTTTCCTCTGTTTTGGGCTTTGTACCGATAAGTTAAGTAATCCTAGCAGTTATTTTTCTCATAGTCAGAGTTCGAAAACTTGCTGTTGGTTTGAGTTAGCCTGCATCACAGAACAGAAGTGAGTGGTATCAGTCATAGTATTACTACTTTTACAAAAAGGTTTCCAAAAGCAGTCAGTTAAAGGAGCTTGAGTCAATCTGATGAGTTAGGTGTTAAGTGTAAAAGCTGTCAGTTGAACAACTGCACCATGACTGCTTGAAAAGGTGGAGCTTGGTCTGATTTTATTCAGACTCTAGTGCAGTTCTTTTGTAATGAGAACATGAGCCAACCTTGATCTGACCTGTTTGAGCCAGAAGATGGTGTTAAAAAAACACAGGCAGACCAAAAGAATCTACAGAAAAAATTTTGCAATTGTTTCCTTGACACATTTTGCCTGGGAACTGCACCTAACCCATCAATTTGATGGAAGAAATAATGCAATCTGAGGTAAATGAATATGCACACTCTCTGCTCGCTGTGCAGAGGAGCACGCTAGCTGTTTCTGGATCTCCTGATAAATGTCATCTTCCCATTTCAAGCAACATTACCTATTTATTTGACTTATTTAAGATTTATTTGTAAGTCAAACATTTGTTTCATATGTATTTGTCCAATGGCAGTATCAAAGTTGCACACCCCTATATTTTGTACATGTATTCATAAACAGGAAGAAACTGTTAGAGAGCATTTCTAATGCACGTCACGCATTTTGCTCCATATGTAAATGTCCTTGTGTGAACAAACACCAAACTGGAGGTACATATGCAACAAACTGGTCCATGATTCAGATTGCCTTTTGGACACATCTGCTGCAGACCTCTACAATGGGGCGACCTTGATTGTGGGGCGGGAAGTGACTCATTAACCCTTGTTAGGGTTTTTCTTTAGTTTGTGGTGTGCTAAATTTAAAAATCTGCTGTTGTGATAAATAGCCACTTACCGTAACCTCTTACCGCAAGTGGGAAAAAAAATGTCATTCTGGTTCTGGCCTAGGTAATGTATGCCACTTCCCACCCCACGATCTAGGTTGCCCCATTGTTAGAGGTCTGTAGCCAGACCTGTTCCTCTTGAAAACCTGGCTGATTTAGGCCTAACTTTTTCATATTCTTTTAAAATAGACCTTATCCCCACTACTGGACGGCCATGGTCCTTTGACATCACACTCAGGATGAGCAGCTCAGATATTGTGTTATAATCCATCTTGTATGTCACTGAAATGCTGGGATTCTGAAAGTGTTTTTTTTTTAATTGCTACCTGATTAAAAGGCCACTAAAATGAATGTGTAAATATTGGCATATCAGATGTCAGCAAAAAAACAATATTGTACATCCCTAATGGTAATGTGCTGGTAATCAACAAGCTAAATGGTTCAAAGATCCAGATATTTAATGGTACAGAAAAGATCCAGATCTGTTCAGTTTTTTTTTAATTAGACTGACAGAATAGGGGGATTTTTAAAATGTTTTAAAATACTGCATACCACACATTAAAGACTCAATCTTGATGGTGTAATGTTAATGTTTTAAACCACTGGGAAAAAACAATCTGGCACGTAAGACACTTGGGGAAGAAGGGGCATTTCGGAAAATAATAACATTTTCAATTATAAAAAAAAAAAACAAAAAACATCCCAGTTTGAGTTAATGATCAGCGCAATTATCAGTCACATTCCTAAATTTGAGCTGACCAACGAGCCAAAATGGCACCAAATGAAAATCTTCTTGCTGAGCCAAATGATCTGGGTCACTAATAAGAGCCAGAATTAACATAATTTATCCAATTTTCAACATTTATATGGCAAAAAAATGAGGTATAGCAGGATAGCATTATGGTATTTTGTCTTTTTGTCACAGGAACATGGCCTCCATGGGAATATGGATAATTCTAGTTCAAGGAGGAAATGATGAACCCTTTTTATTTTCTTATTTTTTTTTACCATCAAGTATAAGCAAAAAATATAAAAACATTAGGTATTGTTATTACAGTCAGTAGGTGTTGGGCAGGAATGAGGCAGCTTGCTCTTGGAGTTGCACATGGGTTGTAGTTTGCTTCTATATTGCCAACAAATTTTCTGGAACCTTCCCCGAATTAGAACTTTGCAATCAGACAAGTGCACTCCAAGATGTGTGCAAACCTATCTAATAATTTGTTAATCAAGTTAAGTAATACAAAGTATGGAATAGGTTATTCTTCCCTGATAGGCTGTTTGAACTCTAAAATTCCCACAGCTAAAGCTAGCTTGTGCGTTAGCAATAATGTCATAGATCGGATCCCTCTGTTTTTAGATCTATGTGATTTTTTTTCAGCTTGAATTTACCAAAAGTTAATTTGAGATTATAGGGCTACATAATGGTACACATGAGACTGAGTGAGAACTTTTAAGTGGTGACTCTTCGCAACTTTTCAATCTGGTGTGAGTTGTTGTCATTGGGAGGTTCTTGGGAACCTGGCTCAACAGGTAATTTGCCAGGACCCTCCCCCTGTAGTATCTCCATGGGTGATTGGTCGCCTTTACCAGGATTGAAAAGTGGAAAAACTTCCCCAGTGAAATTTACTTTTAAAGAACCAATGAGACTCTCATCCTTGGCATTATAAAATGAGAGCTTTCCGTCGTCGTAATTCAAATCAACACCAACTATCTGCGGTCGGGAATATACAGGAAGTAAAATATTTGGTTCAGTGTTAAACTGAAAGACCCCTGCTCTGTCAGAGGAAGATGACAGGAACCAGAAACCGTTAGATGTAGTAGGGGAACTACCTTCAGAGATATCTGTTGCACTTGTTACACCTATCCACCAGGACTTTTTGGGGTCAGTGTTAGGTTGATCCAAAGAAACCTCCCAGTAGTGTCTTCCAGAGGAGAAGCCAGGTGTTCCTTTGATAGCTGTGAGACAGGTAACGTCTGGTCCATCAGGAAAAGCTGCGTCTACTGTGTCTCTCACCTTACGATCATCCTTGATCTTCAGAAATGGATTTGTTACTTTGGCCAGTGCCACATTAACTGTTGAAGAATTACAAACAAAGATCAAGATGAAATCAGATAATGTAAGAATAAAGAACTCCAAGAATAAAAAATGTTGACAGTCATTCTGAAGTGATTACCAAAATGCTTCTTAGCCTCTGATAGATCTGTTGGAAGGATCGGTCCTGTAACAAAGAGTGACAAAGATCATCTCTCTTAAAATGATATGTTCCTTGTCAAATAAACTTTTTTTGTATGAGAATGGGCATTTTACTCTGAGATCATCAATGGTACCAGTATTTCTTCTTACCTTTTGTTAAAAGAGCACAGTTCTCTGTGGAAAAAAAGAAAAACACAAAAACAAAGATATTGTGTTATATATTGTGTTTTTGGCCATCAGACAATGTTTGGCAGACTCCAAACACTGCACATCTCCAAAAACATCACATCCCCACTGGGAAGCATGGTGGTGGAAGCATCATTTGTTGGGGATGCTTCTCGGCAGCCAGCCATGGAAGGCTGTTAAAGGTAGAGGGTAAAATGAATGTGGAAAGATAAAGGAAAATCCCGGAGGAAAATCTTATTCAGTCTGCAAGAGAACTACGGCTTGGGAATAGATTAACTTTATCAAAAAAAAAAAAAAAAAGGAAAAATCAGGGGAGAAACATGTTACTGTTGAATTTTGGAAAATATAGGATTTAAACATAATATAGTTACTTTATATTCTTTTAATACATGTCAATGTCAAGACCCAATGTTGGACTGAATGCTTACCCTCAGGATTGCCACTTTCTGTTTTGGGTTTTATCCCTGGAAAAAAAAAGGAAGTTTTAAAATATTTTTCTCCTGTAAAATCTGCATGAAGGCTATAATCTTAATTTGATTTTTGATTTAAGTTTGCTGCTGGATTTACCAACTTTCAGGAGTATATGAATGAATGTGACATGGATGCCACCTAAAAATGTTCTCTGCCTTGCTCTAAATTAATTATAATCCTTTTTTATTATTATTTTGGACATGTTGTGATAAATCTTATCATCATTATTTATCAATTTAATGCACATCAATTGAATGTGTTGACATGTACAACCTAAGTGTAAATAGAAAAAAAATACTTACATCTCTTTCTGAAGTAAAACAGTAGAGTGGCTATTACCACGGCAACTGAGAGTAATGCAAAAAAAATCCATCCAACATGTGAGCCTTCAGGTTCTAAATAAAAGAAATCTGTTAGTATGTATATGAAAACACAACTCTGGCACATGTATGTAACTCTGTTCAAAGTGCTTACCAGCTTGAGGAGGTTTTTCCAGGTGCACTCTGGCTACCTTTGCCTCTTCGCCTGGTAGGCTGACTGAGCAGTAAACCTTGCTGGAAACCTCGCTGGAGCTGGGGACCAGAATCCAGCTGTGGACAGACTTCAGACCAGAAAAGTCCTCGCTGCTTTTTGTGTTGTTAGAGGACAGATCCTTGTTTGGATCGGACCAGCGCAGACTGGGCTGTGGATACCAGCCTTCAGACTGACAGCTCATATTCAACATGTTATCTTCTATCCACACTGCTGACAGAAGAGGGGAGGTTCCTGTTTCTATAGAGACAGATGGAGGAAGATAGAAAACATTAGAAATAACACTTTATACCTTATTCTTATCATGAGCGTTACACTGATTTTATTGTACTCACGAGTCACAACAAGATTGACACTGTCACTGTCATAACCCTGGTTGCTGCTGACATAACATGTGTATTGTCCCTCATCATCAAGGGTCACATCAGTTAGCTTCAGGCTCACATCCCCCACCTTCAGCCCTCCAGACACTGCATCTTTTAGGCCAAATGAAACCCTTCCACTGTATGAAGCATCCTGAGATGCATTCTGAAAGCTTTTGCCCTGGTAAAGCAGGACTGGTGAGTCAAAGTTGTCTGAACGGTACCAACGAACTTCCAAAGCCTCTGCACTTTGTTTAGGGCTGAGCCAGCATGGTAGTGTGGTGGTGTGGCCCCTGGCCACCGAGATGGGAGATCCGACAAAAACTTGGAGGCTAGCTGAAACAAGGACAGAAACAGAAATATGTGATCACACCTTAGACTGTTTTGTAATTGCTCTGGTTTTAAATAATCAACAAATACCAATGTTAATACAAATAGAAGAACATTTTCATAGAATGCCACAGTTATCTGTTTATCCTATTATGCACCAACAAGTTTTTCCCTTCATGATATCAGTTCTGAGACTTAGTGATGGCTGATAATGAGAACTGCTCAGATACCACTGATAGAATAAAATGAAACCATTTCAATTTACATTTCATTGAATGCAGCAAAGAGACAAGATAAATAGTGTTCAAACTGATTAATTTTGATGTTTCTTTAGTAAATATACAAACAATCTGAATTTGATGGCTGCAACATGTTCCAAAAAAGTTGGGACAAGGACAGTGAATAACCTGGACAATTGTGGATTACTTAAACACCAGGACCTTTCCATGGGCTGGTAGATTAATTGGTAACAGGTTATAGTACCATGATTTGCAGAAAAAGAGAAATCCTAAGAAGCTCAGCCTTTTGCAGGAGGAAAAGGACCATCCAGACTGTTATCAGTGCAAAGTTAAAAAGCCAGCATCTGTGATGTAATGGGTGTGTATTAGTACCCAAAATATGGATAACTTGCACATCTTTTAAGGCATTATTAATACAGAGAGGTACATACAGGCTTTGTGTGGCATATGCTTCCATTCATGTCTTTTTTAGGGGCATCCCTGCTTATTTTAGCAAGACAATGCCAAGTAGTAGTCACAAGAGCATGGCTGCACAGTAAAGCAGGGTGAGTACTAGCCACTGGCCAGCGATTTCAACACTTCAACAAGTAGCATCTTTAGTAATCCTTAGACACTTACAGAGTGTTGTTGCAAGAGAAAGTGATGTAGCTCAGTGGTCAACATGCTCCTGTCCCAACTTTTTTGGAAACCATTGCAGATATAAAATTCAGAATGGCATTTATTAGTTTGACCATAAACTATCTTGTCTTTGTGCTGTATTCAATTGAATATAGGTTGAAAAGAATTTGCAGATTACTGTATTGTGTTTTTATTCACACATTAAACGCCTTGACTTTTCTGGAATTGGAGTTTGTTTTGTTTAATTTTGAATTAAAAAAAAACGTGTATTTCACTGAAAGTGGCATTTTACTGGTCTTGGTAGTCTTTGCTGTCTCTTTTAAAGAAACACGATACTGGTAGCCTATTAATACCAAAGCAGTTGTTTGTAATACATGATAAATCGTCAGTGTTTCAGGGCTTAATGTAGTTCAATGGAAAAAAGAAATAAAACAAGATAAAAAACAGAGGATGGTCAGAGGGTAAAAATAGGCTGTAGGAAATGACGTATTATGAAGACAGATGTGAGGATATTGACTAAGAAAAACAGCTTTACCTGGTGCTGCTTCTAACAGTGACACGGACAGGGCAGCTATCAGGAGCACGTGCCACCTAAGGATACCTGTAAAATGTGAGGCAATAGAAATGATGTCCAAAGGCAATTTATGCAGGAGGCACACAGAACTGCTGTCTATTCTTCTAGTTCAAGCAACATTACTCTAACAACGGAACAAAAGTATAAGAGTCATTTTCGCGGATATCAAATCGTACCAAATAAAACATCGGCCTACCCATCGTGATGTTTCAAGGCGTGATATCCTTCTTCCAACTACGGATTCGGTCCTTTCAGAGATAACTGCGATTGCTAGCCAAAACTAAACGTATAGTAATATAGTAGTATAGTATACGTATAGTATATTTTTATGTTTAGAGAATAGCGATTGCGTAATTTCTTTTAGAAGCACGATTTAAACCTCTTACGAAACGATATCGCCCCCCTCAAATTTACTTTCGCTTTCACTTTTGAAGGACAGCGTTTATAGGAGCGGAAGTGAGAAAGTGAGAGGACGGAACACAAGACTTTTGCAAGAATTTTGTGGTTAACTTCAATTGGGATTTATTCAGTGCTCTTCCGTTTATGAATTGTGCAAGAGTTTTGTGGTTAACCAATTGTCATTATTGCAAAAAAACACGAAGAATCAGTGGTCATCGTGGTTAAACCAACGGACAAATAAATGTGGACGAATTATTCTCTGCAAGTTTTCTCTCCGCTCAGCAGCAGTTTTGTCCCTTTTTAACCACCGTTTATTTTGTGTAGGCATAAACAGACACATTTCATTATTTTTAAGCAGACTGCACTCAGTTTTAAGAAGAAGAAACGTCAAATGAAGCGAACGAGCCTCTTCAGAGCACACATAGCTTGAAGCAGAAAGTAAACAACACAGTTAACGCCTATTGATGCAGCATACTGTGAAAGTTAATACTGTTCTTTATGATGCAGTTTGCGGAAATGCCCACTAAGTGTCACTAAGCTCCAGCAGAAATAAGTGGGCAGTTTGGGAGGGGCAGAGAGGAAATAAGTTCACGACAATACAAGGGGATATCATCATGTAAACATAATACTTAGAGTAAAGGGAATGAAAGGGAAATTATAATTGTTTATAATTTCTGTGAGCCGTAATAAGGTAGAATAATTGTTGCAGAAATAAATTTGATTAAATACAGTGTATACTATTTTAGCCATCATGAATTAGTTTCATGAACTAAAATAATATTAACTAAAATGTAAGTGCAGCAATAAGGGTTACATAAGCCTTAACACTTTATTTGCATAGTATAATAACAAATACTACCTGATTTTGGGTGTGTGCATTTCTCACTGTGTGTTTTCTTGTACGTTTTATTGTATATTTTGTATATTGGATGTACAATTTTTTCACATTTTGAGGTTTGTGTTGGAGGACTGGATTAAAGAGACTGGGGCTCCAATCCAGTGTGAAATAAAGTATAAGTTTCAATATTACACACACACTTTTGCTGAATAATACACTAGTTGTTTGGTCTACACAAGACAAACTAGAATGAAAACTCGTCTGCGTTACCGACCTGAGCCTGTCTCTTTAAGCAGGTGGCTGATGGGTAATGTATGCTAAAACAAATTTGGTATGCTAGTTGATACTCCGGCGCACACTGTGGAACAGCTAAACCCAGCCAAGCAGCGGTCCTGTGGTACAGTCAGGGATGACGAAACTGATACAAGTAACATGCAACCTTTTACCTTCAAGTTAATACCGTCTATAGGCAGCCTGAGAGTCAAAGGTGAGGGAAAATGGTTCTAGCTGATTTAAAAGTAAGACCGCATTTGGGCCCAGCCATTTGTATAAGACCCGAAAATGGAGTTGTTTTGTTATAAATATGTACTTTAACCTAACACAGACAGCACACAACCGTCGCATCCATAGACATAATATTATGTCTATGGTCGGATCGATATCGATGTTTAAAATATACCTGACAGTCACACCCGAAACTTGTAAATACCATAGCTCTCAAGGTTATGAACAAGAGTGGGCCATAGGGAAAAAAGCATTAAGTGTTGTATTTATATTACAAGTTGGGACAGATAGAAATTTCAGCTGTGAGAATTTCACTTTGACTTGTTACTTTCTTCATTTTATGAATGTGTACTGTTTGCACCTCCTGAAAACAACAACACCCAAATACCTGTATGTGTGTCTGAAGAATATAGTTTCTCAATGTTTGCTCTTCTTCCACCATTTGTTGTGAAACTGATTTTTCCCTGATTTCTTTTGCAGTTGCTCTGAAGAAAACATGGATATCTTCACACAACCAAAATTTCAGGCCACCATAGGAGAAACACATCCTGTAATACAGTGTGTAATTGACAACAACATGATAAAGCTGAAAAAATTACTCAAAGACAACAGCATTGATCAAACGTACCCATGCGCCCAGTGTAATGATTTAATAACACCACTGATTGCTTCTGTTGTTTTCCACAATAGGGACATTTGCATGTTCCTTTTGCAGAATGGTGCAAACCCAGATGTTACTTCCAGCAGTGGCTTCACACCTTCACATTACATCTCATTATACAATGCATCGCTGCTATTTGTGGAGAAACTGCTTGAAGCAAAAGCTGATCCAAATGGAGTGATGAAACTTCAGCCGCTCATCCCACTGCATACTGCTCTTATCAATGACAGGGAAGATGTCACGAAAGCACTTATTTCTGCTGGTGCTATTGTACAACTGTTGCCCAGTAGTTTACTTGAACACACCACTCTTAATGAAAAACTTTATCAGATATTTCAGAACTGTGCATTGAAAGGGGATGATCTACGCTCCAAGCTCTGTTATTTCCTGTATGTGGACCTTGCTGTGCAAAAGAATCAACCTGAAGATGTGTTCAAAACGTTTGGCAGGGACATGCTGCTGGAGCATCCTCAGATCCATCTGACCATCATTGAAATACTTTTTAATGTTTTGGGGCCAGATAAAGAAAAGTATAAAAAGGATGTATAAAATGGCTTAAAGACACTGACAGTGTAGATGCCTACATCTCAAGTGTCATCAGTCGCTTTCCAAACATTTTGAAGGAACATGCAGGTTAGGTGATTTGTAGTTTGTATTCAGTTTTATGTACCATTGAAGAGATAAAAAATAAGCAGGCATGTGATCTGATCCCAGAACTACTGGAACAGCTTGGCACAGAAGAGAGTCCTGTTATGCATTTTCTGAATACACTGTACCTGATAACACAGAAAACAAAAAGCAAAACCAGCTGGGATGCAGTCTTAACACTCCACAGACATAAGAGTCTTCACATACGGCATATTTGGAAACTTGCTCTCGTTTGAAAACGCAGTGAACTTCATAACATCAGCAGGGATAACTTCAGTGCCTGACATCATCCTGACATCTGCAGAGATGATAATGCTCAGAGATCTCAAAGATGTGATCAGAAACCTGAGTAACCAACTGAGCAAACCTAACACAAAGTCTGAAGACTTTCCTGGATCAGAGAGAGAGGATCTGTTCGAGTGAAGTCAAGATGGACTGTGACAGAAATCCATGGAGTTCCCCTTTTGAAAAATCTTACACACTGAGGGTAAAGTGTTTCCAGTCATATCCTTTCTCTCTCTCTCTCCCTCTAACTCTCCCTATCCCATTATCAATAAGGACTTTGATCAATAAGGAGTACTGATAAGAGTGTCAGTATCAATGAAAATGAATGATCTCTTCATCAACTAATAATTGGCACCATAAATAAAATGTTTTATTGATAGAATTTCATGTCAATCCCTTCAGTTGTCACATCTCTTACAGTAACTTAAGTTTACGTTGTGCATCTGTATGGCAACTAACAACAGTGACAAAGCTGTGGTATTTAATAATGCAGGCCTTGGTTGGTTGTTTTAATAAAACATATTTCATAAAAAATGCGCTATATATTCACTGTTTATTTCATCCAGGAGAGAGGACTATTTGACTCAGATTGGAGACATGGAGGAAGTGAAAAAATATGGCAGTGCTGATCCAGAGCTGATTTCTTCAATGGAGAAATGTGCAGGAAATAGATCCTTCAATGGATGGAAAACTCAGGTGACTGAGACATAGAGATTTTTCAATTCAGATTACTAGCTGTTACTATAGCTCGTGTTTTGTGTTCTAGTTTTCCGAGGAGTTGCTCCTGAAGGGGGGCCGCAAGAAGAAACCTTACACTGAAAACATCCTGGGACTGCTGCGCTTCAGTCGAAACCTCTTTGTGCACTAGTGAGTTAAAATGACCTGAAGATGGGCTTTCCTGCTGATTTCTTGATATTGTTTTATCACCTCTACTTTCATTTCAACACTGATCTGCAGGTCACCACACATTTCAGTAAGGATGCATCATTTTCTGCTGGTGTCTAATGAAGTAAGTATTAATGAATCTGTCGTTCCCTATTCAGACTTATAACCATTCAAATAAACAAGGGGAAAATCTGTCATTTTAAAATTCAGCCAAACCAGTAATCATACTGATGAACATTGTTTATTATTGTCATACAGTCCTTAACTGTTGCTGAAATATGCTAAAAGTTGTTACTGCAGTATTTCTTTGTTTTAAGTTATATCAACAACAGGGAAAAACATGGAAATCAGCCAACTGCTGTAATCTAACACATATATAATATTTGCTTTGTACTGGTGTTAATCATTGATATGCACCACCATGATTTCTCCATGAGAATTTTTGAAGCAGAAGAGTTTGCAAGAGATGCCAGAGCAGCTACGCCACCCACAACCTCTGATGAACATGCCAGTCACCCAGTTCAGGAATCTCAGCAAATATTCACCAAGCCAACTGAAGAGTGACCTCAGGCTCACATCACTCATGGAGTGATTCAGAGGAGTCCTGACTCTGTTGGATGGTTTCAACTCAGCTGACCTATTCCACACTGTATGATTGCTTTTTAAGTGTATTATTATGAGGTGCCTTATTTTGGTGAATGTGGATGACTTAACAGTCATTTGACAAGTCACAGGTCAAATATGTGTGAGTGCTCTATTGGCTGTTATGAAAGTGTGTCATTCTGACAGGTTGCTTTATTCACATTTAATGTAGTTTTTCTTTTAAACAAACTCTGGGCTTTGGAGGGTTGACGGTTATGACATGAGTCTTAATTTTGTTTATATTTATCACATGGAAACACACAAGCAATGTTTGTAAAAAGAGAGTGGCATTATTTTAATCTATGAAAAAGCTCAGTGTGATATTTTTCTAACTTTGCATCCTAATTGTTTTAAAAGGATGAAAACATGTAAATCCAGCCAAAGAAGTGATGATTAAAAAGTGAAAAAAAAAATAATTTTGTAGTTTAATAAACTGCTGTTTTAATCGCTTGTATTTTGTCATATTTTCTGCATATTTGTCAAATAAATTTAGAACAATTGAAAACTGTTCAACTCTATTCTTTGGTTTGCTGTCAGTTTTACTATAAATAAGACTTTTCTATGGGAATGTTAGGCTGTCCATGACATGTAATGAGTTGTTCACATTCATATGATTCTTGCACCAGTGCCTTTTTTCACTTTTACATGTTTATGTTTTGTACACACATGCTTTTTAATTGATATTTGTACCAAGTTGTATGATGACCCTGATGGAGGCTGTAAACAGGGGTAGAAAGTAACTCAATAAGGCTACACTGCTTAAATGACTAATTTTTAAGTGTAATGTTTTATGTTGTGATTGCATTAAGGAAAGATTATATTTTACTATACAACTCCCTTGAGCATTGTAAGTGACTTCATTCAGTACTTGGAATAAACTTAAACTACTTTTTACTTTTGTGTGAGAAGACTTATTAATGATACTTTACATCTTGTTTATCAAATTATAAAGAAAGTAACTGCACTACAATAGTCTTGTATTCTTCTACCTCTGGTCATGAAAAAAAGCAGCATTTGTCCAACAATAAATATGGTACAAGGAGTTGCTAAAGTTTTGTGTACTACATTTCATTACACAAAGAACAGTTTTCAATTACTTAAAACATAATTTTATAATAAACATACTTTTAAAGCAACTGTATGGGAGTGTTTGAAACAAAATATGTCACCTGGCATCCAGGCCACTGAAAAACATTTGAGGCACAATTTTCTTTTACTTGCGAGAAAAAAAGTCGGAATTTTACCATCAGAAGTCCGAGTTTAGTGTCAGAAATCTGTCTTTGCCTAAGTTGTCCCAGGTTGAAGTTTATATTTTCTTGACGGTGTTGCCCCCTAGAGGTGTCGTACGTCAATAAATCTACACTAAGATACTTTTATTTTGAAGGTAATTATAATTTCGTCATTTCTAAATCTTAATATAGGTCCACTGGTATTTTTTATGCAACTAGAAACTGGGTTCAGTGTTATAATTTAAATATTATCGGTTTAGAAAATAAATATAGGTAAAAAATCTCACTTTCTGGGACGAAAAATTATATGTCAAGCGTTGTACCGGAAGTCGTTTCTTTTTACACTCGTTGCGCCCGACTTGACGACGGAGGCAAAAAAGTGACGTTGCTGGATAAACAAACGGATGAGAAGCGGCTCGGACACAGGCGGAGAAGCAACCTGCTCCTTGGCTTTTCTTTTTATAGTATTTCTTATAATGCAGTCTTCCAAGAGGAGCGAGAGTGACTGGCAGGGGCTTGTTAGCGAGGTGAGTGAAAGCGACGAAGACCAGGAACAGCTGTTGCAGACACGGACTCGTTTTCACACAGTCTCCGGCGTCCATATGGGAAAAGCGTCAGTTTCTATAAGAATGTCTGCCAGGAGATGTTTCATATCTCCCGGAAAATTTCGCTTTTCGACTTCGTTAGAAAGGAGATAAAGATTCGTTGACGATGTAAGCTAGCCTGCAGGCCGACAGCATCCGAGCCCTTTGGGTTTGAAATGCAGGGACACTCCTCCTGCCTCTCTCTCTAACACGCAAGGTGCTTCATATGACCGATAAACCCACCTGTGGGCTACCTGCTATCACTGATTAAACACTTTATCAGTCAGATGTTCATATTTGTGTGGGTGAATTACGCAAACTAGGGCCGGACAATATGGACCAATGGCATATCTTGGTCGTTTTAGCTGAAGCAATACACCATGTAAATGTCAATTATTTTTGTGAAGAAATTAAAAATGGTTGTCACAATAGCAGTTTGTTAATCTTTGATTCTAGGAGAATTCAGACGGCACCGACACCTATTTTATTATGTCAATGCAACAAAACGGAAGTTCTAGCTACCCAATTTTGAGCAATTTTACTTTATAAATTATTAAAACAAGAAGACTCATTCCATCAAATTGGCTAAATACGTGTGGATGTGAAGAAAAGTAGAAACATTTCCATAAGATGTGTTTGATTTATACTTAGGGCTGTCACAAGATAAAAATTTTGAATCCTGATCAATCTCTGGATTTCTGTAGTTAATTGCAATTAATCACACCCTTTTTATCTCATTCAAAATTTTCAATATTTTGTATTAAGACTGTTTAAGGATCAATTATGGATCTTTCTACCATCTTAAACTAACTGTAACTGACTTACAGTTAGTTGACTTAGATCCAGACCTGCTTTTATATGTAGATTTAAGACTGAATCATGGAAAAAGGAACTTGTTATGGATTGAAAAGGAAATAAGTAAACAGTAAGAAAGGGTCATTGCACCTTCTATTTTTTTTCTCAATTTCTGTATGTCATTTTATAATTTAATCTAATTTGGATTAATTGCTCAGACTTAAATTCCACATACTCGGTGTCTGCTTGTTATGTTCACATCACAGTTTTGCTTCGATTAGTAGCTTCCCCCCCTCACCCACTGGATTTGTTCCTAAAGCAGAGCACAACCCTGAGCATCTTGAGCATCTCATGTGGGATTGCAAGGTCACAGGATCACCAGTTCAGCGTGAGAGTAGCATGCAAACATTACATTAGGAGTGAAAGGCCTAACTTATGTTTTCTAGAAAGGATGTATGGTGTCATAAAATGTGTGGTTGTATGCAGGCCTGCCCACAGAGTTGGCTGGTCCCCTGACAGATCCAGTGAGCCCTCCCTAGTTGTGATTTATTGATGATATCAATGTATGTGTGTTGGATCAGTAGCATTAGTGCCAGCATCATGGCTAAAAGTTACTTCATTTTAAAGATGAAAAGTGTGTCAAGCTATAATTGGGTTCTGATGTTCAAATTATTTATTTTTGTCACTTTTTTAACCTATATTCATCACTGTTTCCACCAATTTTGCCACATTCATTTCCTCATCAAACCAAGCTTGTGCTTCTCGAGGCATTTTTTTTTTGCTATTTTTTAACCTCTTTTCACTACTTTAACCACCCATTTTTCCACTTTTAACCCATTTTTGCTACTGTTTCACTTCTTTTCACTACTTTAGCCACCATTTTTTCTACTTGTAATGCATCTTTGCCACTTTTTAACTGCTTTTCACCATTTTTACTGCCCATTGCTGTTTGATCCCATTTTTTGCCTGTTTAAATCTGTTCTTTCCACATCATCCTGTTTTTGCTACTCTTTAACCACAATCCACTACTCATTTCTTTTGATTTTGCCACTTTAAAACCATTTTTTTTTGTCTTAAGTTAATACACTTCTTTCTACTATATTCTCTGGTATCCTGAGTATGTCAGGACATCATGGTTTAGCTATGAAGTCTGATATTCTGAACAGATGGCACTTGGTTTTGAGTCTGAGTCTGATATTACTTTGCAAAGGTAATCCTGTTTTAAGAAAATGGGTTTACATTTTGAAAATGCTTTATTGTGCTACTTTGATAACCCTTGTTTTGATAAGAGTAGTTATTATTCAGGAAAGATATAAAACATGGCTATCACAGATTGAGATTAATTTACAATGAACTGTGATTTTCCTGACCTCCATGGGCCCCCAATTGGCCGGGCCCCAGAGAGCTTTCCCCTTTAGTCCCCCTTGTGGGCGGCCTTAGTTTTAGGACTTGTGGCTTATGCTGCAAGATGGGATGTCATGTTGATATGGTGACAAGATTTACTGACAGCAGTCCATCCTACGCATATGGGGTATGTGGAATTTGAATTTATAGGTTGCCAGTGGGTTGTGTTGTTTTTTAAAGTAAAAAAATCAAAATACAGTGTAATATAAGATATCTTAGTAATGTAAATGTTAGATAAGATTAGAGAAGGTGCTTTTAATAGAGGTTGTTCATTAGTGCACAAACAAAGTCAATGTCCTGATTAAGCCCTCCAGTTAACAAAGCCTGGATCTGCTGCTGGCAGTACATTTTCATTGATGAGCTTGAAACCACTATAAGAGCTTTGCCAAACACAACTACTGAACATTCAGCTCCATGGTAGTGGTTGCCATTTAATTTGGTTATAAGCTAGTCTGACAGCTATCAAACTTTACTCTGCTCCCTCTCCTGTCTCTTATCTAAACTTTAAACACTTGGCTCCTGTGTGTTTTTCTACCTGTAGGACCTGGGCGGTGTAGTTTGCACAGCTGAGTCATATGAGCATCTCATCCAAGACGAGCAATTATTAATCCCAAGCTATGTGCACATTAATTTCATGGCTACTTTCTGATCCAGAAACACTGTGGAGAGTTTGATGGTCTGCATTGAAATGTTTTCACTATCTCGAGTCTTACTAAACCAAGTTCCATCTGCTCTGTCCTTGTGTTGGATGTTTCATATAGTTCCTGATTTGCAAGCGCAAGCTGGAGAGCAAGAAAGAGGCCCTCCTCATTCTGTCCAAGGAGCTGGACACCTGTCAGCAGGAAAGAGACCAGTACAAGCTGATGGCCAACCAGCTGAGGGAGCGCCACCAGGGACTCAAGAAAAAGTACAGAGAACTTATTGTGAGTGGTTCAGGCCTTCCAGATCTTCTTTATTTTTTCATGTGCACAGCATTAAAAGATTTTTAGTGCATCCTGGTGCTTATGAAAGTCAATTAAGTATATATTTTTAGCATTGTGCAAAATGCAATATTAGCTACTTTTACTCAGGGGAAAAAACATCCAAATAATTGTTTAACTCTTTTCTAAGGATGGAGACACATCTTTACCTCCAGAAAAACGCAATCAGGTAAGCTGTTATTTATTCCTGCCTCTAATGGTGGAAGAGAATTTATACCATCATTGTTAAAATTTGTACATTTATGTCTATGTCAAATTAAACTTCTCCCATTCTTTGTGTATTATTTTTGGAATGCTAGACATAAATGCACAAATACAGCCAGTTCCAAAAAAGTTGGGACGCTGTGTAAAACGAAAATAAAACCAGGCCTTAAATCAGTTTAACGCGGCACAAAGACAAGATATTTATTTCTGATATTTCCAAAATGTGTGTATGTATCTATTCATTTATTTGGGGAGTGGGAGGGGGCTCAGTCCTTCACAATCATCAATGACAAGCTCCCCCACTTTGACTAAAACTAAGGATCTTTTCTAAGTGGCAAGGACAACAAGAGAATAGATCTCCAACCAGGATGTTCAGGTAAAGTCACAGCTGTACAATAAGGGAAAATACACAGCACATATAGAGTCAAATTTAAGACTTTAAAGGTGTCTATATTGATCCACATTGCAGTCAGAAGTGTTAACGGTTATACAGTATGACGAAGCTGCAGTAACTCCTGAAAATCTGTGGCAAGGTGGGTCTCCTCGAGCAATAACAAAGCAGAGAGTTGTAGAAAGCACTGCATACTGATGAAGAATATGCACTATGCATCCTGAAAGAGCACCCGGAGTCACAGGCGGGAACTTTAACTCAGTGGATAACTTCAGTCATGGTGCAACAATAACAGTCCATGACTAAAAGAACCCCAGCAGGGATCTTTGTACAACAAGTAACATCTAAACACAAATAAAAACACATTTAAACACTCTCCCCAAGGGCATGATGGGAAATTTCGACTACACAACCCCCAGATATAAAATGGCAGTGGGCAGAGCTTAGATCAATTAACTCTAAAGAGTTGAACCAGCACTAGTGGATCAACAATGAAGTAAAAGAACTAATTTCAAAGTGTACTCAAAAAAGAACAACAAAACACTCAGTTACAGTAATTTGAGTAAAGGTAATTAGTAATTTTCTATCCCTGGTGCTTATGGCATGGGTAATCTCTGAGGGATACAGTGCTGTAAAAAGTATTTGTCCCCTTTCTGATTCCTGATTTTTTTTGTTGCATATTTACCACACTTAAATGTTTCAGATCATCCAACCAATTTTTATATTTCACAAAGACAACCCAAGTAAATAGAAAATGCAGTGTTTGAATGATTATTTAAATTTTTTAAGGGGGGGGGGGGTCCAAACCTATCTCACCCTGTATAAAAAAATGATTGCCCTCTGAACCTAATAATTTCCCCTTGTTGGACTAGTAAAGGAATATCGTATCTTGTCTTAATAACTGGTTGTGCCATCCTTAGGATGTAGGCTATATCAAGCAAGAATGGGTCAGAATTCCACTTTCAGTTTTTCAGCAATTTGTGTTTTCAGTCCTGAGATGCTTACAAAGTGTCGTAAAAATAAAGTATGGTGTAAGAAAGTGGTAAACATGCACCTGTCGTAACTTTTTGGGAATGTGTGTGTATTCCTGTAAAAACAAGGAGGTTTCTCAGTTTAAAATTTAATTTTCTCATCTTTGTTGTATTTCATTAAATGTAGTATTCTGTTTTTAGAAAACATCCTAACCTTTTTGGATCCAGAAATGTCTGAATAGATCCTCAAATGTGTAAAGCAATCTGCAATATGATGAGAAAGTGCTTTAAAAGGCTCTTGCGCTTCCAGGTATAAGTTGAAATTACTATGTTGTCCACTTGAGCATCTAAACACGTATTATATAACACATAAAGACAGAACTTTTGTATAATCAAGACAAAATAAAAGCCTTTAAGGTGTCTAATTTACACCATAGGGAGTCTTTGCTGTGCTTTTTTGAATGATATCTTAAAAGGTAAAAGACTTCAACTGCTGGATGCTCCATTATGACACACTGTAAGAGAATGGGGACGAATTCTCTCACATCTATCCTGCCATCCATTATCTTAACGACATATTCTGTTCAATGTCGTGGAGGGCTGGATCTGATCCCAGCTGTTACTGGACTAGAGGTGTAGTACGCCATGGACGGGTCATCAGACATCACACAGACAGTTTTGCAACAGCAGTGTCTCAAACCTTTGTCAAAATGGCATTTAGGGAAGGATGACCTCCCATCAAACACAGGAACATAGTAGACAAATAGCATCTTAATACTGAACAAACACAGAAACACACGCTCGCGTTGTGACACCAAGTCAGACAACTTTTCACAGCCAGAAAATCCCCAGAATATTCAAAATCATTTTCTTTGAACAATTTCATCTATTTTTGACAGTCAGAAAGTAAAAGTTAGTGTATTTTCTTATGGATTCTTGCTTTTTAAAATCTGTTTATTGCGGTTGTTTTTGTATACCTTTGTGCTGCGCCTCTTCACTCCTCTTCTCCGCCTTCAGGTGAACCTGGCTCAGCTGCTCAGAGACTCGAGGGATCGGGCGAAAAAGCTCTCAGAGGAGGTGAAGGAGCTGACACAGAGGCTGACAGAGGCCCAGGGGGATAACAAGGTGACGTTTCTGGTTCAAAAACATGCACCAGCCCGGTTCATGGGCTGATTTTTTTTTAGGAAACTGGTGATTTAATAATGTGTTTTTCTGTTCCTCAGCTCCTTAGAATGACCATTACTCGACAGAGGCTGGGGGATGAGGAGGTGGGAGCACGCCATTTCCCCGCCCATGAGCGTGAGGATCTCGTCCGCCAGCTTGAGAGAGCAGGGCTACAGGTTAATAATTGTCTACCCTTTGTTCACCAAAAGACAAAGCTTGAAAATACCTCTGTCATTTTAATCTGCATGTTAATATTCTTTGTCTGGCTGCATTTTCTAGATGGAGGAGATGGAGCACAATATGAAGGCTCTGACAGATGAGCTGCAAGACGTGAAGGCGGAGCGTAACGTGTTCAGAGAGAAAGCGTACAGAGTCAACGTTGAGCTCAACCACATCTTGGGAAACCACGAGGCACGCATCATCGACATAGACGCTCTCTGTATGGAGAACAGGTGAGTGGGACGGAGAAGAAGATGTAGAACTCGTGTGATTTCTACCAGTTGCACATAACTGTTTTGTTGGTCATCTGTAAGGTAGGGAAACGTATTTCAGCTCGATTAACGCCATCAGCTCACTGAAGCCTTCTTCTAAAACACATAATGTAAGTGTCTCTCCTGTCACCAGATTTGTTAGAGCAGGCCGATCTTCTCCACTCTGGTATCATCACAAAGTGTTCTTACCTGTGCTAACCTGCTAGTGTTTATTTACCTTTCGAGTTGTATGTCCTTTAAGAGTTCCTGTAGCTGTCATCAGGCCTGTTGACAGATTTGGCTGGACTCCTGACAAACCCAGAAAATGGGCCCTCCCCAGTTACGATTTAATTATGATGTCAATGCAAGTGTGCTGGATCAGTAGCATTGGTGCTAGCAGGCTGGCTAACAGTCACTTCACTTTAGAGCTGAAAACTGTCTCAAACTATTATTGGCTACAGATGTTGCAATCATTTATTTCTGCCACTTTCTGAACACTATTTTGGCCCATTTATGCCACTATTGTTTTCAATTTTTTAATCACCTTCAACCCATTTTTGCTCCATTTAATCCCATTTTACCTCATTCTCCACCCACTTCTGTCACTTTAAAGCCAGCTTTGCTTCTTTTGAACTCTTCCATCACCTTTTCTGCCTCTTTCTGCTACTTTTACCCCATTTTTACCATTTGAGATAGATTTGTGCAACTTTTTAATCCCATTTTGCCCCCTTTTCTGCCCATTTTTGCCACTTTTAATCCATTTTCACTGCACTTTAATCCCATTTTACTTAATTCCCCCTATTTGTTCAACTCTAAACCCTTTCTGCTTCTTTTTCTGCTTATTTTTGCCACTTTTTACCCAATTTCAGCACTTTCCACCTGTTGATGCCTCTTTGACCTGTTTTTGCTGTTATACACCTCTTTTCAACCCTTTTTTCTAGCCAATTTTAACCACATTCCACATTTTTTTATGCATTTTTTGCCACTCATAACCCCTTTACACTGTTGTTTACCTTGTTTTGCCTCTGTTAACCATTTCTGGCACATTTAATCATTCTTTGCTGCTTTTAACCCATTTTCATTCTGATTTTAGAAAAAAGGGTTTTATTTTTGATAAGGCTATATACAGCGGCATAGATTTAAAAAAATATATTGGTTTTATTAGAGTGGTTATTGTTCTGGAAAAACATATATGGTTATCACAGGGTAACTTTACATGGACCATGGTTTAGCTGACCTTCGTATGCCCTCTGGTTTGGCTGGGCCCCAGAAAGCTCTCTCCTTTATCCCCCCTTATGGGCGACCTTGGCTGTCATGAAAGAGTTGTTGCTGCAAACTGGCTCACTGTGCTAATAAAGCCAGAGCCAAGGCTGGAGAGGGTTTACGTCTGTGTCTGTGTAATCGTTTTCACACTTTTGATGATTTCTTATCGAGTATACTCAGTTAGATGAACTTTGATAGTTTGAGTACACATGTAATGCTAAATCAATCAGAATATTGCAGCTTAAAACTTCGTGTACACAAGTAATGAAACATACCTCGAGTAATGGTGGTCACATCAAGTACTCAAGTACTCATACCCACACTTGCTGACAGTACACATCATTAATTTGATAATTTAGCTGAGAAAGACTGTTAGTTTTTAGGATCTCTACTCCAGCTATGCCACATGACCCTGATGTTTTCCTATTCTTTTTTAATAGTGGTCAGCAAACAGCTTTCAGATGCACCACAGCCGCTGTGTGGTTGTAGTACAGCATTGCAAACTGGCACCAGTAAAACTAATGGAAAAATATATTTTAAAGATTAAAAAGTGCACAAAAACTATTTGAATATTTAAAAAACAAGTACCATCCCTGCATTAAGTATCAAGCTTATTTGATTTGTAGCTTAAATGTCCTCACAGGGGCTTTAAGAGAAAAGAGATTTTTTTCTTTTTCCCTCTTTCAGCTTTTTTCTCTTTGCACTTATGTTTGTAAAAGAAGTTTGTAATTTGGCAAATACAGTGACATCTGGTGGTATGTAAACCTTATAGCAGCCCCTCTAATGAAGACCTGAAACACCCCAACACCTCACAGATCAGTAGTTTTATGCTAAAATGTGATACAGAGAAGTCCAACAGTTTGTGCAGTTGTTAGCAGGGCTCTTTGTATAACTTTGTGTGGATCATCAAACATTCACACTTATAAAATACACAATATTTACACTTTGCATTATGTTGCAGTTAAAGAAACTTCTGGTGGTACAAATTCCTAATATGTAATATATTTTGCAGGTGTACACAGGGTTTTTGTGGCTCCTTAAAAAACAAGTCTTATTTTTTTTCTTTTGTTAGTTAACAGAAGAGGACACAATTATTAGCCCCCCTATTTTTAAAAGTATTTCCCAAGGAATTTTTAACACAACTTTCCCAAACATACTAGTTTTATTTTAGATGCTTACATTATTTTACTTTGCACACAGAAACAAAGTTATTTCACAACAAAAACATAGCACGAACCACTGTTGTGCAATTATGTGCTTGAACTTTGCAATGCCCAAAGCTTGTAAAATCAGGTTAAAACTGGAGGTTGTCTTCCATTTTACACACATTACAAAAACATCAGTAAGGCTTTGAGCTGTCACTGGAGAAAGCATCATGGCAAAAACAAAAGAATTCAGTTTAGACTTGGAAAAAAAGAACTGCGGATGCTCACTAAGTAAGAGAAGGAAATACAAAGCTATCACAGCGCTTCCAATTGTCATGAAATGAAATGAGAATTGTTATCAAATAATTCAGAGAGCTACACAGTACAGAACAAGCCAAACAAAAGAAGAAAGAGTAAGATTTCAAAGACGCTGGAAAGAAAACTAGTGAGAGATATGTCTAAAGACTCAAGAACAACTGCCGTTACACTTGTGAATGACCTTGGTAATCACTGAGCCCTGCACAGGAATGGACTGAGAGGCTGCAAACCAAGAAAAACTCCACTTCTGCAGAAGAGACACCTGTGTGCTAAGGACAACCTGGAGAAAGACTATACAGACTGGAAACATGTCCTTTGGTCATTTGAGACCAAACCAGAGGTCTTTGGCCATAGAGGCTTTGCTTATGTTTGGAGAAAGAAGAAGCACGAAAGTGGGAGTATTGTGCTGTGAGGATGCTTCAGTGCATCTGGAACTAGGAATCTTGTAAAGGTGACAGAAGAAGGAGTTGTGAAGATTTTTAAAGAAAACCTCAAGCAGTCAGCAGCAAAACTGGGTCTTGGTGGTGGCTTTGTCTTCCAACATGAAAAAGACTCAAAACATCCACCGCTCTTTGTGAAGAACTACCTCCAGAAGACGAAAGTGATTGTTACTGACTGGTCCGCACAAAGGGCTGCACGGCGGCGCAGCACTGTTGCCTCACAGCAAAAAGGTCCCTTGTTTGCTTTCCTTTACAGGGAATATGTCAGCCCTTCAATTGACTGTCGACCAGTCCAGGGTGTACCCTGCCCAATGACAGCTGGGATAGGCTCCAGCCCACCGCAACCCCCAATGGGATAAGCAGTATAGAAAATGAATGGATGGTCTGCACAAAGCCCTGACTTTCACCCCATTAAAAGTCTGTGGGGTGAACTGAAGTTCAGGAACATGCCAGAAGACCATCAAATCTGGAGGAGCTTGAGAGATTTACCAAAGAAGAATGGGCTGGGATTCCTCAGGAGACACGTCTGAGACTTGTTGAAAAAAAGCAAAAAAGAGACACAAATGACCCCAGTAGTTTTGTGAAATAATTTAGTTTCTCTGGAAAATTAAATTAATGTAAGCATCCAAAACAAAACAGGGATGTTTGGAAAAACGGTGAAAAATTCCTTGCTCTGTTTAACAGCACTTGGGTAGCACATTAAAATAAAAGTTCCACCCAAGTAACAGCTGTTGTTTTTTTTTTTTTAATCCAAACAGAAAACAAAGCGTTGTTTACTAAAGAAGCAGAGGTAAGAATGCATTATAGAGCAGTTTCCTTGAGAAAGTCTCTGAGCTGGCTTTCATACACAGGAAGCACGAAAAAAAAAACAGAACTGCCGTCTCAATATGCGGGCATCCTTGGACATCAGTGAGTCATTTTGTACATGCACTCCTGCATATTCCTCTATATGCACCATATGCTGGTTCACAGTGCTGTTTCAAAGTGATATTTCTGCCTTTGTGTTGTTTTGTCTTCACTATCGATGTTGCAAAGATGTAGTAGGGGTATGAAGTGATCCCCCACACACACACACACACACACACACACACACACACACACACTTTCAATGAGCTGATAGTGGTTCTGATCATTTTTCCTGCAGGTATCTGCATGACCGCTACAACCAGCTACAAGAGGAGGTGAACCTGCTGAAATCAAACATCATGAAGTACAAGGTAAACAGTCTTCTGTTCAAACATTGGAGGAATTTGTATTCTTATGCATGCACACTAAGAATACATAAGGTAACTTTAATTTAAATCGCACATCAAACATTGCTTTTATTTTTTTTTTTGCCTCCCCACAGACAGCTCTTGAAAGGAGAAAAAACTCCAGCACATATGGGAAATCAAACAGCAGCCCTCTCACTGGAGTCCTCTCCGCCAAACAAGGTGAAAACACAAACTGTTCATCTCACTCCTACATCAACAGAAACTAAAGCAAAGCAGCTGTTCATGTTAAAGTCTTCTAAAGCACTATTCCTCTCCTCGTTTCTGATCATAAAAAACTTTCCCTGTTTCTTTTCTTTGTTTCTGTCTGTTGCATTATTTAATAACTCATTTTTTCTCTGTTGATCCTTCAAGCCATCGCCCTGGACACCAGCTGTGTTACTAATTGTATTCTGAGTGGTAGAGAGCACCACTGGCAGGGAAATGAGCCTGCCATGATGACTGACAGTCGCTGGCAGAAGCAGCACAGTGGGCTACGGAGTTAAAGTTAGGAGAGTGTCACCTGGTAGACAGCTGTTTCTAATACTCCATCTCTGCCTGGCTCTTATCCTGCTGTTTTCCTCCCTTCTTTATGTCCCCCTGCTGTTGCTTTTATCTATTTTTAAGGTTATCTTAAAAGTTTTCTCGCTGGATTATTAGGAAATTGAGGGTTAGTACCACAACCTCAGCTGTATCAGTGGTACATGTTTTCAATGTCCCAGGGCCAACAGGTGGTGGATTTCCAAAGTATTATGGATTTTAAATGTACTGATAATAGTTTGGTTTAGTATTTAGTATCAAATTAGCTTTGATCAGAGAGGATCATTATGGAGCTGGCATGCATAACACCTAATGGAAAGAAAGAGAGACAGAGAGCCTGTGATGTGGCCCTCTGTGTCATTTTTTTATTCTAATGTTTAGTGGTGAAACTCACAAGAATGAGCAGGAAAAACAACTTTAGTGTCACAGAGAGGCTATAAATGACCAATATATTTATTTAGCCATGTTCTGAGTTTACCATAGGGCTAAAATAATATGCCAGTTTTCAACAGCACAGTTTACACCAGTGTTGGGTCCGTACTCCGTATCGGCTGATCCCCAACACTCTGGTATCGGTATTGGGAAGGAAGAAATGGTATTAGAACATCTCCAATAAATGTCCTTGTTGCTTTTTTGTATGAGTTGAAGCATTTTGTAATAGGACAGAATGAAATGCCTATAGAGGTGTGCATTCTGCTTGCCTACAAGTGCTTGGTCAGACCTCTTCCTTATATAATATGGTTTTTAAACACCTGTCAGTAATCCTGTTTACCCCTGGAAAACTTTGGGAATCAAAACTAAATATTGCACAACCCTAGTCTGACTTGCTGTCTGTAGCATTAAGGTGTGTGTACTTTGATTTATTTCATTATCAAGGTGTATTCCTCTATGATACTTCAGATGTCAGTGCAACAACCCAGATTTGAGGGTGCTAAATTTGACATAAATAGTAATCTAAAGTCTCACAGTATGTACATGGGAGTAAGGGAGAGAGAAAATAGAAACCCTAACAGGACTTTCTTCATTATCCCCATTGTTGCTCTATAAAATACTCAGGTCAATCGATTAATTTCTCAAATCCACTGCAGTCTGCAGACTCAAACTGACAACTGTGACACATGACAGATTCCTGCAGACTGAACGTGCACTCTGAGATCTGTGCAATGTAGCCTAATCTTGCCTGCAGCTTCTTTCTGCTGGCTTTCTTTTTACTTTTGATTAAAAAACTTTGCCACCACTGCATCAGTGTAATGCTGTAATTGCAGTAAAGAAATTGCAAATTAACTGAGTACTGTCTTTGGAAAACGCATTCTGCATGAGACTTTGATGAGAGCCAGGAGTTGATTTATTTGAGATTCAGATGATTGCAGGATTAGATTTGAAGTAAGATTAACCAGTTTTTGATTTACAGGATAGCTTTCAGATTGACAAAACAAAACCAGAAGGGAGATAAGTGATCCACAGGTGGGCGCCAGAATTGCCAAAGACCAAAAATTCCTCACTGGAGCTTTAACCTACTGAAACAAGGGTTCCAGTCCAGAAAATAACCGTTTTTATGTGCTTGGAACACACATTTATGATTATAAAAATTCAGTGACGATTAGGTGTCCAATTATGGGGTTTTAAACTTTCTTATTGCATCAGATCACTGATTCAAATAAAACAAACTCTCTGTCATACATAATTATAATAATTCCACTGTGGATTAAAGGGAAACACAAGAGAGTTGTACTCTAATAAAAAATATCAATCTTCAGTTAAAAGACTTTATAACCCAATGATAACCTTTAACAAATCAACCGTGCAGACTGGTGAGGCAGCAAGAGCCAGGACAACTCTAGGAATGTCAAGTGGGAACCAACGTTTAGCAATATTTCCTCCTATTAGCCTACAACAGCCACTCCCCTCCGTGCTAGCTTTCACCACCCTCCACACTCACATGCAGAGCTTCTTTATCTTACCAAGGCTATTCAACCACATGGCATTTACAGCCTAAACAGCATTGCAAGTTTTAACAGAGCCAGGCTCCACGCATGCAAGCTCCAGGTAGTAACAATGCTGATGCTACTGGCTCTACCATATGGGCTCTAATGGCCCACACAATACAAAGCTGTTCCTGGTGCCAACATTACACATGAAACAGAATAGCTAAAAGACCAACAGAGGACTGAAAGACTGAGAAAAGTCTGATGAGAGGGAGCTTAGAAAGAGGACAGGAACCTAGAGCTAGGGTACGTACCCATAATTCTCAGCAGCTGTTTAAATTTAGTTTAATCTGCACATTTAAATTCAGACTATTCAACTCGTCTTAAATTAAGAAGATTTGACTTGAGTTGGACTTCCAATAACATACAGTTTAAGCTTTTAAATCCCAATCTTTTCCATTTACCTGCATTCTCTTTGGTGGCATTTTCTTTCAGATAGAAGCAGTGCTGGCAGCATTAATGCAAAGTACTCACACTCTTTTCAACATTGCAGCCAGTAGGGGGAGCTCTTAATGTTTTAGATTCACTTTTGTTGTGTTGCTGTCATATTTCTTGTCTTTATGGCTTGTACCCACAAATCCTCAATATACTTCTTTATAGTCAGTCCCTTTCCATCCTTCTTTTCTTGTTTATTCCTTCCTCTATTTTTTAAGCTCCTCCTATTTTTTTCTCTCTCCTTTCCAGTCCAGGAGATGCTTCTGGAAGAGCAGGGCTGCAGTCTGCCAGCCACCCCTCAGTCCATCGCTGACCTCAAGTCTCTGGCTACAGCTCTGCTGGAGACCATCCATGAGAAGAACCTGGTCATCCAGCACCAGAGGCACACCAACAGGTCACTCTCCTGCATTTTAGACAAATACCTCTTCACTCAACCTGACGCACTTTAAATGTTTGCCAACATGTTCTGAGGATCCTCCTTCGCCCTCAAAGCAAACACTATCACGCACAGGTTCCAAGTAACCTGACACGTTGTACTTGGCCCACAGGATCCTGGGAAACAGAGTTGCAGATTTGGAAAGGAAGCTGAAGACCTTGGAGGTTTCAGGGCTGTGGAGTCTTCCAGGTGGGCTTCTTCTATTTTTTAACCAAATTAGAAGTTTCACAGACAAAAGCATACAGTCACCAAATCCCCAAATAGCCCCTCAATATCTATTATTACCAAATAATCCACTTAATACAATTTTGCTACTTCAATTCTTTCAAGACCTTATAAAACCATATGATATCTGCTGTTTTAGTATGAAAAAGAATTGGAGTTTAATAAAAGTACAGATCTTCACTGATTCTTTCACCAGGCTGCTACATAAACAGAGAAAGATGCAGGGGTACTAAAAAAGTTGCTGATGTATTTGTGTTATTTAGATACTATGACATAGTTTGCATGCAATTTTTAGTAATGAAAAGCAAAAATAAGCCACTATTGGTGCTTTGACCTTAATTTTTGTTTCTATGGTATGGAAGCAGCAATTTTGTTTGATTTAACTTTTATCGTGTAAAAGTAAGAATTATGTTGTAAAGACAACTGAATATATTCTAAATAATAAAGTCAGATTTTTTATCTGTAGTTAGAAGGTGAATCAAACCACTTAACAGTCTCATGGTGAATATAGCTGCTCTGAAAATACTGTGTAGATATTTCTGCACCACACCATTAGCAAACATGGCCGTGTGACTAAGGATGTGTTTGTGTGTTTTAAGTCTTTAAAAAGCGTGCCAGTTTAGCTATAATTAGCTAAAGAATTTTAAGGCAGAAATGTTTCTCCATACAATATCCCTTTCTTATTTTGCTGTCAAATTTCTTGTTATTATCATTCATTTATTGCTTCAGATCTTGAACTGATTGCTCTCTTTTCATCTAAATTTAAAGCGATTTTTCTTCATAACTGTGTGCTTTTTCTCTCTTTCTGGCTGCGTCTTAGGCTTGACCTACCGCATATCCGTGGGAATTGGGAGTATGTATTCCTTCTGCCCCACTTAGCCCATCCATGCCCTCCTCCATGTCATGCCAGGGCAAATCTGGGCAGACACCCAGAAAACTTGTCACCTCATGCCCACCGTTTACCATGTGTCAGCCTCATTGACCACCCCGCTCATGTGTCTGTTCATGAAACCAGTGATTCTTTTTTGGTCGAGTGGATATGTCTCTATGTTTACATTCAGTCTGGGCAGTTTTTCAGAACAAGAGGGACTTTTTTATTCTGTATACTGAGGTAGAATACTGTTTTGTTATTGCCTTTATCCCTGTTCTAAGTGTTAAAAATCAGAATCAGCATTTTTGGCCAAGTATACTTACACAACAAGGAATTTGACTTTGGTCAGCTTTGCTCTCAGTGTACAGAAATTAAACACTAAATACAAAAAAATGTGTGCATAAGGTAGGTAAGATCATTTAAAATCATTGATTAGTGCAATGTGCATATGAGATAAAGCATTTTACCACAGAGAGCCTTCTTACAGCATTTGAGTTACAGTGAAAATTTCACTTCCTTGCAGCATTTGAGTACAGTATATAGATTTATTTGGAATGATTTATATCAGTATTATTGTTCTAGCACCTATATCAGTGCTATATCCATCCATAGCACCTCTTTTCAAATTTAATCCTCAAATCATCTGAAATAGATAAAATATTTATCTATGATCTATTTATATTATATTCTGATCATTTTTTTGACAGGAAAGACACTGGAAATTCTCCTTGATGTCAAAGGATACAGTCTAGAAAACATAGTTCTCTGCTTTCCCCACTAGAGGGGGATGTTGTGCCATGTATTATCCCCACAGCGAGGTGGCGGGGCTGCGCCTGAATGGAGGTGCCCTGTCATGAGACCGTCATTCTCACCGCTATAAAAGTGACAAGCATCCATTACTGAAAATGATTGCCCACATTACAAACACATTTAGGGGAATGTGCCGTTATTAGGGAATTTGTAGGCGAGGGGGGCCCAGAGTGCCTGACGACCGCGCTGTCCACCACAGTTAGGGAGACAGAAATATAGAGAGAGATGTGAGCATCTGCGGCCTTGATGTGATGTGAAGTTGGGCTGATGGATATTAAAGCTAAACAGGATAGCTTAGAGGGCCTTGGCTGCCTACCTTAGGCCCCAAGAACACTTGAGGGGGACTACGTCGTCTCCGGATGAGGGAGAGCCAAAAACAATAACAATGTCGTGGATGCAGTGAGTCAGATAAAGTTGTGATTGATAGATCCCCACCAGTCCACCCTTCTGAATGAGTGCAAGCAGGAATGTAACACAGCAATTGAAAGCCTGTCAGTGTGCATCAGCTATTGAAAAGACAGAGATGGATGCAGAGTGCAGCCATATAGCTCTGTTTTGGTCTAGTTACAGACTTTTCCAGTGAAGAAGAAAGGCATTACCTTGTCACTCCTGAGCTAGCCTGCACCCAGTGTAAAGTTCAGCCATGTGATTGTTTGACAGACATGTCTCTTTTATGCTTTTACAGAGTTTATGATCTGGTATTTTGAAGTATTTTATGATTAAGAAGAGAAATGCTTTTATATATGAAGTAAAAGTGGGAATAGTAGGCAAACTTGTGTCAATATATATTTAATATAATGTTAATATAATTTATATATAAATTAATTGAGGAAATATGTGATAAGTGTCACAATATGCAGTACCATACACAGTGTGATAATTGGTACAATTCAGGGTATATGGTCCATGATAAGGACAATATCACAATAGAAGTAACTGATATTTTGGGGGTTGAATTTCAAGATCACCTCATCATACATTATGTGGTATAATAACTGATACAGTACATAACACACAGTCCATGATGAGGATAATAATACAATACAGCAATTCTGGGATAATTGCTATATTGGTGGTTTGAATTGGACAATAACTCATGATAGTATATGTGATATAACATGCAATGCAACACAACATATATGGCCCGTGACAACAAATTGAAATACAAATATATAATGATATACAATCCCCAATTTCAAACACATTGGGACGTTTTGTAAAATGTGAATGAAAACAGAATACAGTGCACTGCAAATCCTCTTCAACCTATATTCAACCAAACAGAGCACAACGATAAGATATTTAATGTCCGAACTTGTTAATTTTATTGGTACCTTGGAAATGTGCACACAATCTGAATTTGATGCCTGCAACACACTCCAAAAAAGTTGAGACAGATACATGATTACCTTTTGTTACCTTTTTCTAACAACACAGTGAGCATCAGGGGACTGAGGACTCTAATTTTTAAAGTGTTAAAGTGGAATTCTTGCTCATTGCTGTCTTCAGTTCACTGTTTTCATTGCCTTTATATTGTCCTCAAACATACCACGAATTTTTTCAAAGGGGAATAAAAAATTTCTATATCTACGGTACAGCTGGGTCTTTCCCACAGCCTCATATTATGATACGTATACCCCTGCTCTTCCACAAGCCTATGTGGAAAGCATAGAGCAAAAACAGCACACTTTCCTGCTTTCCCTGTGTCTACAGAGAAAGCCTGAGGCGGGGAGAGAAGCAGTAATAAACCCAGAGCAGAGCCGGCATTAATGACAACAGAGTGACATTGATAAAGTCAGAAAAGCATAGAGGAGGAGCTGGGGTGGAGGAGGGTTGCAAAAAGCAGAGGGAGCAGCGATGCATAGCCAAGCTAGAGCAGTTTCAATATGGCTGCATGAGTTTGATTAGCCAATAGCGTGCTTAGAGCAAATCAGCTGGCCGTCAGGTGATGAAGGCTTGCGTGAGATCAGCTGATCTCATAGTATGGCAGCGCTCGACTCGGTGGCCTGCCTTATCTAATGCTATGGGCTTGATTTCTTGTAGGGAAAATGGGGAGAATTTTTCCAAGATTGCTGGATGAGTTAGCAGCCATAATATGAGGCGCTAAACATAATCAATTAGAAAGGATTTGTCTTCATCCTGATGGTCTTTTTTGCATTTTTTTGGAAGCCTTAAAGGTTGAGTAAAACCAACCCTTTGATTGTTTTCAGGTTCAGGTCAAATACTAATTTCGGCTTGTTGAAATGCTCATTATAGTGCTAATGTTTAGCAATTATATAGATCAGATTGGCATGTTTGTTTACAGTGTGGCCATGCTAACATTTGCTAATTAGCTATAAACATGAGGTACAGCTGAGACTGATGCTAATGTCATTAGTTTGAATTGCATTCAACGATAAACCAAAGTAAGAGAGGAATTAAAATTTTGACATTTCACTGAAAATTTCAAATGCCACCTCTTTAAGTTGTAAAAAAGGAAGTTTCCAGCAACTTTTTTTTTTCTTGACACACATCCCCTCTGCACCCACGTCAGTGTCATCACTGAGAATCCATAACAATATGGACCGCATTCATAACAATATGGTCCCCCGTTCACCATTCATGATTCTCACGCATCGTGTCACCCAGCCATCCATTTTCCCATTCTTCTGTTTGTTTTTGTGCCTCACACTTGAATGGTCAGAAACAGGCCTATTCACTGGCTCTCTGTGAAAGCAAAGGCTCATGTGAACACTCAGAGGGTCCGCGCGTGTCTGAGTGAATACAGTCCTGTGTGAGTAGCATATGGTGTCAGCCTAAGAGGCGTGCAGCCATCACTAATGAAGACAGATGACAGGGAAGTGAGGCCACTTCCTGCAATGCATACGTGCGTGTTTGTGCTTGTGAAAGTCTCCACATCATGCATGTGCTTGGATGAGCTCCATCCAGTCCTAACATGGCTTTCTGGAACTTTTAAAACCATTTGCTTTGTGCTTTTGTTTTGTTCTTTCTGGTCTCACAGGGACGCGGGAAAACATCACACTGAACGACAACCTTCAACCGGAGCTTCATCCAACTCATGTCACGTCTCAGCCCACAGTGCAGCCACCCAAAGGTGAGTGTGTAATTGTGTGTAACTGGCTTCTAAGAGCACCACAGCTAACGGCATAAACACTGTAATTAGCTGCTGCGTGCTAAACTCTCCTTGCTATCTACCATGTTTAACCCGAGTCCTTTCCCTTCCCGCCTCCACTCCTCTCTGCCTCTCATTGGTGCAAGCTGCCCAAATGCCATGGCATTTTAGAAATGTGAGGCAAATTCTCGCCCGCTGACATTCAGAAACTTCTGCCGTGTTCTCTTTGAAAGGAGAAGGGGGAGGGGGCATAAATATGGATGCCAGCTCAAGTAATGTTGCCCTCTTTCTGCGTCTTTCTGCATGTGTGTCTGTTGGGTGGAGGAGAGGTAGCCGGGACTCCATGTGCAGTCTTTAACCTTTTCGCCTGCACTCCCACAAATATGGGTCAGTAATCCCCAAAGTGAGAGCACATTTTGGTGAAGAAGCAGAACTAAGCTGTCGCCGTCGCCCGAGATGCGGGGCGTCACACTCGTCTTGCGTCCCCTTGTCTGGGGCACTGCTGCTATATTTAGCCTGTTGCCATGGAAGCACTTCAGTCACATTAGTAATTGAAATAACTTTGTGCATTGACACAGTGGTTCAACTTCAAAAGAGGAGTTTTACTTGTGTTTGCTTTCAAATGGTCTCCTGTCATACTAAACTTTTCTTACATCATAATGACAATCCTGACTACAAAAGCAGAAACCTACTGGATTCACATTACAGCCTTGGCCTATCAGCACATGTAGTTCACACTGTTTGATTTTTTCAGGGCCTGAGCACTGACCTCAGAGGAAGAATTTAATGTATCTGTAGGCGTTCAAATGATTGCTAATCTGAGGGCTTTAACATGCTCAAAGACTCAACAAACTTTGCAGATACAGTGCTTAAAAATGTATTAGACCACCACCCAAAGTAAGGTTTATGCCAAAGCTGCCCTAAATTAACAGCATTTGTAATTACCAAAATTATTTTTTATGTTTCTGCAATGGTTAATACACCAATATGTAAAAGCTCTTTAACCCAAATGATATTTTTAATGCTAAACTATAATTATTATCGTTATCCATGAATTTTCAAGTTTACTGATTTACAAAAAACCTGAAAAAATAGTAAAGCACATTATTATTTCTTGATGAATATGTCAAATTATAGTTATTTACTTGGATTCCTGAACAGAAAAATGAGTTTTAGTGGTTGAATGTTATGCGTGATTAATTTCTGACTTCTCAGAGAAGCCCAGTGAGCCGGCTCAAATTTGGGTATAAAAGGTGAATTCAGTTTGAAATTCCTCATTCCTGTTCGAAATGGTAAAACATGGATAGCTCACGGAAAATGAAAGAGTCCGCATTAAAGCACTTCATAATGCTGGATGGTCTCTGAGACAAATAGGGAAAGACATAAAGTGTTCTCACAGTGTGGTCAAGGATGCTTTGGAGTCAGTTGCCAAGACTGGTACTTACAAAATGCGCCAAGGAAGAGGCAGGAAACCAAAGTTAACTGAAGCAGATGTCAGACACCTCAAGATTTGAAGTACCAGAGACAGAAGGAAGACCACTGTGGATCTTCAGGCAGAGATGAATGCTTCTAGATCAGAGTCTGTGGAAAAGTACATAAAAACAATGTCAGCAAGAATGCAAGCTGTTATCAAGGCCAAAGGAGGCCATACAAAATATGAAGTTTTTAGGTTATTATGTGTGAAAAAGGACTATTTAGTTGTTTAAGTTTGTTATTTGTCAAATAAATAACAATAACATTTTTAGTTTTAAACAGGTTTTTGAAAGATTTCTAAAATATTTATGTTTTCTTGTTTTTATGACAGGTGGTCTAATAAATTTGTTAAGCACTGTATATCAGTCCTGGTGACAAATTATGTATGTGTGTCAAAACAATGGCCCCACAGGGGCCCAGCATGTCCTCTTTTGGGGCCTCTCGAAAAAGTTTGGGTTAAATGCATGAAAATAAGTACACATGTATTATGTCAGACAAACAAAAAATTAATTTACTGTCTTTTAAAAATATCTACAAGAAGTGAGCTGATGAAGGGTAAATGCCAAATTTGGTGTTTTTTTGGACATTTTGCAGGTTTCACATTTTAATGAACTCTACCAAGGGGTTTTTATCAGATTGACCCCAGAATTTCTTTGATTCAAGACAACATGAAGGTCAACAGTTGTGCAAACTGTGAGTTTTCACCTTAGGGTTTGAACTATGATTTTTTTCTTCCAAAGTCTAGTCAAACAAACAGCCCCTTTGGACCATTCAACCTAGGCTTCTAATTTTTAGTCTGCATATGGGGATCACCTTCAAAAAGCCGCTTGGTCCCCTTCCAAAATCCCAACAGAAGGTCCACCAGCGTAACCTCAGTTTCAAAATAAGGCATTTTTGATTGTGCTAAATGACTTTAACCTCTCAGCATCACACTGCACATGCCCACATGCAAATATCTCATCAAAATGTGCCCCTGCTAGCAAAACCAAGATACACAAATGACAGTCCTGGGAGGATCTACTTTTCTCTCTCTTCTGTACTGCAACACACTGCACAATTTACCAACACCCAGAGGTGGTGTCACATAGTTGCCACACACCCCAGCATGCACCGGGGTGTGATTTGAACAGAAGTCTTTATCACTGTTTTTTTTTTCTTTTAAGACACAATATGTAGTAGTTTTGCTCTGAAATGTCTAGTTATTTTAAAAAAAGTGACCATTCCTATGTTAGGGAGGCTGAGTCAGGCAGAGATGAGAGAGGAGCAGGGCAGTACACAGTCTGTTTGTTGTTTTACATTCAGGGCTTCATTCAAAATGTTTAGGGCTCATGATGCCCCCCACCCCCTTTTCTGATATTTAAGGGGATATATGTATGTGTGGCTTATAAACAGCTCTCTTGATGACTGAAACCACACCTGCACACACACCTAGCTATTTAGCATCTGCTGCCTCCTACTGGCAGTACTGTTGGGGATATTTCACTGTTTTTTTTTTTTTAAGGGCCTATTATCTATAAGCTGCTTCCTTTTTTGAAGATAATTTTTAGAACTTGTTGCCTTTTTTTGAAAGAATAGCTAAAGAAAGACAGAGGTGAGGGTAGAAAAACAGCACTAGGGTAAGGAATCGACCTTGTGACTAGTGCATTGAGTAACCTGGCCTCTGTATTTGGTCACCTGTTCTGTCAACAGAGCCAATCTAGTGCCCCATTCTGCTCACTTTTTCACTTTCTCTGAGGCATTAAACGTAACCATTTAGAGATGACCGGTCTTCATCCTGATGCTCTCTTTGCGGCATATTTGAGTTTTGATTACCTTAATGTTTTATAAATACCATTCAAGTAAGAAATTAGTTTGGGACAATCCCAGAATATATGGAAATCATTTGCCTTGGCTGAGCCACAGTGTCTCCAACACTTCCTATTTCTATCCTTATATTTGTCTTGGTATGGTGTCTTGAAGTACCTGATAGGATTTTTCTGGCAGTGTTCTCTCAAATCCCTGTTTCCTCAAGATCTTGTCTCTTTTTTTCCTTGTTATTTTGGAAAAACAAGTTAGTTTAAAGCTAGGATTTTTATTTGATATTCAGGTGTAGCCTTTTGGCAAAATTTCCCTCTACAAAAGGCGTTGGCAGCTTGCATGAAAAAATTTCATTCACTTCATTTTCATATGATAACAGAGTGGTTTCAGTTGTTTTCTCAAGATCTTGATTTCTCATTTTTATTTCTCTCGTTACCTCCATAAAACAAAGCTGGATTTCGCTTTTTATCCAATTAACTTGTCAGATTATCTCTGGATAGCAAAGCTTGTTTTTATGTAATAAAATGATTTTCTGTCAGTTTAGAGAACGAAGTAATATGCTGGTCCCAGAGAGGACAGACCACGACAAATCATCCTGCCTTTGCCTGCAATAATGAGTAGACTTAAGACAAATGCTGTTAGTTGGTGGTTTTGTAACTGGATAATCTGGAATCTCAAATAATAGAGATTGGTTCAGTCAACACTGATTACATGACTTCCAAAGGGACCTCTTTTATAAGTCTTTTGCAGTATTTTTATAAGAAGATAGAAGAATATGTAAGTGCATTTAAGAGCACAAGAATACATTAAAGTTTGAACCTGGGGTGTTTTCCTAATAAAAAGGGAAAAGTCTTTATATGCAGGTGTTATATCAGAATAAACCTCCTTTAATAAAGGATACGTGTTTGAGGAGGTTATAGGCTTTCCATTTTTCCCATTACTCTTGAAATTTGTCCCCTTGAAACCGTAGTGAAGAGGTAGTGTTCCAGTATATAAATATCACAGATCCCGTAGTACCAATCTTCAGTAGGTTCTTTGCAAATGATGTCAAACAGCAGTGAAGAACTCCTGATGGGGGGTAAGAGGTGCTACCAAAAAGACCATGTTTATGAATAAGCCAAGTGTTCCAAGTGGGTAAATAAAAACATCCTTAATTCTTAAGCTTTTGTATTCCAAAAGAAGTGAAATGTTCAAGCAAAAAGCAGGCAGAAATTTGAAATACCTCAGTCTAAAGCCTGGGAGAGCAGTAATACCTTATGTATGGTCTGTCTCCACATAGAGGTCCCTTTCGGTTCAGCACAGTTTTGCTGTGGCTAAGCACATTAAACTCTGATCTTGCCCGTGTTTTCTCAGCTGATGTCAGTCCAGCCTTGCTCTTTGTCATAGGAAATCCATCACCTTTAAGAGATCCAGATCATTAGGCTTACCTCAGAGGAGCAGGTTGTTTGGCTCCAAAACAGCTCTTCATTTGGTAGTTTGGCTTTTTAAATGTGGATTAAATAACAACAAAAGATGGAGTAAGGAAAATTGGCACTCAAACATGAGCTGCAGGATCAGATTAGAAGTAGACTACTCAGAAGCTGGACCAGGAACCACTGAGGTATACAGGATGAGATGAGCAGAAGACCTATGAGGATCTTGACTAAATGCTGATGAACTGAATGGAGGTGGCTGGGGTGGAGGAGGGCTGCAGCATCCACACTGAAATGATTGAAGGAGAAAGGATGACAGATTTATAATATGACAGATGCATGATGATTGGTCAAATGAGGTTGTGGCAGAATCTGATTAGTTAGGAGAGTGGACGCCTGTAATCAGCTGATCACTAGAGCAGGAAGAGAGAAAGAATGGAAGACGGGAGAGATATAAATGAGTGGTGAATAATGAATGGGTAGAAACAGTCTTCCTTGAAATTTCTCAGAGCTCTGTTTGATCATTCTTACACCAGAAACTATTGATTTTAGGACAGGCCCAAAACAGATGATAAAGACTGGCTTCCTGGGTGCTGCCTGAATGATTAGGTTTCTAAACAGGTGTGATAAAATAATTAATAAAACTCTTCCAGCTGCATTATCTCTATGAAATTGTTATTTGGGTGAGAAGATAATGTCCCAAAAATTTGTGTTAAGAATATACTGTAACTACTGAAAGAACATACATGTAGCTGATTTATCACCAGCTTAAGTTAATTTTTTTAGCTTTTAGAAGTTGAAGCAGAAAGTTTTCTAGATATTGTTGTTGTTGTTAAACAGTGTTATACTCATGAAGTCCTTCAGAGGTACAGAAAAGGGCAGAAGGATTTGTTTTCTGATGGTATGATGGCTTCAGATCAAGTGAATAATTAAAATGACCAGTTGTCTCATCCTCCCTCTCCCAGTTGTGTCAGACGACAGAAGTTCCCATGAATCATTGTGGGGATGCCACACCGCTGGCAGCGACCTTGGCACAGATGGCGTCAGCGGGGAAGACTCACCTGCTCTCCTCAACAGCCTGGCGCCCCTTGTGGGCGTGGAGACGAATGGGATCGACAGCAGGGTCGGAGAAATCGTGACCCTGACTGACGACGGAGACACCTCGGAGCTGGAGGACGGGCGGAGTCCAGTGGAGGAGGCGGGGCATGAGGTGGAGGGAGTCGAAGATGAAGAACTGGGCTCTACAGTGGAGGAAGGAGAGGAGGCAGCTTTGGCCTTGGGCATCCCGAACACGCAATCAGACCTTCCATGGCTTCAAATTAAGAAAGGCTCAGTTGATCATACAGAGGTGGGTCGACAGCAGTACGGGGACAATAATGCATCTGAAACATCTTTATCAGCACCAGAGAGCCTGACCACAGAGGTGTCAAGTAAAGGGGAGTGGGACGTTCACTGTCAAGCTGCATTGTGACACCTGTTATCGTGACCACTTTGCATGATCTCCCATCACTGAAAGACACTCTAATCCTTCTCCAGGTCGTTTATTTGTTTGATAATTGCGTACATCATCCTTGTTGCATTCTCTAGATAGCTGCAGCTGCTTGGTCAGTAACACAGAAAAAACACCATTTCAGCCACTTGTAACAGAACCAGGGGTCCTTTTTTGTTGTACCCAGACAGGCTTTTTTCTGCAACAGCCAACCAATCTTAAAATCAATTGAGTTGCAAACTTCCCACCCTGAAGGTAAAATTTAGCTTGTAAAATGGCAACTTCAGTTTCCTCTCCCTTGTGGTAAGATAATCCCAACTGTTTGCTCTCTTCTTCCTGAGGGACACCAATAAACTCAGTGTTGCATTTTGATATAACTCCCAAAGGAGGTTCAATTCAGTTTACCAAAACTTGTAGTGAATGTGTTGCACAAGCTTGTGTATTATATTGATCTCTCTTTATCTGTATGGGTATAGTTATTACTCAGATCCTCTTCTTCTTTTTTTGGAACCCCATTCAGAAAATGTTTGAATGAGATTAAATGTGCCTTACATGTGGAAGTATAAACTGATATTTATGAATATAAAACATACCTGCAATATGATCTGTTGTCAAGGAAGTTTTTTCCTATCCATACACAAAAATCATTTTTCAGAAGCGGCTTAACACTGTGTCCTAAGCTGAGCTGAATTACACCCCCCCCCCCCCCCTTTACACAAGATGCACAATAAATCAAACACAGACATGGACATTATTGACATACCACTTTCTCTAAAAAACAGGCTAACAAGCTCTGAAAAGTGATGAAAATGAAAAAAAAACCCTAATAATATTTCTGTAAAACACTCCTGATCCCTTGTCATCTTCCTCTTTTCTTTTTCTTTCTTTTCCTTGTCAATGCCAAGTAATGCACCAATGCATCGGCCGAAACCAATGGTCATCCCATTAACATTCATCAGCTGGCTGTCCACGATGGCGTTTGCAGCGTGCAGCATCTTGGATCTTGATATATTGGGTTGCTTTAACATTCTCTCCTTGCCTATTCATGCCTGCAGGTGGTGCAGGTTCAGTTGGGGATTAAGCCAAAAAGGCTGCAGCTGGCTTGCGGCATATGCCCTGCGCAACTTTGACTGCACAGTAGTAAATTTTCAAACTTTCTCACACTTCTCGGTCCCTTTAAACAGCTGACAAGAGTAGTCAGCATGCGGAATTCATTGGCTGCTGGCCTTATTCCCTTGGTAAGTGCCCCAAAATGTCTTTCATGCAAGGATGAATCCAATGATCTTGGTGTTAAAACAACAACAAAGACTTCTTTTTAGACTACTTCCTTATGAGAGGCCAAATAGAGTCTGATCCACTTTTCTCCATTGCTACCTTATTAGATCACAATACAAGCAATGCCATTTTGAGAAGGATGTTAAGGCGCATGGGCGCAACTGATTGGCATGCTATACCACCTTTGCGACTGGGCTGATTTTCATATCTTGGATGAGAAGAGGAACAGAGTAAGCTGCAGCAAAGCAGAGATGCTAATCTTTGTAGAGAGAAACGTAACCAAGAAGTAGACTTTAGGGTGAAGCTTGGTTGGAACACCAAAACTGTTCAAAGAATTAGACTTTAAGGTAGGGCTGGGTGTTAAACTAGCATCTTCTCTGGCCTAGATAGGAAGTTAACGCTCACAAATATCAAACAAGTATCAACTGTTATTGAAAAAACATGGGTATCAGGGCCAGGAGGGTGGGTCAAATAGGACTACTGCTTCGTGCTGCATGGCCCGCAGGCTTCCAGGACACTTCAGTAGGAATCGGTGTAATCCAGCTGACTTTGTCATGTACCCTTTTGTTAGGACACGCTGTACTACAGAAATTTAATTGGAGGTTGAAGTAGGGCAAGACAAGTTTCTTTATCTTTCATATGGAATGCTATCTTTAGGCAATTCATAACAAAGTATTTGTAAAATCATGAGCATTAAGACATTACATTGGGTGAAATTTAACACATGAAAATAAAACTTATACTAACATTAAACAAAAATTATATTAAAATATCTCCAAATGGGGCCATTGCTAGATGTGCCTGCTTTCAAGTCATCTAAAGCTGTCTTTAAAGCATTTATCATGAATAGATCCTTACCTTTCAGGTCTTTTGTAATTAGTCCCTCATAAAAGGAGCAGAAAATGCTAACACCTTTGGTAAGAATACATCCTAGGATGATGGCATGTTCCTGACTTCTTCTGTCTTATAAAAGTGAACATGGTGCAAAGGAAGCATGCTGAACTTTATTAATATTTGTATTAGTAAGAAACCACACAAGCTGCATCAACTCATCAAAACTTCAACAAGTGAGACTGACTTTGTGAACTCGGTGTAATATTTGTTTGAGCTTTCACACACAAATGGGATTTGTTTGATAGTAATGTTCTGAAGCGGAAAATGAGCTTGTATCCGCAGAAAATCACTTTGGATAATTTCTAAGCGCTCAAAAAGTTGGTCTCATTAATTCTCAATACAGCAGCCTCAGTCTTTTGATTGATTTACAGATTAGAGCAGCTTAACTTGATTCTCTTGGCAGAAAATTGTTCTAGCTTAAGAAAAATCTTCACTGAGTTGTCTTAATTCATATAAATGCTCAAATACTAATTTTAGAAGAATTAACATAACATTGTGCTTTCATGCTGGAGTCGTTATGTGTTTGGGTGGTCGGTCTGTCTGCCTGGGCCATTCTTGTGAATGCAAAATCTCCTGTATACCTGTGGGGATATTCCTCAAACTGAAGAAATGACCATTCTGACACAAGGATGAACTGGAGGTTAATGGTCAAGGTAAGCAGACCTCATTTCAATGAATTTTTGCAGTTTAAAAACCTAAACCCTCAAACAAATACCTCACAGAGTTCTTTCTGTGGTTATAAAGCTAGAATACAGACATCAGAAGTCTCCCATTACTATTAAACTGATGCATTAATACACCCGTTTTGTCTTGCAGCCAAAGTCCAGAGCCAACTGCGTATTGAGAATCAGTGTTGAGGCCTCCTCCTCCTACAGCACGCAGGTGACAGCTGGGCTCTCCAGGCAAACACAGCGTCAAAGCCAGCATCCATGAACTGCTTATTCTGCAGAAGGCCACTTGCTATTTTTAATTTCTGACAAAAAATTGAGGCAAGAGAAGAGAAGGATTTGTGATGGGGAGCTAGTGTTAGCACCCAGTGTTGGCCCTGTGCCAGGCAGCTGATTTGGCGCTCTGCAGCAAGGCCCCCACCCTCCCAGCCTATGTCTAACCCCTTCCCCTAGCATAAAAATTAAAGACTTTTGCCACCTTTGATTAGTTCAGACTCCATCTGGTTAATAAGACATTTTACCATTTCATATAAAAATATTAGCTCATTTTTAAATTGATGGCAGCAACATATCTCAAAAAAGTAGGGATGGGACAACAAAAGGCAAAAAAAAAAAAAGGCTAGAGGAGCATTTTGCACCTAATTAGGTCAACTGGCAACAGACCAGTGACATGACTGGGTACAAAAAGAGGATTTTAGAGAGGCAGAGTCCCTGTAAAGATGGGCAGAGGTTCACCAATCTCCATCAAGCTGCATCGAAAAATCCCCCCCAAAGTAAAATTGTGAAGACCCCATCTTCTTGTGTAAAATGGGTTAAGAAAAAAATGGAAAACTGTTCTGTGGTCAAATGAATTAAAAGTTGAAATTGTTTTGGAAACCACAACCACCAAGTCCTTTGGACTAAAGAGGAGGGGGGTCATCCAGCTTGTTATCAGCACACAGTTCAAAAGCCTGCATCTCTGCTGGTATGGGGTAGCGTAAGTGTCTATGGCGTGGGCAGCTTACACATCTGGAAAGGCGCTATCAACGCTAGAGAGGTTTTAGAGCAGCACATAGTCCCATCAATGCAACATCTCAGCAAGACGATGCATTTGGCCCTGTCCCTACTTTTTTGAGATGCATTGCTGCCATCAAATTCAAAATGAGCTTATATTTTTCATGAAATTTTAAAATGTCTCACTTTAAACATCTGATATGTTGTTAATGTCCTACTGTGAAGGTTGCTTTATTTTCTTTAATAACAGACATAACTCATTCATAATATTGAAACATGAATTTAAAGAAGAGGAGGAGGAAAAAGCATCAGGTGCTAAGAGATAACTCCCATGTACCTCACATAATCGACAAACAAGTCAAAGCGTTCACATGTGCTAAAGATTCATCTGAGACCCCTGTCAGGATTTCATTGCCCGGTATTTGGTCTTGTCGGACAGCTAAGAGATTCAGCCTGCTTCTGACACCCCAGAGAGCCAAAGAGGATTGCTGAGAGCTGATGTAGCCAATCATCACCACTACAGATAAAATGAGGCTACGGTAGCTGCAACTAGCCCCTGCCAAAACTAATCTCAGCCCCTTATCTGTGACAGCGACATCTCCCACTAGAGGGCAAGTAAAAAAATATGCTTCTATTGGCTGTGTTCTGCTTAAATCACTCAGATGTGTGCTTACCTTTCTGCTTTGAAAGAGAGATCAAGGAAGGAATCATTTGTATGAGCGTGCATGCCTTTTATAGCTTTGTACTTTGCTGATACTCTTTCATGTTTGAGATGTTGAGATAGTTTGTACCATATCATATATACTACTAATCTTATCACTTGCTTTGTTCTGATCCTTAGTCCCTCCTCTTATCCTACCCTGGAGCTTCGATAGTGGTAAAGACCAGCCAGGTCACAGCAATGCTCACTGGCTCTAATAAGTGTGACCAGTGAGGGTTTGACACTCCATCATCTCCAGGCCCTCTCCAAGGTTTGAAGGATGGGGGCGGACAGGGGCATGTGGAGCCAGCAGTTTTTAGGCCGACCACTCAGCAGGGTTAATTACTATACCAACCAGACGCCCCTTCCAGTGATGGTCAGTGCCCTTATGATACGTGCTTCATTCACACACCTCGCTTTTTTACACTTACCTGAGTTTTATCATGTGGTGCCTCTGAGAAGCGAGAGGGACCCTGCAGGTTTGCTCCGCGGGGGCTCATTTTGAAAAGTGTAACTTTCTGCTCTGCTGCTGACAAGACTGTTATTATCTGAGATAATGGAGGAAAGAAAAAAGCAGCCAAAATATGTCAGTCATCTATTTCAAGCTTGTTTCATGTCGAGGTAGTAATTGTCATGTATCATGGATGCGATGAGGGTTGCTACTTTATTGGCTTGGTTTGCACTTTCTTATTCAGTCAAACATAAATGTGTGGAAACATAGTGCTTTATTTTGGTAATTTTATTGGTTAAACCCGCAAAAGGGGCTTTAAACAAAACAGGACCTATTAGTTTTTTTAATTTATTTGTTGGGACTCTTGAAATTGAATATGAAAATGAAACAGTCCTATTCATAGTGAAGCATATGGTCACTCTATGTGTCACATTTCTCATGCTAAATGTGGAACTACTGTTGGTTAGCTTAGCATTATTCCTGGACGAAAGAGTAGGGGGCTAGCACTGCAAAGAGAACATCAGATATTATTAGGAAACCCTGTGGAAGTTTGAAACTGATTTGTCTAAAGTGAAATATAATATTAGTGGAAACAGACAGAGCCAGGGTAGCTGTTTCTACATTTATGCTAAGCTAATCCAATTAGCTAAGCTAAGCTAATGTCTACAGCCTTCTATTTACATTTAACTGCAGTGGGGTACAGCTTTTCTTCCCAAGGTCTTGAAAAAAAAGATAGCCGTCTCTCCAAGTGAAATCTTTTTGTATTACTGTAACACTTTAAGTTTTGGTTTGTCTGTTATTAGTAATCCTGTGAAACTAGCGTTAGCCCGTGTTTAAAGATGGTGTTTTTTCTCCACACGCAGTACCAGCTATCCTGCTGCTGCCAACTGTTCTTTGTCCCCTGTGACCTTCCACAGTAGTTTCCTAAAGGCAAAATTGAATCTGACTGCAATAGCAACAACAACAACATGGCTCCCAAGGCCCTGCTGGGTAGCAAGGCACGCAAAGTCTCACGATGTTGGGAGGTGCAGGAGCTTGTGGATAGCCGATAAGCGGAAAGGCCACGCCGGAGGTCAGCACGTAGCCTCGGCGCACAGTCAGATCTCTATTAAGATAGGAGATGGTGGGCCAGTGCGATAAGAGGCTAGTGATGTGATATCACTGGTGGGACCACCGGATGCTTCTGTCCCAAACCAGCAGGGGAATCAGGTATGGGAGCAAGTCATTGTGGATGCTGGTGTAATGAGATAGTAGTCAATAATCTTGATTTGAATGTTAAAGTAATTGAGTCATTCAAGAAATCAGACAGTAATGGAACATTTGAGTTAAGAGGTTTAAGATGGGACAGCTGTAGAGTGACAGAAAATACAGGGCAATGAGTTTGACCAAATGGCCAAGGGTTGGTGTTGAGCCCACAGGGAATTATTGCAAACACTGATAGCTGCAAAGATTTGAATCTTTAAGAGCACAAATCTGATGTTTGATACTACAGTGTAGTTATCAAAGTTTACTCTATTTCAACATTGTATGAGGGGAATATTTCTCAAAAGGAATCCATTTGTTATAAATAACACATCAAAAAAGTTGGGACAGTGTGCATGTGAATAAAAACAGAATACAGTGATTCGCCAACCCTTTTCCTTTAACCTAAATAAAATAGAATACAGCACGAACTGATAAACTTTGTAGCTGTTTGGAAATATGCATACAATCTGAATTTGATGCCTCCAACATATTCCAAAAAAGTTGGGACAGGGACAAGAAAAGGCTTGGAAAGTTGCGGAATTCTCAAAAAAATAACACCTGTAACATTCCACAGGTAAGTGGTCTGTTGGTCAGAGGTGATAGTACCATGATTGGGTAAAAAGGAGCATTCCTGAAAGACTCAGTTATTCATAATCAATAACAACATTTGGCCCTCCACTCTGTGAAAGGCTGCATGTTTCAAAGGTCAAACAATTTATGAACAACATGCAGTTGCAGGGACATAAGATTTTTCACCCTCTATAGTTCATAATATCATCTAAATGTTGCTACTTCATTCCCTCAGGCAGCGCTGCATGAAAAACAGGCATCATTTTGTGGTGGGTATATCAACATGGGGTCAGGAAAACCTGCGAAAGCATGTCAGATTCCATTGTATCTACCATTGAGAGGCCAAAGCCATAGATCAACATCATCCAGAGTCACAGCTGATTTCTCTGGGAACAAGCTTGTTGAGATGGACTTACCTAAAGTGGAAAAGTGTGCTCTGGTCTGATGAGTCAACATTTCAGATTGTCTTTTGGGCTAAACAGGAAAAGGACCATTCAGAATGATATCAGTGATCTCAGGGATTGTTTCAGCAAGACAATGCCAAGCCAAAATGAGCACAAGTTACAACAGCCTGGCTTCACAGTAAAAGAGTACAAAACTAGACTGGCCTACATACAGTCCTGACTTGCCCCTCATTTAACAGAAGCTGGGCATTATGAAGCACTAAATACAACAATGAAAAACATGCACTGTTGTGCAACCTAACATGTACAATAATGGATAAAAATTCCACTTTCAGTACTTGAACAAATAATACATTCAGCACTCGGACACTAACAAAGTGTACACAGCTTTCCACATTATTATGCAAATAAAATTTTTCTCTTATTTTCCTAAATATTCATGCAAATGACAGTCAGAATAGTTTTCAAGTCCTCAGCTGTTAGAGAATAATTCTAATGTTTTTAAACAAACTTCTTAATGATAACATTTTTTTTTTAAAATAAAAACCTCAAAATGCACTGTTCCACATTATTAAGCAGGCCACAGGTTTCAGCAATATAGGAAAGAAAAAGGATCTCCCTGCTGCTGAAAAAGTGTCAAATAGAGTAATGCCTTGGACAAGGAATAAAAACATTAGATATTTCAAGAAAAATTAATCATGATCAACATACTATGAAGAAATTTGTGGCTGATTCAAAGCACAGACGGATTCATGCAGATAAAGGCATAATGAGGAAGGTTTCTGACAGACAAATTCATCAGATTAAGAGAGCAGGTGGTAAAATACCATTACAAAGCAGCAAACAGGTATTTGAAGCTGCTGGTGCCTCTGGAGTCCCACCAACCTCAAGGTGTAGGATCCTCCAGAGGCTTGCAGTCGTGTATAAACCTACTTTTCAGCCACCCCTAACCAGTGCTCACAAGCACAAACGGTTGCAGTGGGCCCAGAAATACATGAAGACTCATTTTCAAACATTTTCTTGTTGACTGATGAGTGCCGTGCAACCCTGGATGGTCCAGATGGAGGAGTAGTGGTCGGCTGGTGGATGGCCACCATGTCCCAATAAGGCTGTGACGTCAGCAAGGATGTGGCAGAGTCATGTTTGGGCTGGATTCATGAGGAGAGAGCTGGTTGGCCCCAAGGGTCCTTGAAGGTGTGAAAATGACCTCGGCAAATACAGTTTCTGACTGACCACTTTCTTCCATGGTACAAAAAGAAGAGCAGTGCCTTCTGTAGCAAAATTTTCTTCATGCATGACAATGCACCATCTCATGCTGCAAAGAATCCCTCTGTGTCATTGGCTTCTATGGGCATAAAAGAAGAGAAACTCATGGTGTGGCCCCCATCCTCTCCTGACCTCAACCCTGTTGAGAACCTTTGGAGCATCCTCAAGCTAAAGATCTATGAGGGTGAGAGGCAGTTCACATCAAAACCGCAGCTCTGGGAGGATATTCTGACATCCTGCAAAGAAATTCAAGTAGAAACTCTCCAAAAACTCACAAGTTCAATGGATGCAAGAATAGTGAAGGTGATATCAAAGAAGGACTCCTATGTTAACATGGAACTTGCCTGTTAAGATGTTTTTGATTGAAATAGCTTTTTATTTCAATAAATACGATCTCCCCATGCTGCAAATTCAACAAATGACCGTTTTCAGTTCTTTACAACCTATAAAATCTTTTAAAACTCTGTTGTGCATTATCATGTGGAACAGTGCATTTTGAGGTTTTTATTTTAAAAAAATAATGGTTATTATGAAGTTTGTTCAAAAACATTTGAATTATGCTCTAATGGCTGATGACTTGGAAAAATATTCTGACTGTCATTTGCATTAATATTTAGGAAAATAAGAGAAAAATGTCATTTGCATAATGATGTGGAAAGCGGTGTAGTTAGAAGAAACAGTGATGTAAAAGAGTGGCAAACGTGCTCCTGTCCAGACTTTTTTAGAATGTCTAACTCAGAATGTTTGCATATATACAGCATTTTCAAAAGTTTTATTCACATTTTGCACAATGTCCCAACTTTTTTGGAGTAAGGATTTGTATATTATCTTAAGCCAGTGGTAGGCAAAAAGATGAACATAGAACTAGATAATAATGAATATAATAATTAATAGATTTTCTAAGGAAAGTGAGCTCCTTTGGTAATAAAGAAGATTTAAAGAGTCTCATATATTATTTTAGTTCAATATTTCACCTCCAGTTAAACTCAAGTTTCATTATAAATGCATGAATGCATTCTGACATAGGAAAATCGCCATAGTGCCCTTTAGTGTGACATTCTTTTGCTTAATCGAATGACCAGTTATGTGTAACTGCCTACATGTTTAGTGTTGTGACTGCTGTCTATCAATGGCAGCATCAGATCCCAGCACTTGTAAGGTGGCTATTTCTGAATATGTCTTTATATTCATGCAGTCACATTTGAACTAAGTATCCCCAGCAGTGTCCAGGCTCTAACCGCCGGTTCAGCTATGTTTGTCAGAGCTATTTCATACACAGTTGGTCTTCGAATTAATAACCCATGAAAGAAAGAAAGAGGGACAAAAATATGGAAAAATCCCCACTATTTTAAATCATCCTGTATATTGGAGTATTATGGTGACTTTGTAGTAACGCTGACTTCTCCTTTACCATCACCATCAATCCCCCATAAGCAATGAGCCATTTGCCATTATGCAGCTTGTTAGCAATGTCCAGGCTGTGTAATTACCTGTGTCAATGGCAATGATTGTCTTCAGTGACACATTATTCATCACTTTGTAATTGTAGAGGTTGAAAAGGGGGAGTTTAAGCTCATCAAACAGCCTAGAAGTAAAGATTTTCAAGCTCATCACTCTCCAGACTGGATCAAAGGCTTGTGCAGAGTGCTGCCATACTACAGTCCTGATAAAACAACAACAACAACAACAACAACTATATGCACATATATATTTCCTATTGAAGGTTCAGGCGTATAAACAGAAAATGTATTTCAGTGTCTATATACACGGTATGTAAATTCTGCTGCTAGGGGGCTTTCAATCAAAACAACATTAAAAGATCATTAGTAAAGATGAAGGCCTACTGCTGAGCTCGGTTGCTAACTCATTGCTTTGGATTGAGGACTCTATTTAAAACATTTAAAACAGTGGTTCCCAACCTGGAGTCCTGGCATCTCTAGGGGGAGGGGGCCCGTCTATTCTGCTCAAATATAGGAGCCCATGACATCACCAGTCTTGATGAAGAATTACCCTGCCCTCCCCCACAGTGATATAGAGCAGTTTGTCTCAGTCTGTTGTTAGCTGATGTCACTGCCTTCCTTGAAAGTTAACAGCCTCCTACATGCTCTGTTTCTGTTCATCGTGAGGAAAATTTCCCAAATCTATCAGCTGCTGTGGCCTATGAGTCATCAAAAAATATAGATATTTGTGCCAGAAAACAGTAAATCTAATCCCCATCCTCTGTCTCTCTGGTCTGGCCCAGAGCCGGGCAGCTGTGCTCTGATGAGAAGCATTGTTTAAAATTTGAGAGGACCGTTTTTCTCTTGAGGGGGCGTGGCTTCAGCTCATTTGACTGACATGTCCACAAGATCCAAGACCATGTTTTACTGACTCATTTGTCATTCTTTTAAAGCTTAATTTTATAACCTCAGAGAAGTTTGCCATGGATCAGTTTAGGCCTGGTGGATCATGACACAGTGGCCTGTTTTACAACAGACCTAAAATAGAGATTTTTAAAATCACTTTACAGGGACTTTAATTTTTGAGTGTAAAAGTTAAGTTTTAATTAAAAAAAATCACAATTTTTGAGATTATAAAGACAAAAAAAGAAGGGAGGAAGAGTTAAAAAAAAGTGGAAAATTTACAAGAAAAACCTGAAATTAGATTTTAAATTTTGACATTAGAAACTCCAAAATTTAAAGTTTTTAAAAGCATAAATTTACTGTGTAAATTAAAAAAAAAAAATACAAGAACTCAAACTGAAAGCAGTGTGAACTTTTTTTTTTGGAAATTAGCCATTAAAACTTGAGAATTTCGAGTTATCTTTTTTTTTTAAAGTGGCCCGTTGTATTACGAGATAGTATGTTCGCAGGCCTTTTGTCGAAACAGGTGTATGTAGGCCTTTTATGCTGAGATTTCGTCAGTGACAAAAAAAAATAACACAGATGTAGCTACTTTATCTAAGTTGGTCCTTGGGGTGGGGGGGTCTTAGCTTTTTTTTGATACGCCTGAGAGGAAAAGGTTGGGATAACTGCGTCAAAGATGGCAGTTTCAGTAGAGTGTTTTTAATTTAAACTATCAGCAGCATTACAATCGTTAATGAGAGGTACAGGTTAGAAGTCAAATACTAAAGTTGCGTTATCTTTTAGAAAGAACATCAACATATTTGTACTGCAGTAAAGCTGGGGGTTTGAACCGAGGGGGGCGTGGCATCTGTTGTGCCTGTTTTTGCGTCTGTGCGTTGTTTGGCGGGCACATCATCATCATCATCATCCCGACCAGACAGAGAAGCAGAGTGCACACCCCCTGCATCCTCCCCTTGTCCCTACACCACTGCACCGAGTTTGCAGAGGCTGCTGTAGGTTTTCATGAACGGCATCATGAGGAATATTCAGTAACGCTGGGATCTTCTGCATGCAAAGTGAACCCGAAACGCGGCTTTTTGATCATTCTGTTGAGGGAAAATTATGATGAGGTAAGCCATGTAGCAAGTTTGGATGACTTAACATTGAATAGTTAGCCTCTAAATCTCCTGTCTGAACTGCTATCAGTTGGATATATGATTAAAGCGACATCGTGTGCATAGGGGGGATCGTTGCTAGTAAATAACAGACAGCATGGGAGACGTTTGTGACGGTTGCTCTGGCTTTGATTGCTGTTTTGTTGCTATCATCCCTATTACCATTTACTCTGCCAAGACGTTTACACCAATGGGGATGCCAACGCTACGTTGAAATGATAGAGCAAGCAGCGAGTTTTATAGGGTTGCTGTTGATCTGTAGGACTATTGATTAGACAGTTTAACGACTAACGTCACGCTAGCTAACTTAGCAAACAGCCTCTATCCAGTGATGGGCTTCACGTGGCTAACATGCTAACTCTTGCTAGTTTAAGCTTCATGCTTTGCCTGACATGAAGGACAAAAATTCAATTCATGACACAAAGTCAACTTGTAATGATGAATCATTAATTCTTATGCCATGGTGCATTCATGAAATGAAGAAGAAGCTCTGCTTAGCAGGTGGATATGAAGCGTCTAACTTAGCCTGGCTAGTGCTAATGCTAGCTGCCTAGTTTTAACAACATTCCCTGTCAGACTTTAGACTGTTTCAGTCCTGAATCTTGGACTTTTCTTGAAAGGCTCCCCAGAAGACAGAGCCTTCACACGAGTCTGTATAAATAGGTGGAGGGCATCACGTTATGTTTAAGCATCTCTGTATGTCAGTTGAAAGTCACCGAGAGGATGCTCAGGGTCACTGCCCAGGATTTGACATCGCTTGGACCTCCAGGCAGATTCTTGCATTATATAAATATGCCCCCTTGGATAGATAATAATGGATGCATTTGCTGAATAATAAGCCCATTTATGGTAATGATTAAACAGCAGTCTACCATCATTTGAAGTGCACACTGCAGCTTTTCCATATCCTCAAGGACATGGATGCTGGAGATGATGCAGACCTCCAGACAAGCTGGTTGCTGTCTGTTTTCAGTCTGTGCATTTCACACAAATACGGACGTCTGTCCTTTGTGTGAGTGATGGAGGTGAGTTGCCAACATTCAAGTGGGCTAAAAAAGAGGTTCTTCCAAAAATAGGTGGCAGACCTGTTAAGAGTGGGTCTCAAGTGTGTCGATGGCAACATTTTTTTTAAAAAGTCAATGATGTCCAGAAGCCCGAGCAGACAGCCATCACTGCATGTTCTTTTACTCCTTTGTTAGGCAGATTTCAGTTGTCTTCTCTCGATCTTGACATATTTACTTAAACTTGGCACAAAAAGTAAGGAAATGTGTCTGGCAGATCAGTTGAACAATGTTTCTTGATGAATAAACGTGTTGGAAAGTCTGTATATATCCCTTTAAAATGGTGCAATAGTTGTAAGGAACATGCATTTGTGGGATGAGCAGCAGAGCTGAGTGTGTGGGTTGCACCCATGAAATGTTTGCCCAATGCCAAAAAGCTTACTCTGCTGACTATCAGGGCTGATTGGCACATGTTATATTCAGCGATGAGTCACATTCTGCCTACGGCACTTAGATCATAGAGTCCAAGTGTAGAGAAAATGCAGAGAACGCTATGCTGATAGCTGCACTGATAAAGTGGCATCTTTTGGTGGAGGCAGTGTGATGGTGTGGGGCGGCATCTTACGCACTGGAAAACTGAGGCTCGTCATCTTAGGAGGCAATGCCAGTGCAGAGAGATATTGAGATGAGATTCTGCAACCAGTGGAAATGCCATATCTCCACAGTCTGGGACTGAACTTTTGTTGTGACAGGAATTTAGCTGCAGTGTAAAGACCTATGGATTATTACTAACCTTGTTAAGAAAACTCTTGATACAACAATGCACAAGGGAGAATTTTAAGATGCCTTATCTCACAATTTATGGGAAATAATTTAACATGAGTCTTCATGACATTTTGGGATTTGGTCATTTCCGCTGCATACAGTGGGGCCCACTTCATGTGTCTTTCCTCACAGGCGTGACCGCAACAGGGAACGAGCCAGTGATGAACGTTGGAGTGACAGGGATCGAGATCGAGCCTGGGGCAGAGATGCAAAGCCATTCTCACCTGCAGGAGGCAGCGGCGGCGGCTTCATGAAACAAACCCCCCTACAGCAGCAGATCAACCAATTTACTAACCTGCCCCACACGCCACGCTACTATGAGATCCTAAAGAAGCGGTTGCAGCTTCCTGTCTGGGAGTACAGAGAGAGCTTTACTGATACCCTGACACAGAACCAGTCTTTTGTCCTGGTGGGAGAGACGGGCTCTGGAAAGACCACACAGGTAAAAAGCAGAATATTTAAAAATAAAGATGCTCTACAATTGCTTGTTTACCTGGCATGTGTCAGGAAGCTTCAAAACAGTTCATTTCAGTAATAAAATCAATATGATTACACTATAAAACAGACTGCAGAGAAGAAATAATGGAGTCTTAACAATTTCTCTTCACAGTATGTGGTTGTTTGGCTTATTTTAACTTCTTGAGGGAGCTGGGCTGTCTGCTCTTTAAAATTTGCAAGAGGGAAGATTAAAGTAAATCACTAGCTGAGCCTCCTGAGAGGAATATAAACTATCCTGCAAACACTTTTTAAATGAAGAGGTGTTATCTTGACAGAGCTTTCTCCACTGGTAATGCTAGAAAAACATTAAAATTCATCACATTTGAGAGTTTTTGAAATCTGCAATCCTCCAAAGGATTTTTACTTTGTGGTCACCTCGTCATAAATATACAGAAGATGCAAGAAGCTATATTTAGGCATCCTTAAGGATTCACATCACTGATGTTTTTCCCATTAAACATAACCTATAATAATGGTTAAATGTAAGAATGAACTTTTTCTTGCTACGGAGGCTCTTAATGGACATACATTTAATTATCAAAAATACTAGTAATTTGTGACTGTTTTCCCAAGATCTTGACTTATTTAAATGACATTCCAAGAGTTGCTGAAGCACAAAGCTAGCATAGAAGTAAGAAAACAGGCAGTGATAATGAGAATTTAATCCATTATAATAGAAAGTCCAGAACTGTTATCCTATAATGATATGGAGAATAAGTTGAGATCTCAAGAAAAACAACTAATGTCACAGAGCAACAAAGGTTTGTTTTAAGACATCGCTGACATCACCAAATTTTTTCTTTCAGTTGTTGTTTGTTTTGGGGATTACTTCCTTCAGTCTCCTCTTTAGCAGGTAAAATACATGCTCTGTAGGGTTAACGTCTGGAGGTTGACTTGGCCAGTCTAAAACCTTCCACTTCTTCCCCCTGATGAACTCCTTTGTTGTTTTGCCATTGTTTTGGGTAATTATCTTGCTGCATGATGAAGGATCTCCCATTCAGCTTGGTTTCATCTTTCTTTAAATCGAGGGACAAAATGTTTCTGTAGACTTCTGAGTTAATTTTCTCTTGCCTCATGTTCATCTTTTTGTGTCAACCCCAAATGTTTTCAGTCTACAGCAAAATAAAGAATTGGCCTCACTGTTTCAATATTTTTGAAGAGGAGTATATTCCTCAGTTACCATGAAGCCTCTTCCTGTTGACCCGGCTAACAAGTTAGCAAACAGCTAACCAGTCGCATGAGTAGCTGTAAAAACATGGCCAAAATTCGCAGCTCTGTTCATTTCTTTTTCCTCCATACTCATTGTTTATTTTTGGCAAAAATGAGATGGTTTTGTATGGTAATATACAAAGGCTGACAACAGTGTGATGCCTTAACTTATGCTGTTCATTATTGGTCAAAACCCAACACAGAGACTATAAAGCATCCACAGACAGGGTTACCATAGATCCCTGAAACATCTTTGAGCCTCAAAGTGAAACATAAACAACTGAAAGAAGCATTTCCCCATCGGTGTGAACACTAAGCTGAGAACAACAAACCCAGCTGAAGTTCGACTTTACTCTTTTTCATCGAAGACTACATTCTCTGTATACCAAATGAGCCAAACTAGCACCTACTTCACTCTTTTATTGGAAAGTAATTTCTTAATGATGAAATTAGTTAGGATGTATTTGAAAACTTCTTTATTGATTCCTGCAAAACATCCTGACGATAAGGCCCATGCCCTGTGTTTATCACAGAGTAATAATGTGAAGTTATTCTTTTCCAGTCCTGTTAGCTGCATTTATGTTCCTCTGATTTCATGACATTTCAAAATTGGGTAATGTTTCTAAAGTTTACCCATCCAAACCTCAAGCTGAATCATGTGAAAGTAGGTCTCTTATGATGTGGGTCTCTCTTGAAAACTGCATATGCTTAAAGCTCTAAATGAGCTTATATCATCAGTGAAAATGTTGATCTGTTTCACTGTCACAGGTTATGACATTGCAGCAGCTATGTTATGAGTTCATCTGCTGTTGTTATCAAGTTAAGGATTCCTGTCATGTCTTTACTCCTGTCCTCAGATCCCCCAGTGGTGTGTGGACATGGTGCGGGCAGTGCCGGGGCCAAAGAGAGCAGTGGCCTGCACCCAGCCCAGGAGGGTAGCGGCGATGAGTGTCGCCCAGAGGGTGGCTGATGAGATGGACGTCATGCTGGGTCAAGAGGTGGGCTACTCCATCAGGTTTGAGGACTGCAGCTCCGCCAAGACGGTACTCAAGTAAGAAGGCCAGTTAGAACCACTCACCTTGGCTTTTGAAAAACAAACGACGCTCTTAGAGCTGCACCATGAGATGCCATCCTGCTGTAACAGTCTCTCTTTAAGTGGTTGAAATCCTCCATTGACCTAAAGCCATCATGTAATCTGATTCTAAAGTTATCAAGAACATTTAACAACATTTTAAAATGTTCTATATGTGCTAATCTTTAAATATTCAAGAAAGATAATTTGCCTATAGGCTTAGCAAATAAGGGTTGATGTAACTTTGATATAGTGTTGACCATCTGTTAGCCAAATGCAGCCAAGTTTGGGCTCCATAAAAGTTGAATAAAGGTACATTTAATTCAAAAGTGAAACTTTGTGTCATTATTCTTATTCTGCATTAATTACAACTATTTTGATTTTGACATCAGAAATTTCCTGTCATATTTTCAAACAGGTACATGACAGATGGGATGTTGCTGCGGGAGGCCATGAATGATCCTCTGCTGGAACGTTACGGCGTCATCATCCTAGATGAGGCACATGAACGCACATTAGCTACAGATATCCTCATGGGGGTGTTGAAGGAGGTGGCCCGCCAGAGGCTTGACTTGAAGGTAAATGCTGTGTTAGAAATGAATTAATTTGGTATATTTTTACGGATTTCTCTCACAGCCTCAGTTTTAAGTTCACATATTGCCATCCTTTGATAGTGATGGTTTCCTTTTCATGCCTCTGTCCTTCTCTATGTCTGGGATCTTCTTCAGGCTTTCCATAACTGTCCACTCTACCACCTTAAGATAGTGATAGAGGTAGTAAACCAGTATTAATGCCTCTAGGCATATAACCACCAGGCTGTAGTTCTAGCTCATCTTGGAACTATTTATCCCGCACCTATATTTACAATTTCCTCCAGAAATGAGAGTTTACCTCACGTCCATTTTGTCCTATCTTGACATTTCTTGTTGAAAACACTCCTGACAGGAGTCTGATTTGTTTGCACAAACATGTCCCACTTAATGCTCACAAAACCCTGTTAAAGCCTTAAATATTTCTTCCCCTGGAGGATAAATTCAGTGACAGTCGGTGTTAATGTCCCTCTTCTGTCACTGCACCGTTTTGTCACATTTTTCCTGACAGTGCCCCAGTGTCTGACAGCTGTGTATCTGTTCAGGGTGGAGAAATTGCAGCACTAGGGGAGATTGTTCCCAGAGTCAGCCCTATTTTAAGGTGATCAACCAGGGAAAGACACCAGCAGTGCATGTGTTTGGTAGAAAACAGGCAAGCAGAAGTTTTATAGGCAGAGTGTGCCAGACACATTTGTCATAAAGCAGATGGATAATGACTTGTTGTTTGTCAGCATGGAATCAAAGGTTAGATTGTCGTTCCCGGGCTGTTAAATGAGGTCTAGGTTATTGGGAAAGATCGCCCACCCACACTCTCTCTATCTCCTTCATCCCTATCCCCTTCCAAATTGGAAAGTTTAATTTGCCTTGATTAAGAGCAATTATGATGTCTCGCAGAGCGTAAAGCGAAATGCCGAGACACTGGCCCCTGAAAATGTTTGAGATTGAAAATGGGAGATGCGCTTCCCATCAGAATCCTAATGCGCTACATCTAATAGCTCCGGAGAGAACATTGTGTGCTCAACATCAGGAGCAAGGACTGTCAGAACGCCGTGTAGGTCACTGACTCTTGAGTGTAATGCCAACTTTTACGCTGTTGATGCCATCTTTGGGTTAGTGCCAGAGCTCTTATCCTAAATTCCTCCTTTTAGCATCATCAATTCTGTTTTTTCGCTTTTAGCACTCCTCATCTATTTTCTATTTAGTTGCTCCCTTATCTCCTTGTCCTTATCTCTAATTATCATCATGAATATAAAAAGTTGACTCCCTCCACTCTTGAGTGCTCACAGCTTTAATCACAACTCTCTCACATTTCTGCCCTCTTCTCTGCCCAGGTCATCGTTATGAGCGCCACCCTCGATGCCGGAAAGTTCCAGGTGTACTTTGACAGCTGCCCATTGCTCACTATCCCTGGACGCACTCACCCTGTGGAGATTTTTTACACCCCAGAACCAGAGCGTGACTACCTGGAGGCGGCCATCCGGACTGTGATCCAGATCCACATGTGTGAAGCGGCTGAAGGGGACATTCTGCTCTTCCTCACTGGACAAGAGGTATAATTGTCCGAACCAGAATTATTAATACATAAAGACTTATCAGATACTACTTAGATAGGAGCTAACTGGGGCCCAAGCACTGCCCCTGGTTGGCGAGGACCCTATTGTATCTGTATGCATTATTTTTCTGTCAGAAGAATTGTTAATCTGAGGGATTTAACTACTCAACAACTCACCAAACTTCACAGAAAATTATTCCCCAGTGGAAATTTCTGTGTTTTGGTGGAATTGTGCAAGTCCATCAAGCAGGGGCCCTACAGGCATCCCAGATGTGAGATAGGGACTGGGTAAGAGCTACATTCATGGAAATTGGTACACATATTTATCATGATTAGATAAAAAAAATGTCTCTTGGAGCCATCCTCTAAAATGTACAGGAAGTGCACTATTAACAGCTAAAGGTCACATTTTGACATTTTTGGGCGATTCACAAGTTTCACATTTTAACAAACTCTTCATTCTCTTGATTGTGGTTAACCTATTGAACTCTTATTTTGAAAGAAAGGCCTAAATAATTGGCCAAAACACATGTGTTCCATTAAAGGATGTCTCACCGGCAGTAGCAAGCATTTCAATATGTCGCCAATTGAATAGGAATTATGTGTAACTCTCATACCAGACATCTGATTGTCTTCAAATTTCACATGTAGGATCAAGGTCTATCCCTCTACATATTCAAAGGTTAATTAAATTTTTTTGATGCAGATACTTTTATTTTTTTTTTGCTAACTTGTTCTACCATCTCTTGGGGACAAAAAAGTTCAGTGAAAAAGAATCTTGAATATTCACAGATTTACAAAAACAGGTCCTTGTGCCTCTTTGTACTGGCTCCTTATGAGCCATTGTTAAAAACAGTTCCTGTCTGCAGTGACACAGAGGGACACGTCACAGGATCTCTGTGTCTCTTTCTCTCCATTATGAGTTATTCAGGTCATCTCTTGAGTGATGTAAGTCTAAATCTATGCACAGTTTGATACAGCATGATGCAGCAATGAAACAGTTTATCATTTTTTGTCACAGCCCATTACATACACTATAAAAACCGACAAGCTACTCACAGTCGTTATAGAAACTGATTAAATCAAACTTGGTAAGTAGTTTAAACAATTTTTGAGAACATTACTGGCACATTTATATTGGGTTAACTTGTCTTTTTTAAGTTTAACTGCACTGTGGAAACTTTCCTTTACGTAAAATTTCTGTTTAAATCCAACTCAAAAGAACATATTTAAGTACTTTTTGTACAGCTACACAGTACAGTGCAGTTTTCACTGATTTCATTCACATACTTTAATCTTGAACATTCATGCCTCTACTGAAAGGTGCATACTGAACCTGGAAGGCCTCTTCCATCATGTTCAGAATACCATCTATTGTGTATTGAGTTTGCCGCTGTACAGGTGGGACTTTACTGAGTGGGTAACTTCACTCATGGTGCAAAAGTAAACTCTGCTGATTAAGGATTGATTTTCAAATGATTTGAGTACAATGACAGAGAATACTTGAATGATTGAGTTTTGTTTACTTAAAACTAAAAATGTGTTCTATCTCAGCTCAGAAAAGTAGTGCTGAATTGGCTATTTGGGTTTTTTTAAGTAAATATAACAATTTTTTTTAAAAACAATATAACTTCAGTGTTGACAAAACATTCTGTCGGATATGTGATGATTCTGTCTGTTTATTGTTCCATGTGTTTGTTAAAAAACAAAAATATAGAATAAATTACTTAAAAAAAAAAAAACAACATACAACTTCAGTCTTACCTCCTAGCATTGTGGGATGCAAAATAGTGGATAGCTGTTAGTGGGGCTGGGCAATAAATTGAAATTAAGATGAAATCGTTATATGATCTGCTGCAGTTTTTAAATTGCAGAAGGTGCAATATTTCTTTAACCTTAAATGTGTGTCAAAATACCATTTTTTTTTCAGCAGAGATGTTACAATCTACAGCTCATGTAGTCATACAAGTTTCACTTTTTAGAATAGTGTCTTAAAATCTTTTTTTTTTAATCAAAATGAGAATGGCATATCAATAATCCTTCCTTCCATTACAACAATTTGTACTGAATTTGCAAAATGAGTAAAAAAGTCACAAGATATTTTTTCAAAATTGTTGAGTCCTAGAGTGATATATCTAATATTGTGTTGGTTCGTTGTCATACAGAATGATTTATTGCTTGTGTCTAACGGCAAAAACATAAGATGAGGAACTTACAAAACAATCACATATTATCTTGCAATCGCAATGTTGGGAAAAAAATTGCAATAAGATTATTTTCCAAGCTGCTAGCAGCAGAAACAATCAAAAGATAAAAAGATGTACAGTGTCAGAGTTACTGGTGTGGATTTATTCTTCAAATTCTCTGGAAAGTCTCTGAAGTTCTAGGCTCTCAAGAAAAGCCTCTGTAAGGGCTATGAAGGCATGGATAGCATCATTAGAATGGCACAATAGGAATAAATGAGAGGCTATGATTTGTGGTTCAAAAGTTATTTAACTTTTTGCAAATTGTGTCTGTTCTTGTTGTATACGATCATGTTTGTCTCAGAGGTTTGAAAAATGTTAGCACTAACGCATGTGTCTGTTACTGACAAATAGAGAGCAGAGGAGAGACGCAGCAATGCCTGCTGGTCCCTAAAAGTTTCAGTTTACATCCTGATCTGCAGACTTTTGACAGCCTCCACAAACACTTTGTCTCCTTACAAGAGAGACATCTGAACTTTTTTTGCACCAGAGGACAGTTGTTCCCTTGTCTTTTCTTTGCAGAGGGGATGTCCCATCAGTCTTAAAAATGAATGGCCTGTTTGACAAGTTTTCTTTTAGAAAAGTCAACATTTAATAAAAAAATGACACACATAAGGTTCTTTTTGCAGCAGCCAGAAGATATATTATTGATTTTTTGGTAATAGCAGATTTGAACATTTCTGCCAATATTTACAACTGAAATTTTGGCTTTACAAATCTCTATATCACTTGTAAATGTTGGCCGTATTGACAATTAGGTGAGTGGAGTTTTAAGCTGGACCAGCAGACCTATGTCACCTGAAGTCATCATTCCTCAAGCTTTAAAGTGTATTTGAAGGACTGAAGTCCTAAGTCTTGGCAGTATCAGTATCAGTATAGACTAAAATTAATTTGTAAATATTGAATAACCGCAAAAATAAGATACCTCTTCTGATGTATTTATAATTCAGGGGAAATATTAGAGTTGAGGTAAGCATTTTGCCTTATTTGGGTGAAAGACATAATAAGGAGCCTTTTTCCTACATCTATGGCATTTTTTGACAAATTGAAAACAAGCAAAACAGAAATGACTGAATGACTCACAGAACGGTTAAGATATTTCCCACTGCTCACTTGCCTTGTCATTGCAGCAGTTTTTTTAAACAAACAAGGTGATAAACTCCTGCGAATATTTGAAACATATCTAAGGTTAAGATTCTGCATTTAAATAATTAATATAGTTGATTTACACTCACATAGGGTCATGTGCACAGATTCACAAATTCACTGTATTCACAGAAAATGAGTCTTCAGATATTAGATGTTAATGTGTGAGAGTGTGTCTTTCAGGGAACCACCGGGAGTTACACAGCAGAGAGGAAAAAATATGAGGAGTGACCCAGATTCTGCCCTCCCTACGAATCTCTGAAATTAAGTCATTTATTATTTTTTTCCCTCCCTGCAAATGTTGTCCACTGATGGGTAATGGAGGGCAGGGTTCGTGCCCAAAATGATGAATTTGGTCACAGTAGGGTGGACACACAGACACACAGAGGGAGAGAGAGAGGCACCAACAAATAGACGAGGCCTGTCAGAGCTAACAGCGGCGGTGCAGCTGTGTAATTTCTCTCAGCTTTCTGACAAAAAGGTGTTGGAGACCATGTTAATACCTGCAGTTGTATTCACACGGCAGCCATGTTCCAGTGGGAAGCTCTGATGTTTTTATGAAGCCATTCTGCTGTCTTCCAGGTTGTAACTCATAAAAACACTACTTTAATACTTCTTGACTGATTGATAGATTTAGACGTTTGTTATTAGGACTTTTTTAGTTTCATTTTTTGTTAAGTGCCAGTTCATAATGGCACTTTAAAGAATGAAGAGGACAGGTCCAGACCATATTCTTGGATGTAGACTGTTATTTTAAGTCCAGTGCTCATCAGTATTAGCATTAGTATTAGTGGTTAGATTTGATTAAGGTCTGTAATGAGAGCATTACATTTTTTACTGCATCTGTGTTGTCCCTGTCAGCATACTTTGTTTGGGATTGGCAGAAAAGATCTGGCTAATTTTTAATTGACACAACAGACATACTCAGCTCTGCTGCTCATCCCATAAATGCATGATCCTTACAAATGTGGCACCATTTAAAAGGGAAATAAACAGGCAAGATTTATTTCCTAGAAGCATTGTTACAAGAAAGAAATAATCTACCAAACACAAATGTCCTCACTTTATGTGCGAAGTTTCTTGATACAAAGTTTGGAAAAGTCAAGGGATATGCTTTTCAAGTATATGCTCATGTTGTAAAATCATCAAGTAATGGTGTTTGATAATTGTGATCTCAGTATCAGTCAAGGTAGTTGGGATGACTTAAATTGAGTGTGTACATGTCAGTTAGCTTGATGGAAATTGCTGTAATAGGCTTACAAAATCAGCACTTAGCAATTCTGGTAACTTTTTTTAAAATAAGTTATGTTAATTTACCTTAAGAGTCCTTTATGCTCATGCATTTGTCCCTAATGACAAAAAATGTCTGCTCCCTGAAATCAGCTGTAAAAAAATTATATCATATTTTCTCGAACAAGTCAAATTTTTAAAACTGCTCCAGTCTGAAATAAACATATCAAATATTAATTATGTTTCAGGGATTTTAACCCCTTAAAGCAGTATTTCCCAACTATTTTTCCTTGAAGCCCCCCCCCCCTACATGCACCTAAGACAAGCGGGACCCTACCAGGACCCAAGGAGAGAATAAAAAGTGACACACTGCTGCCAAAAATCAACATAGATTTTAACTGTTTCACTGACAAAACCCTAAAAAAGGCCTTTGCATGCTTTTCTTATCAAACAATCTCAGTATAAACTACTTAATAACTGCTTTATCATGGTTTTAGTCAATATTTGCAAATCTAATTTTGGCAGCCTCAGAGACCCCCCCCCCGACCCCAGTTTGGGAACCATAGCTTTAACGGCCAGTATGTTTGCACAACTCAAATAAAATACACACACACTTTTGTTGTTACACACACATCATTATCCAACATAACTAGCGACACACTTATCACTTCAGTAGTGACGGACGCTTGCAGAAAACAGTAACAAGTGTGAAATTTTGCAGCAAGCTTTGAACGGGAAAAAGTAGCGCCATATGGGGGACCAATACAAAAATTTAAAATTGAAACCTAGTTGTCCAAAAGAAATTTTTAACATAAAGGGATGCATTAGTTTATGTTAAAATAAATGTTGGTTCAAAAATGGCATTTTCAGTGGTTTTCAATGGGACATTTTTTGTCCTTAGGAACAAATGTGTCATTTTTTTGTGTAGCCTAGCCATTTTAGGCTAATTTAAGGAACTGAGACAGCAAAAAAAAAAAAAAAAAAAAAAAAAGAAAAATATCCTCTGGCAAATTAGAGCTATTTTCATTTAACACTGCCAAAATGGCTTGATAATTAAAAAAAAACTGAAATGCACAAAATGTCCCATAGGATCTATGAAGGGTTAATGATGTTAGATGATACAGTCTGTTTTGCTGACCATTTGTCTGACTTGCCATGATTGTGTAATGCTTCTTCTTTTTTTTTATGTAATGGCAGTTAACAAACTGTGATAGCACTGCATAACATGCTGGAATAAATAAAGATTAAACATTATCAGTAGGGGTGTAACGGTACAGAAAAATTTCGGTTCGGTATGTACCTCGGTTTTGAAGTCACGGTTTGGTACGTTTTCGGTATGTTGATTGAAGCGGATAAATAAAATTTAATTTCAATTTTTTAATTAAATTGTATTAAAATAAATAGGCTGAATAAATTACATTTTAATTATAAATAATGCTGTGACCTCCCCCCAAAAGTTCTTCAATGAATAAAAATATTAATAAATAAATACATTTTTTAATAACTAGGTTATTTTCATTGATATATTGACATATTTATACCCATTCTTTAAACACTAAAATTTACCAGCTAACTTGAATGCATCATCACACAACTGCAAGTTAGCTTGTTAAGTATGCAAATTAGTGTCTTTTTTGCCGATTTCAACACGGACTTCAGCATTGGACTACTTTTTTAACCAGTGGGACCTGCTATAAAGTTTGGAAGAACTTATCACAGCCCATCTTGGAGGATAAAGAGGCTAAAGCCATGTGAAATCTGAGGATAACTTTACCTATGACACAGTTGCAGAGTCCCTCTCTCACTCCTCCGAGGCTGATAGCTGAAGGTAAAGTTAATATGATTCACAGAGCCAGAGCACCATTGCTATATGGGTGATTTAAATGAAGCTCCAGCTTTTCTAACTCCACACGTGTCATCGTTCTTCTTTGTTTGTTTTTGTCACTGCTCCTTCTTCTGTAATGACGGTTGCTGGCAGCTTTTGGGATCATTGCCGCCACCTGGATTGAAGTGAGAACTCGACTTTTTTTTAATACTCACTCAGACGTATTCATTGTGTTACTGGGTGCATCAAACCATGACAGCCGTACTGTGATGGTACGGGACGAATACAAATACTGTTACACCCCTTATTACCAGTGATAAAGTCTGATGAACAATTGGAATATTTATCAAGTAATGACTTTTAAAATATTTGAAAATCATGACATATCCCTATGAGGGTCAACATATCCAGCATGGCTACCTCCTTAGTTTAGCTTCAAAATGTTCGGAAATGAATGGGTGATCACACTGACACTATGCCCATGTTTTATACATTCCGTGGTTTAACACAGACTTTATGAGAGGCACCTCAGACCTCCCAACCCTAGTGTAATATCATGGGTGTAATGCTGACATGATCATTTAGAGAGTATAACAGGTGTCAGCACAACACAAATTGCTTTGCTGGTTTGAAAAACAGGTTGTTCTTGGATGTCTTAAACTTTTGTGGCAGTGCACTAACTTTTCATCTACATAAGCAATCTTTAAAAGCACTGAAGTAGTTCTGTCCTTGTTTATTAGCAGTAATTATTTGTCACTCAACAGCAGCTTGACTGTGTCAGAGCACCTACATCAGATTTCATTTGCCAAATCAGGATCAATATGCAGCTTGTTACAAAGGGGATAAAGTCATCGGAGGGCACGTTGTTTGAAGAGGGCTCCACCGAGGGCTAGGGATTGATTTTAGATTTAGCAGGATCTCAGCTGCTCAGATGGCCAGAAACATTGGCAGTCACTGTTTTGAATGTGCAGTAAAGTCTGAGACAGTTGCAGGCAAAGTAGGGATTTTTTCTGTAGTTAGATGTAATTTGTTGATTTATATTCCACCCCCCTGCACTGTGTCAAGCTAAGGCATTACCGAGAGCACTCCCACAGTGAGTTCATTATCGCCCTCTCCTAATTGGGTTAAAGAAGTTAATGTGTGGTAGGTCTGGCAGAGATGGGTGTTCAAAGGGTGCTGCAGCGCATCCCTCCAGTGCTTCTTAACCTCTTCAGTCTCCCAGCAACTTTGATGTAGACTAATGATCGGGAGGCAGATCCATGGCCAAGCCGTTGACTCTTTGTAATTTATATCAGGCCAAAGCAAAACGCACACGACTATTTTTTCTCCCTCTTCGTTTTTTTTTTCCTGTGAGATATTTCGCTTCAACAAACAAATAGAACTGAAGCACCAACTCCAAACAAGAAATTTGAAACTTATCACAGCTGTTGAGCAAAGATAAGTCCTAATATTTAAGCTTCCCCCTCAGCTGCTAACATCAAAACACGGGGATTGGCAGGGGGGTTGTTTGCTAGTCAAGAGGAGTGCCTAAATGTGTCGCTCATTAGCTTGGCTGTAGATTGTTGCTGCTGGGGTCGCAGGGAGAGCTGGTGGACAGGTTCCCAACACTGGCCAACTGCCCCTCTGTGTTTGCTCACACACAGGCACACATGCAAAAACAAACCCACACACTCACACAGCCACACTCTGTCTTGATGTCCCTAAGGGACAGACAGCCAGCTTGCTTCCAGCGCTTTGGCAAAGAGGTCCCCTTTTTTTTCTCTCTATGGCAGCTGCTGCATCCAGAGGCTTGATAGGCTATTAATACCCCGGCTAATTTTACCAATCCATTCAGATTTACCGTTTTCCACTTGTCAGTGTGTTGATTAAGAGGCACATGGCCATCAGCGGGCTTTGACTTAATGCGATGAACGAGGGGACAAACTGGGCTAATAACACACTTGCAGTCCAGGAGGAAAACAGGAAATGTCACTCTGGTGCTTTCTCATGTCGAGACAAGTGTTCCTGGCTTCAGATTTTGTCGCTTTCTGTCATGCTTCAATTAACTTAAGCACAGTTTGCTTCTAGAGGAGGAAAAACTATGTCTGAACTGCTTTTATGGGTTGTTTTGTTCGCCTTCAAAGTAATGAGCTTGCACAAAGATCTCTGATATCTCCTGCTGTCTGTCCATTAACAACAGTAACATAATTTTCATAATCCTGTTTGTCTCTGCATTTTGTGCCTCTTTATGAAAACCTGCTGTATTGCTCCCATGGGCCTGCAGGTGGTGCAACAGTATAGGCTGTATTGTGACACGTGTAGTAAGTGCTGCTTCATGAGGATTAAATGATTGTTGTTTGCAAAAAAAAGATGATGGTTCTCAGTTCTCAGGGAGAAAATGCTGGAACATTTTCTTTGCCAGTCTTGAAAGTACCTTAAAACAAGATCATTGAAATATATACAGGTAATAGAATAGAATAATAGAATATCATGTAAAAGTTCATTTTCTTCATGATTTACCTCAGAAAGTAAAATTTCCATGTATTCTAGATTCATTTCATGCAGGATGAAACATTTCAAGACTTTTAAAGTTTTATCTTGATGATTACAGCTTACAGCTCACGAAAATGAAAAATCCACATAAACTCCAAATAATTTAGGAAGGTTTTGTCATTGAAACTTTAAATACGTCATTAAAGAGAATACTAGAAAAATATCAACATAGAAGACCAATAATAAATCGTCCATATCTAACAAAATAAAAGAATGAAAGAACCAAACCACATGACAACTAAAACATCAGAAAAAACAACATGACAAAAACACACAAAAGCACCCAGAGAACAAAAAAGCAATAACATAAGACCCCAAAAACAAAAGAACCCAAACACATAAGACCCCCCCCAAAAAATGTAAGAACCCAAACAACAGTAGAACCCCAAAATTCAAGATCTGAAACAAAAGAACCAGAATATATCCCTCCTTCAACAACAAATAGTAGAACCCAGAAACATAACAACATAAACAACAATAGAACCCCAAAATTTAAGATCTGAAACAAAAAAAAAAATGGAACATATCTGTTCCCTGACAAGAAACATTAGAACTCCAAAAACATAAGAACCCAAACAACAAAAGAAACAAAAAAATTAGCCCCCCTTTAACTATAGAACCAAAACACATGAACACCCTGACTATAGGACCCAAATACATAAGACCCTCCTAAAACAGTAGAACCCCAAAATACAAGTAACTCCCCAGAAAACATAAGAACCCTACAAACATTAGAAGCAAAATATTAAAAACAACAAAAACAAAACAACTAAAAACAGTAGAACTGAAAAACATTAGAACTTGAAGAAAATATAACCCAAAAACACAAGACCACACACGAACAATACAACCTAAATACATGAAAACCCACCCAAAAAACACAGGAACCCAAATAAATTCAAACAAAAAATGAGACCTCCAAAATCATCAGAAACCAAAAACATTAGAACCCAAATAACGAAATCCATATACATAAGAACCCCCTAAAAACAACAGAACTCAAAAACATTAGAACACAAAAAAACCATAGGACCCAAACAACATTTAAACCAAAAATTTAGACCCCAAAGAAACATGAGACACCAAACACATAGGAACCTTCAAGAGCAGCAGAAACCAAACATAAGAACCCAAAAAAACCCAATAGAAACCAAACCCCCCCCCCCCAAAAAAAACATAAGAACCCAAACAACATTTGAACCCAGTCAACCAATATCCCCAAAATACAACAGAAATGAGACTAATAAAAACCCAAACAATGGAATCCTGATACAAGAATACCCTCGCAACCAACAGAACAAAAAAATGAGAGCCCCAAAAAAACAGTAGAACCCAAAAAAGAGCAAGCCCTCCCAAAGAAGCATAAGAACAAACAATATTTGAACCCCCAAAAAATTCAGACAGTGACCACACTCATAAGAACCCAAACAACGGAACCTCAAAAATTAAGATACCCCCCCCCCCAGCAAAAAAAGCAAAATAGGACTCAACGATCCCCAACCTTGGGACCTAAATACAGCACCCAAGGAACATAAGAACCCAAAAAAAATTAAAACCCAAAAAATTACGCCCCCCCCCCCCCCCCAAACAGACTTATAAGAATCCAAACAATAGAGAAGAACCCAAACGATAGAACCCAAATACATAAGAACCCCCCCCCCCAAAAGATCAATAGAAGAAACAAAGAACCAAACAGCAACAAACAAGAACCAAAAAAGCATCATAACTCAAACTTATAAGCTCCAACATAAGCAAAAACTAACAGAACATAACGAGTGAAGCCAAACAGCTGTGATAACCAGAACAATAAAGTAATCCCAAAATCCTAAGAACCCAAACAAGCATGGCAGGCCTTTGGATTGTTAAGGCATATTAAGTACATAAACGATGAGCCTGCAGAGAAAGGCCATAGCCCCATGCTCACTATCATGCTTTCTTATTCCTGGCGCTGCTCGGGTCCTCAGTCTGTCTGCCAGCCCACCGGCTCTAGAACGTTCAGCTTCACTAAACTGATCTGCCATGATTTGCCGCTGGTTATGCATCAGTGCTGCAGTCTCATCTCACATTCCCCTCTACAATACTGCACTGTGGAATAATGAACCCTGTTTGAGTCTGTCTGGCTCTGTGTATGTGTGCCTGTGTCGTTTGTGCGGTTGTGTGTTCGTGTTTTCCATGATTGCTGCATTTGACAACAGAGCCACAGGGAGCTCAGCAAAGCATTCTGCAGTCCAGGTTTAATTTCCTCCGTCAGATGGAGCGATAGTTAGAGAACAAATGTACTGTAGAAGGGAACCACGGTTTCCCCGGCCACCTCCCTTCGCCTCCACCTCAACTGTCATCCAGATTTGCTGCCATTGTCTATCCAGGTGTTCTTTAGGACCTGTTTGATTCTTCTGTGTGCACCTGGATTTATTGTCGCTCTTTCCGTATTTTAGGAAATCGATGAAGCTTGCAAGCGAATCAAGAGGGAGATTGATGACCTGGGCCCTGAGGTCGGCGATATCAAAATCATCCCCTTGTACTCGACGTTGCCTCCACAGCAGCAGCAGAGGATTTTCGAGCCTCCTCCACCCAATAAACCAAATGGCGCCATCGGAAGGAAGGTATAACTGCCTTTTTTACTGTAGAAACACTCACCGTGAGGAGGGAGGGGGAGAAACAGAGTGGGGTTGATGTAGAAGGGCCAGATGGGGAATAAGGTGCGAGAGAGCTGGAAGGTAGGGACTGAAACTTTTTTTTCCCCTTTCTCAGCTTTAGCGCAGAACTGACTCACACAACATATGCTGCTTTTGTCAGCATGCGATTCTCTGCTCTAAATTATAACTGGGGTATAACTCACGCCCTCTGAGCCTGAGGAAAGTACTGCATTTTCAGTCATTTTTATCTTTCTACTACATTTGCACAGGCCCTGCTACAGCTCAGAAAGGAGTCCTAGGACCTCTGCCTGCCTGAAAACATGCAAACAGCACAAATATGAGCTGATCACAAACAAGACGCCACTTGGCATACATAAAATAAGCCCCTTTTTCTTCCCCAGTCACTTAATCTCAGAGGAGTGCATGATCCTCTTATTGATACAGACCCGAGACAATTCCTCTCTTTCACTTGACACTTTCTATTCAGATGGGCCCATCACCAGAGCAGCAGCACCACCTGTGCTGCCACACTGTTGGCCAGGGATCTGACAGAGTATCAGAATATCATCGCTGCCAGTGAACGAGCAAACGCTCACCCCTGGCATCTGATAGGGGACGATGTTGATGAATGACTCAATGCTACAAGCCCTCTAATTGAGGCGGATCAGGCCGACATATGAGCAGGGAAATCATTTAGGGCCTGTCACAGTTAAACACATTACAATGGTTCCAAAAGAGCTCAATTTAATGTGAATTTTGGGCATTTAGGATTCTCCACAATGCACATTAAAATGCGGTTCATCAAGTGGTAACTCAGACTGGTTTAAACATTTGAATATGGCAGTTTTTGCAGACAATGATTGAAACATCAGTCAAAAAGACCCTGATTTTCTTCTACGGATTTAGAATTTAGATTTTTAGCTGCATCGTGGTACACAAATTCAAATTGTCTGATTGGAAATTACACTAAGGGCTGATCATGTTACTTTATTTGCTTTATTAACAGGTAGCAGCAGTTGTCATTAATTTTAGATTACTTTTAACACAATCAGAACTATGGCAAAAACTATTCAAACAAAACTAAAATCGCCAAGCAGCTGGAATTGAATAACTTTGCCTTTCTAACATCAAATGTCACCATTATTTTTTATTTAACTGAGGACATAATAAAAGTGATTTTAGTATAAAGACGCCTGTGGCTGTAAGGTCCAGTCACTGGTTAATCAGTATTCCTGGCTACCATTGCACCATGGCGATAGGAAAATACTCTGAGCAACTCAGAGAAGAGGTTATTGAAAAGTACGTAAGAGGATGGATACAAAAAAATTTCCAAGGCATTTAACATTCCTTGGAGCTCAGTTAAATCCATCATCAAGAAATGAAAGGAACATGACAAATGTGTAAATCTGTCTAGATCAGGCCATCCTCTCAAACTCAGTGACTGTGCAAGCAGGAGGCTAGTGAGAGAGGCCACCAAGACATCTATGACTATTCTGAGGGATATACACGTTTCAGCAGTTGGGACTCATACAACCACTGTTGCCCAGGTTCTTCACCAGTCAAAGCTTTATGGGAGAGTGGCAAAGAGCGGTGGTAATTTTTTTCTACTAAAACTATGACTAAAAATGTTTGGCGACGCTCTTTTTTCCATGAAAAAGACCAACCAAGACTAGCCAAAAATAGATCTTTTATGACTACAACTGACTAAAATGTAATTTAGTTTTTGTTGGGCATTCAAAATCCACGATATTTCTCCACTTTGGGTAAATCTGTCAAAATACAACCCATCTGTAGCTATTCTGCCTCTCAGCTGTAGAGAGCAGGGACCTGAGGTTTGGCAGAGAGCATAGAACACACTACTATGATGAATACGAGAGAATACAAGAATAAGAGAATACATGCTTAGACTAAAAGTTAAGACCAAAATGTGAGGACTTTAAACTTTTTAAACTAAAATGTTTGTGAGTTTTTGTCGACTAAAACTATAAAGGGTAGAAATGACTAAAATGTGACTACAACTAAAAGGAATTTAATCTAAAGAGTAAGACTGAGACTAAAATTAAAAATAGCTGTCAGAATTAACACTGGTAAAAAGAAAGCCACTATTGTGGCAGACATCAGCACAAACACCATTCCCGCTGTGAAGCACAGTGGGAGCATCATGCTGTGGGGATGCTTCTCAGCTGAAAGAATTGTAAAGGTAGAGGGTAAAGTTAATGTGGCAATATATAGGAAAATCCTGGAAGACAATCTTAATTCAATCAGGACAGACTGGAAAGTGTTAGAAAATTATTTTTTTAAAAGTTTGGAATTTTGAAATGTGCAAAGTCTTTGGGCAATTAGACTCCATCGTGATGTTTAGATTATTCAAGAGAGTAGTGAACATAGGATACCCCCGGTGGAGTATAGACACTGGTGGTGGTGGAAGATCTCTGAGGAGGTGAGTTTCCTTCTGTGAAGTGAGTCTGTGAACTGGGAATTCCTTGATCAGTTAGCACGGAGTTGACTGAGGAGGAAAAGGGTCGCATCAGCACACTGAAATGACATCAACTGTGGAGGCGAGAGAATGGGTTTTAAAATATGACAGGGGCAAGGTGATTGGTCGAGAGTAGGGATGGGAACAGTTAATTGAGGATCGATTAATTGGTTGTTAAGAATTTGGTTGATCACAGGGAATTCAGTCGATATATATGTATATATGTTTTTATACATACATACATAACGATTAATCAATTAATTGATTGTTAACATTATAGATGATCGAGTTGGCAGGTTTTTTCCAAATGCCCATCCCTAGTTGCGAGAGAAGCAGTGGTAGCATAGGATTGGCTTAGACTTAAGTGAGAAACCACCCATAATCAGGTGACCACGAGAGCAGGAGATCAGCTGTAGTGCAGAGGAAAACATGAATGAGTGACAGTTAATGAATGACACTGAGGAAACAAAATTTGTCTTCCTGCTTGAACTTACGCATAAGCTTCACTTAGTGTGCATGAGAACTACGGCTAGGGAAAATGTTTATTTTCCAGCAAGACAGTGACCCAAAGCACAGAGCGATAGTGACATAGAAATGGTTTAACACATTTCAACCGGAGAGAAATGAAGCTTAAAATGACTGAATTTACAAACAAGTACTGAGAACTGAACAAAGAGACTGATAAGAGCATTTTTCTGTAATCTTACACTCAGACCATCAGACATGATGAGACACCAGACATGAGTTAAATATGCCTTTACTGGCTTATTTAGGGGAAGGGGAGGTTTTAGCCCCTGAACATACATTTTGATGCGTTATCTCTTTTAATTTTGTCATATGGGGTTGTAACACTGTTACCACAAAGAGCAAAAGTGATAGAAAGTTTAGGTCATATCTACATCCCAGAAAGGAAAATTATCCCAATGTGAGTCTCTTTCAATATAACTCAGCAATAAATAGCACCAGTATGTTACAGTACGTCTCCATCCATTAGTATATGAGGAAAAAAAAGGATTTTCTAGTGGCAGCAGACTCACTGAATAACTCTGGATCCTCTGCTTGGTAAACATCCTGCAGCAACTTCTCCCTCATTCCCCTGAGTTTAGTTATACAGGAAATAAAAGCGAATGTAGTGACACTGTGACCTTTGAACTGTCAACCCAGCAGCCACTTTTAGTACAGTCAATGCCCTTTTTTTTCCTCAACATCAATTTGTCAGGCGCTTGTTCAAACGGCGGAGGTGGCATCTGAAGTTGCAGTGCGTGAAGAAAATGTGCGACTCATCAAGCGAGAAACGCAGAGATGTCATCCATGCCAGCCCAGGAGAAAGTACTGAAAAAGAATTAAGGTTCTCTGTGTCTGCCGCCACGCATGCTAATGACTGCATTAGCCACTCATCAATTAACATAAAGCACTAACTCATCATTGCTCCTTTTCTGCAGAAAAGCTGCTGATCTTCTATTTTTTGAACAGTTTAGTCATTTAGAGCGTAGGCAGCAATTGGCTAATTACAAACAAAGATTATAATCTCGCTTTGCTTTACAGAGGCTCACAGTGCTGTGATGGGTTCGTTTTTAGCAATGTCACGTTTGAGTGATTGCTGCAAATGTCACTCCAGATCCAGCACCTCTCCATTTCAGTGAGCTTTGAATGTGGGTGCACCGCTGCAGCTCAAAGAACGTTCTCCATTATTCCCAGCCAGGGAGAAAGCTTTATTTGTCAACACGCCTGCGTGTCCCAGCAGGGAGCGTGAAAGATGCTCCACGTTAGCTATAGCACTCGCTCTCCTGCAGGTAATAACCCAGAAATAACATGCAGAGATGATGCTTTAATGATATTACTGATGAAGAAGCCAGGATTATCCTGCGCTGCAACAGACTGGAAGGAGCCGGCCTGTGTTCAGACGTAATGGCCCCAGCCCGGATAATCCCTCAGAATCAATGCAGTCAATGAGGCCACCCATATGATCATGAAATGTGAGAGGGTGTCACATGTGGCATCTGCTGGAGCACTGACTGTGTCCCCACACGCAGGACAACCTCACCTCGGCCATTTTTCAGCCGGACTTTGAAGCGCTCCATGCCTTTCATTCCTCGCTGGGACAATGGTGGCTGGCATATAGTGTCTGTCAGTAGACGCTCTGTCTGATAGTCTGCTCCTTTTTCAGGAGGAGGGGGGGCACTTTAATTTCAGACTGCCACGGTGTGACTAATTGGTTTCATAAAGATGTGATTTCTCAGTACCTTCGAGCAGCTGATGGCAGACTGCAGGAACATAACATCCTGCGTCCCGGGGCTTCCAATCAACTAAACTTTTAAAAACTATTGCTACTGTGTTCAATGTTTACTACATATAAACAGGAGGAAACAACAAAAACAAGTCTCAAGCCCTGCAGAAGACTGAGAAGACTCCCATTTAACACATGACGCTAAACTGCTGTTTGTTACGATATATTCAAGATGAAGAGTTGTTGCAATATCAGAACTTTAAATTTTGATATACATATGCAATGCCAAGGCAGCAAACATTCTTCCTTGACACCTCGAACTGATAAAATTTCCAATCTATGTGTAAGAAAAGTTCACTAAACCAAAATTCCCCATACCAAAACTTGACATACCGTTCGTAGTAAAACAAAATATGTAGGATTTTCCAAGAAATAACCTAAAATCATTTCATCTGAATTATCAGTAATTACCTTTAAAAGCCAGTTTTATCATATTTGACACACGATTTTGTGAGACCTCTATCTAATCATCATGAACAATAGTCCTTAAAATCCTTTGGTGTACAGTCTGATAAATGATAAAAAAAGATGCCCTCTAGTGCATTACCAGTTGCCAAAAAAGCCTCTTGCATCAAAGATAGTACAAAAAATATAAATGGGGAACATTGGATTTTAGGGCTGGGTATCACCATTGATTGCATGAATTGATTCTATTCATGAATGGGAATAGTACAAAGAATGTTCAACCCAGAAACATTATCAAAAATATCAAGGTTTGTATTAAACAAATGACCCCAAGCTAGCAGTATTGACATTATATTTTACATCCATGTGGCGCATCTTGCATATGCATGTCCAGCTTGTATTGATAACTCACACCAGATTTCCATAATAGAATTATTGGGCATAAGATTCAAACCTTGAGTCTGACTCTTAATGCTTTCAGTGGCAAGTGCAGATCAAGCCTGGAGCAAGCCTATATATAAAGATCAGTCTGGGGGTTGTATGAATCAGTATTGTTCTTAAAAATCAGTATCGACCTGAGTTGGAGAATTGATTTTTATAAACCCAGTCCTATTGAATCTTGTTAGGTTTTATTAACATCTCAGTTCCAAAAGATTAGAATTTTCTTATTTTTTTGGTTTACTATGTCATGTTATGGGTGTCGGCGTTAGTCCAGGGCTGTAAAGCCGTCAACTCTGCACAGGTTGGAATGTTAAGGGAAACTTGTAAGGACCAGGAGTCATGGCTGTCTCTCCTCTCTGATCTCTGTTAGGGGTCGACTGATTAAGGGTCTGACTGATTATTGAGGCAGATAATTGGAATTTGGATGATTGTCAGTATTTACGCTTTATTTTACTGTTAATTGCTTAACTTAATGAATCAAATGGTGTGCTACTTTGGCTCCACTCTAAGGTGTGTCTTCCACTCTGGCTTTATTTTCACTCGCCACAGTCTCATACAACACAACCTGATTTGCTAGATGTTACATGAGTACCAGCAATCAGTACTTAAGCCTGGGTACCACTGACACGGGGAGTGTATGACGTCACTTCCTGTTTTCCTGCTGTTACCGTATTGCTCTCTGCCATTCCTCATGCTGATAGAGCTACTGCTAATTTTCAGTTGTCTGTCAAAATTAAGCAGCTCAAATTCATCATGTCAATCAGACCTAATCTGCCGTCCATCCAATAAATGCATAAAAAAACAACCTAACCTTTCGCCAGATCCTGCCATCCCTTCATTCTTCTGCTTGAATTCTGGGGGGAATGTATCCTTCCACAGGTGAGTTACCCGAGGTTGAGGGCTGAGCGAGAGGGGGGGGGAATGGCCCTACCTGGCATTAATAACTAAATAGTCAGGCATTCTCAGGCTGGAGAGAAATCCTTGCTTAAAAGGTGGGATTTAAAAGTCTGTAAGGCTCACAGCTCGAAGACAGCTGAAGAGGCATGGCTGCAGAAGAAGTGTGTCAAGTGTGCAGAATTGGTTCTGTGGAAGTGTATCATCAAAGACTACAGAGAAGTGTTTGGCATTTTATCATAAAGACGACCAAGATGGGACACGTCAATGTCCACATAGGTCAGCCCACATCTTGTTCCTCTCTTTGTAGATGTTGAGCAAGTAAGCGAGGATAAGATATTGAAGTGTGGGGAGGCATTTTCTCCCACTTGTATATTAAACCACGACTCTGGAGTGGCAGTTGCCAGTCGAGTGGGCTGCGACCGGGCCACCGCAGTCTGAAGTGCTATGATGAATCTAAAGGGCTGCTCTGTCCAGTGTGTTTGAGCTGTTATATAAGGGGAACTCATCCTAGCGGCGGTCAAGGTTCGCATGAGAGCAGCTGCAAATCTGTTTGTGTATATGCTGACAGCAACAGACCCATAGGGTGAAGTGACTCATTTGATATTTTACTTGGTTCTGAATCAGCTGTCATTTCTCATGGACAGCCCTGCTATTTGGGATAATTGTAAGAGGAAAAGATCTAAGACCGGGAGATTTTCAGCAACCAAGTACCTTTAATTCATTCATTTATTGTGGTGTTTGCCAGAAAAATTGAACACATGGACTGGGAATGTTCAAAAACTCTACCTTAAGAAATTATGATCTCTCTAAGGCTCTGCGCCAGATAAAAATACTTATCGCAAAATTTGACACAGGTTAGATATTTTCTGAAGAGATTATAGGGACATTTTGTGCGTACAGGTTTCTTAAAAAAAATTTTCAATCCATTTTGGCTGTGTTGAATGAGTATAGCACAAAATTGCCAGAGGATATTTATTTAGAACATTTTTTCCCTTGTCTCAGTCCTTTAAATTAGCCAAAAATGGCTAAGCTACACAAAAACCGACACATTTGTTCCTATGGACAAGAAATGTCCCATTAAAAACCAGTTAAAATGCCATTTTTGTTCCCACATTTATCTCAACATAAACCAATGTATTCCTTTATGTTAAGATTTCATTTTGGACTTGTAGCTTTCAATTTTTATGTTTATCCAATGGATGGCGCTACTTTTTCCCATTCAATGCATGCCGCAAAATGTCACTTTTTACTGTTTTCCACAAGGGTGCTTTGCCACTTAAATGAGAAGTGTATCGCTCCTGATGTGGGGTAATGATGTGTGTGTAAAAAAAGTGTGTTTGTATTTGTGTGTGTATTTTATTTGATTTTTTTATGAGTTTGTTTTTATCAAAACAAGGGAGTTGTATAAACATACTGGCCTTTAAACGGATAAATTCCCAAAATATAATAAATATTTGAAATTTATATTTCAGGCTGACTCGGTTAAGTGGGGAAAAGATGTTAAATTTTTACAGCTGATTTCAGGAAGCGGACCTTTTTTGACCTTAGGACCACAAGTGTGATATCTTTTTTATTTATTTATTTATTTTTTAATCTGACACTGCAACAAATACAATCAAAATAGTGATAATTATAATAAAAAATATTGCATCAAAATCAATATTGCTGCCAGTCACTGACCCATCTCAGGCCGTGATAGAAATAATAAGCAAATACTCCTTGAAATATATATATATATATATATTTATATATTTTTTTTTTTTGCATGCCCCCTCTGAAAAAAAAAAAAACACATGGTGTCACTGGTGTGGGAATTTTTTACAAAAGCACAACGGGAAGATGTTTGTTAAACATAACATAATAACAATGGGTCATTCTCTATTTTTCACGGGTCTAGAAAGATCTGGGTTTTAAATTGTGATAATCATGGGTAACGGGTTAGGTCTCTTTTCTGAACTGTATGGGTGCACATAAGTGGAGTGTGCCTTTTTTACAGTCTATTTAATCTGAGTTGGTAGCCCTATTATGACCTTTTTTAATCTTTTCAGTTATTTTTAAAGCACACAAACAAAGGCACCAAATAACTTTAGCATCATACATTTATTATTCAAGAGCTCTAAATATTTTTTTTAAATATGCCTGTTATGGTATTCACATTTCAAAGGGTGATAGCGCCATTCTACTGATGTGCTAATGCTACGTTTAACAGCCCATCATCACCCTACCAGCAGGCTAGCCATCTGGCTCATATGCTAACTTTTTATGTTTTGAGCTCCTCACACAGGTCTGTATGTTTGTTACTGAGGTGTTGAGTGTTTTCTTAGAGCTATGACACTGTTTTGTAGCACCTTAGCCATACAGGCTAAGTCAGTCTGTTGGTTTGCCATGCAGGTAAAGCGGCGGAGAGATTGGTAGCTCATTCTGTCCACCTGTACAGAGTGCAGAGGTGTCAAGGTGAATGGCTTGCTGTTGTCGTTGGTAGCAGACATGCACTGGCTCTGTAAAACACTGCCATCTTGTGGAGATCCGTAGAAAATGTTTTAATACTGCCAGCCTGCTTTATTCTCTTTCAGTCCCTGGAACCAGAGCCATATTTGACCTACAGATATTACCACATGTCAGGACATTGTTTTGCTGTACTGTTTTTGGCTTTCAAAAAAGTACAGAAAAAGTACCAAAATTTTGGTATACCATGCAGCTGGAGAGATAATGCAAGAGAACTCCACATACACAAACAGACATGCTCGTACTCTGTAGCAACTCTGTTATTACCTCCAAAGACAGCACAGAGGGGACATAACTTCACCTGATAACGCCTCTGCGACATTCATAGTGAGGGTGACACATCACAGGAGCATAAATATCACAGCTATAACCTTCACTGTGAATTAGGCTATTGTTTCAAACTTAAAGAGCCAATCAGGAAAATAAGACATGCCTATTTGGCCTCTTAGCAGTCAGTGTTGCTTCTAAATACCCCGAGACAATGCTAGGCTCACAGAATGCATCTACCACTGCTTTCATCCTCACTGCTGGGATGAAAGCAACAACTGTTGTAGAGCTCTCAATGTGTTTTAAAAGAAAGCAGGCCACCCAAGAGGAACCATTACATCAACTATTTTCTGTGATTTTGGAAAAGATTTTGGAAAGAACTCCTAAGAGAGAGAAGCTGACATCTCTACAAAAGCAAGAGCGTGCTGAGGACAGAGACAGAAACCCCCCCTCCCCAAATGTCGCACACGTACGCACTCAGACAGAGAAGAAAGAGGCCAGAGGTAATGCATTTGGATGGGACGCTGAGCACCAAGCTAGCTCTCTCCCTGATAGCACATTGAAGTTGATTGCAGACACTGTTGTGGTACTCCCCTGTTGGGTTGCATTAGGCAGAGAGTGTACAGTGCTCTGAAGTGACATCTCTACAAGCATCTGCAGTCAACTGGCTCACATCAGGGAATATGTTTCAAGTTAAAGCAGCGCTGATATCTGCTCTCGTTTGTCTCTGTTCTTGCTGATACTTAAGAATTACAATCATTTCTTACCTTTTTTAGCTGACAGAAATCTCCACACTTACACTTTTTGACTGTAAGAGGCTCATTTGAACAACGTTAAAAGGAAATTGAAAGGTACTTTAAACCTGGTGTATAAAATGTACTTTTAATACCGGTTTTTCATCTGTTACGCTGCCTGTGGCCTGCATACTGGTGTGACTCATATTTTAGTACTTCACATCAGAAGTAAACCAAATTTGCCTTTCGATACATAGCTGCTAAGTACACATTGGTTATTCATTAAATCCCATTCCATTGTTTCTGCTGTGTCTCAAGGCGCACTTACATTAGCCAAACCATACCAGGGCAGACATGTTTGTCCCAGACATTACTGAACTGCATTAAAAGCTGCAATTATTTTGTATTTAGTAGTACTTGAAAGGACAATGCATGCAGAGAGGCCTTTAATTTTACCAAAGTGCCACTTTTGCACATTGTAGAAGTACCTTTATTTTCACAATATTTGTATGTTTGGAGTAGAGAAATACACACTTACAAACTTTCATTATTCTCTGCATTTTCCATGAAAACCAAACTATTAGAGTCTAAATACAGTTTATAAATTATATCATAATTGCAATCAGACTATTGATCAGTATAAAGCAATGCACATTATTAATAAATTGTGCAGCATCACTCCATGCTGCACTCGAGCACTTCCTCAGCATGGCATGGATGGAAGGGGTGTGCTTCAGCACATTGATGTTGCTCATGGATGTGCACAACCAAAGTTGCATAACACCTAGGTTTGTGGTTCTCAACTGGGGTCTGGGTCTCCCTAAGAGGCCGCTAAAGATCTCAAGGAGAGGGGGCTGGACCCTGTTTGCTACAACGTTGTCAAAATTGCATATATTTCTAAAAGATCATGTTTACAAACATAATGCATGGTGGCATATTAAGGCAAACCTAAAATATAAAATGTTAAGAGAATCCATTAATTTTTGAAAAAATGGGAAATTTCCTATTTTAAAAAGCCATACATTTTGACAATAGAAATTCAGACATTTCAAGGTTTTAAAATTGTAACGTCACAATAGTGTAAAGTCAAAATTTTACAAAAAACACCCAAACCAAAAAAAGCGTTTGGATTTTTGGATTTTTGACTCTTCTGCTTTATAATCTCAAAAATTTGAAGTTTTGGTCTATGTACATTTAAGACTTTAAAAGTTAAAAAAAAAAAAAAAAAAAAAAAAAGTCATGTTAATTTAGGACTTATTTAACTTGAAATTTTTAATTTTTTTCTCGAAAATTACAAGATCCTCTGTTTTCTTTACTATAGTGGCCCTAATACACCATTGTTACTCTGGAAGGGTTATACATGAACAAGTTTATGTACTGTAGGTCTGTTATGTTGGGATTTTGTCAATGAATGCAATCAAAATTGATGTTTACTAGTCCCAAGTGGGTCCTGGGACAGTCTTTGCTTTTCTCAGATACAGGTAGGGGGGTCCTAAGGAAAAAGGATGGGAACCAGTAATCTAGGTGACACATGATTGAAATGACCATTCCTCTTTGTAATCATTTTAAACAGTGGTGGTTTGTTAGAGGACTCTATCTGACTAAAAAGGCTCAAAGTAAGCCACAAAGTAGGTAACGTTTACCTCATGTTTGCTTATTTTTTCATTGCACTACCTCTGAGACCAGGCTACTTGTTAAGTTGCGTTTAAAGCGTTTGCCATATCAAACATGATGACAAATCTGTGCTCAGACTATTAGACAAGGAGCAGTGTAAGTGTAGGCTAGCAGGTGAGTTGGGGAAGGGGTCATGCTTCAGAATAGTTCAGGGCTACTGGGCCTGGTGTGAGAGAACCCACAGCTTCTCTGTAAATAGTAAGTAACACAGAGGCTTTCCTCAGGCTTACTTCACTGGTGTGGTTCTTGAGATTTACATGAAATTTACAATCTAAACTTTAACAAACTGACAGTACAATAAATTAGAGCCCTAAAAAAATGCAAGCTTTGACACACCATCAGCAGTAGTAGAAAACAGCCTTTAAAATCTTTCTTTTTTCTGAAAGAAGTCAGGCTTATCATTTTCTGATGAATTCATGAAAGTCTGGGAAACTGACTGACTTTTGCGACATAGCATCAAACAGATTTGTCATTCGAACGCTCCATTGGGGTCATCAAATTTTGATTCTTGGATGCTTTTTCAAGATACAGACTTGGATTTTTTAATGGTTGATGGTATCAAAAAGAACCACGGCATCAGATAATCCACGCTTTCTGAGTCAAAGTCGCCACCAGCAAGAGAGAAAGATTAATGATGCTCCACATGTCTAAATTGCACAAATATATTGGCAACATTTTGTAATGTTTCCAATGTATTTGTACAATTTAGACAATACTGTCATGATAAGCTTGGGTTTTTGGAAAAAAAAAAAATCAGTATTGGCTGTCTAGGACGTCTGTCGCTGTTGCCGTGCTTCTGAAACTGGTTTGATACTGTTTGATACTTTCCAGAATCATACTGAAATTTAAATTCTGGTGTAAAGCCTGCTTGTCATATAGACCATTTTCCTGCATACACCAAAGCCTGCTAATGGCTTATGAATGTACAATAAAACCAGAGTACTTCCTCAAACACATTTTTATGTAGATGTGATTAAGATAAAAAAAGAAAGAAATCCATGAAATGAACCTAAGCTGTTGATTTTGTAGAATTTAAGTATTTGCATGTAGGAGAAGGCGTTAAATAGTCACCAGCCATATCTAAGATCAACTATTTTTGCTGTTTTCCTTTGAACTCACCATTAGGATCATTTCTCAACCCATCTGCTCTCGTTTCCTCAGGTTGTCGTGTCAACAAACATCGCCGAGACGTCCCTGACCATCGACGGCGTCGTGTTTGTAATTGATCCCGGATTTGCCAAGCAAAAGGTTAGCTTCCCCCCCTTTCTCCCTCAACCGACCCCCATCCTCTCCCTGCCACCACTCCTTTATCTGCTGCGATCATCTTCGTCTGTTTCCCTGAGAATCCCCAGATAAACACAAGCTCTTGCACACCTGACAGCAGCAAAGATGGAAAAGCCAGTTATTTATTCCTCTGACATTTCTGCAGCCTGGAGCCAAGTCATACACATGGCGCTGAAAGGGATTATATATGCACCATGGTGGATTGTGTGAATTTCTCATTGTGCTATTTATTTTTAAGCTGCTTATAAATCTATAGTTTATCATGGGTCTGTATGTGCTAAACTAAAATCAACCTAGATTGAACTTTACCTGAAATTCCTCTTTAACTTTTAGGTGTATAACCCACGCATCAGAGTGGAATCCCTCTTGGTCACAGCGATCAGCAAAGCCTCAGCCCAGCAGAGGGCGGGTCGCGCTGGACGAACACGCCCAGGAAAGTGTTTCCGCCTTTACACCGAGAAAGCTTACAAGACAGAAATGCAGGTAAGAAAAAAGGCAGTTAGAAAATCTATAAGGTGTTTGATTCTCACATTCTGTCAATGCCACAAGCACTTTGTATTCCCCAAAGCAACCCTCTAGCTGGGAAAAAAACTCTCTGTTATGCAATATTTGGTCTTTGAACTCTGTGATTCCCAGTTCAGCTGAATTATAATTCCAAAAGCTCACTCCTAAACCACACTGCCACCACCCTCTCTTCGTAACCTGTGTTAAAGAAGCAGCCACCTTGTGACAAATGGAGCTGCTGAGGCCTAGTTCTCCTCTTTAACAGGCTAATTCTTTCATGTCACGCCAAGTGGCAAAGGGAATTTTTTAAACAAGTTAAATAGCCCTTCAGACGCCCTCCACTGCCGGTCTCTGTTCAAGTTGACATATGAGCGATGCACGAGGAGATAATAAGAACCCTGGCTAATTCATTTTGAACCATTCCTCTGCTTTCTTTGGCACCTCTTGACGGACTCAGGACAACACGTATCCAGAGATCCTGAGGTCCAATCTGGGCTCTGTGGTGCTGCAGCTGAAGAAACTGGGAATAGACGACTTGGTGCACTTTGACTTCATGGACCCACCAGGTTAGTAATCATGGTAAAGACTTAATTTCAACCCCAAGTCTGCTTCACCTGCACAACTAGGACTGATTGTTTGGTCTTGCATTCGGACTCAAAAAATGTGTTTCATAAACCAAGAAATTAAAATATTGAAGAGCTAACCTGATACTTTACAATAAACAGTCTTTGTAAAACTTAAAACAAGTATTTAAACTTGTTGTATGACAGAAGGGTGTGCTATCAACCACCAGACCAGAATGCAGTTATGAAAAACATCTCTAAGTTTATAAAGTTGAGTTTTTAAATCATGAAAAATTAACAAGAGTCTAAGATTCTCATCTCAAATGACACTTTCATGTAAGATTTAATAACCCAACACCACCGAGGTTGTTTAACTGGGCAGATTTACCAGACACTGAACAAAAACACAGCATTTGGCTGGTGACTAATGTCCATTGCAGACATAATTAGCCAACTAAACAGAAGCTAGTATTTAGATAAAGCATTTTATATTGTCGTAGCAATAGGAAGTAGGGCTGGACAATTATGGCAAAAATAATAATCACGATTATTTTTGATCGATATAAAAATCACGAATAATAAACACGGTTATTTGTTGATTTCAAAATTTGAGTATTTATTGAACCACAACTTAAAAGAACAATCAAAAATAAATTAGTAACAAGTAAAATAATAACAATATATTAAATAATAGCAATAAATAAAAATAAATATCCAATCTACATGCACTCCTGTAAAACTTCCAAAATTTGCAACATGCAAAAAACACTAATAACACAGCCAAAAACACAACTTAAAAATACTCTTTGAAGCAGACATTAATCGTTTTTCTTCGATTATAATGTTTTTATGGTCACGAGAAGCCAAAATTGAAATCACAATCAAAATTCAATTAATTGTCCAGCCCTAACAGGAAGTGGAATAATGTGTTTTGGGTGACATGCATCACTGGGCCCTGTATTTAGCCCCCAGAAAACCCTAGCCCTAAAAGTGCTGAAATACTCTCTGACAGTTCCAAAATTCTTTCACACATGGTTTGGTCTTTTCACAAAACTTTCAACAACAAAGAGAAACCATTCCAAACACACTAGATAAGGTGGAATAACCAGCTTATCTAGTGTGTTTGGATTGGTCTCGCTTTTCAGACACTTCAGGTATTTATTTGTTGTACAATCCAGTGACCCACTTTTTGTGCTTAATTTTTTTAATCTTCTTGGCAATAAATCTTATACCGTTGGAAAGCCTGTTTATTTCCCTCTGAAATGGTGCCACATTTGCAAGGAATATGCATTTGTGGGATGAGAAGCAGAGCTGAGTATGTGGGTTGCGGCCATGAAAAATTAGCCAAATCTTCTCTGCCAGTGCCAAACAGCTTATTCTGCTTTTGCCATTAACTTGTTTGAGCTTCCAGTACCCCCAGGGTACCAGAGCATAGGCCCTGCTACAGTGGTCAGTTGGTATCTGCTCCAAGAATCGACCTGCCTTGTTTAACTGAGCTGGATAGGGCACTTTTTATATATTTAAAAGTTAAATAAATCTAGTCTATAAGAGCTGTGACAGTGTTTACAGAAAAAAAGTTTTTTAAACTTTTCAAGTAAAGGCACGGACTGGCAGTCCACCTCACGGTGTATTTGTTGTCCGTCTTTGCAGCTTGAGCACTCAGCGTGGAAGTTAGTACACACATTGGCTATTCTCAGTGGACTAAACTCTTTTTCAGTGCAGTACAATGCATGTGTCAATCTGTCCTTTTCTTTTCATGTCGAATATACCACAAGGAAACAAAAGAAGCAGAGAATGATGCCTGGTTTAAGGAGCTGTTTAATCTACATTTAGTTGAAGTATGGTTGTTTTATGCACAGTTTCAAATCTAGATCGCCTGAGTCACTCAGGAATAAATTGCCAAGCAGAGATGAAATGATCATGGCAGATATGAAATACTACATATTGAATGTTTGGAGATTTGTGAGCTCACTGATAGACATGAACCACACAGTGGTGATATGCAGTTTTTATGAGCAGTCTATTTAGAGTTTAGATGATTATTTCACAGTGAGAAAAGGGAGTGATCCTAGAAGTTCAGACTCAGAATCATCATTCAGTTCCATTTATTCATTGTATTTTTTTTTTTTACATCTGCCAGATCTGGGGCACAAAAAATCAGATCTAGCCCACTGAAACATCAAGTTGTGGCATTTCCCGGAGTGTGTGTTCCTACACCTTCCAGGAGAGACCACCCCTTCTCTCCCCATCCTTAAACTCCCCCTCCTTACCCTTTTTTTCTCACCATAATATAGTTTTCATCTCACCTCTGAGATTAAACCCATCTCTCCCCGTCCACTGTGGCAAACGCCATTTTGAGAATGAAATTGGTTACATCAATAGCAGCGCTATCACCTTAGCTATTGCCTTCCCCTTTATATTCCTCCAGTGAAACGTGACCGACCTCCGCCGCCCACCCCCACATTTCTCACAAAACATCCAGGCTAAGCAGCTACATATGGGATCGGCCTTGTCTGCAGAGTCTAACTGGGAACAGTTGGGTGAAGGGGAAAGAGAGGATTACCTGTAATTTATTTTGATCCACTCACAGCAGAAGGGTTTGCCTAACTGGCTACGGGATCAGGATGGACTCTGGGCTATAGAGGAGTCTGAGAGTTCTGAACAGGAGCTTTATAACCTGTAGAGGATCAGTTTAGATAAGTGCTGTGTCATCGTCTTTCTTCAGAGTAGACTGACGGGGCAGAGAGATCCCTGCAGAGTCAAGAAAAGGAGTACTAAATAGTGTTTTTCTGGTTTCAAGTAGTCCTTGTAATTATTCCTCATATGTTTTGAATCAAATGGTAGTGTTTTATCTTGGTGCTTTACTGTTATTTTTCAATACCACAAGCTTAAAAGAATAATATTTCTGTGAAGATTAGTCTGTCACAAGATAGGTATACATGGCAGTATAACCAGGTTTTGCAAAGTTTAGCGGCAACAATGAAAAGCAGAAGATGACAGATGAATGCTCGATGGTATCAGGAGGACAGTGCAGCTTTACAGTTTCTCCATTAGGGTCAAAGGAGGTTGGTTTGCAGCGAGGCATCTGTCAGGCAAAGTAAAGGGTGCTACGGATTGGGTATGGAAGTAGATGTGGGAGGAAAACCTGTTGAGCCACAGGAAGTACTTTCAAGTATCTGAATCCTGACATGGTGTTATGGTCTGCAAGCAAGACCATCTATAAAGGACTATAAAGGGGGAGGTTTTTGGGGCCCAGCCAAACTAGGGGCCCATGGAGGTCAGTAAAATCATGGTCCATTGTAAAGTTAAGCTGTGATAACCATATTTTATTTTTAATCTAAATATTAACCACTCTTAAAAGCAACAAAAAAATTGAAAGTGGATTTAATTTTTTTACTGTGATAGAATAAATCCTTTCTCGATAGCAAAAAAGTGGTCAAAAGGGTCAACAAGTGGTCAAGAAAGTGTCGAAAATGGGCAATAAGGGTAAAAAAAAAGTCAAAAATGGGTAAAAACAAAAATAAAGGGTTGAAAGTGGTAAACATTTGTCAAAAGTGACTACAAAGTGGCAAAATGGTGCAAAAACTGGCAAATCGGACAAATGAGGCAAAAATGGGTGAAGTGGAAAAATATGGGAAAATTGGGCTAGAGAGGGCAAAAATTGATAAAAAGTTGCAGGTGTGGTTAAAAGTGGCAAGTAGGAATTTAAAGAAAAAAGGGTAGAAAGCGGCAAACCTGAGTCAAAAGTGGCTGTGAAGTGGCAAATATGTGGTAAAAGTAGGCATTAATTTGTTTTTTGGTGCCAAAACAAGTAGCAAAAGTGGCAAAATAGGGGTAAAGACGGCAACATTTTTTGAAAGCGGCAAGTTGGGATTAAAAGTGGCAAAAATGGGCTAAAAGGGGGAAAATGCCAAAATGGATGAAAAATGTCAAAAAGACAAAAATATTGGTTAATAGTGGCTAAATGAGTATAAGTGGTAAGTCACAAAGTAGCAGGATTAAATAATTTCTAACATCAAAATACAGTAATAGCTTGGCACATTTTTCGGCATATCAATGAGGTAACTGTTAGCCAGGACGCTAGCATCAATGCTACTGATCCAACACACGTGCACTGACATCAATAAATCACATCGGGCCCATTCTCTGGGGTTTTCATGGTTTGGCAAGGGTGGCAGGCTCTGTTTCTCATGTCCTCATGCCAGGCTCTCTCGTCAGACTTCTCTCTTTCTATTTTCCTCTATCTGTAATGCTGACACCAGGACTGGGTGTCCTGTTTGTGGTAATGATAAACAGCCATTGGCTAGAGCAGGTAGTACCAGCATTGTCACTTCCATGTACAGAACATGGGTCTGGTGAGGATGGCAGTTCTGTCTGGGCTGTGATGAAGAAAATAAGCCACTCTGTGACTGGAACTTTGTGTCTTCTGTTTTCATATTCCCTGTCACTCTTCCTTCCTTGATGATTATGTTTAAAGCATGTGGACTAAGCAATCAGCTGGACAGGAGTCTCCAGTGGTTCATCCCAGTCAGTTATTATGTAACATAATGTGATGTAATTATTAACACTTATTGATTAGTGGCAACCAGCTGCACAAAAAGTAAAGAACAATAAGAACATGCATATTATCATGAGGTTGCATCTTGCGAGAGAAGTACCAGAGGACCTCTCTCTCTCATTTTGATTGCCCCCAGAGTGTGCCAAACTCTGCTTGCAGGGGGGCAGAGATGGAGGGGAGATTTCTCTCTAGTTTGCTGATTGCAGGAGGCTATCATGTGTGGATATAAAGAGAAAATTGCTAAATTGGTTGACAGATACACCAGGGTATAATCTGTGTGTAGAAAACTCTGCTATCGACTCCTTGATGACCAGCAATATCGGCCCTTAAAGCCACTTTTTTATGTGAGGTTATCCATACTTGAATGATTGCCTTGATTTTTTTCTTTTATTCTCAAGTGCTCAAATATCCAGTATACTCCCCCTACTAGTAGTCAGCTGTGGCGTGAGCCAGCCCAACCAAATGGAAAATCCAAAAGAAATCAGTAGCGATTTACACAAAGACCTGGCTGGGTGGGATTCATTTGCCTTGTGACATTTCCAAAGAAGAACCTTTCAAAGCCAGCGTGGTTTAATGTACCTTTAGCCTTTCGTCTCATTGATTCGGCCCTTGGTTAATATATCGGATTCTCGTGTGTTGAGGCAGTCAATACTTACTTTCTGATGAGCTGCGTTGTGTATAGATTACATTTCCACACTGGTTCATCATGCTAGCAGTACGTGGAAATCAGATCTTCACCTTTTGTTTAGCCCCCACACGAGCCACTGGTGTGGTAAGTAATGTAGTCGGCCCTCACTTTGTGTTAAAAAAGAAGCTTTGATGCCCAGAATCAATATTTGTTAATCATAAAAAAATGCCTCCCTGCTGTTTGAAATTGAATTATGTTTTTGGTGTGTTTAAGGGGAGAGAAATGAAAGAAAGTAAAGGAGCAGCGCAGCCAGAGCTTGAAGCTAATTTTCAGTTAACATGCAACTGGTCATTAGGCTTCAGCTCTTGGGAGCCAAAGGTCAATAATTGCATCTGGAAGAAAAATCTTTTAACCAAACGGTGGAAGCCTTTTGTGTTGAAGCATTAAGTAGAAAGTTTCCCCCTGTAATTGCATTTGTTGTTAAGGATTGCCTGAGCGTGGGATGAAAAATGAGCTCTGCCATGACTACTTCTGTCTGGTATAACTCTGACCATCACATCCAGAGCGGCTTCTCATTCGGACCTCTTACTCCCTGCTACCAAACTGTGTTTGTCTCTCTTTAACTCAAGTTTCAATGTTAAAGATGCAAATACTGTACACCAGATGATGTAGTTATGTCCCCATGGGTTTTTCTTAAAATGCAGATCTTTCCCTCTATTGAATCAACATGACATTTCTTATCTTCTTCTATCCAATAAAAACTGATCTGCAAGAAAAGGACACATCTTTTAATGAAAAGTAGCATTCACAACTCATTTTTTTGTTAATCATAGAAAATATATAATATAATCATTATTATTATTAAAAGAGAAATCCAAAACAGGAAATATCAATATGTATTTTTCAGTCATAACTGAAAAACGTTTTTTTCTTTCATCACTCATTTTTCTTACTTGAAGAAGCAATAATTAAATCTTACCAACAAAGCAGGTGGATTAGATTGACACAGATTCATACCTATTGATAAATCAAGAAAATAATATATCATACCTTCTCTTTCTGACTAAACTGCTGTTTCTTAAAATTGCCAGATTTTCTCCCTGTAAGAGTGCTGAAATCTGCGCACATTTTACGCACTTTACATTCTTCATTTTTTGGGATAATTTTTGGTGTGTTTGTGTATGTGGCTTGAATTTTAGCAAGATTGTGTATGTTTATTTGATCTTGTTATTTCCATCTCAGCTCCTTCATTAAGTCTAACATATACTGTTTATAAGCAAGATTACACTTCAGCTATTAAGTGCAAAAAATGCCCCATTGAAACTCATTCAAACTGCAATTTTTGATCTCCTTCCATTAAAGCCTAATGCATGTATTTTAATTGTATGTGAGTGTCAAACTCGGCTTTTGCCTTGAAATTGGTCATTTTTAGTGCTCTGCACCAATGTGTCCATCCGCATTAACTTGCATTCATATAGACTCAGAGCCCACACCAGAAGAAGCAGTTTTGGGTTCAGTGTCCTTCTGAAGGACTCTTTGACATGTGACTGCAGAAGCCAGGAGTGACCAACTGAGCCAACCTGTTTGTGTTTATTTGCCCGCTATGCAAGTACTTTGAAGTACAATACACTGTGGTTTGCCTAAAGTTAACAACAGATCTAACAATGTCCTTCTGAAGGTATGATCTTGTTTTGCCTTGCGCCTTTTGCCTATGTGTCTTTGTAATGTAGAATATAAGCAACTTCAAGGTCCCGGAGATCTGCACCTTGGTATCGTCAGTTTAATAATTGACACTATGTTATACTATTATAGGAACCCTCTACCTCTGTCACATGATTAATCACATTAGGAATGGTTTAAGTCTGTCAAGAAGATGTTAACTGGTGCTTTGCAGATTTAAAATGGTTAAAGCAGAGATCACCATTTCACAAATTATCTATGTGTGGATTTGTGTGTTTGAGTTTGGATTTCTTTGACCAAGATTTCTTAAGAATCTTAATGATCAAAATAATTATGTGATTTTCTTAAATTACCAGTAAAAAGGGGCAAATGGTCACAGCCTTGCTTCCACAGTCGGAGACTGTTTGGCTTTTTTGCTTGATAAACTGCTGGAAACAGTTGACAAAGCAAGTTTTTACTAGGCTGAGGAATAGTTGAAGATCAAAGTTTAAACAAACAGCACAGGGGCATTAATCATTCCTGACGCAGGTGTTTGAAAATGCTCCAAATTGTTCTGTAGTTTTGCTCTGATATAAAAAAAAATGACAGTTCTGCACATTGTCCTATCTCTGTCATTAGTCTGTGTTTTGCCCATGGGCTTGGATCATTAATGGCTCCTGTCTCCCTCCAGCCCCAGAGACCCTGATGCGAGCCCTGGAGTTGCTGAACTATCTGGCGGCGCTCAACGACGATGGTGACCTAACAGAGCTGGGTTCCATGATGGCCGAGTTCCCCCTGGACCCTCAGCTGGCCAAGATGGTCATCGCCAGCTGTGAGTTCAACTGTTCCAACGAGGTTCTCTCCATCACGGCCATGTTGTCAGGTAATGCTCAGTGCCGGTCCGAGCTGCTGCTCTTTAACATTTCTTGTGCTCATGGGTGGTACCTCAGAACTGACCTATGAGCTTAGAGGAACTCTACAGAGCAGCTCCTTCCTCTTCCCTCTATATTTAAATCTCTTTGATGTTTGCTTTGTTTTAGTCTTTTTAATTCTGGTTTAATGGCTATGACAGTTTTAAATTGCTAATTTTATAGTGGAACGGTTATCTGAAGGCCCATGTACAGTGCTGTGAAAAAGTAAGTCTCTCCCTTCCTAATCTCTTATATCTTTGTACATTTTTAACACTTAAGTGTTTCAGAGCATCAAACAAATTTGACAAAGATAACCTGAGTAAATCTAAAATGCAGTTTTTAAATGATGATTTCAAATATTAAGGGAAAAATCCATCCAAACCTACCTGGCTGTATTGAAAAAGTTATTTCCCCCCCTTATTACATCAGGAATTAACTGCGATAAGCCACATTTTTTGGAAAGCTGAGTTCAAATTCCCTAACCACAACCGGGCCTGATTAGCGGCAGACCTGTTGAATCAAAAATCCCTTAAATAGAACCTGCCAGACAAAGTGAAGTAGGCTACAAAATCTCAAAAAGCAACACAAAGTTGTTGACATTTATTACAAAGGCGTTGTTACTCCAGTAAACCACAGTGAGAACCATTATCCACAAATGGAGAAAACTTGGAACAGTGGTGAACCTTCCCAGGAGTGGCCAGCCTACAAAAATTACTCCAAGAGCACAGGGACGACTCATCCAGGAGGTCATGAAAGAACCTAGAAAAACATCTAAAGATCTGCCTCAGGCCGCGTCCACACGGAGACAAATTCAGGAGTATACACAACAGTTTTTTGTCGTATAGGCGGTGCTCCTTTACCACCACCAAAAACAGCATTCACCAGATGTTCTTAAATCCACTGCAGAGAACAACCAGAAGGGCAACTGGGAGAAAGTTTTGGACAGTTTTTCGTAATCTTTTTCTCTCTTTTGGTGCATTTCTGTGGCATCGTTACGGCGCCACTTACAGGCTTGGCATATATACGACAGTGTTTTCAGTCGTTTTCAGTGGTTCCATGTTTACGCAGACATTTCCTGGTACAATATCGTGTTTACAGAAAACTTTTTCAAAACGAAATGGAAATGTGTTGTTTTTGTTTCTGTGTGGACGAGGCCTCAGTTAAGGTCAGTGTTCATAATTCAACTAGTAGAAAGAGACCAGGCAAAAAAAAATGGCATCATGGGAGAATTCCGAGGCCAAAACCAAGAACAAAAGCCTCTGTCACATTCACCATAAACATCCTGATGATAAAGTTTTTTGGAAAAATATTCTGTTGACTGATGAAATAAAAGTCGAAGTTTTCATGATAACAACAGTCAAACATAGTGGTGGTAGTGTGATGGTTTGGGGCTGCTGTGCTGCTTCAGGACCTGGACGACTTGCCATAAATCGTGACACCATGAATTAGAAAATCCTGAGGGAGAATGTCCGGCCATCAGTTTGTAACCTCATGCTCAAGCGCACTTGGGTTATGCAGCAGGAAAATTATCTGAAACACACCAGCAAGTCCACCTCTGAATGCTTTAAAAATTGAAGGTTTTGGAATGGCCTAGTCAAAGTCTGGACTTAAATCCAATTGAGATGCAGTGGCATGACCTTAAACAAGCTGTTCATGCTTGAAAACCCACCAGTGTGGCTGAATTAAAACATTTCTTCAAAGAAGAGTGGGACAAAATTCCTCCACAGCGATGTGAAAGACTCATTGTCAGTAAGCTCGTATGCTTGCTTGCAGTTGTTGCTTCCAAGGGTGGCACAACCAGTTATGAGGTTTAGGGGGAATTACTTTTCATTTAGGAGCAGGTAGGTTTGCATCGCTTTTTCCCTTAATAATAATCCCTTATTGAGATCATCATTCAAAAACAGCATAGGTTCTCACAGCACTGTAGACGGCATACATTTACAATAAAGCTCCTATGAGGAAATTTCACATAGTAGTGTAAAATTCACCCTATCCATGGCGTAGGTGTTATTAGAAGAACAACTCTAATAAAATGTTTCTATGCCAAAGATTCATTGTGGAAAAATAGAAAAATGAAATTTTTAGTTGGAAAACAGCACATCAACTCAACACAAAAGTTACTCACAGGAGCTTTAATGGATTTAATTAAAAGACCCAAAATGTGCATGCTGAAATTGTTATCCCTCCTGCATGTTTCTTGCATTTACAGTTGGCCTTTTTCACTTGTAGGTTTAAGAAGTTTAAATTATGTCATCAGAAATTACAGTAAGTTACTTGAGGAGTTTTAGGAACAGTTATTGTATGTCTCTGTTACACTAGATAAGCCTAAGAAGACTGAATTTAATGTGTGCGTGTTGAAATTAACTACAAGGTGAGTCGAGGATAAAACAGAGATGTCAGCTATTATTTGTGTGAAGGGGTAAAAATTATGTCTGTACAAAACATATAGGTGTACTTGGAGCAGCAGCAGCAGTGTGCTACAGCAGTAATTGCACTTTGGGCTTGCCAAAGCAGAATGCTGCTCATTGAGATGAATCTTGGCGCCTTTGAAGGGAGTGCGAGGGTCTTTGAGAGCGAGGGAAATGGATTTAACTAGCTGTTTGGACGTGACGTGCACTTAAAGCAGGTGTTTCAGGGATGGCAGTTTTTTTTTTTTTTTTTTTTTTGCTGAGTTGATTAGAGTAAGCTTCGAAAGCACACCTGAGAACGGTGCTGTCACAGCAGCCAACCATGAGACTCAATAAATGCAGCTTTCACCCATTACAGCCACAATCAAGCAGGATTGACGCTAAGTGATTCGGAGCAAGTTCACACAGGGGAGAACCCTTGAGGAAACTCCGCTAGACTTATATTCAGTAGCAGTATCAAATCTATAAGACAGGATTCTTGTCTATGTTCACTGTATGTGGCAGGAAGTCATAATGTAGCATTACAGGTTGGAAATCCATCCCCTCCTTTCCTTTCTCGCCATAAACACTTAACACACGATTCCCAGTGAAGTGCTCTGTGCCTCTCTTCTGCTGAGGCCTTGTTCCTCTCTGTGGGATTTGCTTTACTTATCCCTATGGGCGGCTGTGTTGGGGCCTATACCAACCTTGTCTAGTCCCACAGTGCTTCGTCCGACCAACCGAGGTGAAGAAGGCAGCGGATGAGTCCAAGATGCGCTTTGCCCACATCGACGGAGACCACCTGACGTTGCTCAACGTCTACCATGCCTTTAAACAGAGTGAGTGTCTTCTCCTGGGCATGGTTGTTCAAAAGTTTTCGAATAAAGATGCTGGATTGGATCAAATCTAGTTATTCAAAAGAACAAAGGAAAATTGATAATATCATGCGGCAAAATGTCAACTTTTATGCAGATAAAACCTTTTCTTTGTTGTTTTTAAAGCTTATTAGGAGTTAGATAAATTAGAAAAATAAACTCAAGATTATTCAAGCAGAGGGCTGGCTTCAGGTTGGATTACATGAACAAAATGTTTCACGTTCAAACAATATATGTACTAAATATGTAGAGCCGTGGAGCGAAACCTTTCTCCTTAGGGCCCCCCTAATCATATCTAAAAAAAAAAAAAAAAAAAAAAAAAAAAAGCTCAGCCCAGAGGCCCACTTGGAACAATTAGACACAATTTTAACTGGTTTCATTGACAAAATCCCAACATAACAGGCATGCAGACACTTGTTCTTGATGAAAGATCTATATATAAACTATCCATGACTATGATGGTGAATTAGGTCCACCAGAAAAAATAAATAAATAAAGTGGATCTTAGGTTTAAAAGCTGGTAGATTACAAGCAAAAAAACTTTAAATGTCATAAATGTACATGAACCAAAAAGTTTGAATTTTGAGATTATAAAGTCCAGAAGTGGAAAATCCAACCACTGTTTTCATTTTGCTTTCTTTAAGTAAATTTACAAGTTAGAAAAATTGAATTTTTTGTGTTTCTGATGTCAAAATGTAAGACTTTTTAAACTTGCAACTTTCAAGTGCTGTCTTGTACATTTCCAACTTTTAAATTCTGAAATTTTGAGTTTATTTCCTTGTTGATACAGTTGCAAGACAAAGTATGTGAACCCTTTAGGATTTCTTGGATTTCTGCATAAATTGGTCATCAAATGTGTTCTGATCTTCATCTAAGTCACAACAATAGACAAACACAGTCTGCTTAAACTAATACCACACAAAAAATGATAGTTTTCATGCTTTTATTGAACAACCGTGTAAACATTCACAGCACAGGGTGGAAAAAGTGTGTGAACCCTTGGATTTAATAACTGGTTGACCCTCCTTTGGCAGCAATAACCTCAACGAAACGTTGCGGATCAGACCTGCACAACAGTCAGGAGGAATTTTGGACCATTCCTCTTTACAACGCTGTTTTAGTGCAGCAATATTATTGGGATGTCTGGTGTGAATCGCTCTCTTGAGGTCATGCCACAGCATCTCAGTCAGGTTGAGGTCAGGACTCTGACTGGGCCACTCCAGAAGGCGTATTTTCTTCTGTTGAAGACATTCTGTTGTTGATTTACTTCTGTGCTTTGGGTCGTTGTCCTGTTGCAGCACCCATCCTCTGTTGAGCTTCAGTTGGCGGACAGATGGTCTTAAGTTTTCCTGCAAAATGTCTTGATAAACTTGGGAATTTACTTTTCTGTCAATGACAGCAATCCGTCCAGGCCCTGAGGCAGCAAAGCAACCCCAAACCATGATGGCCCCTCCACCATATTTCACAGTTGGGAGGAGGTTTTGATGTTGGTGTGCTGTGCCTTTTTTTCTCCACACATAGCGTTGTGTGTTCCTTCTAAACAACTCAATTTTGGTTTCATCTGTCCACAGAATACTTTGCCAGTAGTGCTGTGGACATCCAGGTGCTCTTTTTCAAACTTCAAACGTGCAGCAATGTTTTTTTTTGAACAGCAGTGGCTTCCTCCATGGTGTCCTCCCATGAACTCCATTCTTGTTTAATGTTTAATGTTTTACTTATTGTAGATTTGTCAACACAAATGTTAGCATGTGCCAGAGATTTCTGTAAGTCTTTAGCTGACAGTCTAGGATTCTTCTTCACCTCATTGAGCATTCAGCGCTGTGCTCTTGCAGTCATCTTTACAGGACAACCACGCCTAGGAAGAGTAGCAACAGTTCCGAACTTTCTCCATTTGTAGACAGTCTGTCTTACCGTGGACACATGAACATCAAGGCTTTTAGAGATACTTTTGTAACCCTTTCCAGCTTCATGCAAGTCAACAATTCTTGATCATAGGTCTTCTGAGAGCCCTTTTGTGCCAGGCATGGTTCACATCAGGCAATGCCTCTTGAGAACAGCAAACTCAAACTGGTGTGTGTTTTTTACAGGGCAGGGCAGCTTTAACCAACACATCCAATCTAATTGAAATGATTGGACTCCAGGTTGGCTGACTCCTGGCTCCAATTAGCTCTTGGAGAAGTCATTAGCCTAGGGGTTCACATACTTTTTCTACCCTGCACTGTGAATGTTTACATGTTTTGTTCAATAAAAACATGAAAACGTAGCATTTTTGTGCTGTATTAGTTTAAGCAGACTGTGTTTGTCTATTGTTGTGACTTAGATGACGATCAGAACACATTTTATGACCAATTTATGCAGAAATCCAAGAAATCCCAAAGGGTTCACATACTTTATCTTGCAACTGTATATGACTTCAAAGTGTCAAACTTGTTTTTTTCCCCTCAAGATTTAGAATTTTGCTCAAAAAGTAACAAATTCTCTTCAGTTTTGTTTTTGGTGTTGGCCCTAACACATTATGTTTCTAGTTATGATTTAAAAAAATAAATATTATATTCATTAAATTTTGATGTCAGAGCACACACAGTCTCACACACCACCTTAGATCTTTGGTGCCCTCCCTTGAGGTTCCTAGACCCCACTGATGTAGAGAATAGTTGACTTAATAGTTAAATTATCTGTGAAGTGATTAAAAATATACTGTAGGTGTGATATAAATGGCTGTATTGTTTACCACCAGGCCAAATTTTTTAATGAAAAACTTCAGTAAATATATAAAAAACTAGAATGGCCATCTGAGGCGGCAGACCCACGCAGAAGCAGCACCACCAAGGAACTCACAGTCCCATTGATTACTTTCAGAATTTCAAAGTCTGAGAAAAACTGAACGGGTGCGCGGATCATCACCAAAATCTAATTGATTATTCCCTGGCACTATCCCAATATTCTCTGAAAGTTTGGTGAAGATCCGACTTCCCGTTCTCAAGTTATCTTGTACACAAACAAACAAAGAAAGATACGGAACCCTTTACATAACCCCCTGCCGATTTCATCGGCGTGGGTAATTAAGTTCCAGGATCATGAAAACTGAGGCGGTAAGATCTGCTGATGCTGTAGGCGTGTTGGTTACAATGTGCCAAAGAAAGAAGTTCCACTCTTGAATTTTAAAAACATGATGCTGCTTGAATAGGGGTTTGTTTGTCTCTTTTACTGGATGTTTCAGCTCTAGGTTTAAGCCACTAAAGCCACAATCACATTCATGTAATAACAGGCAGAAAGTTTAGTGCTAAAAAGTATGAACTTCATTTTCTCATTCTGAGTTTAAAGACATTTGCCTTTCTAATGCTTAATTTTCTCAGTATATTTGTGATATGAACTTGTGTTTCTCTCACATTTACATGAGATGTTTGAGTAGTTATGTTGCTGCTGAATACTCGTCATTACTGTTTATGACTCCAGATAAAAAGTATTCCATGAAAATGAGATGCAGAGACCTTTACTGGGATGAATCTGGCAGAAATAGAATGCGTCTACCCTTGGAAATTTAACCGAACTGCAGCATAATAACGCTATCAAAGAGCAGAAACTAACAGCCTCTGCTTTGAGAGAGAGTGAAAGCCACAGCTTGCTCTATTAACAATCCAGGACTTAAGACAAGCATGATATTAGTTTGAACTCACTTTCAGCAGGTAAAGATGTTGGTCTCTGATGTTCTGGGCTCAAGTGACACCGAGACAACCTCTCCAGCGAATAGCCTGCACCCTTACATTACAGTACATTGTGGTTAGAGCATGACTGCCTGCCTCTGTGTCAGAGCTAGAGAGGCAAGTAAAGATGTTAGTCCCTACTATGCAGGATTCAAGTGACATTGAGACAACCACTCCAGCAAATAGCCTGCATCCTTGCCACACAGTATACTGTGGTCAGAGCATGGCTGCCTGCCTCTGTGTCAGAGCTAGAGAGGCAAAAGTCTGTAATTAAATTTGTATTGTTTTCTGTCAAAAATAGCTCTTTTACATTAAATTTTTCCCACCTGCTGCCATGGCAATTTTGGTACATTGCTAATGGTGATGCACATGCAGAGTGAGGTGTTGGAGCAGACATATGATTCATATTTAGAGCACTCCCATACTGGTTCAGGTGTACTAGTTTTAAAGTTTGTATTTTGATCCAAAGACGGTTGATCTTACCAACTTTTCTTTGAAAAAGCAGAACAAAAGTAAGCTGGATTACTAATCCCTCCATCAGTGGTAAATTTCCAAATCCAGATCTGTTTATTCAGAGAAAAGCTTTTGAACAACCAAACCCAGCACACTCATTACTCTCAAGCTTCATGTTTTCAGTTCTTAATTTGTCCTTGTCTCGCTCAGACCACGAGTCCACTCAGTGGTGCTATGACAATTTTGTCAACTACCGCTCGCTGATGTCAGCAGACAATGTGCGGCAGCAGCTTTCCAGGATCATGGACCGCTTCAGCCTGCCGCAGCGGAGCACAGAGTTCTCTAGCAGAGATTACTACACCAACATCCGCAGAGCTCTGGTCACTGGATTCTTCATGCAGGTTGGTCACAGCAGCCTTATGTATTTGTTTTTATTTATTGTGAAAGTGCACTTTTTCACATGGATCACCGAACCACAAAGACATCTATTCCTCTTCTCTTTATGTCATACATCATTAACTTTCCCTTCTCTTCAAATGTGTTTTCTTTGGTCCTTTATTTGTGTAAATGCAGTCTTTATATCCAGCTTCACTGCCTCTCAACGCATTCTCACATTTGCCCTTTTTGCATTTGATCATTTGAAAAATAAGTGTTTGTAGCTGAATTGTTTATTGTAATGGATAACCGCCTTCAAATTAAACACACACTCAAACACACAGAGCCGCTCTCTTTTAAACACACAAATAGAAATCAAGTCCATTTTCTCCTCGCTCAAGGAAACAAATGGCATTTTGCAAGAAGCCATTTTTCGGGGTCTACCTGAAACAAGCAGCCTGACAAGTTGAATTATGGTGTTAATATTTAAATATTTGTCAACATTAACCTTTATCCCGGAGACAAATTTGCGGCTCATGTTGGGGCTTTTGCATTGTTTGAGATCATGTCTTTGTTGGGCTCGGCCTTTATTGAGACTGATTGCTTTGTTTAATCACAACAGCCACCGCAGCTTTACCTCAAACCTACAAAGAAGGGAGAAAAATTCCTCCCTGTCTATAAATATATATATATATATATATATAAAAATATATATAAAGTGCCTATAAAAAGTATTCCTCCCTGGATGTTTTACCCTTTTATTGGTTATATAGCTTAATCATGATCAATGCAATTGATTTAATCCTTTCTATAGGCACTGTATGTATTTAGATTACATAGAGGAACTGACTTAAGCACAAATGAAAATGACAGGACTTTGCTTTTCTCTGTCTTTCCACCTGAGCTGAGTTTTATTCATTTATTTTTTCCTGCCTCTGCCACCTTTTGTGGCATGAACAGGTCGCTCACCTGGAGCGCACCGGTCATTACCTGACAGTGAAGGACAACCAAGTGGTGCAGCTGCACCCCTCCACTGTGCTGGACCACAAGCCTGAGTGGGTGCTCTACAACGAGTTTGTGCTCACCACCAAGAACTACATCCGCACATGTACTGACATCAAACCAGAGTGGTAAGTCTGGTTTAAAACTACATAATATATCAAAATGATTTAAAGCCCCTGTGAGGAGTTTGAGCTGGCTTTGAAACAGACTGAAATTAATATTAATGCCTTTTTGTGTCCTACAAAAACAAACAAGGCTATCACCAATAAGATTAATCATTTATGTGCAGTTATTATTAATGCCTCAAACTGCTGCTGCAGGGAAGGTGTGTTACAGTTAAAAGACACAAATATGAGATTTTAAACAGAAAACATAACTTAAACATGCACAAGAGAAACAGGGAGGATATGAGAGGTACTGTTTTGTCAACAGAGGGTGACAAAATCATTGAAAGTTACTCACAGGAGCTTTAGTCATCAATTTAAAATGTTTTGTTGATAAAAAGCCAATTTTTAATTAAATAAAAAAAAAAAATAGAATAAAAGTTGCACCTGTATATAAGACGCAGTCTGTTTTGGAGGTCTCCAAGAGAAGAAATAGGCTCAATCCCTCTACCAACCTGCTGATTTTCCAGGTGTTCAGTCAAGTCTACACCATGCAGTTTTCATGCAGGTTTGTGAGTATTTCTAGCACCATCTGTTTTCAACATGCGGACTTTCTACTTCTACTAGCTACTGGTGCAGAAGTCAAGCTGTGAAGAAGGCACCTACCTGTCAGCCACAAGCCACACTGCCCTCCTGTCTTTAACCGAGGAGTTCTTTAAATCAGCCTGGCACTAAGAGGTTTATCTACTTCTATCTAACAGTCAGATTGTGATGCTCACCTCTGGTGGTAACCATGGGAACTGTTGCAACCAGTGGAATTTAAAAAAATGGGTTTCTATTTTTTGGCCCTTCTATTATATTTTGATATCACATTTAACTTTTTTATCTTCAAGGTTCCCAAAGGCCTGGTGTATGTTTAATTTTATTTTTTGAAAGAAAATCCCATCCTTTAAAAAAAAAAAACAAAACAAAGAAAAACAAATTTTTTGTTGCCTTTAATAGGATAGGACAGTGGATAGGGGCAGGAACTTGGATAGTGGGGATTGCCATGTAGGACAGGAGCTGCAGGTTGTATTTGAACCAAGGTATCCTGCTTTGACAACAACAGCCTCTGTAGATGGGGCGTATGGGTGTAGCCATTAGACTACCGGTGCCCCAGAACAATCCCATCCCTCTTTAGAGTTTGCTATATTAGATGTTTCACATTGACTTTGCGGTATAAAAATTTTTAGGCCTGCAGTCAACCAACAAGAGACTTGGTCGTCTGGAATCACACCCACACACCGACTAATCAACGGGTCATTTAAGTAAAAAAAACAAAAACAAAAAAACTTACTTTAACTCAGTGTATTCCTTGGTAGGCTCCTCATTGAACCTGCTCTGGCAGTCTAAGAGAGAGATTTGGCAGGGTGCAGAGAACACACTGCTATGATTTTATACCAGATTAAGGCAAGGGAATAAATGCTTGGACAAAAAAGTAAAGACTAAAATGTGAGGACTTTTATGGACTAAAACTAGACAAAAATGTTTTGAGTTTTTGTCAACTAAAAGTAAAAAGGATAGAAATGACTAAAATGTGACTAATACTAAAATGCTTTTCATTTAAAGACTAAAACTAAGACTAAAATTAAAAATAGCTGCCAAAATGAACACTGTTTCGGACTTGACTGCAGAAATCGTCTAATGTGACGCTAGTCGGCCAATCAAATCCTTTGCTCAGAGCTCGCAAGCAAACCCGGAAACACAGAGGCACACGGAGCAGCAGTGCAGACAGGAGAGTTATTGATGGGTAGACTGAGGGAGCCGGTGACAGTAGAGAAGTTTGATCATGACAAGAAGATGAATATAAACAGACTGTCATCAGAAATGGACTGTGCTAAATGTTCATTCTTCCTCATGCTTTGGTGGTTTAAACCAGTTTGTGTCGTATGTTTCAGTTAATATTGTGTGTGAAACATCACTACAGACAAAGCACATATCTTTCAGCAGACTCACATCTGATCTGGAAGCAGAAAATAAACCAACTAACAACCTGATTGATGATTTCTCACACATTCAATGACCCACTAAGATGTGCTGATTTTAGAACAACATAAAATCCATTTGCAGACACAGGTCACTTGTCACTGCAAAAGTTCAGATTAAAAATATGGACAAGAACATTTCACTAAATGAGAAAATATGAGTGAGAAAAAGAGGGAGAGGGATGCAGCTGCCACCTGCTTTAACTCTGATTTATCAAACACTAGTTTGTTTCAAACCCTAGGCTAGCCTACAAGAAAATAAAAGAAAATATTATTATTTTATGAGAATATAAATATGAACAATTGTACTTCTCAGTGATAATCAGAAATAAAAGCCTGACTCCAAATAAAGAGCCTCCTTCTTGTAAAGGCCTGGTGCCCTCATCAGTTTGTAAATGAAGGCCCCGGTCTTTATTTAAGGATTTACAGTATAGAGGTACTAAATCATCAAGAACATGGTTTCGTTTGCTTTTGTAGCTCTTACTGATACATCAGTGTTACTTTCAGCCTGTTTGATTACCATACAGGAGCTTTAGTTTATACTAAAAGTTAGCATTTTCTCTGGCACAATTCAGTCCTCGTTTACAAAAAGTGTGCTTCGATACAGAGCCTTTACAGGTTAAAAAATGCTTTTTTGTTACTAATGTTTACCCGTTTTCCTTCCTAGGCTCGTGAAAATCGCCCCGCAGTACTACGAGATGAGTAACTTCCCCCAGTGTGAAGCAAAGAGACAGTTGGAGCGCATCATTGCAAAAGTCTCATCTAAGGAACACACTCAGTACTAAGCCAGTTTGCATGTGTTGAAGTGTCTGTGCACAGGATAATGTGAACTTTTGATCTGCCTCTATTTTTTTAGTTTGACAAAACAGCCTCATTTTTTAGTATATTTTTGCATCATTCTACTACTTTTTGTCATTTTTTTAATCCCAAAGGGTTATGCACTACTTAATATGTACTGTAAACAATCTGTTATCAGGTATTTAATCATAACCATTCCTCTTTGCATGATATTTCATGTAAATTGTAACATTCCTCTTATAGACATCCATACTAAGTCCCAGCTTGGGATTCATGACTATTTTTTTGCTTCTTCTGCAGAAACGTCAGTCCTTTGAGAGAAGCTTTTAAACAAACATAATTTATACTGTATTTATGTGAGGGCTTAATGTATTGTTCTCCTGTCATAGAGATATGAAGTGGGACAGCCTGCCCACATCTTCCTGTCACTGTTCAACTTAATAAAAATGACTTTGTAATAAAACATTTTCCTAGTGTCAGCATTAAGCAAAAACAGGATAATCTGCACCTAAACTTTTCACTTAACCCTCACACTCACACACACAAGCGCACTGAGCAATCACGTTTTTGACCTGCTAAATCCAGCTCGTTTCCTGGCTCTTCAGGGAAGTTAAATCTTCTTACTGGGATATTGATAGCTTCAGAAACAGTCGGAGTGAGGGGGAATGTTAATTACGAATGTTTTAGAACAAGATCATTGTGAAATCCCTGCTGTGCTGGAGCCTGTGCTGGCAGTTCTGCTTTGTGTCAGTGCCTCTCCAATGTGGAAGGTAAAGCTCATGGGTTGGAGAAACACAAATTCCACACAGATAACTGTCAGTGACATTACTATGATTTTTATGTAGTTTACTTTTGTCAATTATGGCTGAGTTTTTGGAAATAGTAAAACAAACATCAGTGTTAATTTCATCAATTAAAATTATGACTAAAAATGATTTATGGTGGTGAAAATCTGACAAAAACCAAGTGTAGTTATCATCAATGAGACTAATACGACACTAAAAAGAGGGCTGTTCGAAGTTAAGAATCCATATTTGTCCACTGTGCATATAAGATCTGAAGTATTTTCATCAGTATATTTTAAATTTAAATACTGATTGTGCATTAATATTAATGTATTGCAATGATATTAATTTTACATTTCATCTGATTTAATGAGTTTTTATCAAATCTTCATCAACTAAAACTAGACTTAAGCCATTTAGAAATTACTAAAATATTTTGGAGTTTTCATCAACTACAACTAGACTAAAATATTTTGACATTTTTGTCCTTTAAAACTAGACTAAAATGTTTGGAGTTTTCGTCAACTAAAACTAGACTAAAGCTGTTTAGAGATTACTAAAATATTTTGAAGTTTTCATTGACTAAATCTGGTCTCAAATATTTTGGTATTTTCGTCAATTAAAAATAGACTAAAATGTTTTGGAGTTTTCACTGACTAAAACTAGACTAAAATATTTTGGAATTTTCATTAACTTAAACTAGACTAAAGCTATTTAGAAGTTACTAAAACATTTTGAAGTTTTCATTGACTAAATCTAAACTAAATAATTTTGGAATTTCCTACGATTAAAAATGGACTTAAATGTTTTTTAGTTTTCTATGATTATAAACAGACTAAAATGTTTTGGAGTTTTCGGCGACTAAAAGCAGACTAAAGCTGTTAAGAAATTACCAAAATGTGACTTAAACTGACAGTAATTTTAATCCAAAGACTAACCCCTAATTTCCACATACACCAGTTGTGCCATGCTCCACCGTGCCACGGTTTTGCTCCAACTGAAAACAACCAACCTTGCAAAGGGAGCTTGTCTATTTTGTGCCGCAGCCATTGTATTTGAAAATGCGAGGTCAGATGAAATCTAAGATACCTGCCAAATTTGAGCGCCATAGTGCCTGCCCACTTTTCCGGTGACCATGGTTTTGTAATTGAAATTTGCCATTCAAAGCCCCCCATAGACTTTTCACAAAATCGTAGTTGCAATGCCGTTAATACATGAACCAAGCTAACCAGCTACCTAAGTAGATGTATTGTCTTTACTAAGCTTGCAGCGGTAACGTGTAACACTACTGCGTTAAAGGCATATGTAATGTGATGACTGTATCGTGTTGGTCTGTACTGACACCCAACACTGTATATAACATATAATTTTGTTTTTGTAGTTTCTGTAGTCATTTCAGTGCATAAATTCTACATATTGTACCTTTGAAAAGCCCAAAATACAGACACAGTGAAAGGAAAGTTCTGACAATTTTTGTTTCTTTGTAAAGACAAAGAAATACAACATCAGAGGACCCATGATAAAACATGAGGGTATGACATTTGAGCATATTCTGTTGAAAAAAGTCTCACAAAAATCCATCATCACTCCAGTTGTAATCCGTTATTTCAACATTAGACTCATCCAGTTATGGACCTGTAGTTCCAGCTCTGCTTGCTACATCCCCAGGTGGATAGATTATGCTCCGCCAAAAAGTTGGAGGCATATAAAAGCAATATTATTCTTTTATCAACTCAGTTTGAGCTATACCTTGTCTGGGCACAATGACAAATGCAAATCAAAAAACCCATTCTATTTTCATCTTTCTTTTACATCACCTTTAAAAAAGCAATTTATTTAACAGCTTCTAATCCAAATTTCTTTTTGTTCGGGCCAGTAGCCTTTATGATAGCATAACCTTGCCTTCCTCTGTTCTGCATCTCATATTAACATCAATTGTAAGGGAATATACATAACATTGACCTGAGGATAGAGGCAGAAATGAGCCAGTAAGCATTTTTCACAATCTCTGTAGTGTCTGGAGGTAGGCAGGCAGAGATACAGGACCTGCTAAGGGAGTTTTAAATTAAGCCTGCAGATTGTGTAATATGCTAAGTCAGGAAATTAGCATGTGTGCTTTAATATTTTTGGACTGTTGGGAGTCAAGTTTTTAGATTGGATGGCCTTTTGCTAGGGAACATACAGAGAAGCACTGAATAGTGCCAGAGAGATTAGTCTCTCTGCAAAGTGAAGCCAATAGAAAACCCATTAGTTTGAGCTGATCTGGAAATTATATGGAATTGATCCTGAGGTAAGGACATTTTTTCATGCTCAGTGCAACCCATTGATTCACACTTCCATAATTACTAATGAAAATCATTATGTCTGCAAGTTGTATTTTGTTAGAGCCTGATATGAGGGCACAAGACGGTTGTATGCGGTCTCACTGCTTGTATATTATCATAAGCTGTGTTCCCACCAAAATAAAGAACTTTTTGTCCCACTGGGACTTCTTTTCAAGGGAGTTAAAGGTTTAGCCAGCCTTTTATTGCACACAGTTTTACTGTGAAGATCAGGCAGATTGTGAAATAGTCTTCTGACCGTTGCTGGTTATTGATGGTTCAGTGCTAATAGTCCCACTCCAAATGTATGCTCTTTTAGGAGGGAACTTTTTGGTGGTACCATCAAGTCTGGACTTTAGCACCTACAGGGTACACGTTCTAAGTTTCCTCCCAAGGTCTTGAGTCTTCAAGGAAAGTTTTTTTTTTTTTTTTCCAGTGGAAAGGTACTAAGTACCCTTTCCTGCAGAGGAAGAATCAGTTCTTTGAGTGTTGGAAAATATCTGCTTTTCTAAAGAGAGTACCATACTGCTTGCAGGGACTTTTTTTGGTACCATTAATATCTTGGGAGAATAAGTCCCTGGCACCTAATTTAGAATTGACTCCTGTTTGAAAAAGTGTACAAAGTTCCCCCAAAGTCCCAGGTCTTTAAGTCAAGATTCAGCTTGCAAAGGTACTAAGTACCCTCTGAAGTCCTATAGGTTGTTGGGAAGTTCCTGCAGTGAAAGCAAGTTCCTCTTAAAGTCTTTTGTCCTTGGGAAAAGTTTTGTGGCAGACAAACAGTTCTAGAGTTGCTGTTCCCCTAGCCTTACCCTAAAGGTCCAAATCTAAGAGTAAAATTTAAATAATGTAAAGGAAAGTCCCTTACCTGTAGGGAAGGTTCCTGCTGTGGAAGTGTACAGAGTCACGTATCCTTGTTGAGTTTCTGTTATAAGAACACATTTTTACTAGTCCTGGTACTTTCAGAGTACAGCATACTAGCAGGGACTTTTTTGAGGATTAAACAAAGTTTCTGACTTTATTTAAAATGTGAGCCCTGCAATAGAAATGTACCATGTTCTGTTTAAAGTCCCCTGTCCTGGGGTAAAGGTTCTGCAATGAAAGTGTACAGAATTTTTCCATAACTTCTTTGTCATTGGGAAGAGTTCCTGTTTTGAAAACATTTTTCAAACAGCCCCTGGTGTTTAGAAAGTGGTACACCCATAGAAAGGATCTTCAAGGGGGTAAAATCAAGTAAGATTACGCTCCATGCAGTGAAAGCATACTTTCTTTCTGAGTACCTGTCCTTGGGGAAAGTTCCTGCTGTGAAAGCTTACCATGTTCCTCCTTTAGTTCATATGGGAGGGTTAGTTACTGTACCTTTAGAAAGTACTTACAACCCAAGCAGGTTAAAAATAGAGTCTCTGTGATTTAATTAGACAGTGGTCCCTGCAATGTGAAACACTAGGTTCCTTCAAAAGTTCCAGGCCTTAAAGAAGATTTTTTTGCAGTGGAAAAGTACTAATTCTAAGGGAAAGGTCCTACAGAGACAGCTTATCAAATTCCTCCTTTAGTCCCAGGTCTTCTCAGAAAAATCAAGAGTCCCTGTTCTTTTAGACAATAAGCCCCAAAAGGGGACTTTTAGAGGGTAAAATAAAGTCCCAGTGTATTCATTTAGACCATGATCCCTGTGGTACAAACATACTTGTTGTCTTTGTACGTCCTTTGGGAAAGTTCCTTCAATGGGAGCGTCCAAAGTTCAAGTCAATGAGGAGAGTTTCAGAGTTCACAAAATATGCTTACAACAGTCACTACACTAGTAGCGAGAACCTTTTTTGGGTGTAAAATAAGTCCCTGGGTCTTGATGGTCCTGGTACTTGTGGAAAGTTCCTGTGGTGAAATGTGTCCAAAAAGACCTTGTTTGTTTAGAAATTACATTATCCCAAGGGGTACTTGTAAAGAATAAAAAAGTTGTTGCAGCAAAAAAGTACCAAATTTCTTCTTAAGTTCATAGTTGTTGTAGAAAGTTCCTGTAGGTAAAGTGTGCCAAATTCCTTCCAAAGTTACAGGTCTTTGTAGTCCCCCTGTGGTGGTTGTAATGAGTAGAAGAAAGAATTACTTTACCTTTTTTGCTTTACAAGCCAGAAAGTTTCTGAAGTCATGCATATACTGTACATTTTCCACCCACAGCTCTTCATAACACCCATCTTTGCACCCTGTGCCTGTGTAAGAGGCCATTTTATGTGCCGTTTTGACAGTAACTCACCAAAAAGTAGCAAACACAAACAAATACCAGACAGGTATTGTTCAGCTGGTTTCCAAACAATGTGAATCACCACCTCGCTCCAGCTCAATCTTCCGCCACCCACAGAGTCCGGGATGGTGCCGCATCATCATTTGAGACTGTGGGTAGGGAACTTTATTGCCGAACACCTCAGCATTTCAGGAAATCCATCCCCACACCCATTCCTCCTCTCTTCCCATGCCAACACCTCCCACCCCACTCACACACCTCCCTATACTACCACCAAACGCCCTGCTGCCAATCGGAGCCGAGACAGGTGTCTTATCTCCATCACACAGCACAAGCACAGCCAATCTTCCAGGAAGATGGCGACTGGAATGTGACAAATCCATCTGTCCTGGTTTGAATTTGTATGCTAATTTGAAGTAATAGCCCCTCTGGTGACAGTGCAAGGGAACAATTCAATCATGCCATCTATGACAGTTGCTTTCCAGCCTTCTCTGTGATAGGGGAGTATATGCACGTACTGCCGGGTTAGGCTTGATAAATTGGTTATGTAGGTGAGATGTAGCATGTAGACTGCATGTTTAAAATGGGCTGCCAGTTTGAAATGAATCAACTACTGAAGGCACCTGTGCAGGAATGTGCAGCTGCTACCTGTAGGGAAGAAGAAAACAATATTTGATTTGACCTCATTTATTTCTGCCAGATCGGTAGCTGTCCTAAACTTTCACCCAATTTCACTGAGATATGTGCGAATGATAGAAATCCCCCCGCATAAAATCACACGAAAACAATTGTTACATTGTCACACTGAATTATCTCAGGCTGTTGATTTGATTCTGTGAAAGGCTTTCATGTGTCACTGGGAAGAAGAAGAGACAGATCAGACACAACAGACACAAGTAAATGAACAAGGTGAGCCGTGCCGTATATTCTGGAACAGGGCGGCTGTGTGATTTGTGATTCCTCTTTTGCTTTGGCACTTCCTCTGCACCCCTGCAAATGTATAGCACTCCATAATCTTTAAATTAATCTACAGCACAGGACAGATTATGATCGATGGTGACAGATAAGGCTAAAGAACAAACCGTTCTCCATTTTGCTTGCATCATTCTTTTTCGCTCTCTAGATTAAGGCCTGCTTTTCCTCAGTTTTTTCGCCATATTCCCCTCTAATAATGCATTTCCATTTAAATATGCATCACAATAATCAAAAAGTGGCTAATCATACGACCTTTCTCCACTCAGTGGTAAAACCTATTTGGTACCCGTTTCTTCTACCAAGCCTTAGATGAAACGTATAGACTTTATTATGTGGCATTTAATTACCGACGTCTCTTCTGTTTCTTCACTCTCACCACTACGATAAATTCTCCACAGTTTTCTCCAGGAGAAAAAAAAGGAAAAATGCTCAGCACTGGGCCAATTGACCACACTTCAAACGGATGCACATCATGCGTGGCAAACTTGCTCTGATCAAACAAGAAGGCCATGGAAAGAAAAGTGATGAACAAAAAGGCTCGTCTATCTGCACGGCTCTCCCATCACAGTAAATAGTGTGCTAAAAGACAGGCCTCTAAATGAGCCCTGCTAGCAGCTCTCCTTGTTCAGTTTGCAGAGGACTGAAAGATTTTCTGCGCTCAGCATGGCTGCGCAAGACTAGCAGAATCTGTAGAACATTGCATTAAGGTTTTGTTTTAAGGGCAAATACTGGCATCAAATATGATATACTGCACATCTATTGTTACCTTGAAATAGATTTTCATTTAGGTCTGTTACCAAACGTTGCCATTTATTAGCCTTTAGAGGTAACCCCCCTTCTTTTAAAATTTCTTGAATGACTTTGAATTACAATGGCAATGGTATGGGAAGCCACGAACACTCTCTAATGTTTGAAAAATTGCTGCAAAAGTGGACTCTTGTAGGCCTTCATAATAATTTAGATAAACATGATAAAGTTCCTTTAGGTGCTTTCTATACAGCAGAGACAAAATTCAGCAAAGAACCCTTTTGGGTGCTCTCTAAATAGACAACATTATACAGAATGGCCTCTATGTTGCCATCTCAGTAGACAAATTTTGACAAGGTGGTCACAATTTCATAAAGTACCCTCTAAAGTGCTCTCTAGGTAGACAAAATTTGACAAAGTGCCCTCCTAAGTGCCCTCTGTATAGATTGAATTTGGCAAAGCGCACTCATAAGTGCAGAGGTGTCAAGTAACTAAATACAAATACTTTGTTACCTTACTTAAGTATAAATTTTGGGTATCTATACTTTGCTGGAGTAATTATTTTTCAGCCTACTTTTTACTTCTACTCCTTACATTTTAAAAATAGCCTTGTTACTTCTTTTTCATTTCAGCTTGTTTTCATTCTGGCTTGTCATCTTTCAAAAACACAAATAAAAAACCCCAAAACCTATCCAGATTAATCACGTCGTTCAGATAGAGTGAATTTGATTGTGGTTGGATGAGAAGTATAAACATAATACCATTCTGACACCCTATTGGTTTGTATGCAATCCATTGCACCTGTGTACGCCACAAATCACATCACACTCCAGCAAGGAAATAGCAGACGAATGTAGCCTAGTACGAAGATGTCCATGGCAGAGACTCAAAAGAACTCGAGCAAAATGTCCCAACCAAGCACCAGCGAGGAGGTTGGTAGTACACATATAGGGTTCTTGAATGTATTTGCATTGTACTAAATCACGTTCATTTTCAATGGCCATAAATGTGGCTGAAACAGGTGCATCCCAAATTTCTCAACATTAACATTTTAATATACTATTATAGTCATTATGGCCTTTAGAAAAATGTTTTTTTGGGATGGTGGGGTAGTCCACTATAGGCTCCTGTGGCACAGCCTAGGCTTTTGTCCTTAATGGCATTTTTTCCTCCTTACATTACTTTTACTTTTATACTTTAAGTAGTTTTGAAACCAGTACATTTACACTTTTACTTGAGTACAAAGCTTAAGTTGATACTTCAACTTCAATAGAAGTCTTTTTAAATCCTAGTATCAATACTTCTACCTGAGTAATGAATGTGAATACTTTTGACATCTGTACATAAGTGTCCTCTTTATAGATTAAATTTGACAAAGTGCCCTCATAAGTGCCCTCTTTATAGATTAAATTTGACAAAGTGCCCTCATAAGTGCCCTCTGTATGGATTAAATTTGACTAAGTGCCCTCTGTATATATTAAATTTGACCTAGTACCCTCTGAATGGTCAAAATATGACTCTTCAGTGTTGTTCCAGTGTGCCAAACTTACTTATATGCCCCTTAGTAGACATAATTTGACAATATGCCCTCTTAAGTGACCTCTTAAGTGTAAAATTTAAAAATATTTTATTTTTTAATGATAAGATAATAAATGATACATTTTCCTCCAGGGTTAACCGCCAGGCAGTGGGATGTTCTCTTCTAGTGGACGAAATCTATGAGGGCACGTGTCTAACAGTGGAAAAAATGCAATAAGTACCATAAGCTCCCCTGTATAAATGTTTGTGTCTTTGTTAAATAAAAGGTTAAATAATTCTGAATTCCTTGTCCATCCTCGTCACGATTTCTCTATTTCACTTTAAATGTTTGACAACTTTTTGTGCAATGGTGCCCAACCCACACAAAGAGCAAGTGCATTTTTATCATTTTCACCCTGTCCCTCAAACACGCTGGTTCTTTTACAGTTGTATCTAATTTGTAAATACCATGATGCTATTTAGCCTCAGGCTACATGTATCTTTGCCATGGACTGTGTTACACTTTAAACAATGCAGGTAATTGAAGGTTAAAAAAGCATGAATTTAGCCTATATCAAATATATCCTAACTAGATTAATCACTAAGTACTGACTTTTAAAAGTGAGAGAGACACTCTCTGGTTTGTTGTTTTCAGCTCTGTTCTCACCCTGATGGGATGCTGCTTTGTTCTCTTCTCTTTTTTTCTCACCTAAGACTCAAATATGTTTTGCTCAGTTTGAACCTCTCTGTCCAACCTTCAACCACTAAGGGGATGAGAGATGACTGTTGTTTTAGGGATGCTGTTTGTAAAGGTACAATGGCAGAGCTATGGATTCAAGGAGAACCAACTGACTTCCTAAACCCAAAACTTTGTTTAGTGTAAGTACAACTTTAGGAAATACTTACAGGAAATAAGAAACGAATAACACTTGACAGTCATTAAGTTAGTCAGAGTCAGAAACAGACCAGGACAGAAAAAAAAAAGGGCCCTTGCAGTTGAATCAGACATTCCTCTTTTTCAAAATACTGGTCCAGGTGTGAACACTAGAAGCTTCAGCAAAAGAACACACAAATAACAAAGTCCTGTTTTCAGATGGAAGTAAATTTTGCATTTCATTTGGAAATCAAGGTCTCAGAGTCCGGAGGAAGATCGTAGAGGCACAGATTCCTAAGTGCTTGAAGTCCAGTGTTTTCAGTTTCCAGTATGTGATGGTTTGGGGTGCCATGTCGTCTGCTGCTGTTGGTCCACCCGGCTTTATCAAGTCTAGAGTCAATATTGTCAGCCATCTACCAGGAGATTTTAGAGCACTTCATACTTCTATATGCTGACAAGCTTTATGGAGATTCTGATTTCCTTTGCCAGCAGGACTTGGCACCTGCCCACAGTGAAGCCAAAACTACCAAATACTGCTTTGCTGACCATGATACTGCTGTGTTTGATTGGCCAACCAACTGGTCTGACCTGAACCCCATAGAGAATCTCTAGGAAATGTTGAGAGGAAGATAAGAGACACCAGACTCAACAATACAGACGAGCTGAAGGCTGCTATCAGAGTAACCTGGACATTTCCTGAAGTACTCTTCTTTGTTGTGTTTTGCTGGTCTTGCTTGAACTGTATGCTCAGTGCTCAGCACTGCCCTTATGATTCCTGGTGGTACTGAAATACTTGGCCTGTAAACAAAAACATAAGGCTCCATGGCAGCATAACTTAGCTCTAAGATAGTGCCCATATCATTAATTCAACTTGTTCATAATTTCCCACAATGCAAACTGCATATTGGCTTTATGTGTACATTTAAGCTTGGCAGAGGTGGAAGAAGTGCAAGACTATCATACTCAAGTAAAAGTACAGTTAATCTGGTTAACATTTACTTACGCAGAAGTAAAATTACAGGTCTATAAGTCTACTCAAGTAAAATTAAAATGATTCCCAGGAGCATTTTAGAGAGGCAAAGTCTTTCAGAGGAAAAGATGGGCATAGGTTCACAAAAAAGCAAAAAGCAAAAAAAAAAAAACTGTCTATTTTTGGGACATTTTCAGAAAACATGTTCCTCAGTGTAAAATGGCAAAGATCAAATATCTCACCATCTACAGTTCATTATATCATCTGGAGAAATCTCTGTGTGCAAGGGACAAAGCCAAAAGCCAGTATTGGATGCATGTGATTATCGGCCCTTGGGTGGCTCTAAATTAATAGCAGGCATGATTCTGTACTGGAAAGCACTGCTACACTTTCAGAAAACATTGTCTGTCAACACAGTTCACCTTGCCATCCACAAATGCAAGTTAAAGCTGTATCATGTGAAGAAGAAGCCATACGTGAACACAATCCAGAAACAGCACCATTTTCTCTGAGCCAAAGCCACTTTAAACTGGACTGAGGCAAAATGGAAAACTGTTCTGTGGTCAGATGAGTCAAAATTTTAAATTCTTGTTGGAATCCACAGATGTCATGTCCTACAGATTCAAGAAGAGAGAGACAACCCACCACCAGTTAAAAAGCCCGCCTCTCACATCTGGTGCATCATTGAAAAAAAAAAAAAAAAAAAAAAAATCAAGCAAAGAAGACCAAGGACGGCTGAGCAGCTAAAACACTATAAGTCGAGAATGGGACAACATTCCTGTCCCAGAACTCCAGTAAATGGTGTCCTCACTTCCCAGCTGTTGCAGCAGGCTGTTGTTAAAAGAAAAGGGGATGCTAAACAATGGTAAACATGGCACTAACCCTACTTTAAAAAAAATGTGTTGCTGCTATCAAATTCAAAATGAGCTTATATTTTTCATGAAATGGTAAAATGTCTCAGCTTCAACATCTGGTGTTCTGTTCATGTTCTATTGTGAATAAAATATGGTATGCGATTTACAAATCATTGCATTTTGTTTTTATTAACATTTCAGACAGTGTCCCAACTTTTTTGGAATTGGGGTTGAACAGCACTTTCTCCAAATACACTTATATAAAAACTAAATCGCAGATTTTATAAACTACTCAAACAAGCTACTCAACTGCAAAGTCTTACGTTATTTAGTTTAACTTTATGTCTATAAAGATGTAGGACAATAAAATTCATTGATATCTTGTGTAAAGCTTGTTGTGGACAGTCTGTAATTTTTACCACCACTTGAAAATACAGTGTTTAAACTTTACACCTTGTAAAGCGTGATATAAGATGTAATACTTCGTCTATTTCTTAACAATAAATATGATTTCAATTTATCAAACTTAAGTCCTGTAATTTCTCCTGCCTTCTTTACTTTTAACATGATTGTTTGTTGAAGGTTAATCAATAAAGATCTGGTGAATAAAAAAATAACAACAGGTGAATCTTATTAGCAAAAAGAAAAAAAAAGCTGAAGCTGCTGTTAGCATAACAGTATGTTTAAGTCAGCTATACAGGTGGAAAATAACAACATTGACTTTAACTGAGTGAAATTGCCCTTAAGTGGTCGCTCTTGACCCCGCATTGACTCCTAAAAGCGGTCCGCGGACCAAACTTTGACAACCATTGCCTTCGACAGCATCCCACTTTGTATTTTTATTTTTTTTTTTTGGGAGAAGACGCCCACGTGACGGAGGAAGCAGCAGCCAGCTCACCGCCGCTGCTCGTTTGATAGCTGCACGGCGCCGGACGGAGAAGCACGCGGGGCAGAGAGAGACACAGACACAGAGACGTCGCGTGAAGACAAACCAAAAAAAAGGCACCAACCTCCGCTTTTTTTGCAGGACACGAGCACCGCAGACCCCTCCAACCGACACGGCAGGCGCACACCATGGACGGTTATGCCCGGACCGAAGATGAGCTGTTCTCCTCGTGCCTCCTGAACCTCACCTGGGAGAATTGCTACGAGCAGGTAGGACATCAGGCTGAAACATAACCGCACTACTTTTGTTAAAACTCGCCTGCCTGTGCTCATAATGGAACATAATGGATCTAAAAATTAGTAATGCATCCTTCAAGTTTTTGGCACCGGAGGTGAGTGCAGGTTGTAACTTTAAAAACTTAATTGATGAATAAACGAGGAAGATGCTCCTCTTTTTGCACCTGCTGTAAACTTTTGACATTGCAGTCATAATGAAACTGAAAAGTAGCCGACTGCATGTCTCCACGCTACTTTTCTGTAAGGTCTCCTTCCCGAAACTTCCACATCTCTCTGTAAGGGCTCACACATCCTGCCCTTGGAATCAATAATGAATTAACCTCGTAGACAAAATAAATCTAATGCCAGGAATTCCATAAATAAATCAGAGGCAAACACAAACTTAGCATTCCTTTGAAGAAACTCAAATGCGTCATCTTCAGGATTGTATCTCTCCAGTTGGAGTGAGTGATGCTTTTCACACAGAGATCATAAGACTCGAGCTCTTTCATATCCCTGGTTTCCTGAGACCCATGGGTTGCCAGGTCTGTGCTAAAATCAGGTAATGAAAACTTGAGTTAAGTTTGTAGTTGTACAGACTTGACGCTGACTGCTTTGATCCCAGAGTGTCAGGGCCTATTCTCACACAGCAGAGCAGCAGTGGTTGTCTGCTCGGAGATAATTACCTAATTCCTCCCTCTCCCCTCAAGCTTAATCAGTTCTGCCTTTAAAATACACTTATCGTGCTGTATGAAATCCCTCTTAATTCTCACATTCCAATTTGTGTGAGGAATGTGTGAGGCTAAAGTCATCTGCCACGAGAATGCCAATGAAATCATTCCCTATGAATGCTAAGAGGGCTCCCAGCTACTTAGCAATTTATGCTCAATGATTGATGCCAAAATATTTGTACAGTGATTTTTATGGTAATTTACTTGAATGCCACCATGAGAGCTTGGGATATATGTGCAGGATATTTATTTCTGTTATCAGTATCCAGGTTGCAAAACAGTGAAGGAGGACATTTAAACAATAAATCTCTCGTGGTTTAGTGGGCTACCATTTTGAATTACAAGTAATCACAAATTAAAGAGGATTAGGCTCTTAATGCTTGAGCCTGCGATTGGCAGCGCTAAGAGTCATATTGTATGAGTTATTTAGGCACGGCAAACAAAAGGCACCCCAAACATGATTCAGAATTGCAAAGTCATTGTGAATGGCTTTTTAAAATGTGCAACAATTAAGCCTCAGCAGTTTCTGCTACAAAATGGATTTTGGCTCATCAGTTGGGAGCCGCACACTTACAAACTTAAGACAGTTAAATCCACAATGAAGAATTGACTAAGCAGCAGAGATTTTGGCTGTGTTCACAACCATCCCTTTTGTTTGGCGTGGATACAAGGGGGTTTAAAAATAAAAGTTAACAGATTTAGTTTTTGGTTCTTACAGCTACTGTGGCGAACTTTGGGTTTGTCTTGATCTCCCAGACTTCTGTGGGCAAATTGATCGCTTATCTTTTTTGCTAATCCTGCCTTTTAAATGTGTAAGAAGCGTTTTGTAACAAAAAAATCTCATCTTGCTCGCTTCCAATCACTTCAGATTTATATCACTGTCCGGGAATCTTTGCTGTGGAAGATGTAAACAAAGGCTGTTTTATGAACTGAATTGTCTGACTCCATCTCAGTGGTAGTAACAGACATTTGAAATCATTTAGTATGAATAGTCGGTCTAGTCTGATGGGCTTATTTGCCTTTGTGGGTCAACAACAAGCATCGGTCTTATCCTTGTTATTGGTCGCACTTGTATATAAGCCCCGCTGTGTTTTGGGCCTCTCCCTGAGGTCAGTAAAGGCTTCCTGTTTGATGTGCAAAATGCAGTTTCTGTGCTGCTTTGTAGCTCTTTTTGTATCATCTGTTTTAGCCATCAAGAGTTTGCACCTCTGCTAACCTGCAGTGACTGTTATGAAGTTATTCTACCAGCGCTACTCAAGGTTTATTTACATATGAATTCAACCCAGTTTTCTTAACATGGAGGACTATGGCTTTACAAAGGAGAAAAGGTGTTAAAAAGTGGCCCCAACCTCTGCCAACTTGCACAGATCAATATGGCAATACCAGCCCAGTTGATAAACATATGCCATAGGAAAATAATGCGGCGTGAACAGATCAGCAGCCAGTGTTCACCTGTTGTCTAATCGATTGACTGCTGCTATCTGGTACATCTAACTGGTGATCAGGCCTGCCCACAGATTTGGCTTGGCCCCTGACAAACCCAGAGAACAGGGACCTCCACAGTTGTGATTTATTGATATCAAAGCATGTGTGTTGGATCTGTAGAGTTGGTGCTAGCATGCCTCCTGGCTAACTGTTACCTCATTTTAAAACTGAAATGTTTGTCAAACTATACTTGGGTTCTGATGCTGAAACAATGTATTCGTGCCACCTTTTTTCTTCCCATTTTGCATCATTTTTGCAACTTTATAGTAATTTTTGCAACATTTTAACCTCTCACTTCACCACCTTTTCCTCCCACTTTTGCCACTTTGAACCCCTTTTTAGCCTCTTAACCTTTTTTTTTTTTTTTTTTTTTTTTTGCCACTTTTCATCCCATTTCACCACATTTTGGGTCCACTTTTGCAACCTGAAAGCAATTTTTTTTGCCACTTTTCAACATTTTCCACTACTTTTTCTTCCCAAGTTTTCCAGTTTGAACCAATTTTTGTCCCTTTCTGCTGCCTATTGTCTCTTTTGACCCATTGTTGCCACTATAGACCCTTTTCACCACTTTTTAGGCCCATTAGTTTATGCCAATTGAAACTTAACATACTCTTTTAATGCCATCTTTGCCACTTTAAACCGTTTATAGCCACTTGAACACCTGTTCACCATTTTTTTGGCAGTTTTTGTGACTTTTAACACTTTTTGCATCTTTCTGCACATTTTTTGCCTCTGTTAACCCATTTTTACTACTTTTAGAGCCCTTTTACACCACCTTTTCACTCAATTTTTGCTCGGTTTAACCCATTGTAATTCTGTTTTAAGTCAAGCTGTTTACATATTTAGGTAGGCTGTACACAACGGCAGAAATAGATTTGAAAAATCTTGCTTTAACAGTAGTGGTTATTATTCAGGTTAAAAATGAAATATGGTTATGAATGCTTAACTTTACAATGGACCATGATTCTGCTGGCCTGTGGGGCCCCCAATTTGGCAGGGCTCCAGACAGCTCTCCCTTGTATTGTATTGTATTTTGAGCATACAACAACTTTCCCGGTCTTTTCTTGCCCCTGTCTCAACTCTTTTGGAATGCATTGAAGGCATCAATTCAGAATCTGTATTGACTTCCTAAAAATACAATAAAGTCTACAGGTTTGAAGATTACTCATCATGTATTTTGGGTGAAAAGGCTTTGGAAATTGTATTCTGTTTTATTCACATTTCTCATAACATCCCAGTGTTTTTGGAATTGGCGTTTGTATTAATGATGTTGCTGATGGTCTGGTTTGCCTTTGTAGTTCATAAGAAGATTTTTGTTTCACAACCAGCAGAAACTCCACACTGAAGCTTTAACCCTCTGAGGACAGCGTTATCATATACGACAAAGTTAAATCACTTTAGCGCTTTAAATTGTTGTTTTTTTCCCTCTGAAAGCCCTCCGTTGTGCCGTTCTATCCATGTTTTCATAGCTCTTACAGAATGTTTTCTAGCAAGCCTGGAGCTTGGCTGACTTTCCAGGGTCTTTAAAGATTAAATCCACACCAGTCATGTTTTTATTCATTTCTAATCCATTTTTTTGATTGTTCCTGCAATTAGCCGGTTGGCCTGCCGCCATATTGTCCGTTTGTATCCCATAATGCATTGCAACTGGGCTGGGACAACCAATGTCAGGCTGCTTCATCATCACGTCATGCTTTGCCAAATTAAGCATGTGCACGGACTTAAAAACTTAAGGAGGGCCTGAATGACTCATAATAGAGAGAAATAGACTAAGAGAGGCTGTGATTTGTCTCTCTTTGTCATTGCAGGGAGGAACTGCTTGAAATAATGACCATAATTCCCCAAAACACAAGGACTTTTTTTGTAAAAATGTGAATTTTAGAAGACTTTTTGTCACAAGAAGTTTAATTTTTAATTCCTTAAGACATGGGAGAACAAGTTTCTGCAAAAAACTCTAGTATTTAATGCTTACTATGTTAAATACGTAGAAATCTTTGATTTGTAATTTCCGATTACTTTTTTCTTTTGTATTTATGGTCCCATAGCTTTTTCAAAACTCAGGTGACATTACTATAACACACGTATTCTGAAAGCCCAGGTTGTCCTGATAAAAAGGGTGTTAAGAGCTCAACTATGCAGCACAAGTTTGATGTTTTACAATCTTTTTGAGACAAAAAGTCCAGGGGAGACAGAATAGCTGCAAAAATAGCTTAGGGCTCTTTAAAGTGCCATAAATATGTACACTCTAAAATTTCCCTTCTAAACAGTCTTAAAAATTGTTGTATCATCATACTCCTGTGTCTTAATGCCAGTTTAAAACACTGCACATATAAGTCCAATGATTTTAATTAATCTTTTAGATCAAGCACGAAATAAGTAAGATGTCTTTCTTGCCTTTATTCCATAAATGTGCTCCTCTCTGTAATGTCAGTGTTGATTGAATATCTTCTCGATTTAGCATGTTGGTCAGACCCAACAAGCAGCCTGCATTCAACTCAACATTACAGTCTTTAAACTTGTCAACAGTGAAGCACAGTCCTGTCAGTCTGAGATATGCTACGTCTAAAAATAACAAGGAGAAATTTGAAAACAAGACATGAGTTTAACTATTGTGATCATATTTCTAACTTTTTGAGCAAATCTTTGGACTGTGCAGTCAGTAGTTGCATGTGTCTTTACATTCAAATCTGCTTTCTGGTTTCCAAAAACGTCTTGTGTGTAATCTCCCAAATTCTCTTTGATACAGTCTTTCCCTTCCTGGTAAATAAAAAAGCTGAACCTTTTGAAAGCAGGTCATCTGCTTGACCAGCGTGTTGTTAGCCATGCACATATCCTCCCTCGCCCTCCCAGAGTCCTACGGCGGGCGGGTAAATAAATAAATAAGGAAGTAAAGGGAAATGTTGACACAGCCTGTCCTTGTGGCCAGATTATCCACTCATGCTTGAGCGCTGGGTAAAGGCCCTGCATTATTCAGCCTTAGACACAGAGATGGGGGGGAAAACTGTGGAAAAGCTGGCTTTTGCCGCAGGAGTGTTTGGTGTGTGAGCGTGTGTATTTTGGGGGTAAGTGCCTTCCCTTTTCAAAGAGCAGACATGGGGATAACTGAAATGCGTGGGGTGGAGAAGATGATGTCTTTGCTTAATTATCAAATGAACTCACTGCCTCCCACTTAACTCCGTCTCTCTTTCCTTTTCCACCCTCTGCCTCTCTCGCACTCCACTCGTCAGGCTTCTTGAAGGCTGCTGTCTGTGGTGCTGAAAGTTTCATCACACATTTTTTTGTGCCTGTCTTTTTTAGAATTCCAGCCTCCAATCCTCTGCCCTGGCCGCCGCCGCTCTTCAAAAGCAATGTATTCAGTTTGTCTGGACAAAAAGCGTGCCAGCACTTGGCAGTCCAGCTCAAAAGGGCGAAGCCTATCATTCAAGACGTTTAAAAAAAAAAAAAGGCTGCAGGTAACACGGCGTGCTCTCAGAAGCAGTAAGGACTAATGCACTTTTTTATGTCTCTGCTTCTGCCTACAGCATGTTTCATCACAGCCAGGCTCAAGTTACGTTCGTCCTCACTCAGTGGCTCGGTTAAATGAAAGCTCCTTTGTGCGCCTGTTATGTACAGTATTTGATCCATGCGAGTCACTTCTCTGTCTGTGTAATGAGTCTGTAGCCTGAGTGGATTTATTGGACGCTAGAGAAGGGATTAAACATTAAAATGTAGTCATTTTTGGCAGCATTTTACTGTTGTTTCTCTTCACGTTGGCAGCCAGATATAGATTTATGCTGACTGACAGGTGATTAGATTAAAGATTAATAGCTTCAGTGTTGGTGGATTTGCAAAGTTTTCCATAGAAGTTAGGCTCTTTATATCCCCACCTTTACAAGAAAAGTAACATTTCTAAAGGAGGTACATTGGAGCTGCTTTCAGTTTTTTTTTATTATTATTGTTAAATTGATGTAGAAATCTTCTTGACTGTTAAAAGAACAGATTTTTAAAGGCCAGATCATTTGTAAGAAACAATTAAAATCGTCAAAAGTCAAAAATCAATGAAGAGGACCAGGTTTGGTTGTAGTGCCACTTCAGTGCCACCCCTAATTTGGTGAGGTGAAACTTCCCAGCATGTGTGCAGCATTTTTAAGTGGGAAGATGGTGAGGGATTTTTTCTTTTGCACCTAACTCTTACTGGTTGGTTGTATCAGCAAGGCATTGGTTTTCAGGAAACATACTGTATGATATGGTCCATAAACAGACCATATCCTTATCCACGGTTGTTTCCTCAGACTGCACAAAAAGATGGGCAACATAACAGCTGCCCAGAAGAGAGGCAAAGACATTTAGAGCTCCCTCAATGACTGTGCTCTGCCTTTTCCAAATTGAACACTGACAATGTAAATTCAGAATACGAATAAATTCTTCTCAATGGGATTTATGTTTTACAGCCACTGCCGATTTACATCCAAGTGTTCATTTTTCTGAGAAGTTAAATTTTGATTACTTTGTCGTTGATATACAAAGAGTATAACTCCATGATTGGCAGTCTTGTTAAATTGTAAGTGATACTGTTTGCACCACATTCAGAGATTAGATGAGGGAGTGTAAGAAGCAAAGGTGAGAATATGATAAGAGTATGCAAACTAACTATTACTGTGAGTTTCTTGGGAAAACTGTTTTTATTAAAGGTGAGTTTTGGTCGGCATCATCTGCTACATTTCAGTAAGAACACATGAATGTATCAGAGTAACATTCAAGTGGTACAATATATTAACCTAAAATACAATTTTACATTTGTTACATGAAATACATTTTGTTTGTCATACTTGTGTATGCACAATTTTGAATTTTAAGACTTACTAAGATCTTAGGACTTGTACTTCTGGTTAATACATACATGAACTGCCAAAGGTCTACAGTTTTTATGGATGAAATCTACTGCTGCACAATTAATCTCATCTCAATCACGATTTCAGGAACGTAATTACGAAATTGCGTGAAAGTCTCCAGTTATTTTTGTATAAAATAGTACTTGAAAGGTTTACAAAAATATCTGCAGAAAGGCCTTTAAGTTCACAGTGGTGCTACTATTACATTCTGTAGAAATACCTTTATTTCCAAAAAACAGGTAAAACTTTTTTTTTTTTAAATATATTAACTTATTTTGATAGTAGTTCTATAAAAATGGAACTTCTTTATTGACCAAGCAAGTAGACTTATGATACCATAGATATATTACATTCTAATAGCAATATTGTCCTTTATAATGGCACATTATTGCCATATTGTTTGGCACTAATTAAAAACAAATCCACTATGCACATTCATCTTTAGAAATAGAGATACACTATAGTGCCAAAAGTATTCACTCACCCATCCAAATAATTGAAATCAGGTGTTCCAATCACTTCCATGGCCACAGGTGTATAAAATCAAGCACCTAGGCATGCAGACTGTTTCTACAAACATTTGTGAAAGAATGGGTCGCTCTCAGGAGCTCAGTGAATTCCAGCGTGGTACTGTGATAGGATGCCACCTGTGCAACAAGTCCATTTGTGACATTTCCTTGCTCCTAAATATTCCACAGTCAACTGTCAGTGGTATTATAACAAAGTGGAAGCGATTGGGAACAACAGCAACTCAGCCCCAAAGTGGTAGGACACGTAAAATGATGGAGCAGGGTCAGCGGATGCTGAGGCGTATAGTGCGCAGAGGTCGCCAACTTTCTGCAGAGTCAATCGCTACAGACCTCCAAACTTCATGTGGCCTTCAGATTAGCTCAAGAACAGTGCGTAGAGAGCTTCATGGAATGGGTTTCCATGGCCGAACAGTTGCATCCAAGCCATACATCACCAAGTGCAACGCAAAGCGTCAGATGCAGTGGTGTAAAGCACGCCGCCACTGGACTCTAGAGCAGTGGAGACACGTTCTCTGGAGTGACGAATCGCGCTTCTCCATCTGGCAATCTGATGGAGGAGTCTGGGTTTGGCAGTTGCCAGGTGAACGGTACTTGTCTGACTGCATTGTGCCAAGTGTAAAGTTTGGTGGAGGGGGGGATTATGGTGTGGGGTTGTTTTTCAGGAGCTGGGCTTGGCCTCTTAGTTCCAGTGAAAGGAACTCTGAATGCTTCAGCATTCAGAGATTTTGGACAATTCCATGCTCCCAACTTTGTGGGTACAGTTTGGGGATGGCCCCTTCCTGTTCCAACATGACTGTGCACCATAAAGGTTCATAAAGACATGGATGAGAGAGTTTGGTGTGGATGAACTTGACTGGCCTGCACAGAGTCCTGACCTCAACCCGATAGAACACCTTTGGGATGAATTAGAGTGGAGACTGAGAACCAGGCCTTCTCGTCCAACATCAGTGTGTGACCTCACAAATGCGCTTCTGGAAGAATGGTCAAAAATTCCCACAAACACACTCCTAACCCTTGTGGAAAGCCTTCGCAGAAGAGTTGAAGCTGTTATAGCTGCAAAGGGTGGACCAACATCATATTAAACCCTATGGATTAAGAATGGGATGTCACTTAAGTTCATATGTGAGTCAAGGCAGGTAGGCGAATACTTTTGTCAACATAGTGTCGTTTGAGGAGCCCAGAAATTTGGAGGGAACTATGAATTTCCAGTTGAAAGGAGCCACTTGAGGTGGTTTGAACATCTTATCAGAAGGCCTTCTGTGTGCCTACCTTTGGAGTTCTACTGGGAGGCGACCTGGGGGTAGACCCAGAAAGCGCTGAAGGGACTGTTTATCCTGTCTAGCCTGGGAATGCTCTGGGATACCCAGGAGGAGTAGGACAATGCTGCCGGGGAACGGGATATCTGGGTTGACTTGCTTAGCCTGCTATCATCATGACCCGGCTGCAGCTAGGTGGGAGACGATGGATGGAAATATGGATGGGTGGATGGAGGGAAGGAAAGATGAATCGATGGATGCATGGAAGGATGGATGGAATTGGTCTGGACAAAGCAGTATTGGTAAATCCTTAGCATCCATATAAGGAATGTTAAAGGATTTCAAGTAAGCTTGATGCTGCCGTATGATGGAAGTTCCTTTTGAAGGGTTAACATTTTTCATTTTGCAATGGCACAAATTTTAAAGTAAGAGATGATCTATTTAGCGGTGGCTTAAAGCTTTCAGATTTGCTACAGTCACTTTCTGCTAGTAGTACTGCATTGCAACCAGACACCAGTGAAAATTATAGAAAAAATACTGTGTATTCAAGATGAGATAAAAGTCTCATAAACACTTTGAATTTTTAAAAGAAATGATTATTCATATATTCAGAAATCATGACCATCCATCTTTATTCAAAGTCTGGCACACAAAGCTGCTTGGAAGCAGTGATGATCTGCTCCAGGCTCCATAAAGTCACAGAGCCTGACGTCTGTAACGGTTTCAGAGCCTGGTCTGCTTTGCACCGAGAACTACTCCCACCTCTTACAACTACCCCCCAAAGGAGTGTATCTAATTTCCATGTTGGCACATCTTTTCTTTAATCAACAAGTGTGTATCTGCTGAACACCTTGCTTTTCTGATAGCGACCCACAGGAGCAGGGCCCGTTGGCAGTTTAATGAGAAGCGTGTTGTTCCCTTGCAACATATTGCCAAGATATGGATGGGTAATTATCTAATCAAGACTTTGTGAAAGTGCTGCTACTTTACTCACCGCTGACCTGCTAACAGTCTGCCAGAGACTTTACTGCAGATATTTATACTCTCTAAAATTATCATAAAGCAACTTTTTGGCACGTTAGCATATTGTTTAAGGTTTCTAGGGGTTCATTGAAGAAGGGTGTAGCTTATATATTATGTACTTGGATGTAAAAGCTAAATGCATTCATAAGAAGGAGCTTGTGTTCAAATACAGTACTTTTGCTGTTGCTTAGTGGGATGGACAGTGGGTACTATTGAGAAATGTAAATTTAACAGACAGGTTTTGAATAATTCAAACAGCAAAACCAGAGCAACATGGCACTTGGTACTTAGTTATATACAGACATGCCTATGCCCAAGTGCGATGTGATGCTCAGTTGTAGCTGTCTTGTCTCCATGGTCATCTTTAAAGATTTAGCAGAGCAGTGGGAGTACAAAGAGAAAAAAGAGGAGCTGGGTTTCTGAGCAGAGAATAAAAGAGGTTTGGTGCTCACATTATAAATACAAATGTACCCAAAGCACACTTGATTTCAATCCCAAAGGGAAATGTGAACCACCAGAGGGAGCAACAAGCTTTGATTTCTTATGGAGCAGAGAAATTAGTCATGGCATTAGTTAAATGTAGTGTTAAGATTTTCAAAAGGAGGGGCCTTTTAACTCCTCCATATCTGATGAATACATATTGTGTTTTGGTTGATTTGAAAAAGGGTTAATGTAATATCTTTGAGCTACATTTTCAGTCTTTATTACGTCCCCGTGAGGTGCTTATTTCATGGATAAATTAACGTAATCACAATAATAGCCTTCAGAGATATTCATCTTGTTTTGTAGCCTCCTCGCACTGAGCTGTCTGAATCAACATCATAACAGAGGCAGCGCCGACACTCCAGACTGCATTCTTTGATTATGTGTGGGAAAATGTCTTCCTCACCATTGACAATCTGTTGATACCTTTGCAAAATCTGAGATGAAAGCGAATGCAGCTTAGACAGTGAAAAAATCCTCGCCTTCTCACCGGGAGGTAAAAGTACTCTCACAAACATTGAATTGTACATCAGAAGTGTTATCAATTCCACCTGAAATGGAGGGGGCCCCGTTGGCAGAGCTGAACCCCCCCGTGCTTTTGATCGCACCAGCAGCGCCTGTAAACAAGTATTTTCCCATCTCCCTCTCTGTCTGTCTCTCTGCTTTCCTCGCTCCCTTCTCTCTCTCTTTCTCCCCCACCAAGGTGTCTAGAGGGGGAGGTTCCTTTGATTATCTCCGCCGTGGATTAATTGCTTTTCTTAACCTCTGCACAGACGTGCTCCTACACCGCCCCGGAGCCTGCCGCACGCGCCCAGATGGACCCCTGCCAGGAGAAAAACAAACCACACCGCGCTTCTATCTCCCACCTTCTCTCAATTACTGACCTTCATCCTTTCATTTCAGCTCGGATGTTATCATCGGCATTATCAGTGTATTTACTTTGTTTGTTTAGCTGCTTACTTGGCGCACTGCAGCATTCGTGGCCGTATTTTAAGGCAGACTGAGCACGTGTGAGAGGTGTATTAATTTCTGGGAAGAGGTACAGCAGTAGATGAGATGAGTATGTGTTGTCAGGTAAGTGTATTGTGTGTCATAAAGTGGCTACAGGTCACCATGGAAGATGGAGGGGCAGTTTTTATGCAGGAATATTATTACAGCGCCTTTTTTTGGACTGTCTCTACTCCATGATTAAGTAGATTTTGGCCTTGAGATGTGCTGGCCAAGCAATTTCAGTCACGTTTCCCTTTTTTCTGCCCAACCCTGAGTGCTCTTTTCCATCTCACTTTGCCTTTGACATGTATGTGCATCACGTCTCTGAAAAGGTCCCAGCCCCTGCCTCCAAACGCTATCATAAAACCAGCTTGGCACCTTCAGACCTTGGCCTTTTTTTCTGTAGGACTCCCTAAAAGCACATCTCTATGATTTATGCTCTATCTTCCACATGCAGACCACCTAGTGTACCTTTTGTACATCACTGGGCTAAAATGTTAAGAGGACACCTCAGTTTGATTGTTACAGTAGTAAAGAAAGTTTTAATTGAATTATTTCCCTGTTGTTGGTTACGACAGAGTTCAGTTTAGATGTGAAGAAGTTTCATTTTTAGCCTAGAGTTGTTGGCAGAGAAGAGTTGGAATGAATAACCTTTCTATTCTCTGACAGAGTTTCATAATCCACAACTCACACTTTCTGGTCTTGGTCTCACTCCAGTTCATCATTTTTATCTCACTAAGTGAATCCACACAACTTCTAACTTGAGTTTTGCATGACTGTTTATGACATTACTGTAAGTGGCTGTAGGGATATTTTTTTTTGCAAGTGTAGCCTAATTGGTTCAGGTGTTTGATACAGAGAGCACTGTGGGGCTCCAGTCTTACTGAGATGAGACAGCCCACACATTAACGCACACGCTCAGATACACAAATGCAAAATCTGCATGAGACATGAGCAGACACATAATGTGCACACTGACTCCCTCATTCACTCTCTAACAGGCTAGACTCCCCGGACTGCGCGGTACAGTGTGCCGTTGCTGATTTTCCCCATCAGCAGAAAGCCGGGATGAGCTGAGCTAATTGAGCTGGGAGGCCCGGCGGGGGGAAACAGGGCCCCTCTCTACGCACCGGCTCGTCACTTCCTTTCTTTATCCAGCCACCGCTGCGTCCAAAGTCCCATATCACCAATCTGTGCCACACAAAGGAAAGTAGATTAATGCATGATTCAATGTTTCAATAAGACCAGATGCATACTAATGTGATCAAAATTCATGCTTATACGTGACGTTAGATCATAGCAGTGTTTGAGAGGGATACAGTCATACGGTTCATAATATGATGCACATCATGATACTGAGTTCATGAAACCACTGTATTGAAAAATGTTTAACTTTATAATTTTTGTAAACGTTAAAAATTTGAAGTGAGGACACTCAAATTCGTGCCACTTCTGTATTTTAGGTTTGTTGTATGACAGGCCACTGTGTTATAAACCTCCAGGCCAAATTTCAGTCTTGAAAAACATCTCTAAGTTTATAAAATTAAGCTTCAAAATCATGAAAAATGAAGAAGTAATATCTGCTCCAGGATAGTGCGTGTCAGTTGAATGAGCTGAAGCCATACCCACCCACAAGACAGCCCTCTCAAATTTAAATAAGACCGGGTTAAAACCATTTGGCTGATTGCAACTATCTGGAATGCCTGTTGAAATGCCGGACAGGGGAGAGAAGTAGCTCTGCCTGCTCTCCTGAACAAGATATCCACAGTGCTATAGACAGAGCATGATGTCAGTGGAGGCCCACTGAGCTCCATAAACCGCATTAGATGTCTCTGACCTTCTGTTGATGCAACTCTGTAGGGTTCTGAAAGTAGAGTCACTCAGCCAGTCAGGCAGGCAGTCAGTCACATACAGACCCATGTGTAGGGCTGACCCCGGTGGTGCGCAAAAAATGCAATAACCTGAGTGAGTGGAGGTAGACCCTCCGTTTAGCAGTTCCAATGATCCTATCCAAGCCTTTGTAGCCTGGAACTTGGGTGACTTTGGCATTTAAAGATTAAATCCACACCAGTAAATCCAATATTGAATGTTGTTTTATCCATTAAAAAAAAAAAAAAATCCAATTCAATAGTTTCTTCTGCTAGCTTAGCATTAGCACCATCTTGAGTTCCCAAAACAGATGTCACATGGGCTGTGATAACCAATGACTGGCTGTTCCATCATCTTCTCATGCTTTGCGAAACAGTGCATGTGTGTTCACTTAGAGACTGGAGAAGAGGGCCTGGATGACTAATAATGGAGAGAAAGAGACACAGAGAGACTGTGATGTGACAGTAACTGCTTTGAATAACGGCTCATAAACAGACAATATAAAAAGCACATGAACTTTTTTTTGTAAATGTACATATATTTTGAAGACTTGATGTCACAGAAAGATTTTTTTTTTGGTCCCCAGGAGATGGGAGAACAAGTCCGTGCACAAATCAGGTACTAATTATTATCCTTTACTGAGTGTCAAAATCTTTGAGTTTTAATTTCCATGTACTTTGTCTTTGTCTCTACCGTCAGTAACTTTTTGAAAATTCAAGTGACATTACTGCAGCACGCATATTCTTAAAGCCCAGGTTGTCCTGAGAAAGGATGTTGACAGCTTGACTGTGCACCACGACAATGATGTTTTAAAAGCTTTTTAAGACCGTAAGTCCAGGTGAGACAAAATGGTTGACTAGCTTGGGGCTTAGAGCATTAAGAGGACGATGAAGGTTTCTACTCCTCAGCTTTTTGGACATATTTTGGACATTTGGTGACATTTGTATTTTTTCTACAGTATACAGCTGTTTATGGATAAATAAAGATTTTCCCTTCCAATCTACAGAAGACTAAAGTAGTATGAGTGGTGTCTGATACAGGTCCTGCAGCCTAGCAGAGAGGAAAAAGTCTGCTGGTGCATGCTCCTTGGATGCACTGATCGCAACTTGATGTCTCATGTTAGATTACAGCAGCACCTCTCTTTCTATCCCTCCCTTCTTTGTCTCTTGTTATGAGACCGAAACAGATTAAAAAATATATATATATTTCCTAACCCTCAATTCTTCAAGATTAAAGTAGACAAATGTTAGGGTGCCCTCAGCTGGTTTAAAAGGAGAATTGCGTATTTTTCAAAGTGATCTAAACTGTCCATCTTTGCATTGATTTATAAAAGTAATTTAAGGTGTTTTTACACCCCTAGTTGTATGTGTTTGTTTTACTTTAAAGTCCACAGTGGCAGGTAATACGGTAAATAAACTCTGAGCTCCCACATACATGCCCATGGTGACAGGCCATTGTTTTCCAGCTACATCTAAACAGAATTACAAGCCCAAATGGACAAACTGCATTGTCTGCCTCACAGCAGACGAGCCGACAACAAAAGCAGATTACCTGTTCTATTTGAGGGATATTAAGATGTTACATGGCATCCGATGGGCCCTCGGAGGCCCGTCATAAAAGCCACAGCAAGCTGTTGAGACACAGCCTCAGAGTTGTTTCCATCTTTTAGCTGCACTCGGGGACTGATTATGGTCAAGCAAACGGCCTTTACCTGGAAAGTCACTTTCACTTTCTCGTCCACCATTTGTTAGTATGGCTAATGTCTCATTAAGTCCCTCATAGGGGAAATGATGTGCTCTTTGGGTGAAGGTTAGGCTCTCGGCTTATCATGAGACAAAAAGAGAGACTGATTATGGCGTGCCTTAGCCTGCGTCTCTCTCAACAAGTCCTATTTGTGCTACTGCTGGAGCTGCTTCATTACCCGTAATCTATTAGCTCTCCCTCCTCCTCCCCCGAATAAAAGTTGAAACATTTGGGCTAAATGATGAATGCTTGATCACTTTAGCGTGGTGCTCTGCAGAAAGGAGTGGACGAAAAAGAAGGAGGGGGGTAAATTTTACATTATCAAGGAGATAATTACAAAGCAATCATAGGCTGTTTCCGGTAAAGTGGTAAACAAGCCAAGGGCTTGTGCTCTTTTCCCAAGAATAATTAAAAGTCGCTTTGCATTCTATGCATCAGTGTCCTTTCCTCCACTCAGCGGCCACCTCTTGGCATAATAAAGCTGGCTGAATAGTAACAAAGGGGAGGGGTCCTCTGCAGTGATTTGAATGTTTTTGGACCTTTTTATCTGCATGCATCTTCTGCATTAATCTCTTTGCATTTTTGTATTTTCTTGATATTTTCCTGTTGCAAACAGGCAATCCTGAACAGCTGAGAGTCGATGTGTCACAAGTAACAAGTTCATTCATTGATTGGCCATATCTTGAGAAGATGGGGAATCACCAGCAGAGATGTAGGAATATCTAATGTGGCTGAATTCTCAACCATGGACATTGCAATCAACTTTTACTTCAGGTGACAATAAAAATGGAAAGTCAAGGGTAAAAACAAGGCAGCAAGATCATTTAACCCATAGCGTCTTGAGACACTCTAGCATACTAAATCTCTTTAGAAAGGCCCAAATATTGTGGGTTTTTTGTATTATCACCTCCCTGTCTCAGTTTACAAGCCATGTCTGTAACTTTAGATGCCCCTAGGCTATGTCAAATCACAGTGCTGACATGTAGTCATTACTCCACTTCTAACAACACTAGAATCAGTCAATTATCCGTGAAATCGATCAACATAACCCCACTGCCACTCATTTAAAAGAGCCAATCAATCTGCATGAGCCTTTTTCTCTATTTTCACTGCTGTGTTGGGTGCCGCAGGTTGGCCCATGATGGATCTCTTCGAGTGACAGTCCATCTTCTGATTTATGGTTGTTTATCGCTGGTGTAAGGCTCGATTTGACCCCTTCGCCACTTCCCATAATGCCTGTAATGCCGCACACTGAGTTGCGTGATTGCCTCTCTGACCCAGGTGTCATCAGGATGTAGAATTTAACATGACCACCTTTGAATGTTTGCTCTCTAAAGCTCCTAACTTTGACTCCTGAATTGTTAAGTTGGGATGTTCTCAACTCCACTGTGACTTCATTACTAAATGAATCAGCCCATAATTCCACATCGCCACCTGATAAATGCAGCTGCGGCAGTCTGAGAGGCAACAGAGGTTGGTTGGGGAAAGGGGGACACGGCGTCCTCCCTACCTGATGACATGCAAGGTTTATCACGTCCAGCAGAGACATGGTCACCTTACCCCGGGCCTCATTGTGACAGCCAGCAAGTCACTAGAGAGCACCATTGGAAATCAATAAGCCCCTGCTCTTTAATTGTTAGAAAAAACGCTTCCCTGTTTACAGCATCACATCATCAGTCAGGACAGCCTGACTTTCACTTCTTTTTACCTTTTTCTCCTCCTCTAACGCTCCTCGCCTCTCAGGGATGTACTCGTTGGCTGATTGTTGGCCAGATTACGTAACAGAAGCTGGCTGATTCTTATTTTGGAGAACCTGCTTGATATGTATACAGAGAGCTTTTCTGATTAACTTCAGGGCGCTTAAGGCATTTGTGTGTCTTATCTCGGTGAGTGCTTCCTGCGCTAACAGAGGGCATGTGCTCTCTCGTGTCCTCTGTTGACTTCAAGGTGCAACCGCTCTGCTGTGAGTGGGCTATGTGCTGCGTGAGAGATCAGGTAACTTCAACTGAACTGCAACCACCCAGCATTTCCTCACACATTTGTGCATCATTTTCAGGCCTTTCAACCAAATTGTGAGGTATGGTGGTTTCAAAGTCTTGTTTCTTTAATATGATGCCAAGATTAAGTCCATGATAAGTCCATGATCCAACTAAATTAGATGGGAATTTCTTTTTCACTCAGTTACATATTGTTATATTTAATTTTTCTTTTTTTAAGGAAAATGGCATCTTAAGCCCTGATCCTGGGGGTCTCTGATAATCACAGAGGACACCTGTGTTTTTAATCCTGTGCGTATCAACCTTGTCTGTAATTTATAAAGTAAAAATTTCAGCCAGAGGTCAACCGGCAATACTTACCCTGTGCATATGCATCTTTTTAATAGAGGATGGTGATGTTGTTTTTGCTCAGCCTGCACAACTTTTTTCTGCATCTTTTTATGGTCAATAATAATAGTCATTCATGTCTGAATGACATACAGTGCTGTGATAAAGTTTTTTCCTTTTTAACTTTTGTTTTTTTGCACATTTGTCACACTTAAATGTTTCACAAAATTAGAACCTACCTGACCTTATGTGAAAAGCAATTGCTGCATTATCCTAATGACTGGTTGTTCCACCCTTGGCAGCAACAACTTTAAGCAGGCGTTTGTGATAATTGGCAGTGAGTCTTTCACACCACTGTTGAGGAATTTTGGCTCACTCTCCTTTGCAGAATTGTTTTAATTCACCCACACTGGAGGGTTTTCCAACATCAACATCCTGTTTAAGGTCAGGCCACAGCAACTCAATCAGATTTGATCACATCAACTGGTCCAGGTCCCTCTGGTCAGGCTGTAAGGCATATTTACTTAACAGATAATGTTGGATACGGTCCCAAGGTGTGTACGCACAATAGTGTTGCCTAAGTACCAACCTGAAAGTGCCTTTTTCAGAGCATTTCTCTCCCATTAGGAAAACTCTATGAATGAAAATCAAATGCTGATTTTGTGTATAGTAAATATGCCTCATAAGGTGATGTTTAATTTAGGAGTCCTCAATACAACACTAGAACTCGTACTGAGATGGAGGCCGTGGAGGTGAGTGGCACTGAGCAGTGCTTGTCTTAAATTGCATGAAATGGCGAGTGTGAATCTGAGGTTCTCAGCTGCTTTTTTTTTAATCAATATGTGTGTCACTGTTACGCATGTCGATATGAGGGTTTTGTTTTTGGCTGACCGCTGAGGTCAGCCCTACACATGGCAATGTCTGTGTCTGAGTGAATATGCCTGTCGGTAACTGAGTGAGTGACGCTTTTGTATGAGCCACATATGACAGAGTTGCGTTTGCTTGGACTGAATGCTGGCAGTGATGGCTGCCTCCACTGTGTTAACTAGGCTCCAGTTAACATCATTTATGTATGTCTCATACATACAGAGTTGCTCTATGGGTGGGGTTTACTTGTGCTGAAAGCCTTTTAATGGCTGCCCCCACTGCTCTAAATACTCAGATATAGCTTTAGCCTGTGTTTAACCAGAACTGGGCCACATTTCTGTATGACAAAGACTAAAACAACCCTATACACTTTTCAAGTTGGGAAAGATATCTTCACTCCTCTGCTGAGCTGCTTTGGCATGACTAAGTGATAGTTGAGGGGGAAAAGGGAACTTGTTGTGTAAATGCTTGTGGACTAGCCGAACGTTAGCTCGGCCCTAGCCAGAACAACACATTTCTTCATCACAGCTAGCACTGAGAGCAACATGGAAAGCTTTCTGCGCAAGAAAACAAAGCTGATACAGCTAATGAGTTGTTGTGTCCCAGCTAATGACCACACTAGCAGGCCTGTCATTAGCTGGGACTGAGCAGCAGCGGTGAATGTGTCTACATCCAAACAAGCACAGAGAGCAACACTGAAAGCTTTCTGTGACAGAAGAAAATGTTCTATCTCCACTCCCAGTCTGTTTCGGCATGTTTTTCCGATCATGGTGGTGGGGTTGTCCCGCTTCAGCCGTTAGCTGCGTTAGCTGTTAGCTTGGATGTCGCAGTAGGACTGTGCTGTCTAATCTGACCTAGGCGCTGTACTTATTGAAATCAGGGCACAAAGCCACACCGACAGCTTGTCTTGTGCAGAGGAGGGCTTTTCCCCTATGTTCTCTACCTGCAACAGACTCGATGTGTGAAGAAAGTGGGGAGTGACGCTGCTCAGGTTTCATCTCCACACACACAGAAGGAGCCAGACAGAGAGAGAGGCAAACATGTACTATACATGTACTATACCTTTGGCTAAAAATAATAAACTACCAACAACCATGGCAACATCCATCTGCCAGAACACACATTTCAGTCAGGCATTTCAACAAGCATCCAAGATAGTTGCGGTCAGCCATATACTAGGTTTTTACCTAGTCTTGTTTCACTAGTTTTCCTTTATTCAGGGAGGAAAACTTTGTGAAGGTGGATAGCACAATTAATTAAATGTCATGTAATCTGATTTTTTTTTTTTTTTTTCATGGATCATCAGAATCTGTGCAGGATGAGGACGGGATTGACAGACCTGTTGCAGGTGCAGGTGGGAGTGGATGGCACATGCTCAGAGAGCGGGCTGTAACTATCAGAAATCAAGCAGGAGCAGGATTAAGAAAAGAGTCCCACTCAGGGGTGTTATAGGTATAGAAGATGGGATCATGACTTCTTTTTTTAACTTTTTTAAACTCCAGCTCTGCTCAGTTTTAGTTCTGTTTAACTTCTTCTGTGAATTAATTCAGTGTCATTTTGTATTTCCAACAGTAGAAAAGGATCAATAGTGGTATCAATAAGGACTTGGATAGAAAATGAGCAGGTCTTCTTGACCATGTCTGCATGCCTAAATGCATTTGTCTCTGCAGTGTGACTGGTCAATCAGATGTTTGTGATTTGATATCGTTGTTGCAGTACTGTGCAGTGTCATTGCACATTGCATGTTTTTCTCTTGTGCCTGATACTGTAAATCCTCTGACCAGTTTGGGGTTCCTCTTAATTCCAAAGTTCTGTTGCACACAGGTCACACCAGGTAATTATGGGATACCCATGATTTCCTTTTGAGAAGCCCAAAGCCAATAGTTACCGTGTCTTCTCACTCCTCCCTCCATCTGTGTCTCCACAAGCTTCTCCTATTAGTGCGTTACCTGGGGAGGACCACGGCTCCAAAACTCTGATTAGGCCCTCTCTGGCTAATTAACTGCTCGGGCCACAGTTGGCCATTTGCAGCGTTTAATGGAGGGACGATGGCGCAGCTGTCCTTCGTCTGTCATTCATCTGATTTGTGCCCTTTATGCCACAATTTGTACCATAAAATTTATAAATAGCCAAAGCTAGCTTAGCATTTATCACTCTTATTACAAGTGACAGAAAAACGGTGCATACTATGTCTTCATGTGGAAGGAAAGGGCTGATTATTAGAGAGAGGAGGGGAGAGAGTAAAAGGCTTTTGTCCTAGAAGAGGAAATTCCTGGTGATTCCTTGACAGAGAGCCTAATTATGACAATGTTATAGAAGCTTAAAATGCTGCAAGCAGGGCTGATCGCTGTTAATTTTCCCTCTGTCCTCCCTCCTCTTATGCTCTCTGATTTTTCAAGGCAACAGGCTGTTTTATTATTTATACCTATCTCTTCTGCCTTTTTAATCTGAAGGATTCTTAAACGCATACAACAGAAACTAGTATTCTCCTGTGGAGTGCACAGTCAGACTTATACTGTGAAAAAAATCCTCCTCTCTGTCCTGTCAGGCTGCTACAGGAGCAGCATACAGTTAAAGTGATGGCTTATTTTGTGCACTAACTGCTTGCAACTCTGCATCAACATCAACATAGTCTAATAAACCCTCTGAAGCTACAGTCTGTTTATACTCGCTTATCAACCCAGTTACTCACACAAGCCCCAGGCGCTTAAGCATCATCCAGTTGTTGTGTGTTCATTAAGCAGAGAGAGTGTTTGCCCACTCTGCCCTAATGTGTGCAAAGAAATGTCCAAATATTTTATTTTTTTCTCAAAGTGCTGCTGGATTACTTCGGAGTTGTTTGGTTTCATTTCTTCTCGAGGCTATCTTTTGCATTCCACCTGTGTAAAATTCTGCAAAAGCATGTTTGCAGTGAAACTGCTGTGCACATAAGCATGCAAAAAAGATTTAGTATGTAAATGATGCTGCTTCTGGTTAAGTGTCGAACCCAAAGCTTATAACTACTTCATGCTGGAGCCGCCGTTCCTTTCTTGGTGTTTATTCTCTACATTGTTCTCTTGTGTCTTTGACTAGCCCGCACTTTTTCCTCTCCCTCCCTCCTGAGGGGAAGTGGCTAGCACATGTGAACGGATCACTTCTGATTAGTTGGGCTGCTTTAAAAAGATGCCCGTGGTGTTTTTCTCCAGAAACAAACAGTGGTGTGGCCTCCCCAGGGAAGACTGCCATTTCCTTAGCACAGCACAACCCCAGAGAAAAGTTGTTTTATCTCGCAAGTGCTGTTAACTTTTGCCTTTAAACTGTGTGCTTGCCTGTGCCTTGTTTTTCACATCACAAGATGATGATATCTTGCAGAATAGCGACAGCTGATTTAAAAATAAAAGACAGCCATATTCATCTACAGCAGAGGATGGCTTTTTTAATTTTGTTACAGCCTCACAACATAAACTCTCTGTCATTCAATTCTCACTGCGAATTTACATATAAAGTGTCTGATAAGCAGATTTGCTTGTAGCCGATGCACATTTGCACAATTTGCAGAAAAACACATAGGAGTTGAAAGAAATTTGACTTTGTTTGTGAATAAATTTGAACTGTGTGGCATTTTGTGAGAGAAGAGGCAGGTGAGGGGAGGGGGATGGGGGGGTAGGTAAATAGCACGGGAGGGCGGGGAGCAGAAACAGGCGACTGATTTGCCTCCGTTCTGTCGGGAGGATTTACGGTGCGAGTGTGTCGAGCCATCAATCAATTGTGGCGCACTCCAAGGACAACTTTGTCTCTTTATGCAATTTGTAAGGCTGTCCAGTCAAATTGATTCCTTAACCAGTAGCCGTCCAGCTCCCGGAGAAGAGTAGCCCCCCTCCTCTGAAAAGAACATCAACCTCCGTGTTTGCTGTAAAGCAGGCAATAAATGATAGCACCATTGACTATCAATAGACAAAATCCAAGTGCAAAACGAAGTGTGTGACTCAAAAACAAGATTAAAAGCAATCCCAGAAGTGATTTGATTAAAGGTGATTAAATGGAACAACTGAGGACTGATGCTGACAAATTATTCTGCCATTGTGATTGTTTTACTGTCACTCCTTCATGGATTATCTCCAGAACGAAAGCAAATTATGTTTACAACCAAATATGGACATTTAATTTGTCTGAAAACCTCTGCACATCAAGACCTTGAACACCAAACAGTCCTGAAGAGTGGAAAAGCTTCCTAATGAGTGTTTCTGTTTGCCATCCATGCTCCTTGGTCATACTGACTTTGGAGATTGAATGGACTGAACAGTAGCTGACGTCTCACCTCCATTGGTGCTGTGCTTTAAGACTCACAGCTCCTAGCTGACCCAAATTTGGACAAAACCCTGTCAACTACCTGCAAAAGTCTCAGCCATTCCCACTGAAACCCTTCGTTTGTGACTACTGTGGAAGAAGATAGCCACAGTAACTTGGAAATTTGTGATCATGGGCACTAAAATGTGTGGCAGGATTGCTGTCATGTGCTTGGGCTGGTAAATTCCTCTACATCTTTGCTTTTCTGCTCAACTGTCTCTTCATATGTAATATGAATGTGCTGTGTATCACTCAAACTTAAACAAACTGTGTAGCTGTGTAATAAACTCTGCAGCCAAGTGGCTCTAAATCAGATAATAAACTATGAAAAGGAGACTGCCAAGCTCCGCCCACGTCTGATCCCGACTTTTCCATAAGGTGTATTTGCCGTATGGTAAACCACAGTTTTTGGGTCATGGGCGAATTTCACATAATGAAGAAGAAAAGCTGTTAAAAGTGGTCTTTCCGATTAGGTTAGCTAGCACTGTTCAGTAAATAAACCTTATGGAGCATAATTTTATTAGGTAGTGTTCTTAACCTTAACTAGAAATAAACAGCAGAAGTGGACAGAACTGAGCAGTTCATCTCTTATCAGCTTAGAAATGTCTGCTGGATCCACAGTGTTACTGTGGTCTGGGGTGGAAGGATGGGCCATGGAAAGGTTGACTTATAAGCCCACCACAGGTTTCCCTTCCTAACTTGCACAAACTTTTTTCTGTACTCGTACTTCTGTCTTCTGTCTGTTCTGTGAACCATGTAATCAGCTCCTGTAGCCCAAGCGTGACTGACCGTAAAGACTAGGTATATAGGTAGGTAAGTATTTTAAATGAATTAAAGCCATATTTATATTTCCTAACACAGAGGTTTATATGTCATAAGTGTCTTTATTTCATTTGTATGAAATGTGCCATGCATAAATCCTACCACCTCACAGAAGTTGCCCCTGGCTTGTGCTGGAGGAAACCACATCCTATCACTTCCTGCTGAGCACGCAACCGGTCTTCCTCCGTGTCGACTCGGTGGTGATTTGGGACGTTTAGCGGACAATAGGGGAGCGATTATAGAAACAGGCTGTACACTTGAATAATTGATGCCGGAAATCATGCTCAGCTTTTCAGAATTCATAATGATGCCCGCCCTTATCCTTTTCCCAACACACACACACACACACACACACACACACACACACACACACACACAGAGGCAGCAAAAATATTCAATTTGTGTACAAACACCTACGATAAACCGCTCTGACTCACTTGCCTTGGCGCTGTGATCACATTAATGTGGAAATAATGTAAAAAACCCAACATTAATGGCATATGATGAATTACCCTGCCGAATAAATGCCTTAGCATTGCTTTTAATATAGTCTTTAAGATTTCAGATTAGCATCCCCTCATTTTTCTGCTGTGAAAATCAAATTCAAAGGAACATTTTCCTTCCATTCCGCTGACTGAAATGACTCGAAACATAAATATAGAAACAAATTGAGTCAAAGATTATCTAATGGAGCGTGCGTCAGTGCAGTTTGTCACAAGCTTTATATAAGAGTTTCGCTCTATGGCAATGTTCTTTAACTACCGAAAGCATTTTATCCACCACATAGCACAAGTTTTGAGCCATTCCAATGCACTTTATCGTTCATTTAATACATGGAAATGTTCTGCCACTAGTAAGCCTCTGACAGCTGGCACAAGGCATGCATCAAATCTATTTGAAGAATGGCAGAATTTTGTGACAACAAATAGCCTCAAAATATAGTTCATTTCAGTTTGATCAAGAAAAAAAAATCCCCCTTTCCATCTGAAGCCTGTCTGACAACCAGCAGCATGACTTGTCAGCCACGCTGCACATTTTGTGTGTGATAAGAAAAATCTAGAGGGAGGGAGATCTGCTATTGACAACAGTGGGCCCCTTCACAAAAGAGATTTGAGAGACTTTCTGGTCTGACATCCCTGGCAGTCATAGAGAGATGGGACGTATCAGTGCCACGCTTATTGGGCCATGGATCAAGATTGCCCAGACAAAGTTTCAGACATGTACTGCTTTGATTGGGAAACAGTAAAATCTTTTAGGACACTTCTTTAATTTTAAGATGGCTTTATTTTGATAAGACTGGGGGGAGACAGGAAATATGGGGGAAGACGTACCCCAAACGGTGCAAGGATCAATCCCAGAACCAGTGCTTTAGGACTGTACAGGACTGTGCTTTAGGACTGTGTCCTCTGTATGTAGGCTCATGCTCCTCTACCAACCACTCTTTCCCTTTTTGTAGGGGATTTTGTGTTATTTTCAAAGTGGTCTTTTATGAAACATGCTAGGAGAGCATTTAACTTAATTTATTGATATTTGGGTCTTCAGTAAAAACTGAATTTATCACAGTGAATTGTTTCAAATTACTGGGAGGGCATCAGAAAGTGCCATGCAATGCAGTGTGATTTTTTGTGCATCAGGAGAAAGATAAATACCAACATTTTTATGTTGATACTAATGCTAAGTTTAGTATTATAATACTGGAAAATTGAAATTATACTGGTTTGATATTTAATATCCTGTCAGAAACAGGGTGTTCACATGAGCTGGTCATATTTTGTAACAGACAGTTTATTAACAACTTTAATTATAAAAATAATTACTTGAAAGTTTTATTTTCTTAATCACTCATTTTAATGGATAAAAGATTTCAGGAGCTGCTAGTCTCTATCTGCTCTGTCAAAATTAGACTTGCACATATTAACTTGGATCATGGTGAAATTCTTATTCCTGTTTAAGTTCTATCAGTAAGAAAAACGAATCTCTTGAGGTGCTCAGTTTTTCTTAGATTCAAGTGGGGGGGGGGCTCGGAAGAATAAATACATGAAGTCTTTTGAAATGTCTGTATTTGTTACTGAAAAGCTTTTAAATATTTGACGTACTGATTAGTAACCCTTGTAGTGTAAAAGTTCAAGAAGTCTGTTGGTTCACTATCAGTGCCAGCTCTGCCTGCCTCGCTCGTACTGCCACCTTGTGGAGACCCAGATAATAATTTTCAAGTCTCCCAGCTTGGTTATTACTCTATGGGTCACTTTCCGCAGAGCAACATTTGACCAATAAATTACACAGAACATCAGGAAATTCTAATCCTGTACTCTTTTGAATCAAAGTAGAGGAAAAAAGTTATGAATTTTGGTATGCAGTACACACTCACTGGCCACATTATTAGGTACACCTTACTAGTACCAGCTTGGACCCCCTTTTTGCTTTCAGAACTGCCTTAATTCTGTGTGACATAGTTTTATTTATTTATTTTCAGCTGTTGCTTTTAATATCATCCCAATTGTGTGTGTGTGTTTTGAATGTGTTTTAAATGTGATTTTAAATGTGTGTTCTTATGTTTTATTTGAGCCTTGTCAAAGATGAATTTCTTTCACTTCTCAGATCTATCTATCTATCTATCTATCTATCTATCTATCTATCTATCTATCTATCTATCTATCTATCTATCTATCTATCTATCTATCTATCTATCTATCTATCTATCTATCTATCTATCTATCTATCTATCTATCTATCTATCTATCTATCTATCTATCTATCTATCAAGACGTGGGAAACATTTCTCAAAGATTTTGGTCCATAGTGACATGACTGCATCGGGCAATTGCTGCAGATTAGTCAGCTGCACATCCAGATGCAGATCTCCTGTTCCACCACAGCCCAAAGGTGCTCTATTGGATTGAGATCTGGTGACTGTGGAGGCCACTGGAGTACAGTGAACTTATTGACATGATCAAGAAACCAGTTTGAGATGATTTGAGCTTTGTGACATGGTGCATTATCCTGCTGGAAGTAGCCATCAGAAGGTGGATACACTGTGGTCATAAAAGGATGGGCGTGGTTGGCAATAATACTCAGGCAGGCTGTGATAATTAAAGGATGTTCAGTTAGAACCAAGGGGCCCAAGAAAATATCCCTCATATCATAACACCAACACTTCCAGCCTAAACCGTTCATACAAGGCTGGATGGATCCCTTCTTTCATGTTGTTTATGCCAAATTCTGACCTCACCATCTGAATGTTGCAGCTGAAATCTAGACTCATCAGTCCAGGCGACATTTTTCCAATCTTGACCACGTCTAAATGCACTGAGTTGCAACCATGTGATTGGCTGATTAACTATATGTGTTACAAGACACTGAACAGTTGAACAAGTGGCCTGTGAGTGTAGGAACATGCCTGTTTCAGATCTGTACATGTCTGGATAAACTGCTCAGCTCAAACTCATTTTTTGACATCATATTTGAAAGATGCATTTAAATTTGGTCTTGGTTTAATCCCATCTCTCGCTGCTTATTTGGCATTCCACTCACCTGTGCAACTGCTGAGCGAGACATTGTGTTTCCATTGATCAGCCAAGACCTGGTCAGTCATGAAGAGTATGTGCCTGCCGGGTTATCAGTAACATCACCTCAGAAAAACTGCGTCTCTTTCCCTTATCGATAGTTTGGGCACTGCATTAAGAGTGGCTGCTCAGCCTGATTTATTGAGACACGCCATCTCGTCTCCGCACACCCAAAGGCCACTGGGTAACAATCCAGTCCCACTTCCTCTCCCTGCAAACAGTATTTATTTGCTCGCTCTGAGGGAGGCAATGACGGTCGCTCTGACAGACAAACAATCTTATGATGCAGCCTTCATGTCAGGACTGGATTTTTTTTTCCTCTCTCTGCTCTCCCTCCCTCCAGAATGTCTCAGTCAGTTGTCAGTCCTTTTCTCCCCAGCCATGGGCCCTGTTGACACAGGAATCCGTCACTCCTCGCACGAGGGGGAGAGAGCGGGGACATGTTGGCGGCCATTACTATTCATGAGGCGGTGTGATCCACTCTGTCACCCGTTGTCAGCAAGAGGTGTCTGTCTGCGCTGGCGCTCCCCTTCCTCTCTTTATCAGCCAGGAGTGGCTAATGAGAAGCACCAGGTTAATACCACCACTAGAACAGCAATGGCTTTAAACCTCTTAATTCATTTAGACACTGCTAATTGAAACCCATGTGAACTACACTCTGGACACCATCCATTTTCCTGCAAGCCCGCCCTGCTGAAAGGGAAATGCGATTTGATCTAATTTTTTGAAACAGATCCCAGGATTAACTCACCTTCAGCCAGATCATTCCCTGTTTGCATTTGCATTTTTCCTGGGAATTCACAGCCCTTTACGTTAAAGACTTTAAATCGAAATTAAGTCCTCCTGGGAAATATCAGGAGACAGCCATAACCAAAGCCACCTCGACCCAGCAGTGACAGGCAACACCAAAAATAACCAGCTTTACATAGTCGGAAAACATCTTAGTCCAATTACAGCGAGTAAAAACAGCAGCCATGACTAATACTAGACAACCTCCTGGATGTGGCAGGGAGTAAATTAAAAATTCACCCCGCAGTTGTCAGACATGACTTAGTCATCCTGCACTTGAGTGTTTAATCAGCATGCAGTGAACACTGTGGGCTTGTGGACTAAAAACCAGGACTTCTTACTCTCTCTGCTTCCACCTCCTTCAGCCTTCATGCATATTTATCCTCGCGGCTTTTGTCAATGCTGCTGGAAATGAATATTGACGACAGTGAGAGGGCGTCTTCCAAATTCCATCCCCCCACACGGTCAACTGGGTGCACCTGGCACCTCGAGGTTTTCCTTGGCTTTCAAGCTGACTTTTCTCCCTTTACATTTACCGCTGTCTTTGATGCATCTTTATTCTACATTGAAGGGCCGTGGCCTAATGATTGGAGATCATTCTACCTCCCTGAGATGCAGCTGTAAATATTCAAATGAGCCATCATCCATCGGCAGCGTGAAAGATAACAGGTCCATCTTTTACCTGCCCCTTCTTGTGTGCGACAGCCGGATATATTTAGTAGACTGCATCGTCGTCCCCGAAAAGCGCTTGATTTGCCGGCATAAATTTCTGCAGACACACATCCCTGCCCCGCGCCTGCAGAGGCAAATGCTTATTCATTTACCCGTTTGTCATTTCAATAGTTATTTTATGGTGCTGCTGTATTAATTGAACTGCTTCTGCTGCACAACAATTCAAGGCCCAGTGAATCTATTACAAAGGGAGTGTGCCGGAAACAGCGCTGAACGGGCTCACAAATCAGCCTAAGCTGAGAGGGGAACCTCACAATAATGTAACACAATCGCACTAATCTTTCATTTACAATGTGCTCCTTTCTCAGCCATGCAAGGAAAATGTCTTAAAGCCTAAAGTGGCTGCTGTGGAAAAACTAGATTGGTTGGACGGTAGTTCCACTTGATTGTCATGTTTTGTTGAAGTTATTTGACTTCTTTGAAAGAGATGTACCCAAAGTGGAAGAAAAAAACATGAATGGTGCTTTTAGCTTAGAATTTAAACTAAACTTTGTGGAAATATACAGGGTTATTTCAAACTTTTAATTTCATTCCAGTATCGACTTGGGAAAAACTTCCCTTAATTCCCAATGGAATCTTTAATTATCGAGGAATGTAGATAGCCTGCGACTTGCCCGCTGTTTGTTTGCTTCTAGCCATTGGCTGTTCTGAACAGTATTTGTTGCATGTAACCGCTGTGAACCATTTGCTTTGAAATAAGCATTTAATGGGATATGAAGATATGAATATTGGCAGCACACTGGAAGTTTGTGTTTCACTTGAAGGGGCAACTGTAACTCAGTGGTAGAGCTGGTCACATCTCGACTGAAATGTCAGGGATTTGATCCCAGCTCCTGCAATCACATGTTGCTGTGTCCTTTAGCAAGACGCCAAACCCAGAAATGCTCCCACTGCTATGTCAGTGATGTGTGAATGTGTATGGATGTCTGTGCATGGTACTGGCTGACACTCTGAAAAGCATGAAGCCTATCCCAGCTGTCATTTGGCAAGAGGTGGTTGCACCCAGGACTGGTCTAAAGTGGAGATATTGACAAAATGAAATAGAAGACTCTGACCCCATTCATACAATGCATTAATAGGGATTCAGATCCATTTTAGGGTTTTGGACAACAGGTAGTGATCCTTAATTCTATTCACCTTAGTGTGTACTGAAAATGATTTGATACTCGATAGCAGAGACTGCATATATGGAGGTGGTCTGGGATGTTTTCATCCAGATCAAAATGGTTGTACAAATCAACGATTACTTCTTCAGCTGAACTTTTCTGTGATATCCCTCAAGTATACCAAAAGAATATCTTTATTTATGTCCATTCAGCCTCACTTAAAGTGATAGGAATGGCCCTTTTTAGAAATCCAGATTACTTCTCTCAACTCAGGATTTAAAGCCCATCTTTCAGCTCCCAAATGACTCTTCATTTGGTACCGCTTTGCCTTTTTCATATCTTCAAAACAACAACAAAAGGAACTGGCTCTCAAACTGGAGCTAGCTCCAGTCTTTCAGGATCCTGCATTTAAAATGGTCTCTTCTGCAAATGACATCACAACTCCTTTGTAACTTGTCATCTTGAATTTTCAATGTCACTGGCACCCCCCAATATTTATTTGCAAACTGTATCTTGTTGTCCCTTTAAAGCATATTTATAAGGGAGAGAAGCTGTTAAAGAGGCATTGATATCCTCTGTGATCACTGTGAAATTTTCAGTTTATTTTTTTTGCCAGCAGCTTCACTGCACACAGCATGCTGGGATACCAAACCACAGTTAGAGTCACAGAGAAGATGGATGGGCTGTTTGCATCAGAGGTTGGCAAGTGAGTTCTAATAGCTGGTCATCACAGAAGACCTTTTGTTGATGCGTAGTATCAGGAATGGGTGGTATTCCAGTAATACAGTGTCCCAGAGGAGCCATAGCATAACTCTCTGCCATGGCTTTATTCATTTTTTCTAGAACCATATTAAAGAAAATTATCGGCTAAAGAACCAAGAGCTACATCATCTTTGTATATGTTGATATTAATTTGTTTCATTGGATCACTTAAAACTTTGATCACCGTCCTGAAGCTGGTGCTGTATAATGTGCAGTTTTTGTGATGAATGCCTTAAAATGTGTGTACCTGTCCTGCAGCATCAATGCTGCCTGTTTGTGAAGTTGCTGTAAAAAGTGATGACAGAACACCTGTCATGATGCTGGGCTAATTTTTCAAACCATGAACCTGTAATGAAAAGGACTTGCTATCTAGATGTGCTCATATAAAAACTTTGCACAAAGAGTATGTTGTGTAGATTAGTTCTTTGTTGTAACAATACTTCTTAGCAATGAATCGTATCCTGTTGTAAAGCTTCTTTATTTCCCCTTTAAATTGTGCTACATTAATAAAGAACATGTTTTGTGTGATGAGCAGCAGAGCTGAGTGCCACATCCGTTCTGCCAATGCTGAACAGCTTATTCTGCTGTTGCTACTGACTTGTTTTGAGCTTCTGGTGTCCCCTGGTGCTGAAAATCAGGTGTGAGATCAGCTTGGGTGTGCTGTTGATGCCAGAGAGACCAACACAAGCACACTGGCTGACTTGTGAAGAATGGGATGCCATCCAGCAGCAGTGTTTGACAAGGATGAGGAGGAGATGCCAAGCTGTTGTGGCTGTGTATGGTTCTTCCACATGCTACTGAGTGCTCCTGTTTATTAGATGGATAAATTGTTGAATTGCCAATATGTCTTGTTTTTTCAGACTTCAGTCATTCAATCCAGATGGCACAGTACTGAAGCACTTGACTTTGGCTTTCTTTCATGTCAAAACTTCCAGGCACTGCTGGTTATAGTGGTATCCACTGCAATGCAAGTTTAAAACCCTTTAATTATTCTCTCTGCAGGTAAATCAGTAATCAATCACAATATAAACGATAAATAAACTCTTTAAGGGGTATGTAGATAAAGTTAATCAGTACATGTTTGTTATTTTGGGTGCTAAAGTAGGCCAACTTTTAATAGGCTTCCTGTACAGTGAGAGGCCTTTTGCTGGATGCATAACATTGTTGTGTAATATGATAAAAACATCATATGTAGAGCCAATTTTTATCTGTTTAAAAGCAGACTAAACATTACTTCAAATTCCTGGATCCTGTCTAATAAGATTTTTTTTACTTGTAATACCTTTGAATGAGGGGGGAAAGGAAGCACATTTGCGCCATTGTCCCCAGAGGGAGAGGAAAAATCATAGACTGTAGAAAGAATTGGACAAACCCTGTGTGACGTCAGCCGTCTGCTTACAGTAGGTGGACTCAAACAGCTTGAAGCCAATCTACGAAGCCTTCCATATTGAAATCACTGTCGAGCTATCTGTCAATCAAATGAGACGCACCAATCAGCGTGAAGTGTGTTTTATCCAAAATATAATCCAAAAAATTGTGGTACAAAAAAATTCACCCCCGTACAGTGAGAGCACATGAAGACATTTGGTGTTTTGAACCAGGCTGTAAACCAGCTTATTTCTAGTGTCAAAACCGGCTGCTTAACAGGTGTCCAGATGGGACTTCGGGTGTTCCTGCAGCCAGCCTCAAGTGGACACTTGCAGTATTACAATTTTTTTTCACTTCTGCATTGGCTTCATTTTTCAGGACGGGAGGTTGCTACTTGGGAAAAATACATAATTTCATACTAGTGAAGTGTGGAAACCATGGTAGAACTATACACATAGCGTCTCTTTGATAAATGTCCTTTTTTAAATCATATTTTGTTAAAGGATTGAATGAAGCACATAGATACTGCCCAGTCCTACTTAATATGGGACACACGGATGACTAACATGCGTCCACAACCTATCCAAATGGTCAAAATGAATTGTTAATACATTTTTTGAACAGGCTCAGTCCCACTGCTACATATTAGTGATTTTATAACCATTTATAACAAGTTTATTTGCACATTCGGATAGAGCTTAAAGGGACACTTGCAGCCTGAAACGTGTTGCTTATTGGGCTTCATCACATTTGTGACACATTTCTGTGGCCTGTTGACATAGATACCGACTGGAAATGTAAGAAAACGAGCACTTCCCTCAGCCGGTGCATATCCTTGATGGAAAAATTTGAACTTGCGTTGCAACTTTTTTAACAGGCAGCAGCAAAATCAAAGCACTTTAGGCAGTTTTTACTTATCTGTGAAGTCTAGGAACAGATTCTGTGCAAACACTATCGAGCTGAAGACTTTGAAGCCTGATTTATTTAGTAAAGCCTTTAGTGTGACAGAGCTAATGTGCTCATAACTCTAATCACTCAAGTACTGTCAGTGTCCACATCATCAGTCTGCTGCCTGTTATCAGCCGCTCTGCCGTGTAACCTGACATCACACATTCGAGTCATTTATGTCTCAAGCTTTTAGACATACCCACTCAACTAAAAATCATCTGAATAACACAAATTTATCTTAAATATGGATTGAAGTGTTTTGATTTCTTGTTTTCTTAATAAAACTGGTAGGGGGACAAAGATGGCAGCCTCTCACTCACTTTGTCACTTTAATTCATCTGTTATCTCCTGAAAGACTTAATAATACTTCTGTGACTCAGCACTCGGTTCGCTAAAACAAACAACATGCTCCGGAGCTGATGGGGACATCCAATTTAACTGCCATCTTAATGGAATCTATAATAAGCACGAGGGCACAATAATGGCAAAGCACTGAATCTTCTGATAACACAGCAAGCAACACAACCCCCCTGTGATCACCAAACAAGTCTGTTTTTTTTCTCCTCTCAGAAGAGCAAAGAACAAAACGTCCAGATGTCATTGTCAAGTTGCTGGTATCATATTCCCCGTGGACTTCTCACAGGGGGCTGCCTCAGCCCTCACACCATATAGAAATAATCAGCGGTCTGCATTTCCTCTGCACACTCCCGAAAACCTCCTCTGAGTTGCATTTTGTAGGCACCTGTTCCCTCATGTGCTCAAGACTTTCATAGAGAGAGAAAAGAGGGAGATGGGGAAATGCATGCAATATGAAGAGCCTCTCTGGTGACATGTGGAGCCGTGTTTCACAAAGACAATTTATGCTGGCATTTGTCATCCAACATGTCTGCTTTATTGTGTTAGTTTGACATGCAGGCATGATGGGAGACTGTATAGAACATGGGCATAGTCTCTGTGACGTCATCAAATGGTTCCTGAAGTGTTATTATGAAGCCTAGTAATGCTATCTTTATTTAATCACTCTATCACTCTGTAGGTCTGTAAGTATGAAAAAAGTATGACATTTCTTGTTTTTTTTTTTTTTTAATCATCATCCTATCAAAAATCAGAGTATTCCTGTGTCAGTGCCATGGCTGCAAAAATTGAAGCCCTAGGCATCGAGAATTAGGTAATTTCTTGTATTCAATGACCAAAAGGAAGGAAAACTCCCGCACTCTGTGTTGGCAACAGGTTGATACCAAAAAGGTGCAAATGTGTTTCAGTCAAGTCCATTTTGTTAAGAAACACACGTGATTGGCTGTTATGAATTTGTCCCTTTATAAGCAGTTGTTAAGTTTTGCTCATTGCTGTTATTTATATTTGGAAGTGTTGCTGTCCTGAGCCTACGTGGAAAGCATCAGGTAGGAACAACACATGTTCATGACTTTCCTGTGCCTACAAGGACAGCCAGAGGCAGGGAGGGGAGCCACAAAGCCCCAGAGCAGGCATCGGTGACAACAGAGTGGCATTGATTAAGTCAGAAGCAGAATGAAGGAGGAGCTGGGGTGGAGGAGGGTTGCAAAAAGCAACTTGTAGAGTGAGCAGCAGAGTGTGGCCAAGTTAGTTCAGTTTAAACATGGCAGCATGAGTGTGATAAGCCGATACCATGCTGAGGACAAAGCTTGTGTGAGATCAGCTGATTTCAATTATATATCAGGGCTTTGCCTCTGTGGCCTGCCAGAACTAATGCTTTGAGCTCGATTTGTGCATTCAGACAGTGCTCTTTGTGTTTCCCTCAAGGTATATGGGGTGAAGGTAAAGTAAACATCGTAAAGGGGACATTTTATGCAAAATACACTTTTTCAGGCTTTTCTGACAAAAATATGTGCCACTGACCTGTCCATTATCTGCTCTTTCTCCACCTTTCAGAAAATGTGTGCTGTAACAAACCGTTCTCGGATTTTCCCCTCATGATGCCATGTGGGGATCAGGAGAATCACATCCATTAAGCCACATCCATTTTCTGAGAGGGGCGGTGTCAGAAAACTTATAAACATTTAAAGCCACAGACACAGAAACAGCTTGTTCTAGCAGGGCTGAAACTGAGGGTTTTTAGACATGGTGACCAGTGTGAGGAGGAGGTTCCAAGCTGTTGTGGCTGTGTATGGTTTTTCCACACACTACTGAGGCTCCTGTTTGTTAAATGAATAAATAGATAAATTGCCAGTATGTTTTGTCTTTAAACTTCAATCATCCAATCCACCAAATAACACCAAACGAGTCAATGGCAAAATAAGCTGTTTGTGGCCTTCAGATTAGCTCAAGAATAGTGCGTAGAGAGCTTCATGGAATGGGTTTCCATGGCCGAGCAGCTGCATCCAAGCCATACATCACCAAGTGCAATGCAAAGCGTCGGATGCAGTGGTTTAAAGCACGCCGCCACTGGACTCTAGAGCAGTGTAGACGCATTCTCTGGAGTGACGAATCACACTTCTCCATCTGGCAATCTGATGGACAGATCTGGGTTTGGTGGTTGTCAGGAGAACGGCACTTGTCTGACTGCATTGTGCCAAGTGTAAAGTTTGGTGGAGGAGGGATTATGGTGTGGGGTTGTTTTTCAGGAGCTGGGCTTGGCCCCTTAGTTCCAGTGAAAGGAACTCTGAATGCTTCAGCATACCAAGAGATTTTGGACAATTCCATGCTCCCAACTTTGTGGGAACAGTTTGAGGGTGGCCCCTTCCTGTTCCAACATGACTGTACACCAGTACACAGAGCAAGTTCCATAAAGACATGGATGAGAGAGTTTGGTGTGGATGAACTTGACTGGCCTGCACAGAGTCCTGACCTCAACCTGATAGAACACCTTTGGGATGAATTAGAGCAGAGACTGAGAGCCAGGCCTTCTTGTGCAACATCAGTGTGTGACATCATAAATGGAAGAATGGTCAAAAATTCCCATAAACACACTCCTACACCTTCCCAGAGGAGTTGAAGCTGTGATAGTTGCAAAGGGTGGACCGATGTCAAATTAAACCCTATGGATTATGAATAGGATGTCACTTAAGCTCATATATGTGAGTCAAGGCAGGTGAGCGAATACTTTTGGCAATATAGTGTGTATTCCAGTGTGGCTCTAGAGCCACATGTAGCTTGATGAGGCTGTGACACGAGTATGCATACATCTATCTTGAATCTGTCAGAAGTAGAATAAAACTAAATTAGCAGCTCAGTTTCTTCAGAGATTCAGAGAGCACAAGTCAGGGCAGAAGGCGATACAAGCAGAGGCCTGATTAAGTGATATCAGCTCTGAATCCTTAAAAAATATTCAAATGAGATTACAGAAAAGTCAGAGGAATGAAATGCGAATGGACACAAATCAGGTTTCATATGTTTACTCTTCTGCAATTGTGTTACACTTCCCCCTTCTGGCTCCAGAGGCAATGATTGTGGTGGGACCAGTTTAAAGTCTGTAGTCAGCTGTTTAGTGGCGCTCTGCTAACAGAGATTAGAGGCAGCTGCTTGGCGGCAGACTTGGTTGGAGTGAAAGAAAAAAAAAAAAAAACATCTCGGCAGAGGGTTTCATTGTCTCAGACCAAAACCACTTTGATTAGAGAGAATCCCAACAACAGGAGGCAGTATGAGCACGAGGATTGTCAGGCTTTGTTTCCTTCAAACCACATCAAAACTCACTCACCAGTTTGTCGTCTCTCCTCCCCCCTTCCCTTTCTTAGACTCTCCCTCCCTTCTTGGTGGCACACGCATGGCGAACTGTTGCAGATGTTTCCCGTAATGATGCAGACGGCTCACAGAGTCATACAGAACGGAAGCGGAGCTAGCTGAAATTAGTAAAAATTACTTTCTCATTACCTCCCTCATTGCTCCTGTAAGTAGTCTGAGTTTCCGCACGATTAGGAGAACGAGCCGCAGAGCACCGGGCCTTAACACACTCAACTCACACACACAAATACACACACTGTGGGGAATAAAAAGTTAAGCTAGGTTAGCCTGACTTCAGCCATTTCTACAACCTGCCTAAACACTCATCACCTCCCATCACCTTTGCTCTAATCGCCTAATAAGCAGCATGTCAGAGTCAGGAGACTATTAGACTACATGCAGCTGTGCCATGCTTAACACTTGGCCCTCAGCCTCGCTTTTTCTTCCTCTTTATAACTTTAGTGTGTCAACTACTCAACCGACAACCTTTCTTTGGCCTGACTGGAGCTAATTATTGAATGAGCATGAATGAATGCAATTCGGCCATTTGTCCTTGTCTGGATACAATCAGACTCTATTGGCACAGTTCTACAAAGCCTGAGGCCAAATAAATCTGAATAAATCACACTGTGAAATAACCTCTATTTCTTACAGTTCATTATGGGAAGGGGTGGAATAAAGAATCAGCTTAGCATTATATCATTGTCCTGACTTGTGTTACATCATTACTTAATCACTGGTGCATAATAATGATATTTAAATGATAAAACAACACCGTAAACAGATTCCCCTGCCAATTTAGCTCAGCGCCTCTCCACTTCATGACTCCCTGCTGCCTTTTACATGAAAGTAGGTGAAAGGAAAAGAGGTTAGCTGACCAAAGGAGGAGTTGAGGGTGGGGAAACGGAGCAGAGTAATGTCTTGACAGCTGAGAACCACAGTAGAAACTGACACCAAATTGCAGGTAATAAATACACTAATCCTGCACTTTATCTTGTTTGGAGAAGTTGGAGTCCTTCACAGCAGTGTCCCAGATTGTACATAACTCATATTTTTTGTATTTTATATGTCACAAAGAGAGCAGGTCTAGACCAGACTCTGTTATATTACTTATAAAGAAAGACCCAACATTCCTCCATCGTGATCTTAGCACTAAGCAACATTTAGCAAAGTTACAGTGAGAAGGAAAAACTTCCACCTGAAAGGCAGAGACCTGGAGAAGAAGGAGACTCATGTTGAACAGACATCTGCAAAAGCTGTTTTAGGGTTGTAATGGGATGAAAGGGAGGGAGGGAGAGAGAGGTGCAGAAAGAGAGAGGAGGGAGATGCAAACAAAAGAGGAGATACAGAAAGGTAGGTGAGAGATGCAACTAGGTGATGAAAAAGATAGCTTTTTGAATCAATGTGCACATGAATGCTTTACGTAGACCTTTTTCCTACTGTATGCACCAATGAAGTGCATTGAATATAAAGAATGCCTGGTGGATATTCAGTTGAAGTACTCCCACCATCAGCATCAGTGTGCTGTGGCCATAAAAAATGACCATTAACAAGATGGATTGCATGTATTGCATTTGCAAGTTTTGATTATCACAAATATAACTGGGAACATTTCCTGTAATGCCCTGTAGGTCAGAGAGAAGATGTATCTAATATAAAGATTTTCTGACATTGTTCTTCCTCTGCTGGTGTTTTTGACACAGATGTGCAGGTCAAACAACACAGGATAAAAGTTAAAAGTGTGTACTTTATCTGCAGGCTGCCAATGTGGAAGACCTAGAAGAGTGCAGCTGGCGTGGCGGAGTAATGGATCAGTCAAGATGGTCCGGAAAGGCGATCGCTTTACACAAAACTCAGGAACAGAGAAACTGCAATGTCCGCACAAAGCAGTGCAACAGGAAACCCCCGGAAACTGGTAGCTTGTGAACCACAGACATGACTGAGTTTTGCTCCTTTTTATAGGAAGGATCACCTTATTCCTTTTCTTCTCTTTGTTCTGAGTACATGTGCAAGGTGTGAATCCAGGACATGGCATTATGCCCAGGGTAGTGCTGCTGATAATGTAATGAGGCTGTCTGTGAAGAGAAACTTTTGTATTTGACAATGGTAGAAAAGTGTCTGTTTATATATGCTATGTGCAATGCATTCCTGAGCCACAATATAGATTTTTTCCCCCTTAATTTTTTTTATTTTAATTTTTATTTATCCTTTATTTTAGCAGGGGAAAACCCACTGAGACCAGGGGTGCCCTGCAGCAGTACAATACAATACAGGATTCAAAAACATTTACACCATGGTTAAAAAAGTTACAAATGCATTCATAAACACAAATACAATTTGTAACCCCATGCCCTGGTTAATACATCACAATTTAAAGCAGCTGTTTAGCTATTTGCCCTGTTTTCACGCAGAAAAATGCAAAAACACAGATATAAATAAGGAAAAAACATGCATCATATACACAGTAGTCCCCTTTTTACTAGATTACGTAAAAATGAGATTACGTCAGAATATTTTGTCATGTCAGGGACTACAAAAAGGATCTGTTTTTAGAGGCTGGAAACAATATTACACCCACAAAATTAGACTTGTTCTGTAGCCAAAACCTCTTGAGTTACTGAATGTAGGATACACACATTTCTCGCACCTGTCCCTGGCTGCAGAAACACATACAGTGTCAGATGTGTCACCCCCCACGTTTCTTCAAACTGTGTGGTATTTCTTTCTGCTGTGCCTGGTGCCTTGTAAAGCATCGGCCAAAAATAACTTCTCCGCTGGAATGCAGGAATAGGAAGGAATTGTGTTCATCCAGTTAAAATTATCTCCAGTCACTCTCTTGGAACCCACGCACCGCATCCCAAAATACTCGTGCCTTGCGTCATGGCTGGACCTTAACATAGCTTCTGAGTGGGGAAACTGATGCCAGATCCAGCAAGCGCGTGAAGCTCCCGCAGCCCGTGCCAAGGTCTCATGGTGCGGAAACGGTGCCAGCTGACTCCCCACCATGTAATGAAAAGTGGCTGTGTTTTTTTGCAGGTCACGAGGTCGAGTCAGCTGAACTGCTCTGTTGATCCCCGCTATGAAATCTGTTTCCCTATGCAGCCAACTGTACATGTTGTGTCGTGTAGAGCCATGTAGGGGCATGTGTGTTAGCTCTCTATCATATTGTGATGTAATAGAGCCATGCTACATCTTTCCAATAAATTCAACTTATTAAAAATGCTTGCACAAGACAAAAATATTTACATACTTAAAAAGATGCTTTTTAGAAGCAAACCTCAACAATAACAATACCTCCAATACTTCTAAAAATGTGGCATTTTAGAAAGCTTGATGAATTGGAGAATTAACCCCAACCCTTTGAGATGCTCTGCTGTAAGCCTATATAATATAAAGATTTAAAAGATTGGTGCTTGTTTGGAGGAAAGGTGTTATCCTAACTTAGACTTAAAATGATGCAGCATTTATTAGTTCAAAACCTAAATGTGAAATATCTGCAGGCCAGAGCACCAGTGTTTGTCAGATTTAGACATTGCTTATGGTCATACTGCAATTTTAAAATACATTGATTAGTTCAGTCAGGAGCACTCTTGTTGTACATTTTACCATTTTATTGCAAAATAAATGTTTTACTTAACAGAGAAAGCTCTGCTTAAAAGATGCACCCTGGGTTAGTGATCAGCATGCTTTGACTTTCCAGGGAGTGCTTGGCTAGAAACCCCCATATGAATGGATACATTAATGATGATGCATACTGAAGACAATACAATTAGTTCAAAAGCAATTAATACATAGTAGCATGAATCTGAATACGAGGGTGCAACATGCTTTATGCTGTAAAGGAGGAGGCTGGGGTGGAGGAGATGAAGCATTGCCAGCAGCACCATGGTGCATCAGCATTAATGTAAGCAGGGATTAGTGGGAAGTATGTCATATTTAAATGTACTGTGTTGAGAGAAAGAGCTGTGATTGACTGTGGGTGCCAGGAGGCACTATTTGGATCAGCTGGCTGTCAGCTGATCACAGCTAGTTGTATGAGTACCATGTCCTGCATGAACTAACGCCAACTTTCATGCTGGCAGTGGGCTCTGCTGAAAAAGGCTCTGCATGCATCTTGAGTGGAGTAGAGTGGTGTTTCTGGTAAATACCAGAGACAAACCACAGTGCATGCTGTGGAAATCTGAAGATTGACTTGAAAGGGCGAGATTTGCTCTGGAGTGTGAAGCATAGTTGGAACAGCACAGATGGACTATGAGTAAAATGGGGATTATAGTCTGAGACACTGAGACACACTTCAAAATTGTCTTCTTGTCCGTTATCTTACCTTTGACCTGGATTGTTGTGCTATTCTAGATGATTAAAATCAGTAAAATAGATGGTTAGGTGTGAAACGAGCTGGTCACAATTTTGCTGTGTTGCCTTCAAACTTCAGTGATCAAACATTGGATTACCTGATGCAACAGCATGTAAGAAACCAGCACCCAAAAATATGCCCATTACTGTAGAAATAACAAAATATAACATTATTTTTGTGTGTGCCTTATTTAATAACTGCCCTCTGTCTGGTGTATGTGTGATGAATGAGCCTTAAACATATAGTTAAAACTAACTTTTTTTTTTTTGCAAAGAAATTATCAAATATAATAACTTGATAAAACTGTCAATCTATTAAAAGTCTTTTTTCTTTTATTTAGAATGGGCAGCTCCAATGCTAGATGCATTTGTAGGTGTGAGTGCTTACATTAGTTACAATATTTGTTTTTAAAGCCAGAGAAATGCTAAATTTGTATATTTTTAACAGTCTGTCAACAATCAAGGATATCTTTCCTACATGTTGGAAGGACTTCTTAGCCGGGCGAGAGCAGTAAGAACTACTCAAAGAGAAGTCGGTTTGATCCATCCATGATCAACCAGGCCTCTAAGAATTCAGAGGTTGAATAGATCATTCAGATCACCCACAGTGGTGGAAAACACAAAATATGCAGGAACTGCCACTAGAAGCTGTCTGTCCTCCCACATCCTGATCCCTGTACAGTTGAAGCCCTACTAAAAAATTCCAAGTCAAATAGATACGCTCAGTTCCACCCAACTCTGCAACTAACTTATTTTGAATTTTCTACAAAACCTAAACTCCATGAGGTGTGTGCACTAAAAAAATGAACCAATAGTTTTATTTAATGAATACATAATTGGGGGGAAAGCTTTTAAAAGTGGCCTTTAGGTTAATGCTGCAAGCAGTCCCAGAATATTTTATTATTAGCTAGCAGAGCCACTTTTAACAGCTTTTCTCCCTCATTTTGTAAAATTCATCAATGAAACAAAGCTACCCTTGAATAGGGATGCACAATATTATTGCCATGACATTGTTACTGGAAGAAAGTAGCTTTAAAAGATAATTATGGGTGTGGGTAGATAAAGACATTTTCTGGCAATATACAATGGATATATTGGCTGTGAAAAAACATTTCAGTATATGTCATTAAGTTTTAAATTTTTGGTAGGACCAGCAGAGTTGTGTCAGGTCATGTCTTTTTCTTTACTCATCCTCATTCCTTAACATCCCTGTAGAGTGAAATCCAAAATTTTTATCTTAGCATATCAGATATATTGGAATAAGGTTAATATAAACGTTAACATTATTAGACTACCTGTCATAAAAACGAGAAAACATACTATATGTGTGACTGACTTTTGGATTACGACCTTTAGAAAGTTTTTCACCTCTTTTGTCTGTTCTTAGCTGATGCCACTGCCTTCATTGAAAGTTAACAGCCAGCTACAGGCTGTCTTTTAGTTCATTATAAGATACATTTCCTAAACCTATCAGCCATGGTGGACTACGGGTCATTGAAAATATCATAACAGAGCGATTTGTACCAGAAAACATTAAATTAATCCCCAACTTCTGTCTCTGCTTGGGCACAGAGATGGGCAGCTGTGCTCTGACCAGAGTTTGCTGTAAGGTCAGGGGGCGCGCTAATTGCTGGAGTGCTTGTCTAGTTTTTACTTGAACCAGATGCAGCAGGAACAAACATCTCACCTGCTTAAGGTTTGTTTTAAACCATATTTCATTTGTCTATAGAATTTGATGATTAGAAGCAGACTATGGCTTTGTCTCTCTCAAAGCAGCAACAGTTTAACCCCTCCTGTCTGTTAGCCTTGTGTTGCTAACGTTTAGTGTCCATGGATAGACACTTTCTATTTCAGCCAAGTCTGTCACAATGAAAGTCTCCAATGCTAATCATCATTGAGGACTTTTATTCTGAAGAGCACAATCAGTAAATTGAATGTTTTCAGCAGCAACTTAACAAAGACGTCTCACAAACAGGAGAGAAAGCTAACTTCACATAGCTCAGGAAATAAGATATTTCTTGAAGAGTTGAATACAGGATGTGAAAGTGAAACTGAGACTTTTTAGCTCTAAACTCTGTCATGACATAGATGTGATTATTTTTTTTTTGGGTGGCTGAAAAAGAGTTGTAGCACAGCAGACAGATTGTAGCTTTTTTTTTAATTTGAGAGGATCATATTACTCGTGAGTGGGTGTGGCTTTGGCTCATTCAACCTATAAACCCACACCATCCTAGAGCAGATATCACCTCATTTTTTCATGATTTTGAAGCCTGATTTTATAAACTTGCGGATGTTTTTCATGACTGAAATTCAGCCTGATGGTTTATAACACAGTGACCTGTCATACAACAAACCTAAGTACAGATTTTTTTTTTTTTAATCACTTCACTACAGGAACTTCAAGCTTTAAAATGTGTCTTAAGGACTGAAGTTTTAGGTTAGAACTACATTAATGCATCATAGAGTTCTCAATTTTTTTGATTGTTTTAAATGAGAGCCCCCTGGTTGCAGAAATTACATTTCTGTGTGTTTAAAGCAGGGGCGGAGTCAGAAGTGTTTGATATCAGGGGCTTAAACCAAACTTAGGAGGGTCTAGGGGTCATATTTGCTCATCAGTTAGTTATTGCACTATTTTCAAGCAATTTTAAAGCAGATTTAGATTTCAAACCCCAACATATCTACATATCATTTGGGCAAGACTGATCCAGTTCCCCCTTTTTTAAAGCATCCTTTACAGCCAAGATCATTTATTTAAAATGATTTGGTTCTTAAAGTGTTCCCATCATTCACAAACCATAGCACACTGTATTGAAGATCAATAATTTTCACTTCCTTCTGCCTAAGATGTGCAGAAATGGTCCATTTCTTTATTTCTTTATTTACATAACATGGATAGGTATGAATTTAGCCTGAAAGTTTACAGTTGGCTCTATTCTTTCAAAAAAGAACATAAACACTAAATGTGGGGTTCTGGATTACGTTATACTAACAACAATACAGAAAATGTCAATACCTAATACGATGCTACATTTTTCTTTTCTACTGTAGAATATGCTCTTAAAAGTAAAATATAAAAGTTTGATTTAATTTATTTTGCCTACAAGAATGACATTTCCATGTCCATTTGTGAACTATGAAGGATTTCTTTTTGCATTTATTGATAATTGCACTAAGTAGAAAAATTCTTTCACAAGCCTAAATGATTCAGGGCTTTTGTGAAAAAAGGGCTTAAGCCCTGTTAGCCACCACCTTGCTCCACCTAAGCCTTGCAACTTCACATCCTGATGGTCCTTCAAAAAAGCCAAATCTGTGGTTTTCTCTCCTTCCTTCAGTATTTTTTTATAAGTAATGCTTGTGTTGTGCATGATAACATGGACGTGGATGCCACTGAGCTGCTTCAAGCAGTGGCCTTTAAATTCTGGTCATACTAAATTTGTGATAGTCTCTCTTTGGGGTTTGCTGTTGGGGTTTTGCAGAACAAGTGATTATTTAAGGCCATCTTTGATTACTCTGTTGCTCCCCCAGCATCCACTACATTCACTCACACAAGCCTAATTAATTTGGTATAGATCAGATTGTTTTTTCTTCTTCTTTTAATTAATGTAGCATTAAAATCTAAATTAGAGCATGCTTCCAAATGATCTGAGTGGATGGATATGCTTGGATACTCCCAGCGAGTTTAAGTGGGTGTTATCTTTACCATTTAATGGCAGATGTACAATCACAGTGAATGAACACAATTATATAAAATGTTATCTCATCAGGATGGGTAACATTAGGGAGGAGGTTTTCACAGAAAGAGAGTCCACACTCAAATGTACACATGGACGGTTTTATTCCAGCACTGCAGGAGGAATTTATTTGTATGTCAGCACCCTGCCTCCCTGACACTGATCAAATCTCAGTGACAGCTGGACTGACATTTCAGCAGCGCTTTTAGGCATCACAAAGCGAATTCTCACTCCTCTAAAGGTTCGGTCAGCCTAATGAATCTGTGACAGGCCCTACAAGCTATTGATACTCAAATAATCTTAACCTGCAGGATTACTCGATCCTGTCTAAACGGAAAGTTATGTCAGAATTAATCTGCATTATGAGGTCACTCAAACAAGGCTGACATTTCGCCTGCCTGGATCGCCTCCCTGTCGCTTTGTGTTTGTGATACCAGCCTATGTAAATAAGGGAGCTCTGCTCTTCTGTTCCGCTTTGCCTCAGAATTTGTTTAGGATTAGAAATCTCATTTTGCCCCGAAGCCCTGCTTGCTTTAGATCAGTCAGCTCATCTGCAGATCCCTGCCTCAGATAAACACCGCCGTTCTCCGGGCCTCAGCGTTTTTTAACATTCTGCAATTTGCACAGAACCAGTATGCTCTGTTCCTGTCACATCACGAGCAGAATGGAGGGAACGAGTCGAGGTAGGGGAGGGAGGATGAGGAGGCGGTGGCACACCTGCAGGTCGTGACAAGCGTGCGAGGCATGGCAGAAAGAGTGAGCGCTCCAAGGGGTTATCTACCTAATTTCCAATCCATTCTGGGAGGAAAGCCCGGGCACTATTCCCATCTTTACAGAAAGATTTAGAGCGAGTCAGTTGACGGGGCAAAAAGGCAAGGACAGCCTTTGTGTAGGAGATGAGTGACAAAATGAGTCATGGCCGTCACTTGGGTTGTGGAGTGTGATGAGGAACAAAAAGACTGTAGACCTGTCAGAGAGCAAAGCTAATAGAGCAATCTCACTATCTCTATCTCTGGATCTGGATGTCAGATTATGTGGAGACAAATGATTTTATCCTCTGACGACATGAGATTTTATTACCTAGATTATTAAGGCCTGAAACAGAAGAGAAAATGTGAGACAAATTTGAAAAACGATATCTCTCCTTGGGTCGCCGTCATGCATTGGTTCCCAACTCTGTCCCAACCTCACTGTAATATTTCTGGGTGCAAAATATGAACCTTGCATGATTTTTTCTCTTAACAAGTTGCACAGGTTGCATTTGGGCCCTTCAGCTCGCCACCATCCAGAAACCACAAAGAAAGCGTCCCGGGCAGAGCAAAGCACTGAATGTCCCAGCTCTGTACGGCACTCCAATCTGTCGGGGTTGAGTCAGAATGGCCACCCACGAGCAACTTCCTCTGTGTCCACGCATGCTGGGCCACTTGCTGGGAGACGCCGGCCGCTAATCTAGCATAGCGAGGACGGAAAATGAAGCAGACCAGAGAGTGGAGAGGTATTAGCGTTTAAGCGTGGTATGCGAGGAGGAAAAGCTTTTTACCAGCCTGCTGCACCCATATGGCATTAGCACATAAAATGCCACTGTTGACATTTTGGAGGCTTCTGTAAGTACAGGGCATTGATATTAACATCATTAGAGAGGCTGCTTGATCCCATATTGATGATGAAACAGTCAAGTGCCACCTAGCCAAAAGACTGAGGTTCTGGTTTTTACTTTAGTCTGATTTTCTAGATGCAGTGCTTATAAGGACTAAATTTTCTTGAGCTATGAGTAAATAAATAGCAAGCTGAGATATCCAGCTTGTATCTCTTTACCTTCACTTATAGGACTGCTCATATTTATGTGGATTTTAAATGTAACCACTGCAGGATTATACCTCTGCAATCATTACTTAGCTGTTTGCTCCATGTCATCCTGTTGCAAATCCTACTCTTGATAGAAGCAACAAATTAAAGCTGCTTAAAGGTCACTTAAAGGTGACAGACACTCATCAGCAGCTCCCAGGGTCTTAGCAGGTATGCTTTTTATCGATCGAGGTATTTTTTTAGTGCAAAATTGAACATTTTTTCAATGAGGTTCTGGTGTGAAATTCATCAGTTTCAGACTGTCAAATAAATATAAATCACAGTGCTTTATGCGAGTATATGATAATTCTAACAGGCACTAAGATGTCAAATGCATTAATCTTAATTAGAAGTAAGGAGAAACATCTGCTTGTGCTTCAAGTCTTGACAAGAGAGAAACTAGAAAAGCACTAGATATTTTATTTTCAGGAGGGCAACAGCTCATAACAGCCATAAATATAGAAACAAAAGTGAGATGCTGGTCTTATGGAGCTAAAATCAACCAGGCCTGGGTAAATTTCTCAACATTTTGGCCACAAGTGTAAAACGGAGAAAGCATTACTTCATATCCTTATGATAAATGAACAATTTTAATTCTTAAATGTAAATTTAAAGGGGACATGTCATGAAAAACAAAAGCTTTTTAGTATTTTTGCACGTTTGTTTAAAGTATGAGGACACACAATATGGGATATAAGCCACTTAATAAAATTAATTCATGAAATATCACAGTCCATTAAGAATCTGTGCTCCTTGTGATATCACAGTGAGTCTTTATAATAATCGAGGATTCACAGATGCTTTTATTTAATGTAAGTATCGGCCCTTTAGATTAACATCAGCCATTGTCAAATGATACTAACATGTTTTTATATGTTAGCGTACCGAGCAGCTGATTGGAGAGACATTAGGATCTGTCAGATGCAAATAAAAACAGAATGCTCATTTTGAATTTGATGGCAGCAGCACATCTCAGAAAAGTAGAGACGAGGTGAAAAAAAGTGAAAAACAGCAAAATTTTACAACTGATGAGGTTGATTGGCTACAGGTTGGGGACATGACTGGGTATAAAAAGAGCATTTTAGAGATGCAGAGTCTCTCAGAGATAAAGACGGGCAGAGGTTCACCAATCTGAGAAAAATATGTAAAAAACATTGTGGACCAATTTCATTAAAAAGTTCTATGCAAAATTGCAAAGATGTTGAATCTTTTGATGATATTATGCACTGCAGATGGTGGATATTCTGAGAATCTGAAGAAATCTCTTTGCACAAGGGAGGGGTCAGTATTTGATGTTTGTGATCTTCAGGTCCTCAGATGGCACTGCTTTAATGTTTCAAGTTGGGTCGTATGAGGTACTTGGTTATAGTAGTGGTGTTAGCCTCCAGTGAGTTCTGTGAAAGTTGCTCTTGTGGTTATTACGAGCTCGGAGAGATCTGGCACATAGTGGCTGTAGATAGGAACGTTTTATCTGCATCGTTCAAGGAGTTTTACATAAAAATGGGCCAATAAAACATGTTGGCTGGCCTGTACAACGTGTCCAAATTGTACAAAGCATTTTACTTCTCCCAAAACCCCCTCTGTGGTCAGATGAATCCAAATTTGACATTCTTTTTGGAAACCACAGACACTGTGTCCAGTGGACTGCAAAGGAGAGGGACCATCCAACTTGCAATCAGCACATAGTTTAAAAGCCTGCATGGTATGAGGTTGCATTAGTGCATATGGTATGGCTAGATTACACATCTAGAAAGTATGTACATAGAGGTTTTAGAGCAGTATATGCTCCCATCCAGATTCGTCTCTTTCAGAGAAGGCCTTGCACAACAGCTTTCACAACAGCATGGCTTCACAGTAGAAGAGTCCAGGCGCTGAACATTTGGCACATCATAAAAAAACCTCTCAAAGAAGACCCAAGACTCTTGAGCAGCTAGAACAAGAATGGGACAACATTTCTCTCCCAAAACTCCAGAAGTTTACTGACTGTTGTGAGAAGAGGGGATGCTATGCAATGGCCCTGCCCCTCCTTTTTTGAGATGTGTTGCTGCCATCAAATGTAAATTACCTCATGTCTGTTTCAGCATCTACTATGTTGTGTGTTCTATTGTGAATAAAATGTGTGTGTTTGAGATTTGCAAATCATTGCATTCTGTTTGACATTTTACAGTGCCTCAACTTTTTTGGGGTTGCGGTTTGATACAGCCACATAAACATGACCAGTGCTAAGAGTAATGCTAATGTTCACAGTGCTCATCAATGGAGCACAAAAGAGAATGACAGTGGGGGTTTGTTTTGCTCGAGCTAGCTGCTGGGGAGGATTTACTTGGAACAAAAAGAAAGTACGCTTAAAAACATTTGTGTTTGTGTTGAATTGATTCAGAAAAGTTGAAGTTAATATCTGGAATTGTAATGTGACTAGCTTTGTTCCAGCATCTGCACAAGCCAGAAAAACAACTGCTTTTGCCCCTTTTTAACCCAACCCCTTCATTCTGTTCATTAGCACTGCTTTAACCCTTTAGTGGCATCTTTTTAAACTCCAGCTCCTGTAATACAACACTTCCCATGCACATCTTCACCTCTGAAGAGAGGCACCACTCTCCTCTCAACCTCTCCCCCTCTAAATAATCTCCTGATAAGAAATAACACAGCTGATGATTAATTATAGCCATTGTGCTTGTGGACTGATATACTCCCTCCTCACATCCATCTTTAACCCCCCTGTTTCCCCCCACAACGCTCCCTCTCCTCCACGTGACCATTTGTCTGTGAGGATAGTTTTCGGAGGGACATAAAAGCCAGTCAGCTGTACAGCTAAATGAAAGTCGTTTTCTCAGCACATAGTCCACTAATGTAACATGCAGCTTTAGGGACTATTGGTCTTTCTGTAGTTATAGTGAGTCATTCTTAAAGGCCCTATTTCATAATTGAAAGTGATGGAAGGGAACAAAATTAGAATGGGCATAATTTAATGACTGAGTGTTCATTTCTTTCTCTCTATCTCCTTCTTTTTCTTTTTTTAACCCAATTCTGAATCTCAGATAAATAGAGACAGTAATTTTGTTTTCCATTTGTGTATCGCTCTTCATTCAGCTTGTTTTTTGCCGCTTGTTGGCAGCGTTTGTCAGCGCACATTGTTTGTTTCGCTCAATTGATTAAAAAAAGATGTTGTCTCATGCATTGTGACGGAGTATTTCCTCCAGAGATCGCAGAGTTATTACAGAGCGGCGGTGTGGACACCCGTTGATGTATTGTGCTGGGCTTTGGGACGAGGCGAGGTGAGGAGGAGGAGGAGGAGGAGGAGGAGGAGGAGGAGAACTGGAGGCCGCGCTCAGTAAGGAGTTAAAGAAAAACAAGTTACTGGCAGACGCACCAACTTCATCACACACCTCTCAAATATGACAGCAACTAGGGCTGCATGTCTTTTGCCATGTTCCATCCTCTCAATCATCCTCCCATCAAACAACCCCTTACACATACGTTACCTTCCTAACAGGTTGTCATAGCGCTGCCGCATGGTTGTCAGTGTCGAGGAATCTCCGCATGTCTCAGGCAGAGAGTGAGGAGAGGATAGTTTGTGTTGTCACTGACAACACCTCGTCTGAGCTCTCCCCGGGATGTGAGACCAGAAAATATCGCAGGAGCAGAAAGTCACAACACAAACCCAGGAGGGATGATAATCAGTGTGATCTCGTGCCGAAAATGAGTGTTAGATCATACTTGGTAACCTTAAGAAGTACTGACCCGAGCTTTAATACGGCCATGGGACGGTACAGAGTTTAGAACCAACATGATGAATTTGAGGTCCCTGAATTTAGTGTGTTTCAATGGAAAGTGGAAATCTATGCTCTACCAGTGAATGTTTGCCTGTGGAGGTAGTGAATCAAACATTTAAGATTTATTTTTGGGTTTTTATGCCAAAAAATAGAGACAGAACTGTGGAGAGAGTCAGACACTGGGGAGAGAAAAGTGAAAACATGAGCCATAGGTCGAATTCAAAACCTGGGCCACTGGCTTTGAGTTCAGCAGCCTCTATAAACGGGGCATGGGGACATTACCAGTAGGCCAGTGGTTAAGAAAAGCTAAGCCCCCCCAGGACTCACCTAGAACAACTAAACATCAACTTCAGAAGTTGTTTTCATTGACAAAATCCAAACATAATGGACCTACTTAGTTGGTCTGTGTAAACTATCCATTATTATGATGGTAGAAAGAGGTAGGTGGAAAGACAGATGGATAAAAAGATAAATAAATATGTGGATGAATAAATAATAGATAAATCAATAAATGACAGATATATAGATAAATCAATAAAAAGCGAATAAATAGATAAGAAAATAGATGAAAAATGACTAGTTGATAAATAAAAAGACAAATACAGTTATTGATGATAAAAAGATAAATAGATGAACAAAAAACAAATAAATATATAAATGAATAAAATGACAAATACATAAATAAGAGACAAATAGATAAATAAATAAATTGAATGATAAAAAAAGACAAAAGATAAAAAGTTAAATCAATACAAAAAGACAAATAACTAGATAAATGAATAAAAAGGATTCTTTAAATTTTAAGAAAAAAAAGTTTTAAAAGTTGTAAATTCACAAGAAATCACCTAAAAATCTCTCACTTTAAAATTTGTAAATTGACATGAACCAAACATTTGAGTTATCAACAGTATTGTTTTGATAATGATGGAGGAGAAGAAAGCAGGGACAGAGAGCAGGAAGAGGCTACTAAACACAAACATTTATTAAAAAGATCATATAAGTAAATTTTATTTCACCGTGACTAGAATTGAGCTCATTTATATAGGCTTCTATTTAGGGGCTCAAAATCCTTAGCTGTGCCCCTGCCCCCAGCATAACAGTTCCTTTTCTAACAATATATGTATTGAGCTTTTCAAAAAGCCACTTTCTCAGACCTCAGAAAAGCGGATTAAGCCAGAATCCAGGTGCTCAGGGAAAGCAGGAAATGCAGGTCAGTGGGCAGGTAGCTTCAAGTGCACTTGTTTTACTGGCTCTGTTTTCTGCTTCTGTGACTGTGTTGCAAAAGTGTTGTCTGTGTTTACTGTGGCCTAGTTTCTCCTACGTACCCTTACCCTGGCACCACATGAAAGACAGTCGAGGGCCGTCTTGGAAATCATGGTTTTTGAAAAGTTGCATGCAGATTCACTTTGACAACATATGATATTGATTCTGAACCATTTTATCTGCAGTGAGAACATTAAAGTGCTGCACGACGAAGCAGAGACGAGATGAATTTCTGAAGGATCAATTACAAATGATGTTTAACCAAATTAAGATTCACATGACATCAAAAATTCAACATGGCACTCTCATTCAGACTTGGAATTAAGTTTGATTGAAGACTGTATAATTGAAAGAAATGTTTCATGGATGGATATATTATGAAGAAGCACTGATGTCTTAGTTTTTGATCATCTTTTTAAAAGTTAAAAGCTGAAAATGTGTAGGATTTGGAGTGAGCATAAAATTCTAATTTCACACCACTGAAGCTAATGTGCTCTGAGGCTTTATTAAAGGCAGGTACGGTAAATCTCAATCAGGCTTTGAGTTTAAAAAGGGATGGAGGAGGAAAAAGCTTTTTTTACCTTTCATAGTCATCACATTTAGCAGAACTGGCAGTTCTTTGTGATTCTTGTGTTTTATTTCTTCCTACTTTCTTGTCTTTTCTGGATAGACCTGCTGCTTAATCTCCCAGCACCATATGTCATGTTTCTCCTGATTGTCTCATGTTCTATGTAAAATCGCCTTATTCCTGTGAAAACATCTCAGGAATCATCTCCATTTAGATTTGTTGTTTCCTCCTGCATCTCATACATTTTAAAAAGTGGTTTGAATAAATGACAACTCCTTTACAGACTGATGTAATACCTTGTGCTAAACATTTTCCCATCGTATGAAACAGTATAGGAGCTACTCGAAGATGAAATGACGCTCTTGGAGTTGCGGAGCTGCAACATGGAGTCATAAGGACGGACTGAGGCAATCAGGAGATTGAATCTCACCTGTGCATGACAATGGGAAGTGTCCAGGTGACCTCTACTTGAGCAGCCATCCATTCATCCTTGCCATCACGTTCTTAAGCCATAACTGATGCAGGCTTCATTTAACTCCGCCCCCTCCTGTGCCCGTATCAGCAGCAGATGTTTGATCGGAGATAAGCACGCAGGTCAATGTCGACCTCATCACGGCGGACCCGGTTTCGCCCATCATGCCAATAACTGCCAGGCCGATGGGTCCTCCCCTTTGCTGTGCTCTGATTGACAGCTCTCCACTGAAAAGGTTTATGGGGGTCAGGACCTTCCTCTCTGTCACCTCTAATTGGAGCGCTGCGCCATTAGTGGATGCCCCGGACCTTGGCTGGAAGACACTGGACTGTTATCCTCTTCAAGTGAAAGAACCTCCCAGCCGCACTCATCCCATTTTTCGAGTAATCAGCATCTCCTCTGTAAGCACAGGTGTGTGTTCAATCAATCGTTGAGGGAAAACTACCCTGCGTGGGCCGTTAGGAGAGCAAATATCCAAGTAAGTCAAGGCTAGCGTTGATAAAGCAGAAGCACTCAGCCCTAAACAAACAAATGAATCAGAGCGATTGACCTTCAGGCTGCGTTACTCTGTTAACCCATCCTGCTGGGAGTTAAACCTCTGCTGTGATTCCTCGCACCCTCCCTGCTGCGCCGGTGATTCCACCCTACACGCGTCACCTCACACACAAACACGGCAGGTGAGCTGACCACATTTGCATAAGTCCGTGTAACCGTGTAAGTGTGCGACCCCCGCCAAGCAGGGGTGAGAAGAGATCCTGTTAACCATCAAGTGAAGGGAATGTACTGCAGCAAGGAGCATAAATATACAGTGTTTCCTTTATGGAGGAGCCTGGCTTTGTGCAGGATTACATCTAAATCTTATAATTAGCAAGAAAGGCCAGCATGGGGTGGGGGGGATATGTCAGGACAAGGGAGCTAACCTCTCCTATCTCCCCTTTGCATGCCTATTGCTTACCAGGCTCAGTGATAACTATATTTAAAACTTGAAATGACAATGTTGAAGGTGATCAGTAAGCAGTTTCTAGTCTCAGAAAAAACCAAGATCAAGACAAACATGGAGCTTAAATGTTAGGAGGCTGAGCTGTTGGATCCAGCACCCTAAATGTTTTGATCAAAAACCAAAAATTCTGACAGACGTCACATAAAGAAGTCAGTGTCGGTAGGTGTGGTGGTTTATATTGTACAGACTTGGCTATAGGTTGTCCCATCCATCCATAATCTACACAGGTCACAAGGGGCTGGGGCTAATGTTTGCAACACAGTTTAATGTTTAAGAATGAAGAAACTAGTGCACACTTTACCAAAAATTCACTAAATTCCTAAGAGAAACTGTACTCATCTGTAATGCTGTATAGCTGAGCTTCCTGGCTGCTACAACCACCTTCTTAAAGGGGCAGTGCTCACTGAAATCACTTGAGGCTAACACCACTACTATTGCTAGGTACCTCATATGGCCCAACTTCAAAAATACTGAAATATCCCTTTAAAACCAATATCCATCTAACATTTTCACTGCTTAGCCAGATGTTAAAGGCCAGAGGAGGCTGTAGCCAATCCCAGCTGCCATTGGCTGAAAGCCCAGATACACCCTGAATCACAGGGCTGACCTGTAGAGAAAAACACCCAGACAGGCTCACACTCACAACTATGGGCAATTTAGGGTCAGCAGTTAACCTAACAAGCATGTGTTTGGTCTGTGGAAGGGAGCTGGAGTACCCAAAGAGAACCCTGGCACATGCAAACGCTGCACCGAAGAGCCCCATTCGACCAGAACTTGAACCAGGAACCTGGTTACTGTGGAGCAACAGTGCTAACCCCTGCTCCACTGCGCAGCCCTACAGCTAATATATCAGCTGGTATTGGCAGACATTAAAATTTAGGACTATATTTACAACTAATATCTGCTGATATTAGCCATTGATTTGCTCTCCATTTCAGTATTATTCTGACTTCTTTTTGCTTCAACTATGGTAGAGTGCATTAAGGTAATTTGAAGGGTTAAGTTTTCAGAGAGGATGTGTTGTGTCAAGAAAATTCCAGTGTTCCACCTCCAAGATGAACAAAGACAGGCACAAAAAACAAGGCAGTTACAATCAGACATACCAAATTATGCGTTCCAGAGCAGAAAGTCATCAGTCAAAAAATTTACAACCTGATGCATCTTCCTTTAATGCAGGAGTGTCCAAACTTTTTTCCACTGAGGGCCACATTCAGAATTATATAAGGATGTTGAGGCCACTTTGATAACCACAAGGTGAGGTACAGCATATGAGAGTTAGCAACCAATATAATGAAGGTTAAGAAATGCTTAGTGGTTGAGCATGCCTAAATGGTGAGTTGAGTCAGGTACAATTTGTCAGCAAACACACATGAATTGCAGCTTTAAATATTAGCAGTTATTGATTGGCACTTTTTGTTTTTACATATGTTTGCCCAATTTTGATTTGCCCACAGCAAATTCTAGAAATGAAATAAATTATGGCTCAAATTTGAGCGCGAAGCTTGTGCTCGACTCTATTGTACTTCACAGTTTCAGCACAAGGCATGGCTCCCATGCTTATTCTGTCAACAAACATCTTGACAAGACGAATGTATTGATGCGTTTTTTGTGTGTACATGGTAGTCATGTACATTTATTTCCAACTCCCTGATGGGTTACACAGGCAAATAGCAGTGCCAATAATGTTCCAGGGGTGATGCAGGTGGTAGTTAGGGCCAAAGAGGGCCTCCTGAAATCTGATTGGCCTCCCAAAAAACCTAGAATAATTGTCTATCTGCCTTGTCAGCCTTTAACTTGAGCGTATAGCTTTGGTTCTGGTAGGCCACAGAGTCAAGCACTGCCATAATTGAGATCAGCTGATCTCTTATCAGCTGATTTGCTCTAAGCACTCTGTTAGCTAATCACTCCCATGCTGGCTTATTTAAAATGCTCTTGCCTGGCCACGCTCTGCTGCTGCAACCCCTCCTCCACCCCAGCTCCTCCTTCATTCTGCTAAGGAAGAGGAGAAACATGTGACATTCCTGCTCGATGCTTTCCGCCAAGGCTCTTGGATGGGCATATGTAACAGCAAAAAGTGTTAATCAATAACTGCTAATAAAGAAATATTTATAGCTGCAAGTCATGTGTGTTTCTCGACTGAACGAGCCATTTAAGCATGCTCCACCACTATGCATATCTTAACCTACATTATACTGCTTTTACAAACTCTCATATACTGTACCTCACCTTGTGGATATTCAAGTGGCCCAGACATCCTTATATATTTCTGTATGTGGCTCTCAGAGGAAAAAGATATAAAAGATTAAATTCTCCTTTTTTCAACTTGAAGCCCCACATAGAGCTCTCTTGGCTTGTTTGTGTTTCTGTTCTTGTAATATCCACGGTGTTAGTCATTGTATTGGTTACATAAGGGAACACTCAATCCCAGCAGCCACTGAGACAATTAGGCAGCAACTGTCCTACCTATGTTGCTTGTTATGAAAATCAACTTTGATCACTTTCTTTTAATTGACAGGATGCTAATTTAGCTGCTGATTTGAGGTTGGATCACAGCAGTCATTTGAGGGATTTTGCGAACTAAGACGTCATGGTGTGATTTAGATATCGTCTGAGTCATGCCCTGTCCCACTTAGAGGTGCTGATATTTTTATGTCACTATGAAATCAAGCTCTTTATGCCATTTTCTGTCTGCTTTAATCTTTTTTTCAGTCTCCTCTTGTACGATTGGTTTGATTCAGTATTAACAGAACATAAAATGTCATTCTTTGTGAAGTTTTTGATATTCCAGCTCTTCTTCAAAGATTTTTTTCAATGCAGCATGCTGCAATGAGAACTTTTAATTTGAAATTGGACTTTGCCTTGTTTAATAAATATTTATGCGCTCATGTTTGGTCATATCAAAGTTTGCCAGAGTTCCGATAAACCTGAGGTGAAAATTAGCCGTGTAATCACAAATGGATTATGCAAATTAAAGATCAATAGCTTTTCCATGTTTCCAGGAAATATCGAGACTTTGTTTTGGTGGAGGGGGGAAAAAAGCCTCTTGGCCATCAAGGTGAGTTTGCAGAGAGCCAGCGGGGTTCCTCATCCCCCTCCAGCGGGTAACAAGCTTATTTTCCATACATAGCCAGGTGCATGTTTTAAGATAGAGCCTTAACAGCGTGGCATGGCGCTGAATTCCAATCGAGCCCAAGCCCAGGTACAATAACAGCGTTATGAATGCAGCGCATGATGTTGATGGCATCCATATCACACTCGGAGGGACGGGCGGGGGAGAAAAAAAGAGGCTGACATCTGTTTCAAGCACACTCCAGCCTTTACATCTCCCCACAAAGTCATGGGTTGGGAGGCACACGTCTGGCTTTCCTAGATTAAAATGTGTCAACAAGCTTAAATGCGGGCTTTGAAACTTACCTCTCTCCCCTGATGGCTGCTGGATTTCCATTTTCTTAAGCATATGGTTAACACAATGATACACGCAGCCTTTTACATGATGGCACTGGCTTTTTTCCAAAGCTAGATGATAGATTTCATGGACCTGATTGATGTCTAGATTTTGTAGCCCTATAGCTTCCATGGTGGTTGCTGTTCAGGAAATATCAAGTGTTCATTTCCATTTGTTTGCTAATCCCACACAGTAGTCGTGAAGAAAAGAAGCCTTGTTGTTTGCCATGATGCCAAAGCTTTGGCTACCTCATCCTGTTGGACTTTTTTTTTTGGTTTAGTTATGGGGATTACTCTTTTGGACGAGCTTTAAAGACTACAGTGGGAAGAGGAGAGGGAGAGGCAGCTGGGCTTAAGGATAGGATAAAACAGAGGATGGGTGGAGGGGGGTATGAAAGCTGGAGAAACAGAAACAGTGCTGTCTCTTCTTTTCATGGCTGAAGGTCGGGATAAATAATCAATAGCACTAAAAAGACGTCCCCCGTCCCCTTGGTGTATTGGTTCCCCTGGTGCTCCTGAGTCATTAATGCTCAAGTAACCTGGAAACCCCTTAGCATTGTTCCATCTGAATGAAAGGAAATCCAATGCAGGCTTGAGGTGTGCCACTGTCAGGTCATGACTTTGACAGGGGATGGATGATTTTTCTACACCCAAAAGAGAGGACGCCACCATCCCAGACAGCCCTCGCCCTCACCCTCGCGCTCACCCGGCTCGACTTTACAGTTATTTTTAAAAACAGGGCAAGAAAACGACTCCATCGGCCTCGCTAGACGGAGCACGAGCGAAAGCGGCAGAGGCAGAGACGGAGGGAGCGCGAAACAAAATGTGAAGGCTGGCTCCTTCTCACTGGGCTGTGTCACTATCAATAGTGACACCTTGAACAATTCAGTCAGTGATATTGAAAGTGCTGTGTGTCAGCAACCCTCGCCTGTGACACTCCCAGAAGGCAGCGGCTCCCCCGGTGGCAGGTCACACTATAAAAAGAACAATCAGAGTGGCCTGATGGAACTAATTTCATCTGGCCTTTAATGTTCCTCCCTTCTTTCCCTCGCACACATTTATGCCTCCTTGTCTTCCCTCTCATTCCTCCCCCCTTTTGTCTTCATGTGTCTCTGTTTCTCTCCTGCCTGTCTCACCCCTCCTCCTCCTCCTCCTCCTCTCTCTGTCTCATCTCCTCGCTCCTCTGTTCTTGTCAGGCTTTCCTCTACCTTTTGCTTTGCAGTCACGTTTCATCTCTGTGCATGACTCATTCTGCTCAATAAGCTCCAAAGTAAGCAGATTTGTCCATCCTCTCCCCTCTCTCTCTCCCTCTCTTTCTCTCGTCTCCCCCTCCTCCCTAAGAAGGCTATTGTGATTCACGGAGGAAACCCTTCAGAGCAAATATTCTCCGGGCATTTCATGTATAAACATGCCTGACTTTCTATCACCAGGGGGAGGGAAAAAAATGCAAAAAAAAATAAAGGGAGGTGGGGATTCAATACGTAACAACAAGCAAATGTTTTGATGCATTGGTCTGAGCCGGCCAGTCGAGTTAATGCCAAGTGTGATAAATAGATTAGTCTCTAGATGGTGGCCTCAAACGAGGTCCCTCCGTTGCTTAAGGCCGACTTGTCATTCTGGCTAATTTGTTGGGATTTTGCCTGCCAACAGTCCAACTCTTGATGAAAGGAGTCAGCCCCTTTAGCATTTAGACAGAAATAAACAAATTCATACTCTCTATTAATATATATGTATTTTAACTGGATGTGAAATCCTCCCTGCGAGTGCCATTGTCAGGATTAAGGGTCAGGAAATGCAATCTGAGTGGAATTAAGAAAAGCAACCTCAGAGAGCACACTTGGAAAAAAAATAGCATTTCTCACATTTGCATAACGCTCCTATATATAAATCAAGTGTTGTGGAGAGCTTTTGGAGTGACTAACATGTACAGCGGAATGAGTGGGCTGTTTCAAAGCAAGAAGGGGGGCGTAATCATCCTGCAACACGCAGACGGAAAACAGACTCTTTGCACTCTTTTCTTCCATCTTTCATCAGCTATCCGGCTCCTAAATTATAAGAGCAAATCATTAGGAGTGTTGACAATATAATATAACATGAGTCTGGCAGCGCTCAGCAGAAAGTGCCTCACTAAGCAATGCAAACAACAACTTCAATTATGCTTTTTTTTTTTTTTTGACTGTCACGCAGCCATTTATTGCCTCAGATGATGTACAGTACACTGCACTGGGACATACATATGGAATGGGTTGAGGACTTTAGATTAAAATTGATTTTTCCTCCCCTTGGGAAGTGGAAAAAGTCAAAAATTGTTACATACACATTTATGAAGCAGATTTAGTCTGTTGACATTGAAGGCTATTTGATAAGTAATTAAATAGCCTTTACATAAGACAAGGTGACAGCTAACTCTTTGTCATTCCCCCCTGTGTGGAGGCGCTCTGTAATGATGACATACGCAGCAGAGCTGCTTGTTTTGTGCCTCTTACTGTAAAGGGAATGCATCATATTTTGTGGTTGCAGCATTGGAGTTTGCGGCCATTTGTGCCGAGGACTTTCATTGTTAGAAAGTGACAGAAAAGAACAGGAAATCTATGAGTAATGTCGATTAATGCACAGTTTGCATTGCAGGCTGAAACACACGGCAGGGGTAGCGCCCTCCGTTTGGCAGGATATGTTGATTAATGAATTATCCCAGCCTCGTAGCCCCGGACGGCCAATAGGCCACACATCTGTGTGTCACTCAGGTCTGACACTTTCTCCCAGCCCGGCTGCCAGCCGCTCGCCGAGGGATTCTCCAGATGTTCCAAGGTTTCCAAGTGCGGCGCGGGGGCCAGTGACGCCTGATCACCATCCTGACATTGTGACACCTGACTCTGTGGAATAACTTTCCTGCAAAGTGCATCAAAGCTGCTGTGAAAGATTTTGGATCCAGATGTTAATTTGACTCGTGTGCAAGGCCTGTGGAGGTCAGGAAAATCATAGTCAATTGTGTAGTTAAGGTGTGATATGTGATTTTTTTTTTTTTTTTTTTTTACCTGAATGACAGCCACCCTTACCAAAGCAACATAAAATGTATTATTCATTTATAACTCATATGCAAGAAAAGCCAAGTCCCCACATGACCCACCTGGGAAATATAAACATCAATTTTAGTTGTTTTGATAAAGGCCCAACATAACAGGCCATCAAGGCCACTCTAGTAAAAACAAAACAAAAAAAAAGTAGAGTTCTGTTGACTTTAAAGAAAAAATCCTCAAAATACAAAGGTTTTATTTATGAGGTAAAAAAGGTGTTTTGCTTTACTTTATAAGTTATAAATGTAGGTGAACCAAAACTTGGAATTTTTTACATAATATAAAGTCAGAAATCTACGGAGCCTGGGAGGTGACATGAACATGTTTATTTTTTTAAATACGCACGTACGTCTTAGTATCTCGCACGTGTGTTTTATTATCTCGTGAGTGTGCGAGATACTGAGAAATCACAAGCATGAGATATGAATAAAACGCACATACGTGAAAAGAATAAAACACGTACGTGATACGAATAAAACGCATGTATGTGATACGAATAAAACGCACATACGTGATATGAATAAAACGCACATACGTGATACGAATAAAATGCACATACATGACACGAATAAAACGCATGTACATGATACGAATAAAACGCATGTACGTGATAAAAATCAAACGCATGTACATGATACGAATAAAACGCACATACGTGATATGAATAAAACACACATACGTGATACGAATAAAACACACATACGTGATACGAATAAAACGCATGTATGTGACATGAATAAAACGCATGTACATGATACAAATAAAACGCACATATGTGATACGAATAAAACGCATGTACATGATATGAATAAAACGCATGTATGTGACATGAATAAAAAGCATGTACATGATACGAATAAAACGCACATATGTGATACAAATAAAACGCACATACGTGATACGAATAAAATGCATGTATGTGATACGAATAAAACGCACATACGTGATATGAATAAAACGCATGTACATGATACGAATAAAACGCACATACGTGATACGAATAAAACGCATGTACATGATACGAATAAAACACACATACGTGATATGAATAAAAATCCAACCACTGTTTTTAGTGTGTTTTTTTTTTTTTTTTTTGGGTTGTTGTTTTTTGGTAATTTTTTTATTTACACTGTTTTATAGTTTCTAGCGTCAAAATTTCAGGCTTTTTAAACTCTGAGTTTGATTTCTTGTAAATGTACAACCTTATAATCCCAGAACTTTGGAGCATTTTTTTCCTATAATAGTGACTTTTTTGCATTAAAATTATCGGGTTCTCTTCATTTTTCCACCTTTAAGGGTAGGCTCTATACAGTGGTTCTCAACTGGTGGGTCAGGACCCAAAAGTGGATCGCGAAGCTCTCTCTAGTGGGTTGTGAATATATGCCAGGGGAAAAAAAAATCTGTGACAAAAACTGTATGGAAGCCCTAAGTGGGCACACAGTAATTTCAAACATGTATATTCTTTTAGGTTTTCCTATGATTACATTGTATATTCAGTTCTTTTCTCAAAATTTCTACCTATTTATCTGCGTTTTGTTGGGGAATAAAGCTGGTTTACCCAAGATAACAAGGAAATTCTTTGCCAAACTTCCATGCTATGTCAGAAAAGGGAGTAAAATAAGATGTATGCATGCAAATTCCTCTGTACTGCTCTGCTTTTCTAACATTTATTTTGGTCCCGTCTCTTTGTTCAGTAAGTTTTTCTATATAGAGTCCAGACATTAACATTTTTGTTCTTATGTCTTCATGGTGTAATGGTAGCTAAGAATAATAACCAATATTCATAAAATAAATCAAATAATTAATATTTTTTTCATTTGGGTCATGATTTCTCTTAAGGATAAGGTGGTGGGTCCTGATGCCTGAACGGTTGAGAACCACTGCTCTAATACATTATGTTTCTACTCAGTTTAAAAACATAACTGTATGCATCTAATTTTGACAATATCAGAGCAGACAGGGTCCCACAACCCCTATGAGGTCTTTGGAAATTGGCAAAAAAAAAAAATGAAAAATGAAAAAATTGTGAAAATAAGGTTAAAAAGTGTCATAAATGATGGGTTAACAGGCTAAAATGGGTCAAAAGTGGCAAAAAAAAAACAGCATAAAAAGTAGTTACAAAATGGTTAAAAGTGGAAAAAATGTGTTCTGAGGGGGCAAAAGTGGCAGTAAAAGTGGTGAAAAGGGGTAAAAAAAGTGACATAAATAGGCAGAAAGTGGCAAAATGGGTCATGAAAGGCAAAAAAAGTGGTAAAAAAGGTTTAAAAGTGGCAAATGTGCAAAAATGGCAGAAAAAGTGGAGAAAAGGGCCAAACTGTAGGTTGAGAGTGGCAAAATGGATTAAAAAGTGGCAAAAATGGCAACAAAGTGGGAAATATATGGTTAAAATGTGGCAAGAATAGATAGAAAGTGGCAAAAATGTATTAAAAGGGGCAAAAACGGCAGGAAAATTGATGAAAATGGGTTAAAAAGTGACAAATTGGGTCGCGAAAGGCAAAAAATGACAAAAAAGTTGTATGAAAGGGTAAAACAATGACAATATGGGTTTAAAGTTGCAAAAATGACATAAAAAGTGGCAAAAATGTGTAATGATGGGCCAAAATTTTCACTAATAGATATGTTCAATATCAGACCCAATAATAGCTCGACACACTTTTCAGCTCTAAAATGAAGTACAGAGTTGGGGAGGGCTGTTCTTGAGGTTTTTCGGGGCCCAGCCAAGTCTGTGGGCCTGCTCGTGCGTTATGTCATGTTTACTTTTAGATTAATAGGTTTTGTAGGCCTGCTCTGTTTGTTGCCAAAGAAGAAGATGTAATTTCAGCTTCTTTTCTCCATCTATGCTGCTCAAAATAGGACTTCTGTGTATCAGGTATCAATGCCGTATGATAAAAGTTCAGCAAGCAAAGCTGATGCATTGTTTCCGTCCCCAAAGGGCGGATGATTTATAAAACCACGTCCTCGGCTACCTTTTGTGCACACACTTGCTTTTACACTAGAGCCACAGCTTCCAAGCAGCTTCTGTATGTTGATGTCATTTTTATAATCTCACTTTTCCCTTATTTCCCACAAATAAAGGAGTGGAAAAACTCATAATGGAATTCAGCCAAGGCATTGGATTATAAATGAGGTCTGCGCCAGGCTTCATAACGTTATTTAGATTCCTGTGTACAGAGACCCGTGTTCCAACTCCCATCAGCACTGCGACAGAATCAAATGTGAATATAAGCTGATATAGGGAAATTGGTTTGTAATGTGCTGATGCTTTGGAGACCCTGTGTGGAGGCAAGAAAAAGGAGAAAAACAGCACTTCTTTGGCACATGCAGAGTGATGTTTTAATTACTTGAATTGGAATGATAACCAGAGCCCCTCCCATCGCAGAATGAAACAAATTAAAAGGCTAACACTGAAGTCACCTCATTTTTTCTTGAAGGGGAGTGTCATTTTGTTGTCCAACATATTGCATATCAACCTTGGTTGTATTTATTCATCATTCACTTTCAATGTTTGAAATTTCTCCTTACATTTGGCAGGGAAAACTCAGCACACAGAAGGCTGATGAGAAAAGATGAAGTGAACAATGTTTGTTCTCAGGCAGAGGACCTTCTGTATGTCCTGCTGCACGTCTATGCTAAATAATGAACACAAGTCCAAGCCGAAATGGCAGAAAAGCCCCTCGCCGCTGGTTACAGAGCCTTTAAAGATTTTCATTTGATGTTCCAAATGTTGCTCAGCTTTGATCAAACACTCTGAAAAGTGATGTCTGTGGCTTTTTTAAGCTTTTTCACGTAGCAGACATTGGTTATGAGAGTAAGAAAACAATCTGGGGTGTTGCAGAACTGTTGCTTCTTTAGGATGCCACATTGAAATAGTCGTCCTTCGAGTGTAACTCAAGCTGTAAGCCCAAAACTCACTGACGCTTTATGATATGCATCGCCCCCACTATTTTATTATTTTCTATGAACAAACACCAGTGACGACCAGACGTGCGTGGGATCAGCAATATCCCTAACGTACTCACAGTTGCACTATACACACCAAGTGTATTAGCCTCACAATAGCTCTCAATTAGCCCGTTAGCACATCAGCCAGTACCATATAACAGCCATATAACATCCTCCATAGAAAACACCAACAAACCATTACAACAAATACCTAACCAGCTGTCAAAAACCACGTTAAAACTCAGCACCTGTGATGAAACTGGAGTCTTACTGTCCTGTTTCTCATAAGCTTATGAACTCAACTGCAGCTGCTGTTCACTTTAAACTATGAAATCCAACCATGGTGGTTTATTTGGTGGTGGAAGAAAGAGAACAATGTCCCCTGGAGATAGTCTGGTGCCGTCCTCTAGTCCAGTGGTTCCAAACTGCTGGGTCGGGACCGAAAAATGGGTCGCCAAGCTCTTTCCAGCAGGTCCAAATGTGTGCCAGAAAAAAAAATGTGGTGAAAATTAAGGAAGTTTGGGAAAATAATCCAATTGTGATTTTAGTTCCCAATAATGGGATTGCAATTTAATAAGCAATTATTTCTAAACTGTCTTATTTGATGTATTTTTCAACAAATTTGAGCAATAAACCATTCTATATTATAACTAACACAACTTAGATAGATTAATCCAGGGCTAAATAATTATGAAAAGTATGTCTTTGCAATTTTTTTTTATCTCATATATATAGCAGAAACTCTACATACAGAAGCCCTTAGCAGACATAGGGTTAATTCATACATGTATTTTTTCCATTTTCAGTAGTCGTCTCCAGCTTTCTACTTCTTTATCTCCTTTCTTTGGATAACACTGCTGGTTTTCCCAAAATAACAAGGAAGCTCCCCAAGAAATTACCAAATTTCCATGCCATGTCTGGGAAAATTAACCTGACACGCCAGATGGATTTGTTCATCCATCTGGAAAATCTCTCATAAACAGCGTTTGGGAAAGGGCAGAGGCTTTGACAAAAATCCTCTGTGGGTGACTGGATGAACGTTCTGTCACATCTTTACAGGCCAATCAGAGCAACAGAACACGTGACATAGCCGCTATCGAGGAGTGAGCCCCATGGGGAACTGCATAACCCGAACCATGGCAACTGTAGACATGTCAGCACATGACTTTTGTCGTTTTTGATAAGAAAACAACTAGGTGCTGTTTTTTGTTCTTCTTTTAACGAAGAAATGTCATCAAGTTCTGAGAAAACTGGCACGTTAGCAGCATCCACGCTAATGTCTTCCACCATATCTGCACTGGCCTCTTGTTGCTGCTTGCTTACATCACGTTTCTGCCAAAAGCACTGCCCCTCAATGCTGACTGGTCCTGTCACTTTCTAACCGGGCCCAAATGGTTCAGATGGGAGCTTTGCAAGATGGATTCGCCAGACACACAGAAACAGGCGTATCCATCTGCTTTGCAAGGTTATGGGAAAATAGAGTTAAATAAGATGTCCTTATGCAATGGTTATCTTTTAAACACGTGTTTTGTCTTGCCTCTTTGTTCAGTATGTGTTTTTTCCTGTTTAAGGCCTGGACTTATTCAAAAAAAAATTTGAGTGGTTGAACATTTTTAAAAATCTGGGTCATGATTTCTCTTAAGGTGGTCAACGGGTCCTGGTGCCCAACCAGTTGAGAAGCACTGCTCTAGTCCTCTGCTGCTGAAGTTAGGCTGATGGTTGCTACTTCCTGTTATATTGCTGAGCTGTCTGCCATCCTGTAAATAAAAGAATTTCTGCTTGCACTACGCCGTCATTATATCATATCATGAAAGTAGCTTTCATAAGCATTTTGTGGACATTTCTGTCGCTATTCTCATAGCATTGGACAGTTTTTGTCCAGAAATTAGGTTTTTCTTTCATAGTAGTCCCTACTTATACAGTGGGAAACAGCACTATATAAATTCACTCACTCAAAGTAGTAGTATTACATTTAAGAATGATTTAGGAATAGTTTGTAAAGTACTTCCCATTCCTTAAAGATTGATAGCACTTCTATCTGCATGTTTCATGACTTCAGTGTACAGCTGGAGATAAGTTTGCTTTTTAACCTTGTGCTAGGGTAACAATACCAGCTGCATCATGAGCTCATGAACATATTTGTTTGCATAATTGTTACTTCAGTCTCTTTACCATTTGAAAATGCACTTGCACTTGTTCGGCCACCAAGGTGTGGATGAGGAAATACACTTCAATGGTTTTGGATGTCAGCAAGCACATTAGATTAATTTGTTTATCATATGCAGCCATTTATCTCAGACCAAAGTACACACAGTATGCCTGTAGACTGGCAGCCACCCGATGCTACCTGAAGGACCAATCACAGCTCATGCATGTGAACTAAGGCCCCTGATGCTGTGTTGATATTTCAGGGTGAAACATTAGAGTTAGATGACTGTTGATCCACCAGTGTTAGTTCAACTCTATAAAGACTCAATTGATCTAAGCTCTGCCCGCTGCAATGTATAATCTGGGGGGATGTTTGGGTGGAGTTTCCCATCATGCCCTTGGGCGGATTTTTAGGAATGTTTAATATGTGTTCAGTTGTGTTAGGATGTTGTTCAGCGATCCCTCTTGTGTTCTTTTGGTCATGTGTGTGGTGAATTATTGGTGTTTTTGATGTAAGTTGCACCACGAGTGAAGTTATCCACTGAGTTAGAGCTCATGCTTGTGGCTCTATGTGCTCCTTAAGGACACATAGAGCATCAGTATGCATTAACTCTCTGCTTTGTTCTTGCCAGAGGAGACAATCTACGGCTCTGTCATATTGTAAAATAACACTTTCAAACAGTGTAGTGTGGACTGATATTGACACTTATAAAGTGTTAAATTTAACTTGATTTGAGTTTGATTGTGGCAGTCTAATCCTGATCTCCCTATAAAAGGACTTTGACTTTCTTGGTGTACCAGGGCTGCTGGAACCACAGATATCGTGATGTATTTTGATTGTATCACAGCACATTAGTTAGTATGATCTCATTATCACTGGACACGTGTATTGTATGAGGAGCCCCAGCCTTAATGTGCAGCTATCATGTGCACAGAAACATAGGGTTTAAAGCAAATATTTCTCAGGCTTTCAAATGACGACCAAGCGTGTCATAGTTATGCCTGTGCCAGACTTTTCTTGGCTGGTTTGCAACCAGTGGAGTCTCCAGGAAGTAACTGGTCCCAGCCAAGAAACAGTCTGGCACACACTCCTTTGGAACACAAATCAGCGTCTTTACACCTAGTTTCTTTTATTGTGGATGGTATATGAAGGTATATGAAGCTGTGAGTGTTGTTGGGCAGATGCTGCTATTTTGGATATATTCAGGATAGCTGTGTTCAGTCTTAGAGCTAAGCTAAAGTGAGCTAAGTAAGGTTCAGAGCATTCGTAAATGTTGGTTAAATCCAAAGTAAACACAGCAGGGCAATAATTCTCATCAGTAACACATAGGGGTAATGTGTCCATCTAGAGGTTATTAATTATGGCACATAAACTTTTCCATCAGGGTGCGCAGGATAAACAGAGGAGTCTAACTTTTGACAGTATTGTGGGAAGATGAGACAGCCTTTCATCCTCCGGCACAAAAGGACTCATAACTTCGGCACTTTGGCAGCATCGCTTTTTTGTATAATTCCCTTCAAGAATCTTAAAAAAGCAGTATGACATGTCTGAGCTGTTGTGCAGAGATGCAAGACATTTCATTTTTTTCCACCTTACTTGCTACCGGGTTAACTTTGGGGAATTTTGATGGAGGCAAACATCGCCTTGTTTTGGCAGCCAGACCTTGTACACCTCTGAGGCTTGTCCCTTGGAAAAAAAACAAGCAGTGTTCCCCTGCAGTTCCAACCCAATTCACATGCTCAACCGCGTAACATGAAAACTGAATAGGCTGGGTGTCTAATCCATCCATTAAATGTAATTGAGACTGAAACGCTGCATTAGAGCCAGTCTGTAGGATTGAGCTCAGAGACGAAAATTGCAGGGATTATAAAAATCTCAAATACATGTATATAGTCGTATTTTTCAACGGACTGCAGAAGGTCCCCCAGTAGAGCATCTAAAATTACGTTGTCAATCGCGGAGCAGCTGCGGACGAGTTTTCTGCTCATCTCACTGGCACATGAAGAAAAAAAGAGATGTAAAAGGGTCAAAACAAGCTCTGTTTGGATGGCTTTCAGGGCCATGTGTCTAATGGATGGGTTTTAATGAGAAGAGGCTGCAATGCCTGATTTAAAAATGCAGTGACAGCCAGTCAGAGGGAAAAGCAACCCCCACAAACACCAAAAACTGCACTACCATCATTTGTTGTCACTATGCAGACAACATTCCGACTAAAATAGCAGAAAAACTGCAAACAAAGTCAACCCTTTTCCATTTCCCTCTCTCTTTTTTTCCCCAAAGTTGTCGGCTTTCTGTCAATGGTGTGCTTAAGACTTCTACTTACAAGCCTCTGCAAATGTAAATCTGAACCTCCAGTTGCCAGAGAGCTTTGGGGATAACAAAAGAACAATTTGTCTGTACAGTACCTTCCCTCTGTGTTTTTTAATGTGGCAAAATTAGCACAGCGGAGGGAAACGATGCAAAAAATCCAAGGCAATCCACAGAGTGATCACACAGTAAAGTGATGAAATGAGATGGTGTAAAGATAAATCATATTATGGATCTCCAGGGTAATACACATTGCAAATGGATAGCCTACTTTGATACTTACATTGCAGAGGAAACACAGTCGTAATGTTGTGCTGGGTGAGGAATAGGAGTCTCTCTTTTGTGCTTTTCCTCTGTGAAATGTCCAAATGCATTTGCATCGTCTTGTCAATTCGAATGCTCCGACACAGCTGTTCCAGTTAAAGGCATGGAGTCATGTACACGATCTAGATTTAGCACCTGCCACTCACCAAATGTGGGTTGAAATTTTAACCTGCTGCGTGAACTAAGAAAGGTTTGGTGCCCAAGAAATTTTCTTGATCAGTATAAACATACTGTAATCACACCTCACACTTTAAACAGTTGTGCTGTATCATTTCATTAACCCTTGCTGACCACACGTTACATCGCCAGGCCTGCCCACAAAATTGGCAGGGCCCCTGACAAACCAAGAGCATGCCCCCCCAGTTGTAATTTGTCAGTAGCATCAATATGTGTTGGATCAATAGTCATTGATTTTGCAATCTTTTAACAATTTTTTTGCCTCTTTTGACTCTATTTTGCCACTTTTTTAACTTATTTTCACAATTTTTATGCCCATTATTGCCACTTTGAACCCATTTTTACCTCTGTTGATCCGTTTTCCCAATTTGCTACTTTGAAATCCTGTTTCACCACCTTTTCTGCCCATTTTGCCTCTTTTATTAATTTTTTTGCAGTGTTTTATAGTGATTTTATTGCTGAGTTTTTAAATAATTGTGTTTTTTGGCACTAAATGAAGTTACTAGTTCTGATTATTGGACTACTATATGACAGAGAAGGCGGGGAGCACAGAGCATGACTTAGTTTTTTTCCTTAGTTTTCCTCTCACTAAAAGGGTTGTCTCATTTGCATTGTGACTGTGAGCATAGACATAGACAGCGTTTGGGAAAGAGCAGAGCCTTCAAAAAAATCCGCGGAGGGTGATTGGATGAACGTTCTGTCTGTCACATCTTTACGGGACAATCAGAGCAACAGAACACGTGACATAGCCGGTAGGAGTAAATCCATAGATAACTGCATAATGCGAACCATGGAAACTGTAGACATGTCAGAACACGACTTTTGTCATTTTTGAAAAGAAAACAACTCAAAGCTGTTCTTTGTTCTTCTTTTAATGAAGAAATGTCAAGGTCTAATAAAAGTGGCGCTATAGCAGCATCCACGCTAATGTCTTCCGCCATATCTGCACTGGCCTCTTGTTGCTGCTTGCTTGCGTCACAACTCCGCCACGCCTGAAAGTACTGCTCCTCAATGCTGATTGGTCCTGTCACTTTCTAAGCAAGCTTAAGGGGTTCACACGGGGGCTTTGCAAGATGGATTTGCCAGTGAGAAACACGGAAACAGGCGAATCCATCTGCTTTGCAAGGTTACTACATTTCTACTACATTTTTAAAAAATACGTATGCAGACAGGGTAAAAATTAATAGTAAGTTAGATTTAGCACCCTTTTTATTTAGAAAAAGACCACATTTGCAAGTTTTTACAAATAAAAAATAAATATCAAATAAAAATCATGAAATACCCTCCATCTTTTATTGTATATGGACAAGTATGAAAGATTTCCTGTTATGTTTACTATTGTTGATTATAAAAATGATTATTTTCCTCATTAAGGTTGAAGCAAACCTACACAAACACTCACCATCACAAGATACTCTTCGATGACCAAAACCCCACAGACTAGTCCACCCATTCAGACTCACAGCTTTGATTACATTTGTCTATTGGACCAGTTCTGACAAAATCATGCCATGACATGTCTTTAGACCTAAGGAACTTTTAAACTTCCAGTTGTCGATGTTATAAACTCAGACTGCAGTAAGACTCTGTAGTTGAGAAGAAAGCTGATCAAATTGTGAGCTGCCGGGCCGACTTCACTCTGGCAGGGAGTTTTCAGCAAAATGTTCGTGCTCAGGCAAATCATACTTTAGGTCGAGTGTCTTTATGAGATTCTTAATTCCTTAATATTCAACAACACTTACTCGGGTCATGTCGTTGTGTTACTGCTGCCGTAATGTCGGTATCGTCTTGAAGCATATTAAAAATATACTGCGTTTAGTTTGAAGTCTTCCCATTTAAACCCAAACGGCTGCCGGATGAAAGATCCAGTGCTGTTTCTTGTTGTCCATCTCTTAACACCGCTAACTCGCCTTGACAGTCTGTTTACTTCCTTCACAGTCGCATGCTTTTCTCGCCTCTGCTGGTACAAACACGGGCATGTCCGGAGTAGGGTTTTCTAGATGAGCTCTCTGCTGTAAGAGAGAGGTGTTCAGAGACAATGGGAGAAGCCAAACTCCATTACAATTGCGCACTGATGGCACAAAACTTCCATGTTTTTAATGTGTGATGCTTGCTATATAGGAATTTAATACATTGCACGTGGCAAAAGCAGTGATACATCGAGTATAGTCGATATATCGCCCACCCCTAGCCACAGGCTGGACTTGAACCTGGACCGCCTGCGTACATGGGGTGGGATCTAACAGCTAGGCCTTCAGCACTTCACCCAGCTTAAAATGCAACTTAATTAAGATATACTTTTTGGAGTTTTGCCTAAAAAGGACACTTTTTGTTGACTGGCTTTTGATTGCTTAAGTTTTCAAGAGAAAACATACAGAGGAAAAACAGGTGAAAATTAGAGTTGAGGAAAACTTTTAGGGCAAATCAGGCCTAGAGTTGAGCTTACAATCATCTCAGCCTTACAATTTCCAAAAATAATACTGACACTTTAAGTTGAGCATGAAAGACAAAGTATTTTACCTTCTACAAATGGTTGAAATGACCTGGTACTGGCTTATCAGCCACTGGGAAAAAGTTGTTGTCAGATCATCAGAAATGTGGACTTTAACACTCTTTAGATCAAGTAAATTTGCTCCTATCAGGTTTTTTTTTTTTTTTTTGCTAAAGGCAACTGCTGGAATCATCAGCCCAAACTGTGATCTCATCAGACAGGGTCGCTGCTGAGGAAAGGCGGAGAGACCTCACCTATTTACCCTGAAGCAATCCGTCCTCTTTATCTCATCGTACATTTCAGTCACAAGAGGCTGCTTTTAGCAACCATGGCAAACGCTCGACCCTCATCAGCCTCCCTTCTCCATCAGAAAGATGCTTTATCCACCTGATTGCCAAAACTCTATCATCATCAGGAGACATTTACAAGAAATAACAGATTGTCTATATTTGGAAATGCTGCAAATTGGAGCTTCTAATAACACGTTAGGCAGACACTTTGAGAAGTGAGGGGAACATAATGGGGATCTCCCTTTCTACTTAGCACAAACACGCCACCCTGTTAGATGATCAGGTTCGCCCATGATCATTATTACAAGTCCAAACCCCCTTGGCCTTGCACACATACACACTTACAAACCCAGCCTGGATAAATACACCATGGGTAATTATAGCGGGGAAGCATGTCTTAGTGGAGCTGTCAGAACTGTAATTGCTAGAGGGATGGCGAGCTATCGAGAAGCAAAATCGTGCCGCAAGTGCAACGCTGGCAGTGGCGAGCGACTTTGATTATAAGGAAAAAGGGGTGAGAGATGGAGGTTATCGCGCAACCCCCTTCTCATATCTCACACGCTATGAACGAGGCTGTCTATTTAACACGAGATAAGCTGAATGTTTAAGAAAAGTGGCTAAGCAAATACTACACATGTATTACCTCGACAGGGAAGTGACTGTCCCTTTTTCTCCCTCCTCTTTCTCCCAGAGCATCGTCATGCCAGAATATTTAGTCTGGAGGGATATTACAGAGCACTTGTCAGGGCTTAAAAAGGTAACATCCATACCTGTATCACATCAAATGAAACCAAGCACACCTCTCATCTTGTTAGGGGAAATTGCCACGGGTAAATGTGCGCACTAGTGTGCTCACTCAGCTTTGCCGTCATGAATTGGCCATTTCTGCGCCAGGAGCTTTAGCGGGGGGGGAGAAGCAGAAGAGAAAAAGGATTGAACCAGAGCCAAAAATGGGATTTTAATTTCTTAGAAATTCCCATCTGTTTGTGTATGTGCACATGGGGAGTAGGAGAACGGAGGGAGAAAGAACACTATATACCCAGGGTGAAGGAGAGAGCTGAAATCATGACTTTCAAATGAACAGCACGCTGCTTCTCATGGAGATTGCTTGTGAAAATTACAAGTCATAATGTCATCAGGAAATCAATGGGGACTATAAAGGTAATCATAACAGTGCAGTGTGTGTGTGAGCCGGGGCCAAATTGCCACTCGCTTTGCCACTTCCCCCTCAGCAGATAATTGCACTGGACAACCTGAATCAAGTCTATTCATGCCGAAACACTTTACATATATCTCCCCATGCCATGAAGCTAATTGCATTTCAAAAAGTTATTGTGCCACAACACCAAATATTGATTGAATGCTAAACATGCAATCTGCAAGTGCAAGTAAATAGCTAATTTGATCTCAGTCATCATGCACTAACCTCTCCTATCACAACCTGGTCTGAATCAAGATATGAGAGCCACTGCATGGTTAGCTTTAAAGTCTGTCAGAATATCTCAATTGTGCGCTTTTGTGAGGAGAAAATGAGCTTAATTGAAAGTGGCATACAATTGGCCAGCTTTAATCTAGCGTGAAATTTGTCTTCAGCTACCCTGGGTAGGGCTCAGTACCAACTTTTCTGCATTATCTCCAGAGTGATTGGCCCATTTGTAATTGGTTGTAATCATTATGGCATGAGGTGGCTTTTCGCCAAACACCAAAATATCTTTTTTATGTAACAAATCAAATATTATACATAAGATTGTCCCATGAAAATTCAATTTTACATACATCTGTCATCAGCGGAGAGCCTGATGAAGCCTTATATGACATTTGCGTCCTGTACACATTTTAAAGAAACACACAGAGGTGATAGATTGTCCAGATTCCATGTCTGTCATCAGACAGATCTAACTTGCATATTGGGAAATGTGATGCATAATTAAGCCATACTTATCAGTCCAGCACTGATTAGATCTGCAGTTTTCTTTATCACAGACTTCTAGAGAATGCAGTTTTCCTCTCTGAAATCAAAACGAGACGCTTGTCTTGCATGTGTTGTCCACCAATCAAAATACAGCATATTAGCAAGGGATTCATGGTTCAACACTCATTGCTTTAGCACCCGTAGCATCTCTCAGGAACAGCCTGGTATGAGACTGTTTTAATTTAGAGAATGGGAGCAACGTTGTCTAGAGGTTATAATGAGTGACAATACTAAGCTGGTGGAATGTGGACAGTAACCTGCAAAGACAGTCAAACGTCCCTAGAAATAATCGGTAATAATATGCCAGTCTACCCCTTGTATGTGGAAGTAAAGGCAATAAGGACTGATCTTACAACAGGCATCTCATGCCTAAAAAAGTTTACATTTGGAAAGAAAATGCAAGTACTAGTACAATAGTATCTTAATTAGACCAAAATATTTATTTTATTTGTCATTTTGAAAGATTGGCCCTGAAAGCATCTGTTACAGGTTGCTGTAAACGTCAAAAAAACTGAGGTCTGCGTGTTACTGAATTTTGGATTTAGACCGTTAGAGGGTTTTTCACCTCTTTCCTGGCTTGGTTTAATTTGTGCAGAGCAAACATAGCGCTCCACCATTTCCCCCTCTATTGCTTCAATGATGTAGAATACCCGAGCAGTTCTGGATGATAAAAAGAAGTGGGCTGTGGCTTTGTCTCTCTCAAAGCAGACACAGTTCAATCCCTCCTTTCTGTTAGCTTTGTGATGCTAAAAAATTCGTAAGGCATCCAACGATGGACACATTTTTTTCCTGCAAAGTCTGTCACAATAAAAGCCTCCAACGCTTATCATCATTGAAGACTTTTATTTTGAAGTGAAACATCAGGAAATGGAGTTTCAGTCTTTTTTTTCTCTTCGGCTTAAAAGACAAGTTGTAACATAGCAACATAGTAGATGGATGATTCCTTCATTCTGGTTGTAGCATTTTTTTTTTCTTTTTTCAGTTTGAGAGGAATGTATTTCAGGTAAGTGGGTGTGGCTTCGGCTCAGTCAACTGACACGCCAACACGATCCTAGAGCTGATTTTATAAACTTAGATATGTTTTTCATGACTGTAATTTTGTTCAGAAAACTGTTGCTATTCATACAACAAATCACTTTACTGGTACTTTATAACAAAACCTGGCCCTTACACAAATACAGGTAATGACCCATGGTCTATGGACTGTTCTGATGGCTATACAATACATCTCATGCAGTTTATATGTGAAACAGTCTATCTGGCGTGTAAGATTAGTTGAACAAGTGTACCTAATAAAGTGAGCAATGAGTTTAGCTTACAATTAGAGTGTATGTGTTTAGTATGAGTATAATAAAGTATTTCTTTTCACATTTATGTCAGATTAATTGCAGGCAGTCATTGTTCTAGGGCTGAATATTCAAAACAATGCGACTGAGTTTGTTTGGTGGTTTGCTAACCAATGGCTGCCTTTCTGTCATCATCTTCTGCTCTCTCTGCAACACAGCGTGTTGCACAGCAATCATTGAATCTGGATTTTTACAACTTTGGGAAGCTAAAATTGTAATGTAATTGCCCAGAACTAGCTAAAAACACATCCAAAATATGCTTGAGGTCTAGATAGAGGAAAGATGGGCTATAGTAGAGGTTGAGTAAACCCTATCTTACCTTAAAGTGTTGTTTGAAGTCTTGTTGCACTCATCAGTTCCTTGCCGTTGGAGCACAAATGGTAAAATCTTCAGATGGTCAGAACTCTTGTGAAGTGCTGATACGGCGACCCAAGCATAGCATTCATTTGGTCATGTCTTTGGGTCGTCTCGGACTGAAACTGATGTGAAAATAAGTGTGCATGCATGAAATTCAAATGGTCTAAAAAGACATTTGCATCAAAAAGAGGAGCTCAGATGGTTGAAGTTTGCGTGTGAGCTACTTCCTGCTGTGCGTTTTAGAAATTCATCAGAGATAACTTTGTCTGTTTACTCAGGCAGAGCCGCTTTCTTTCTGCCACATGCCATCTTATTACTGGAGACACTTGTAGCAGCTCTCTACAAACATCATATTGTCACACATGGGCGCCAATAATTGTGAACTCCACAAAGCATGGGAGGCAGGGCCCGAGCCAAAAACGCAGCTGCCACCGCCTCCCGCCACGCGGAAGACGGCGTCTGTTTGCGCTCAGAGAGATGAAGGGACGCCTCACTGTCACGGGAACCTAACCATCTCTGATTGCATTCTCCAAATGGTGTGTTTTCATATGCTGTTGTTTTGAACAGATGTGTTGTTCTGAACAGATAAGAGCTAAAGCGTGATGTGTACATGCATTACACCCCGCCTTTTAATGCGCTCTCTGAATCTCCTTCTCCTCGTTTGCTCCCACAACAGGTATCATGTGCCGCTCTCTGTTTATGCCGGAACGTCGGCGTGTGAGCCGAAGCCTTTGAAATGGAAACTTCACATGCTGTCTTCCTTGAAGTCAACTTTTTGTTCAATCTCTAGACCTCATTCCCGTTTCATGTTAATCAAGTAATACACAAGACGCTTCCTCAGTGATTCCCTCTATGGAGCTACAGCACATAATCCAACACACAGACTCTAATGGTACTATAAATATGACGCGTTCAACAAAGCTGCGCCACTGTGTAATCTACTCATGAGGGATTCGTCTGCAGCTTGACTGATGGATCACGTTGGAAGGTAAACAGGAGCAGGAACGATAGTCTGGCGTGCAGTTTCTCCTCCTTTGGTCTGTGCAAGCCGCTCTTCATTTCCTTACTCATTCAACTACCAGGGGGGCAACAGGCAGCATTCAATCATCACAGAACCTGATAGCTGTAAATTGTATTCGCACGCCGAAAATGCATAATCAACAGCGGTACTTTCTTACTCATAATCTTCTCCGTGACTCCGTTCACTTAATGCATTCACATTCATGTTCTTAGATATGGGACGGAAAGACATTGCTCTGGGCACTTGCAAAAATCCAGTAATCCCTCTATCGACCCAGGCCTGTCTTTATTTTCCAGTGTTTATTTTTAATGTTTAGCATATAGTCTTCTTACTCTCACCATGCTGCCTTCATGTACAGTTGTGTTACTGAGGCATGCCATGTTCGGAGTCATCTTTTTACAGTGTTTGTCGCCTCACCGCAGTTCACCTGGCTGAACCAGGGAAATGTTATATTCATGAGCCTGAGTCTTTTCCGACAAATGGCCCTTGTGGCAACATTGGAATTCAGATAGCCAAGGCTGCATGTGGACACGCATGACACCCTGCTGCGAGACATAAGAAGGCTCCTCTCGGCCACAACAAACAATTTTTTTGGAGGATGTCAGAGCAGGGTTTCTGTGTTTATGTGAAATTGAGTGCACTAACCGGGTCACAGTAGACCTAGAAAAAAGCCAGATTATGCACGCTGCTGTTCTTCCCAATTATGCACAGTTTTGCTCCTGATGCAGACGATTGGAGAAGTAAACACATTTTGCACCTTTGCATGATTTTCATTTCACTTGTGACAAGTTTTCACCTGGCATATTTATGTGTGAGGTAGTGCAGGCATCTTTAACTCGAGAGGGACAACTATCGATTTGACAGTTCATTACAATCCTGAATCCTTATATTTAGTCTCTTCATAAGCCATCTAGATGCACTATAGAAGTATTCACCCCCTTATTTTACACTTTTTTTGATTTTATGCCCATGCTTTTTTGACCAGAAATATACAAAAAAAACCCTCTTTAATGTCAAAGTAATAACAGATTTCTACAAAGTTATATCAATAGAATAAAATTGTTACTGCATAAATATTCACCCCCTATAAAGACACCTGTGTCTGGAAGTTCCAGTCACTGGGTAATCAGTTTTCCTCGCGCATGAAGACAAAAGAACACTCCAAGTAACTCAGAGAAAAGGTTATTGAAAAGTATGTCAGGATATGGATAAAAAAATCCAAGGCACTGCACATCCCTGGAGTTCAGTTAAACTCATCATCAAGAAATGGAAGAAATATGGCACATGTTTACATCTGCCTAGATCAGACCGTCCTCACAAACTGAGTGACTGTGCAAGACTAGAGAGAGAGACCACCAAGACACCTATGACAACTCTGAAGGAGTTACAAGCTTCAGCAGCTGAATTGGGAGAGACTCTGCAAACAAGAATTGTTGCCTGGGTTCTCCACCAGTCAAAGCTTTGTGGGAGAGTGGCATGATGAAGAAAAACGCATTCTAAATTTCAAATACAGTTCACCAAAAGGCATGTGGGAGACTCCATGGTCGAGTTGGAGAAAGTTCTTTAATCTGTCTTTCGCAGACACCACACTGCACATGACCACAAACACACCATCCCCACTGTGAAGCATGGAGGTGGCAGCATTATGCTGTGGAGACGCTTCTAAGCAGCCAGCCCTGGTGGGACATTGGTGTGACTGGTTTAACTTCTTTAAGAGTTCGCTTGATTACACCTTGATAGTTCAACATTGACAGAGTAGGCAAATTCTAGTCAAATGGTGGGACAGCTCAGCTTATTCCCCTCTGTCATGTTTTACTTTAGTGTAAGCATTCTGATCTGATTTGCTGCGACGCTGGTGTGACATAGCTCAACATAACAGAGTTACAAGTCTTACTTTAGCATATTAGCATGCTAATAGTCATAACAATGATAAAACAATCATTCTGGTCCAATTTTCAGTGACGTTGGTGTGACATAGCTGGACATTTCTGACTTGAATGACTTACTTTAGCAAATAAGCATGCTAACAGTTATAACTGCAATGAACACTTAGTTTTGTATCAATTTTGGCATTGCATTGTTGGGACATATCTCAACATAACTGACTAATATGTCATATATTAGCATATTAGCATGCTAACCGTTATAACCTTAATAAAAGGGTTATCTTTGGATCAATCTTGGCATTGCATTGGTGTGTCATGAAAGTTAAAGGGTCAGTCAAGTAAGCTTCAGGCCACTGCCAAATTAGCCTTCGGCTATGCAATGAACTAATGTAAAAACGAAAGAATTGTGATGATACCAAGTGCATTTGTGTCAACGTTAAGGCCCATCTGTCCTCACATTGGCACTAGAAGTGCTCTCCACTGGGATTTGTAAGATGGAGGGCTTTTTTGCTGTAGTTGAAAGAAAAGGCCGACTGTGTGCAGCTTGAGGTCTGTCTTTCAGTCTTTCCAGCTTTCTCTAAAGTCTCTAATCAGAGCCGCAAGTCTGACCGTCCTCATCACAGACCAATCCCTTCCTCCTCCTCCTTCTTGCCCTCCACTCTGCTGTCCTCCTGACCTCTCTTCTTCCTGATAGATTTAACTTTTATTTTTCCCTACTTCGTCTTTATGGTCTTTTCTCTCTCCTCCTCGATTTCCTCCTTGGAGAGGTCATCTTCTCGTTCTTTGCCAGGCATTCACTCCTGAGATTACCTCTTCATTTACACACCCATGTAGACACCCACCCACCAGCCCACCCACATACATAAACCCACCACTTCTACTCCCTGGAGCTCCAGCAGGCGTTTTGTCCTTCAAAGCAGCATCTCCTTTTTCTGCTTTACTCAGTCATCCCCGCTGGATTTTACCTACATTTATACTGACCATGCTTGGAGCTAAAAAAAAACCCTGCTTCATTACTCATCAGGATAACCTCAGAATAATTATATTGTAATTTATCTTCAGATAAAACACTTAAGAATACAACTGCTTGGAGGACTTCAACCTCCACACCTGACCACATATTTTTAACCAAAAGCTGCTGCAAGTGAAAGAGAATAAGAACTATAGTTATGATGGCAAGCAGGACATGACAAAATATGTCCCAAAAATCTTGCATTTAATCCTGCAAAAATGTCTTTTAGGAACATCCAAAGATCAATCCATAACCTCTCTGTTATTTTTTGCATATTTTCTCAGTCACAGTTCAGACTGCAAACCCTTTTCTGAAAACTTTGAACTAACCAGCCTCTCCCAGAACTCTCTTTATTCTCCTAACATTACACAAAGGACAAAATATGAAGGAATTTGCAGGTTCAGACAGGTCTGTACAAAAACAGATTAACTAATGGATGCACTCTCAAGAGTAACAACAAAACAAATAACAAAGCTGCGTTCTCTAACAGCAAATTGCTTGTTGTTTCTTTGGGCTGCAGCTGATAAGGAGTCTGTAGTTATTTGCCTTGATCAAGCCCAGTTTTACTGTTGAGTCAATGAAAGGTGGGCACTAAGTACTTGATTCAAAAGCTATTAGGCAGCATAGATTAGTTTCTAATTCCTTCTTATATTGAGGAGCCTTTGTGTTTAATAAATAAAAATCTGTTGTTTGTATAGTAGGCTGTTTGGTGTCAGTGAATGGAAAAAAAACTTATTTTAAGTGTTGCTAAGTTGTTTTACTACACCTATAATTGCTAGGGCTGTAAAAAATGTTAATTTTGATTAATCATGGAGGTTGATTATATATTAAATGAATTACAATAGAAAGGTGAAGGGTGAAATATTGAATGCAGCAGGTCTATCTGTATAGCAGTGTTTTCTATATAATCAATATTAGACAGATAATCAGATTTTTTATTCACTTGAAATAACTCTGGACAACACTGAATCAAGTTTTTATTTACATGATACATTTTCAGTTGACATTTAATGCAATTTTCTAGTCATCCAACTACTCAAAGGGCTTTCACACCACACGTCACGCTTACCCATTTACACCTATTCACTCAACATTTATACACTGCTATGCAATGTTAGCTGTTTAGCTAATCTCATTGATATGCATTCATATGCAGGACCAGGCAGCGTCAGTATTCCAGAATATAGCAAGATTTGCTAATTTCCATCAGTTGTCCATTGGATGTCGCTTAAAACATTATTAAAACATGGACAAACAAACAACCTAGAAATTTCCCAAATATGATTGTAAAATAGCATAAATACAATGATGTTTCAAAGTGGCTTTTTTCTTACCTGGCTAAACTGGCATTTAAACTGTGTTTGTCCGACTTGTTTACAATGGAGAGAATGCCCAGAAAACAGTGAAATTCATCACAGAATCTTTGTGTTAGTGGATAAAAAAACGTAAGGCTGGTGTGTTGAGTAGAGCGTGGCTACGATTAGCAGGTAGCTGCGCCAGATTTTATTCCTCTTTGCAGATTAATACTGTACTTACTTTGGTTTAGTAATTATATATGAGTATAACCCTTTCTTTCCATTTTCCAATTCAAAGTACTGCCATACTGCGCTGCATCTCATCTTTACTGTATGTCTGGCGACGAGCTGAGGAAAGCTCTGGCAGGAAGGCAGTGTCCTTATTATCATTTTTCTTACGAAAATCTGTGCAATATGGGTATGCGCAGCATAATGTGGGGGGATCTTTATTGATATGCAACGCTGTGTAAATGTGGATTATTTTTGTTATTGCACTGTATTCATAGTATTATCTGGTAGCACTTGGAGTCCAGAGGGTATTACCCTAAGAGACAATAAAGTGTATTGTATCTGAACTGAAGATGCAGTGGTTGGAGTCTTCATCACAGTTTCAAAAAAGCTTTTGACTGGGATTAAGGCTTGGATTTATAAAAAGTGAATTCATTTAATGGACTTAATAGCCAAATTTCAACCATTAACTGGCTAACAACACACATCCCTAACACAAACAATGTTACAATGTGTAACATTGTTGATGTGCCCTTCAACAAGTAACATGCATTTCTCAAAAGTGACGTTGCATTTAATGTTCAACATAAAATCTGTTGTCTGTTGTTGTTTTCTATGATCTGAACAAGTGAAAGCATATAGATGTTTAACAGAAGAGGCCCCAGGATGGAGCCATGGTGGACTCTGCTTAGTTTTAAAGGCAGAAGATGCACCGTATAGGGCCAGGCAGAACTGTCTGGCTAAATATGGTGCATCTGTTTGGTATATCCCAATTAGCTCTGTGTTGCTCTAGTAGCCTTAAAGAGGGGGCACCTTACAAACGTTTGAATTGCATCTTATACTTGTAATGTTTGACTTTTAACTCAGTCAGAGAGTTGTGTAATCTCTGTCTCCTTGTGGCTTTTATTTTCTTGATACAATCTCTGTAAATCTGTTTTTATGATTTTTATGCTGCTAGGTTAATCAGGAACCATCAACGAGCAGAGCCATCAGCACCAAGCTCGAAGGTGTAGTAAGCAACATTTTAAACATTGATTAAAAAAAAAAAAAAAAATCACAGTCTGAGTTTGTTGTTCTCAGCTCTGTACATCAATTGGACAACTCTTCTTTCAGCTTGCGTATGTCTAACTGAGAGGCTCAAACATGTTGTGAAAGTCAGATATTATATCTTGAACTGTATTTCTATTTGCTTATAAATAGTTTAATGTTCATTGAGTGTCTCCAGCAACTTTTCCATCTCTTCACAGATGTTGCAGAAGGGTTTGCAGTTTGGTTGCAACACTTTATGACACTGTATCAGTCCCCCATGTGTGTGCACCTGGCTGGAGATACACTCGGGTCAATATATCATGCCTCATGAGATAGGTCAGAGCTTGGTTTTTATCTCTGCAGTGTAGCTAAAAGCAGATTGTGGTGCAGTATATATTCATGTGTAAGAATTCATTGGAGGGTATCACGCCCAACTGCAGCGACAAAGGAACCGTTTTCAGATCTAATGTGTGCTTGTGATGGACGAATTCACCAAGACTGGATAGGTGACCTCAGAACCAGCTGTTTCCCCCTCATTGTACAACACAAGCACAAAACAGAATGGCAGTAATTACTATCCTAGCTTCACCTCATTGAGCCATACTGCACAGTGTAGAACACACTGCTAATGTAATCACACTATGCTACACACTCTTATGGGCCAGGCTTAATGTCGAGCGTGTGTCATTTGAGAGGCTTTGCTGTCACAGTAAGAGGTTCCGGCTGGTTTATAAAGGCACATGTTTATTGTATCATGCATTAGGGCCATTAGCCCCCAGTGCTAGCCGAACCCAGCTGCTTCCCGGGGTCATTCCTCAATGTGAAACTGAACTGCATGACATGACCAAAATTGACTCTCCTCAGAATACTCCACAGCTAATGGACGTCTCTATAATTGACATCAATACCTGGGAAAGAGCTGGTATGGCTCCGGCTGCAGAAAAACACAGTCAGCTCCTATCAGAGGTTCTATTTATGTCCTTGTATCTCATGTTAGATTCGTGTTTTCATGTGCCATTGTTAGGGGAGCTTTAGTGGAAAGGTTGTAGTTCTGCAAACTTAGTATTTTCTCATGGAGATGTTGTTTTAACCATTGACTGTGTTTATTGTTCCCCACTGCACTTTATAGTTGAAGTGGCTGCCTTAACATAGACTTAACATAACTTATCTGTTTTGATACATTTTTAGGTGCCTGACTAGCCAGTGTCATGCAGCTGAATCCTACCTCAGCTGCAGTTCTTTACCTGGTGTCAAGCTGACTGAAAGTTAAGTTGGGACAGCATTTCTAACAAAGCAACTGCTGACCAGCCTCAACAGTTCTAGCAACCAAATGGGTGACATCACTGAGACTTTATCTATGTTTATGTGCAGGTTATGCTTTATTTCCATTTTTTGGATCAAAATGCTTCCAAACTTTGCCACACTATGAGATGCTAATCACTCACTGTGCTTGTTTACATCTGGGTGGCAGAGCAAGGATAGTAGACCTAGTAACCACAGTATGGCTAAACCTACAGCATGGACACAATGTTTGAAGGACAACGTGTGCCATCCCAAAAAAAATGTTAATATCTAATCAAACTTGTGCTAATTGTTTGTTTAGTCAACTAATCACACATTCCAAGTTAATAGCAGGAAGTTTTGGAAGGCTTAATGAGTTCTATAGTTGTATCCAAGGCCGACTATAAGGAGGGGATGGAAGGGGAGAACTTACTGGGGCCCCTGCCAAATGGGGAACCCATGGAGGTCAGCAAAATCCTGGTCCATGTAAAAAGTTAATCTGCAATTAATATGCAATTTTTAACTTGAATAATAACCACTCTTGCTAACGCTAATGTTCACAAACGTCAGGATACCAGAGAATATAGTAGAAGAAACTTAAATAACAAATTGAAAAATAATTAAATAATTCAAAAAAGGTCATAATTAGCAAAAATGGGCAAAGAAAGGTAAAAATGGGCTAGTCAAAATTGACAAAAAGCGGTTAAAAGTGGCAAGAACTGGCAAAAAAAAAATGATAAAAAAAATGGTTAAAGAATGGCAGAAATGTCTTTAAAGATGCACCAATGAGATTAATGGTACAAATGGTTGGAAAAATTGTTAAAAGCAGTTCAAAAGTGGCGAGCTGGGTTATAAAGGGAAAAATGTGCAAAAAGTGGCAAAAAATGAGTGGCTGAAGTAAAGCAAATTGGTTAAAAAGTGGCATGAATGGGCTAAATGTTTTAAAAATGGGCAATGAGTAGCAAAAATTGGTTCAAAGAAACAAACATGGGATAAAAGGGGCTACAACTGATAAGGAAGGGCAAAAAAATGTTAAAAAGTGGTGTAAAAGCGGCAAAAATGGGTTAAAGGTGGCAACAAATAGGCAACAGGTGGCAAAAAAGTGGCGAAAAATGTCAATAATGAGTTGCCGTGGCAAAAAAGTGACAAAAACGGTCGGCTAATGTCATGTAATGGGGTTAAAAAGTAGCAAAAAATGGGTTAAAAGTTACAATAAAGGGCGACAAGGGACAACAATTGGGTAAATGTGGCACAAATGTGTGGAAACAATAAAGAAAAGGGGTTTAAATGTGGCAGGAACAGGTAATTTCAACATCAGAACCCAATAATAGCTTGACCATCTTCAGCTCTAAGATGAGGGGACTGCTAGCACCAATGTTACTAATCTAACACACATGCATTTACATCATAAATAAAACACAACCAGGGAGGGCCCAAGCCAACTCTGTGGGCAGGTCTGGTTGTATTTGCCTTGCTGTTCTCCCCATATTCCTGCTTATTCTGCAAATCTGGTGCACACAGCACCACATGAGCTGCATTTGTGCAGTGTGTTTTCAATCATGGTCTTAAAACCCATGTTTAGTGTCTAATACAACTAAAGATTTGAACAGTCAGTACATCCAAACGATTGATGGCAATCCCGATCCCAGCTGAATGCAGATCTGGCCCAGAGGTGCCAGGTACAGTGAAAACAGCAGTGGGCCTGGTATAGAACCCTGTGGAACCACATTCAAAAGATCATAGGACTTCATTAGATAAAATGCACTGAATGTTTCTGACAGTTCAGATCTCAACCACTTATCCACTTGACCTTTTGGGGGACTTTCCCATCTTTTCATGGCTTTAAGTTGTAATCTAAAGGGGCTAATGGTGATTTTATTCATCAGTAATTTCAGTGCTGCAGCAACAGTTACGTAATGGTACATAATCAGTTTCTTTCTTGACTCAAATGAAAAAGAATAAAGGAAAAAAAAAGAGTCCCTCCAGTGGAGAAGTGGAACCTCTAGAGGCTTCTGTAAGAGGCCCATGATGCTGATGCGCTACAATATTAATGCTTATGGAGCCCATCAACTCTAATTACGCCTGCCTTGCTCAAATCCAACCAAGGGTTCCACTGAATATTAATGTACAGCTACTCCTAACAGCATCGTCAGTTCATCAGTGAAATAACATCATTAACGGCGCTGTGTTTCTGAATAGTTATTGGTCTTGGGGTTTGGTGAGGTCCAAGGTTAGCTGAATATGTGAGTTTGGGATGCCTCCTCGGTCTTCTATTAGATCAGGGCGAGGGGGAATTCGCCGTCTTCGAGGTACGCGAGCATCATCCCAGTTTCTTTCTCCTGATGGGCCAAATTTAATCAGTACTTGTATGTTTACCTTAATTTATCCGCACACAGAGGAAGCAGCACGCCATTATCATGCAGGGAAACATTTGTTGTCGCTTGATTACGCTAATGGGGAAGCACACACGAATATAAAATGTTGAACGTTATTGAAATTAGGCTTAATTGCTGATGGCATCTCAGGTTAATTTGTATTCCCCCGGTATGAAATGTGTCTGTGTGGGGTGTTTGTTTTTGTGAGCTGAGCTGCATCTAAGTGAGAGTAGAAGCACAATACTCTCATGGAGGTTTTTTCTTCACTCAATACAGAAAAAGAAAGTCATGTGGAGTTGTTGGCACAGATAACTGAAGATCATTCATGATAAACATGCCCCCCCATGTATCCTCTTGTCTGGGCCCTTCAGTCCACCATGATGCCGGGTCATCAGGGTACACTGAAGGGTGGGCGGAGTCGGAAGGAAGCACGTTTAGCTGCCTCACCGGGGATAGTGATTAAAAAGCACTTCAGTGCAGAGGCTCACGTAATCCAGATGAGGTTTCCCCTCACTGAGGACCTCTTTAACCAGCAGAGAGAGAAAAAAACAACCTGATCATTTAAAGTGGCTTTTTAATCACTCCATTTGACTGTTATGCTTTTGTCTGTTGCCTCTTAATTATTGATGTTGATGCGTTTCACTTCCCGCCAAGTTCTCCATTAAAGACTTGTTCCTAATAGTGGAGGTGGAAAAAAAAGATTAAAGAAATGCAATTTACCCCCAGCATCACGGATGCACACCTGAAGTGCAGTGTTGGAAAGTAAATTAACCAGTTCATCCTACTAAGGTACAAATAATCATTTATTTTTTCCATTTTGAAGGTAAAAATAATTAGATTTCTACATGGAAAACTTAATGTTAATGAACAGATTGAGAACTCTAAATTGAAATCATGAAAAAGACACAATATCAAAGTTATTTTGAAACAAAAATTCAATTAGACATCAGAACAAACCTGGAAAGTAATCTTCAGAGTCCAATTGTTTCCTTTGGCCTTTAGCCAAAAAAAAAAAAAAAAAAAAAAAGATATAAAAATATGATTTTTTTAAAATTCAAACAATTAGAACCATACTAAAATACTACATTATTGCTTTCAGTGAGTGCCTGTCCTGAACCTTATAATAATACATTGTTTATCACATAAGATCCTAATTTAACCACCTTTCTTCAAACCTTTAAATAACTGAATAGAATTTGTCTCAAACAGTGTATTCAGACTAAACATGTCATCTTTAAGTTTATAGCTGGAGTACTCTTAGTTTCGAGGAATAAAAGCCAGCCTGCTACAAATGCCAGAGCCTTTTTAGGATCCCAGTCTGATTCTGCATAGTGGTGATAGTAGGCAGGAAGTTTCACGTTCATCAGAGTTTGAGGGCCAACTTCTTGATTTGTGGCAGCGTTTATACCAGGGATGGGCAAATTGCAGCCCTGGGGCCCACATGTGGCCCTTCATCTCACCCAAGTCAATTTCAAATGCAAAGAAATTATACACAAAAAAGGACATCATCTGCCATAAAAACATGAAAACAGACACAAATTTCTTACAGTCTATCATTACTGGTTAATAGTCAGTAATGATAGTCAGTTGAATTTCTTTTGATTTATTTTATTGCTTCTTTTTTTAAATTTATTTTTATCCTATTTTTTTATTTATTTGTAATTCATTTTAAGTTGAGTTATTTTATATGTTAAAAAAACAATGCATTAAGTTCTTATTTCTTTTCTTTTTTAATTTTTTATTCATTTTTTTCGAATTTCATTTATTTAACCTATCATACTGTTTTTAAAACTTGTTTTAATTTCTTTTGATTTAGTCAATTTCTATTCTGTTTTTAAATTATTTTATTTTGATTTTTTTGTTTTTTTTTCAATGTGGAAATCAATTTATTGACTTCTTGATTTTTTATGTAATTTTTTTCTTTTTCTTTTTTATTTCATTTGAATTTAGTCATATAACTTTTCTTTATCAACTAATATTTAATTCATATTTTTCTATTTCTTTGATTTTGTTCTCAGATTTAAGGTTTGTTTAGTTAATTGTTATGGCCTTTAATTGTAAATTAAAAATGCAAGTAAAATAAGTTGCTATCATGTTCACCGTATTCATTTGTACTTTTTGAGTTCAAAAATAAATGTTGGTATAATCAATGATGATAAAAGCAACATTATTCTTCATTTCTTTGAAATATTAGTAGTCAGGGTTTCAATTGAGAATATGCTACAATCTACAACTATTTGGCCATTTGGCATTGGCATAAAATCAGTGCGGCCCTCTTGGTAACCAAAGTTGGCACAGAATACATGAAGTATGGGTTCTCTTTTAGGACAAATGGGACCAGAGTAAATTGTGAGGCCATTGAGGAAACATACAGTGGTGTTTTGTACAAGCTCAGATCCACACTGCATCATTCTTGATTGTATAAATTTTAGTGATTGAGTTTGTTTATTGGGTTGCAATTTATAAACAGAAATGTAGGGGTGGGCCCTGAGGCTAAGAAATGATGCTGTAAAACATAAAACATTTGAAATTACAGGAGTTGGACTGAAATTGTCAATGCATTGAATGCACAGGTAGCAAGTGATACTCTGCAAGATTTGAAGTTTTTAGAGCAGAGACTCTGGCTGTTTTATTTTAATGCGTGGGATGCTGTTTTGTAACCTGACATGCCATATAAACTGTTATATATCAATTGCATGGATATATTTCACCTTGCTAAGATATGGCATCTCAGATGAACGGTCTGCAGCTGGACTGTTTTGGCTATATCAGAGCTAATCGCTACACTGGCGGCAGCCTTTGCCAACCTCTCCCAGCACAACTAAACCCAGCCCGTAACTATGGTCTCATCCTCTTCATATGACACCGACTGGTCAGGTCTGTTTTCAGACCTGGTGCAGTCTTTTCAGAGTGGAGCTTTGCAAGTTGGATCTGCCTGATGACAGACATGGAATCTGACCAAACCATCTGGAAGAGTCAAGATTTTAAAATCTTTTCCAGGCTTCACTGTGTTATCGCTGCCTAAACTGAGCTTACAGATGTAAATGTGCCCTGAAACACCAGTAAGATGGCAACAACTGTGCAGCATGTTTAATAGTCATGTATTCCATCCCAAAGCTTACATGCTCTCATGACTCTCATATCATGTTGCAATAGCAACCAATCACCAGTTCATAAGGACAGTGATCCACTGCAATTATGCCGGGAATGTAGGTCTGTGCAGCCACGTGGAAGACACGGCCAGGCTGAAAGAGGCAAAAAGGGAGAATTGAGCCTATCTGTGGCAATTATCCGATGTTGGACAGGTCAGGGGAATGATAATGGCTTTAAGTTGTCATGCAGAACAGAGTCATAAATGTATGACGCATGGCGGTACAATGAGACAAAGCTTCCCTTTATGAGATTAGGGATTTAGTTGTATAAAGAGTGAACATAAAAGAAGCTGAATTTTTTGAATAATCAAAAAGGTCAATCTTATTACTCATAGAAATAAAGGCCTTACTGTTTTCATTAAAACTGATGTATTTTACCAAGTTGATCTAAAACGGCTTCAATTTTAAGAGTAATTTTATCCTGATTTACCCACAGGGGTGTACAGATGAATCTGTTTCTTTACCACAACTTTCTCTTTTCATTTTTTCAACCATTTTGTACCCCATGTCCACACCAGTTGCTTTTTATTTTATGCTGACCCGTCTCCTGAGCGTGTTGATAGAAATTGCTGGGCTATCTTGTTGAACCTTCCTTGGTCTTCCTCTGGTCCCAGCTGAGTGCCTTCATCATCTCAAGGAAGGCCTCAGAAAGGATGTTTACTCAGGGAGACTGTGTAAATAGTCCTCACTGCTTCTCTGTTCAAAGTATTCCTTTTTCCCAGCTTGCACCAGGGTTCGACCTGCGAGGTCAGAAAGGCGCTCAGGCAGTGACCCGTCTTCTCTAAAAAAGTCCAGACTTCACTCGTCTGAAGCCGCAGGGAGGGCGACAGAGGGATGGACTCGGAGTGAGGAACGGGATGCTAAGTTCAAGCTTTAATTTATAAATCTTTGTGGATGTCTCTCAGCATGGAGCTGTGAACGAGGAAAAAAAAAGATGTAAGGAAAAGGCAAGAGAGGGAGAGAGAAAATCACTTTCTTTGGCTTGGACGGACGCTTTCAGAACACCTGCTGGATTTGTCTGCCCTGTCTGGTCCAGGCGACTGGAGGACAACCTCAGAATAATTCATTTTACACCTCCTCCGCTGTGGCCTCTACTCTGATTCTGCTCTCCTTTTCTAAGGAAATACCTTGTTAGCTTTGCCTGAGAGGCAGGTGGATCACTTTGAAAGAGGACTTATAACACCTTAAACTCCAAGAAAACCCAATCATTCGAAAGAGCTGCCAGTAGCTGCCAATTGACAAATCTTTCAAAACCAGATTCTGACATTTAAAAATAGGCCCTATATCAATGATTTCTTCTTTTTTGTGTTGTTTTGGGCATGACGCTGGCTCAGGACATGTTTTCCACCGTGGTAAAGATGGCACTGCAGATGAAAATAGCAAACTCGAGTTTGGAAAACCGAGGGGAGAGAGAGAGTGTGGACTGAAAGCTCAACAATAACACAATAATCTGCAACTCTACCACTTTTTTGTGCCTCCCTTACTGGGAGACAGCTGCTCTACCTTGCTATTCCCTGGTGGTTTTGATGGATTCTTCCCCTCAGAAGAGGCAATGACTCCTTGGCTTTAACGCAGCGTGCAGCGAGCTGAGGCCCAGCAGCGTTTACACAGGAATGAGTCAGGGAGGTATACCATTGAAGCTCGAATACATTCAGCAGTCCTACAGGAAAAAATACTCTGTGCAACTCAGAGAAGTTTGATTTTTCCCAACACGGATGGTGCAAAATATTTGAATTTGTCTGAAGTGCTGAACAAATTAAAATTAAGCAGAAAGCCAGAGAATTTGAAGTAAAAAAAATAAGGTTTGGCAGAACTGTCAAATTAACTCGGGTGGAAATCGAACTGGAAATTTCCTCACATTGGCTCATGTTGACTTTACTATGAGTGGAATTTATCATGAAAACAAGATCATTGGTGCAACATGGGCACTTTAACAGAAAAAATGGGATTTTATGCAGATACTTGAAGATAAAATTACACCTTGTACAATTCCAAAAAAGTTTGGATTCTGTTCAAAATGTAAATTAAAACAGAAACCAATTATTTGATAATCTCATAATCCATATTTTATTCAGAGTAGAACATAAACAACACATCAGATGTTGAAACATTTTATAAATTTCTGAGAAATATATCAATTAAATGTCAGAAACACATCTCAAAAAGGTAGGGACGGGGCAACAAAAGGCTGGAAAAGTAAGTGGTACTAACGAAAAACAGCTGGAGAATTTCTCAAAGGACAGTTCTTTGAGCACAGAATTTTCAAGGATGCGCATAAGTACCATCTGCAGGAATTACCCACAAGCCAAAGCGCATAATTTTCCTTCTTTACAAATAAATAAATAAATTGTACAATATCAGAAGGAAGCTTAGATTGATTGACTTAATCGTGATTAAGATCCACAAGTAATGCATTATTTGCAATTAATCACATGCTTTATTTTCCCCTTCAGAACACTTTGGTTAACCTATGTAAAATTCTCCCTGTAGCCACAGTGATGTAAAATAATGTCTCATTTTACTTAAAAAAAACCTCACTGATAGCTTACCATCCAACAGAAGATGAGTTGAGTCATGTACACCTTTTTATTGATCTATTATTTCATTTTCAATCCATAGCAAATTCCTTTTTCTGTGGTTCAGTTCCTATTAAAATCTTTGATCAATCTCTAGAATCAGGTCTTTACCCAAAATGGCAGTCAATTACCCTTAGTTCAAGACAGTAAAATCCAAAATGACCACAAAAAAAAAAGAAAAAAAAAAAAGAAATGCAAAATATTGTTGTTTTGAAATGTGATAAAAAGAGTGTGGTTAATTGCAATTTACTTCAGAAATTCTGTGATTAATTGCGATTAAAAATGTTATCTTTTGACAGCAATAATTATCACATATTAGGATTATATGATGATATGACAGCATATTAGATGGTGCTGGGTAAAAGTTGTACACATTGACGTTTATACTTCTCCCATTTTGAGTTTTGCTGCCACAGCGTATTTGGGTGGGACCATTCTAATGGCGTAATCACGCACACACTTGCTAGCCTGTTTCAAATGTTTTTTTTAACAGTTGCCAAGGAGAGCTCATACTATCAGAGATGCAGGTTTTCGATATGTGCGCTGATGAAAAGCTGGATGGTACCTTTCTTCTTTGGTCTACAGGACATAACATCCTTATTTTTCAAAAAGAATTTAAATTTTCGACCACAGAACAGTTTTCCATTTTGTCTCAGTCTATTTTAAATGACCTTTAGTCCAGTGAAGATGTTGGTGTTTACGGATTGTGTTCACATATGGCTTCTTCAATGCATGAAACAGCTTTAACTTACATTTATGGATGGCACAGTGTTGACTATGACTTCTGGAACTCTAGACCATGCTGTGATTTCCAGTTTGTTTTTAATGCAGGACCTGAAGATCATGAATGTCCAGTATTGACCTTTCGCCTTGTCCCTTGCACACAGAGATTTCTCCAAAACCTTTTGATGATATCATGCACTTTAGATGGTGGGATATTCAAAGTCTTCACAATTTTATGACGAGGAACATTGTTCTGAATTGTTCCACAAGTTTTTGACACGGTTTCTACAGGTTGGTAAACCTCAGCCCATCTTTACTTCTGAGAAACTCTCTAAAATGCTCCTTTAACACCCAGTCACCCCATCCCAACTTTTTTGAAATGTGATTCTGCCATTTAATTCAGAAGGAGCTAATATTATTCATGAAATGGTAAAATGTCTCTGACTTAATATTTGCTATGTTGTATATGTTATTGTGAATAAAATATGGGTTTATAAGATTGCATTCTGCTTTTATTTAGTTTAACACAGCGCCCCAACTTTTTTGGAATCTGGGTTTTTGATTTTCTAAACCTATCAGTCTCATTTTGACGTCTATTTCTCTTGACTGGAGTGAAACTTTACAGAAAGAAAAATCTTTTCAGCTTCAAGTGAAAGAAAGGAAAAGCAAATCTTGAATTATTTAGTCCACCTTTGCACCATCGTAGTCGAATTTGTGTAATTCAAAGGAAGACAGCCAGGCAAACCAGAGTATTCCTGTAGAAGAACTCCTGAGTATTTGTTGAATAATGTATGCTACAGAATAAGGCAGGCAGCTTCTGATACACAGGAGCTGAGACTTGAGATAACAGTGGACCAGATGACCTTTCCTTTCATGAAAAATTAAGTGATCTGATATTGAGCAGATGAGGCTTTATTTAGCACCAAACCTCCCGTGAAAACTGAGGAACTGTTGTCATTAACCTGGCTCGTTTTATCCTAAAATCTGAACTGATTTGTCTATTTATGGCACAGATTGATTTATGGTTGTTTTCAACATTTCCATCGACTCCTGTTGTATCTTTTTGTCGTATTTTAATCAGGCATTATAAAGGCTTACTTGTGCCATTGTGTCTCCACTGAGGACTTGTCCACAGATGTATAATAGAAAAAAGACAGCATGGTGAGTAAACAGCCTGCCAGTACTAGCCTGTAGGTGCCAATCTGCCTTCTAGTTTGATGTTGGAAAAACCTAGGACGCTCTCCAATGCATCAGAATACTGTATCTCTCCCCCAAATCCAAAATTCGTTCCGCGTACTCTATGCTTGTTTTTCAAAGCACCCAACACCTTTAAAAATTCCAAACTTCCCCCAACTAGTTCTGCTGCTCAGGCAGGTATAAAATCAGCAGCACTTTGATGTCATAAAAAAGTTAGTCCCCCCGCTCTCGCCGTCATTTCGCTTTGCCAAATGAGTCACAGATGAAAAATACCATATTATACAGCGGGGCCGTCAAGCTGTCACTTAGGTAATGAAGTTGGTCCAAACCATTTGTCTTATTTTGTCACGCTTTTTCCCCATTAGTCATACCGCGCTAACCATTAGCTCCTCGGGAACCCCCTTCACCCAAGGACACTTAGGCTCTCTCTTTCCGAGTGCGACTGAGGCCGGCTGATGCACCGTGGAGGATGACACGGTGGGAGAGAAAAGAAAGACTGATGCCGAAAGAAGAAACGAGCGGCAGAGCATGCTAGAGAGTCTGCAGGAGAAAAGACAGGTTGATTAATCTGTCAGAAATGACTGTTTATTTAAGTAAATGTTCCAAATCAAGCCTGTACTGTAAAGTTGCAGTAAAGCAGGATTTAAGGGAGGAATTAGAGAAGCGGTTCAGTCAACTGAGCAGGGATAACAGAACATAGTGACAGGAACAGAGGATAAGAGAAACTAGACGGTTGTGTTTAGGTACAATGAAAGGGGAAGAGAGATGTAAAGAGACCTGACCAGGACTGGATTCCCGGAGTTATATCTTCAGGGTGCAGAGTATGTGTTTGTCCTGTGACAGGGTTATTACTCAGCCAAGTGTGGTAAACACTAACTGCTTTATGAAAGCCGGAGGCAGGGCCACACAAAGAGCAGTAAAAGTAAAGTGCTTTCGTTGTGTTATAGCATGTTTTACAGCACATCCATATCGGAGCATTGATGGTGCATGGCATCTTTTTCATTTGGACGACTTTTTAACCACCCCTCTGAGGAATTGGACTCAAGAGAGGGTGGTTTCTCTTCATTTTTGTAAAGTTTAATGTTGCGAGAGAAGGGTGCAGAATTGAAGGTACTGTGGCACAAATACTCTTGAATGACAAGGTTTGAAGTCCCACATGGCGCAACTTTGTAAGAGGAAAGTAGCTGTAGAGTTGTACATCTATCACACGTCTTTACCAGGTGTGTGTTTAACTGCAGGTGTTTGATTAAATAAAGCCTAATGGTTCTAACCGAGCCGCGTCCTGAGAGCTGGACAAGGGCCACGTGCACTGTTAGCCGCCGCTCCGACAGATGCCAGGGGGCGAGCACAAGGGAGGGGACTAATTACCGGACAGCTGCCCAGCAGACCCTCACCCTGCCCTGGGGACGGCCATCTATCTGACTCCCCTGTCCTCCAACCCTGGACTCGAGACCTGGCGCTGATGTTGCCAATTCTTCCGCTCCACCTCTGGGAGTTGCGATGGTTCACCCCCAACCGTCAGATTTGTACACAAAATTTCTTATCTCTTAATCCCTTGGCAAATAAACAAACATGTTTGAGGAAAAAGTTGGTGTTGAACCCACAATATCTGCAGGTTTCACTAAATCAAAACCCAACAGGAGTCAACCTATTTTTCAAATGATAGTTGGTTTTCTGCCACTGCATCTGCATTAGCTGCCAATTTACCATTTGACCACTGCTAATTCCCAATATGGATATAAATATTTCATAGTTTGGTGCTTCAGCGGTCTAATAATATCTCTATTGCTGCTTTGAGTTGACTGCGTCCTTCACCCTCCACTGCGATAGGTAAGAAAGGTATTTGTAAGAAAATTGAGGTCACCACTGAGAGGAGGGCTGGCTGTAGGCCCAAAAAATATCGAGTGTTGGAGAGGTTCAGGCAGACTCATTTTGCCGGAATTGAGGGGCTACCGAGCAGACTGCTCATCTCGCTGTTGGCATAAGCATGAGCAGAGGAGCGAAAGGTTGAAATTATGCACCCAGAAAGCATTTGGCTCGGGTGAGGAAAAAGTGCAATGCAATAATTAAGCGGCACAATAAAAATGATTAGAACTGCTTTTGACATTCTCATTGCGAATAACTTGCGTTTAATTACAATCACAAATTTTAAATGCCAGTTTTATGTTCCATGGCTATAAGCTGTTTAAAGTTCAATAGCTATACTCTTTAAATCTCCTTCCAATTTCTGCTCAGAGGCAGCAACATGGATACAGAGAAGGAACAAAGCATGTACAGAAAGAAAGTGGAGAGCGTATCTTTCACCATTAAGTGTTGGATAGTGTGGCTCGCCGGCCTGGAGGAGGACCCGTGCGGCTCAGCTCGAGGCTAGTTAGCTATTCAGCCACAGCATCTGTTGCAGGCTAATGGATGTTATAACCTCATAAACGTCATGAAATTGGACATTATCCCTTAATTAAAAGAACAGAGATGCATTACAATGATTAGAGTGGCTCTCCAGTGGACCTGCCACACACTCGAGGAATGTTTGTGGAGGACACACGGCTCCTGAGCAAGGTGTTGGCCTGGGAGGGGGGCCACGTTGTATTTTTAATGAGTCAATTGCTCTGACAAGCTGCAAACTTCCAAGAGGATCCTATTAAGTTTCCTCTGAGATGCCTTTTCCCTGCTATGGAATTGGCTCTCAAAAAATCCTTGTATTTCTCTGATTAGGGCCCGAGCACCAACCTATTGTATCTGTATGCATCATTTTTCTGTCAGAAGATTCACTAATTTAGGGTCTTCAACATGCTCAAAAACTCACCAAGCATTACAGAAAATTGTCCCCAGTGGATTTAGGTTTTTTTGGATTTTGATGGAATCATGAAAGTCCATCAAGCAGGGGCCCAAGGGGGCTCCAAACATGAGATAGGGGTCTAGGTAAGAGCTACGTGCATGAAAATTGGTATACATATGTATCATGATGAGATGGGAAAAAAAGTCTCTTGGGGCCATCCACTAAAATGTACAGGAAGTGCACTATTAACAGCTAAAGGTCACATTTTGGCATTTTTGGGCGATTCACAAGTTTCACATTTTAACAAACTACTCCAAGGGATTTCATCTGATTGACTCCAGAATTTCTTTGCTCATACTAGACAACCTGAAGATCTAAAGTTGTGCGAAATGTGAGTTTTCACCATAGGTCGGGGCTGTGACAGGAGCCTGCACTTAAACTTCTTTTTTGTACATTTTTTGCAGTGAAAATACACCAAAAATGCCTTATAATTTTTTAATGCTAATATCAATCATCACCAGACTTCACAGGGATGATCACACATTCATCCTGAATTAATTTATACATCAATGTCATTACTTTGTCACAGCACACCCTTCTGGCAATTACACATTCCCGTCTCTGATTTTTTAAATTTTCCCTTTAAATACTCAGACTCCACACACCATTCAGCGTAGGCTTATGAATTTTGGTCTGCATATGGGTCATCATAAGACCTGCAAAAAACCTCCTGGACCCATGTCCAAATCCAAACAGGAAGTCCACCAGCTTCATCTCAATTTCAAAATAAGGCATTTCTGATGGTGCCAATGACTTTTACCTAATGTCACTTTAATATGCCACATTCTGTAATCTTCTGCATTTTCTTGCAAGACAACAGTATCACACTGAACACAACTACGTGCAGACATTTCATCATTGCACCCCCTACTGGCAACAGGAAGTGACACAAATAGATGATATCTTTATTTCTCATATTGTGCTTAATCTATTTAGGTCTGATTTTAAATTAAGGCCTTAATAATTGGCAACAACACAGATATGTTTCACTGAAGGATGTCTCACTAATGATGGCGAGAAACCATCTCGCCAATTTGACAGGAAGTATGTGCGACTCTCATACCAAAGGTTTGATTACCTTCAAATTTCACATGTAGGATTAAGGTCTGCTTTACATATTCATAAGTAAATTTCATTATTTTGATGTAGTACCTCTACTGGCAACAGGAAGTGACACAACTGGGCACTTAATTCATTGGCGAGCAATTTGTTATTACCCCATTTCACAGGAGGTCACTGTAATTCATACACAAAACTTTTGTTTTGCAACAATTCTCACCTATATGATTAGGGTCTGCCCCTCTACATGTTTAAATGTGTATGTGTGGCGCATGTTTTTGCTAATGCGCCACCTACTGCAAGAAAGCAGAAGCATCTCTAACATATAATGTCCTGTTTTTTGTTCTCATTTCACATGATAAATAACAGTCCTAGGTGTAATGACATGCTTCCTATGCTCTGCTGCAGCAGACAGCCCAGTTGCTTCCACCCAATTATTCCCAGACTGTCGTGATTGCGTCACCCTGAAATGCACCGGGGTGCGAGGGCCCTTCAGTGCTGCTTGCAGCCCTAGTTTTTATTTGGATTTCTGCAGCTTCTGATTATAGTTTGAGTGCCTTCACAGTGATTATGTGCACAGCGTTAGCTCTGCAGAAACAGCTGCGCTATAAAGCAGATATAAAAACAAAGCTTGATGCTTGTGTACCACAGCACCTGGGCCATCAGTGCCCAATAAATAGTGGCAACCAATCAATCTTGCTGCCTTGCATGCTTAGGAGCTTAATGAAACCTTGGGTGGGGTACCAAGGATCCTGACTATATGGGACATATTAACCCCTGCTCTGGCCTTTACTCATAGACAATCCAAGGCCAACACAACAGTAAGAATTCTTGGCGTGGTCTTTAAGTGTGCAATAAAGGTTCCAAGAGGCCTGGACTTGCTTTGCTCATCAAATTGCCTCTGCATGGAATTGCCTGAGAAAGTTGTATGTCACACAGGTGTGCATTGACCTCCTCTGTAAACCTTTGTATCACATGATATCATGCATTTACACCAGTCCCCTGTGTACTGTAAATGCCTTTCTCTATTATCTAGAGTATGAATGGTGCGCATTGTGACAGCAACCCTGTATTATGCAAAAAACACACCCTTAATGTATGACTGCATGCGTTCCGTTGAGCCAATTACATGCTAACGTTCACAAGACATGTCAGTGATATTGCGGGAGCTATGTGAGCGCAATCTCAGTGCCACTCTCGGCTCGGCGGGAATCCATGTGAAAAGTAATTGCGGCTTTCTCATTTATGTATAAGGCAGTCTGTCTTCCCTATGATCTATTTTCTATCGAGACAGACACAATAATATAACACCGAGCAAGGCCTGATAAAGAGTCTATTTTTGCTCAAAGCTCCCTCCCCCTGAATGAGAATGAATGTAGGCATGTTGCAGTGGTAATGTATCAACATAAAATATTGAAATAGCCCAACCAAGGGCAAACTGCATGTAATTGAAACTCTCTCTGTACTGAAAACAAGGAACCGGTGTCCCAGCATCTGAGATTTGGCAGAAGGGCTTTCAGAAGGCATTTGTTTCAGGTTTCTCCTCTTCTACCCCCTCCCCTCGCCTGGCTTAATTGCCCTTTTTGAGAAATTTGTATCACAAGTGTCTGGTTTCTGCAGCCATATTATTTATAACCCTTATTTTCTGACAAGAAGGGTATTTTTTTCTCTTTTTTCGCAGTGGCTAAGATGATTGATTTGTCCCATTTAACCTTGATAAGGGAGGAAATAGAAAAACAAATTGCAGTATTGACACGGTGCTGTGATGGCATGATGTTTGCGCAGGTGACCTGGAGGTGAGTCGGAGGTGACTCTAAAGAGGAAGAGAGGCTGTGCTGTGCTTTCCTGACAGACCCTTCTGTCTATTTTCTCTCTTTTGCTTAAATTTTTTTTGATATCTTGGCCTGTAATGATTGCATTGGTGCTTAAGCCAGCTGTGACAATGCTCTGCTTTTTAAAATTTCCCTCACAGCTTTAGGGAAATGAGCTGTGGAATAGAAGTCAATCTCTTAAAATGTTTTGCATTGCCAGCAAGGTGTCATCAATGCAAGGTGATTCATTATTGAGGGATTATTGTGCATATTGTAGAGATTTAGGAGGTATCACTGCAAGCAAAAACAGCACTCCGCACACCTTCAGGATGCTTTTTTTCTTGTCATGTAATCCTAAGAAGAATCAACACCCTTGCTCGTGCCTGTCTCATGCTCCTCTGACGGCTGCTTTGTCCTCTTCCAGCGTCGTGAAGAGCACCACGGGCTGGTCACCCTCTCCAGAGTCCCTACATCTGGCAGCACCATTAATCTTCCGCAGCAGCTGTGCCCCTGTACCTGTCTCTCTTTGTGTAAAGGAGATGGAAAGTCATTTTTAGTCATTATCTTCCCCCTGGCATATGCTCATTTCACTTATGGCACTTAACCTGCACTTTGACGTCCAGACTCAGCCACTCTCCTGGATTCACTCACGCTGGAGCTGACCCCCAAAGATGTCCGGCATGAGGGCTTCATTGTAGCAGAAGTTCCAGATGATGTTTGTGAGTAAATGTTTGAAGCAAAGGGAGACTTCTTCAGTCCTCAGGGGGGCAGCAGGCTTTTAGAAATCTCTTAAAAAAAGTGGACAGCTGAAGGGCCACAGCAGGGTCAAAGACTGAGACATGGCAGACTGCCCTCCACATAGTATCAGGTTTGACAGGGTGTTGCAGTGGGAGGATAAACACATGGAAACCAAAGTAGCCATCATGTTGCACTGCCCCTTTGATGTGCACTCATCTGTCTCCGGGCAGACTGCGTGTTAGCCACTAATTAACTGCTGACACTAAGGGCTGAGAAATACAGTGTTTGTGAAGTTTTACAAAGACCAAGACATCGTCTGAACAAGTTCGGGCTGAAAAATGATTAGAAATGGGATAGAGTGGAGCTGGAATTTCCTAGCTCTTATTGACAGCTCACCCATACGATTTTACAAGCATATAAAATCCTTTTTTTTTCAGTCCTCAAGAAAGATGCCATCTCAGATCTTTAACATCTTGATCCAAATGCTGGCTAGCCTACCCTGTAAGGCTGTTTACACCTTGTGTTGTAATAAATCCAGAAAAAGGCTGCCGACAGCCTCATGATACAGAGGCCATGACATGATAAGTATTAGAGCAGAACAACTGGTTGGTTTTCAGTGGTGATTATGAATAGTCACATTCTGTCACTTCTGTGCTGTGTGATGGAAACCAGAATTTTTTTCCCCCCTGACTAATCATGACTAAAACTGTCTGATATCACCATCAGCAGTCAGAGTAGTGAGCACTGTGCATGCAGAGTCCAAGACAGTGTGGCTGCAGACCACTCTCAGAAACCTGCTTCCTGTTAGGGTAAGGGTTAAGGGTTAGGGTCACCCTCACCCTTCTACCGCTATGATATAAAATCACACAGCAGTTCATCTCAGTACAGTCTGTCGTTAGCCGATGTCATTGTCTTCATTGAAAGTTAACATCCTGTGTTAACATGCTGTGCTTTTGCTCATTGTGAGGTAAAAATCCCAAATCTCTCCACCCAAGGTGGCCTACGGATCATTAAAAATATCATAATGGAAATATTTGTGCCAGAAAACAGTAAATTTAACCCCAAACTTCGATATCTGCTCTGGCATAGAGCCAGGCAGCTGTGCTCTGACCATAGTTCACCGTAAGGTCAAGGGGCAGGCTAATCGCTGGAGTGCTTGCCTATTTTTCACTTAAACCAGATGCAGCAGGAACAATCATCTTACCTGCTGGAGGTGTTTTTAAAACCATGTTTCACTTGTCTTTAGTCCTGGATGATTAAAATAAGCAGGCTATGGCTTTGTCTCTCTCAAAGCAGCAAAAGTTCAGTCTCTCCTGTCTGTTAGTATAGCAATGCCAAAGTTTAGTAGCACATCAGATAATAGACACGGTCTATTCCTGCCAAGTCTGTCACAGTACAAGTCTCCAAAGCTAATCATTATCAAACACTTTTATTTTGAAGAGAAACAATGGGAAATTGAGTGTTTTCAGCAGCAACTTATCAACAAAGATGTCTCATTAACAGGAGAGGAACATAACTTCACGTAACTCAGAAAATGAGATATAAGGAATACCAGAAGAGTTAAATACAGGATAAGATAATTAAGCCGAGACTTTTTAGCTCTTTCTGCCTATAATGCCAAAAATGTGATTGTTTCTCTGGTGGCTTAAAAAAGGGAGTTGTAACATAGCAGCAAAGCAGACAGATGATTCCTCCATTTAAGTCATAGCATTTTTTAAAATGTGAGAGGATCGTTTTTCACATGAGTCGGTGTGGTTTTGGCTCAATCATACAACACACCCACACCCTACTAAAGCTTAATTTTGTAAACTTGGAGATGGATTTCATGACTGACATTTGGCCTGGTTTTTCAGAACACAGTGGCCTGTCATATGTTGGTAATGTTGCTGTAGTATTTTTTCTTGTTTTTGCATAGCTTGCAGTAGGGATGCATCTTCCGACTTTTTCGATAGCTGACAAGTTGTCTGATGTTGGCGTGGTTATTAGATTAATTGGACATTTGCTCTTTAGCTCTGATGGAGTCATAATATTCTTATATTATAGAGGTTATATGCCAGATATTGCATCATCTTAAAATGTGGTACAGCTCCTGAGACCCATTTAGAGATGTATGCCAATGCCAGGTGTGAACAGCTGTACTCATTGAACACAAGTTAATAACAGACGTAAACATCCTCAATATTGTCGATCACATCAGACTTCCTCCACCAGATAAAAATCATTTAGTGATCAATATGGATCCACTGGTCTCCACCACAGTTGCACTGAGCCTTTGAACCTGTCCCTTCCCACGCTTCATCATGCAGCCTGGCTTTAATGTCTCCACATGTGCTTGCGTTCTTATACTTACATGTTTATGCATGTGGCTTTCAAAGGAGTGTCCACAGGAAGCACAATCCATTAGAAAATCTAAAGAGATCAACTGTAATCGATGTACAAAGTTTAGGCAGTGACTCACCTTCTGGTCTCTTCTGCCCTGCTGGCAGCTGTTGGTGTCTTCCAAAGCAGCTCAGGGATTACCCAGGTTGAGTTAGCTTTGTCTGCAGCTAATTAGATCATGGATGGAAAGGTTCCTGGGGCTCCTCTTCAAAGGCTGAAGGGTTATTGACATGGTTACAACAGCAATATCTGCTAATGTTAATTGAATCTTACTAGCTCCAAACATGAAAACGGTGGGAGTGTGGCAGTCTGAACCAAGTAGCTGGAGACTTCACTGTAAAACATTTTATCCAAGGACAAATTTTTAAATTTATTCTTGGAAGTTTTTATGCCTTTAATCAGAAAGTAGGAAAAGGGATAAAGTTGGAAGCAGGGATGCGAGAATGGGGAAGAGACATGAAAAAGGAGCTGCAGACTGGAACTGAACTAGGGCCGCCAGCTTCCTATGTTGATAAGGAAACCCAGAGGCAGGGAGAGAAGCATCAAAAACCCCAGAGCAGAGCAGGCATCAGTGTTAAAAGAATGACATTGAATAAGTCAGAAGCAGAATGAAGGAGGAGCTGGGGTGGAGGAGGGTTGCAAGAACAGCTTGGAGAGAAAGCGACAGAGTGTGGTCAGGTAAGAGCAGTTTAAATAAGGCAGCGTGAGTGTGATTAGCCAGTGCTACTCAGAGTAAATTAACTGGCAGTCAGCTTATGAGGGCAGCTTGGTGAAGTCTGGCATGGCCAAATTGGTGATGGTAAAATTAAATCAGCATGGCTTGGTTTGGATCGGCGTGGCCAAAAGTCAGAGGTTTATGGCTAGATCAAGATCTGCCATTTCAGATTTGATTGGGACCCCAGCTTGGGTTTCTTTACATGAATAAGTCCTGCCTATAAAAGAGGCACAAAAAGTGGATGTAGGTGGCAATGCTGCCAGTTTTTGTCTCTGGAGATACTCTATACTCATGAATGTTCTTCATGCCATTTAACACAGTGTGCTTCACTTTATCACTGGTGACAGATTTCATCATTGTGACTTGTACTGGTCGGGCTGGCCCTCATTAGGTCAGTGTAGAAAGCAGCAAGTTCATAATACGATGAGTTCCTCACTACCACCTCAAAGGCAGGGAAAAATCCCTGCCATGTACATGAGAATGATGGCTAGAAATCGCACATCTACGAGTCCAACCAGTCAAGCTTTGTGGTGTAGGTCGTTTCTACAGGTCATCAGGTGGGCACCCCCTCGCCACAGGTGTTTCACCAAATTAAGCCCACGACACCTCTGGAGGGCTTGACAGCACACCTTAGCATCCTTAGGTGGCCGCTGAGTCCGAGTCTGGATAGGGCACTCCACAATGATTGCCCAGGGAATCCTTGACAGCCTACTTCCACTGGGAAGTTCTATGCCCGCAATCCCATCTGTTGGACACACACCACAGTACGCTGTTTATTTACAGAGCACTGACTGATGAAGTCCCTCTTTACCTCGCTACTCTACTGTCTATGAATATCTCAAGCAGTACAACCAGATCTCAGAACTGGATCACCATAAAAACACAAAGAGATTAACTCCAGTCAGACATCTTGTTATTTTACCTTTGAAATACTAATGCTCTCTCGGCTTTAGAGGCAGTGTAGGGAAGTTGGCCAGTGGTCTCAATACAATCATAAAATAAATTTATGATGTCTTCACTCAAAAATATTAAAGTAAAATATTAAAGCCTTTGTTCTCAGTGGAAAACACAGAGGATGTTTGGTGGCAGCTTTAGAAACTGCTTTTAAAGCTGGGAGTTGAATGATATTTTCCCTATTAGACTCGTGAAAAGATTTAAGAAACCTATTTTGATGTCTAAAACACAAGCCAGCGATCACTGATGTTTGATGCCCACTTTGGAAACCAACCTTAAATCTGTGGCGTTTGAGTTTCATCAGCATTTGTAGTTGTTGTCAATTTGGATCTCTGTCATCACACAAACAAAGCTCTGGTTCCCAAAGTGACGAGGTCAGAGGGTTTAGCCAAGGCGCCAATGGGAGGCCCAGTCAGCAGCAGTCTGGAGGTTATGCATCCACGGCCTGCCCTGTCAGCCGATGCCACCTGATAGCGTCTAATGAGAAAACACGATGGTGCTGTCTCCATTCACTTGGCTCCCAAGCCGTCCAACAAGCGTGCAATCTGATCTTGTTGTCCGACCAGTCTGATACTGACGCTCCCCTTACTTGAGTCAGAGCCGACTGTTATCAGATAGCAACTTCAAGCTCTCAAACAATGATTTTATAGCTGCATTCCTTGAAGTGTGTGGTTGCTGCTGTATTATATTTATATGGAACCTTTATCCAAACACACTTTACAAACTGCTTTAGAGAAAGAAAAAGCAGTGAGTTAAGAAGAAAATGTAAACAGGAAACCAAACACTTAAGCCAAATAAATCCTACAAAAAAGTCAAAATAGAATAAAAATAGAGATAGAAATATAGAAGACTAAAAAATGAATTATAAAAAAAATCCCAGTGAAGCTAGTCTATAAAAAAGTATTTCCAAGAAATACTTCATAAGAAGACAGTGATTCTGCAAGGCTTATCTCCTCCAACAGATTCCACATTCCAAATGGCAAAAACCCAGTCACCTTGGGGTTTAAGCCTCATCTGTGGAACAACCAAGAAGACCACATCTGAGCATCTATGGCTGCTCATATGGTAACATTTTTTTAATGCTTTAGCTTGGGGTGAGACCAAAAGGTGGTTTAAAGTGATGGGTGTAATCTTAAATCAATTCTTAACCTGACAGAGAGCCAATAAAAAGAAGACAAACTGTGGTAAAATGCTGAAAACATCTGAAACAAATGTTAGTGCTTTTATTGGGTAACCTTTTCTTATTTTTTAACCAGATCATTCCCACTAAGATACCTAATCTGCTTTATGAGAAAGTCCGAGCCAAGAAGACAGAATGACTATTTAGACCAGGGTTGTCCAAACTTTTTTCCCCAGAGTGCCACATTTTTAAAAAAATAGTGATATCAATCCAGTATAGGTTAGGAGGTACTTACAAATTGAACATCCTAAAAGACAAAAAGATCTAACAGCTGACATCACAGCTTCCTATTAATGGCAGATAAGACAAAAAAGCTGATTTTTGTTATTATGAACCAAGACATGTTTATATTGGTTATCAGTGTGTTTTATGTTGTTGTGTCAATTTGGTCATGAAAAACAAATGCATGTCGATGAATTCTTCTTCTCGAAATGTTTGTTTACAGCAACACTGCAAGGTGTTGAAATTAGAAGTACAGTAAAGTCAGACTCAAGCATCATGTTTCAGTGCAAACTATGTTAAATTCTATTTTTTTTTTTTTTCAAGATTTATTTTTGGCCTTTATTAGATAGGACAGTGGATAGAGTCGGAAACAGGGAGAGACATGCAGGAAAAAGTGCCACAGGCCGGATTCGAACCCGGGTCGCCTGCGTATATGGCGTGCGCCTTAACCACTCGACTACTGGCGCACCTTAAATTCTATTTTTTGAAACTCACTGCAGGCCTAGGGTTGGGTATCATTTGGGTTTTTTCTGATACTGGTGCTAAATCAATCGTTTTTAAATTGTACAGTTGCTAAAACCGTGCCTGAATTAATATTTGTGGGAGGGACAAAAAATGGTTATGGTCTAGGACAGGGGTCACCAAATGGCAGACTGCGGTCTGGGTCCGGACCCAGATACAATACGGACCTGGACCTGGACCTACAATCATTAGAAAGACAAAGAGAGTAGACGAAAAGACAAGTGAGCTGAGACAAGGAGTCTAGGACCCTATGTTTTCCGCGTTAGCGGAATCGCGGACAGAACCATGGAATTGGCCAATAAAAATGGAATCTACTATTTAACGTGGACATCATGAAAATTTGAATGAATTTGACTGAAATGCTGTGTTTTTTTATTAAGACGAACATATATCTGAGGAATATGTTCTGGGGGAACACTAAAGTGGGGCACTTCACAAACACTCCGCCCCCTCCTAAACAGCATCTCAAAGCAGCTGGATGAGACACTGGCAAACATCACAGCTCAACGTGGGGCAGTAAAGGACAACATAATGTTGCACCTTCAAGAAAACACATCTGTGCTTTGAGTTATTTTACCTCAGCACATCAGAGAGTGACAGAGAGAGAGAGCCTCTAAAGAAAAGTTTAGGGAACAGGTTTACTTTAATGGTCAAATTAGTGGAAAGGTTAAAAAAAACGGAATCCCAAAATATTAAAATGGAATTTGGCAAAAAATAAAACAGATCTCATAGGGCCCTAAAGGAGAGATTCACAGATGGAGAAGCTGGTGAGCTGTAGAGAAATTTTCATATTTTATCAGCGCAACAAGTCCCTGAAATCGCACCCAGATCCACATATCACACTAACTCAAGTTAGACATTATAATGTTCCGGACCTTTGGTTTAATATATTTTCTCTGACTGGACCCCTTTGAATTTTAATTGATTACCACTGGTCCAGGACATTAAAAAATACTTTTATGATTGCAAAAGTAACTTTGAACTTTAAATTTAGCTATATATTAAACCTTAAAATTAAAGAACACACTGAACAAATTCATGCAATTGATTAATAAAACCTTACCCAACTCTGATAAGTTGCACTTTTTTACAAACAGCTCTACCCTTGGCTCTTTTATAAATTTTAGAATTACTTATTTTTTAGTGCCTTTTAAATGTGTTAGTCCTGGAACTTTGAAATGTCACTTAATTTTAACTAAACCTAATTTTCCCCCCCACACAAAGAGGGCCTGGGGCCCCCCAACCCAAAAGTCTAGGTTCACCCTGCCCTGAAACTAATCAACACATGTTATGTGCTTAAGGTAATAATCAGCTGTAGGACAGCAAGGTCTGCTGATGACAGAAAGGACGACATCAACAATAACAGAGAAAGAAAGGGACTAAACTTTCACTCCGGTAAAAGTCAAACAACTTTTTAAATATTTCAATTATTGATCTGATCCACAGAGATGTGGTGACACTGCTGCAGACATAAACATTTCATACTGAGACTGACAAATACCAGAAACAAACTCAGAAAGGACAGGAGGCAGTGCTTAAATTTCTGCCTTGTCTATATATATAATATATATTTTCTGAGACAAGCTCGCTAAAACAGCACACTGTACTCCCCTCCATTAAAGGCCATCGCTCATTGATGATCTCTCCCTCCCTCCATTATTAATTTAAACAAATAATAATCAATCCAGATCATCAAAAACAGGGAATCAAATGGTAGGCACAATGAATACTATATTTGCACTATAATAGCAGTTAGCATGCTTACCTGAATTTATTAAAACACTGAAGACGGTGTATGAATTAAGTAGGGATGTTCCTATGCATCTGTTTGGCTAAAGGCTCATTTAAATGGCGTTTAACCGACTAGCCTAAAGAGAAGAAAATAGTTAGAGAACAATCAAATTCATCACAGGGTCATGATGATAGCCACGCTGTACAGAGTGAACCAGGCTCACATTACACCTGTTAGCATTAGCACCTAGCTCCGCCTTTGTTACTCTTTGCAGATTAATATTGTGCCTTGACATGTGGCATTTCCACTTTGGTTGAGTTGTTATACATGAATTCAATTCTCAACAGCGTAAATACCACTTTATTTCCATGTATTACTTAGAAAAAAGTCATACCCCACTTTTCTGACTATATGCTAACTGCTGAGCTTCTCATATTTACGTCCAGTAAAGTGCCAGAAGAAAGCTCTGATGGGAAGGCGGTGGCCATTCACCACCAATCAGAGATGAGGCTGTGACACTCTAGGATTTTGGGTAGTATTAGTAGTAGTATTATTAGTAGTATTTTTGGCTGTGATTGTGAATAAGCCATGTTTTTCTTAAAAAAAGGGGGGAGCATGTACTATGGTTTCACTCTTACAAAGCTAAGTCTTGAGTGGCAGAATGCACATGTAATGGCAGAGGTTATATATCTTTATCTTTTATAATTCTGCTTTGATTTATACTTGGATTATTAATGCATAGTATACTTTTATTTCTATGCACAGATTTCAAACCTCATCTCCTGTTTCTGAGCCAAATCCCCACACAAAGGACTCTGTTACTCTGTTTTATGAAGGTACCAAACAGCAGTCAGCCTTGCTCTTTCCTCCTCTCAGAGCTGGTGCTCACACATCCACTTGATGAACACGGGCTTTGGGAACTCATCATCCCTATCAATCCTCTTCCTTCCTCAAGGTCCCCATTACAATCAAACCCCTGAAACAGACCGAGGCTCGACCCAACTTGTATTCCCCTTCTTCAAGTCGATAAATCAGACGTGTCTTCTTGGCCAGTGGTCACTTAAAGGCAGCTTGTAGACGGGGGAGAAGAAAGTGAGTGGTGTAGTGTGGTGTGGCGTGTTCTACGGACCGTTCAGGCAGGATGCGGTGCCTGAGCCATGAAGTGTGGCGTGTGACACACTCGAGGAGTTGGATCTCTGCCTCAGAGAAAGTGGAGAAAAAGTGGCTGTAAACACGTCTGGAGAAGAAGAAAAAACAAAAACACTGAAAAGAATGGACTTAGTTGTAGAGAAACAGAGAGGCTGCAGACCATGCTGAGTGCATCGGGCTTTTTAACCAAGGGGGGGGCTCACTTTGAGAGTTTTTTCCTTCCTCTCCCTCTCTCTGCACATCAGGCCGGTGTTTGTAACCAAGGTAAAATACAACATTGATCAAGCTTTACCTGGGTGTCACACATGGCTAAATTAACCCTCAAGATGTCTGTTATGGAGATCCATGCCATTTGTGATCAGTCAACTTTTCTGGATTTTTGATAAAACTCTGTTCCCACTCTGGTTCTGATCAGGAATCAGTTCATGTTGAACTTCCTGGTGCAGATCAGCTGTTTTAAAATCAGATCCTTGGTGAAAACGGTTAATAACAACATATATTTTAAGTAGAATTGACAGAACCCACATTAATGACCATTTTTCAGAAGAAACTCACATATGAAAATTAAAAAAATAATCCTTATTAATTCAAAAAGAATTATGATCATTAAAAGGAATGATTATTTTTGTGACCTTTTTTAGATTAAAGTTAGTTTTGCTGAAAGACGCAGGTCTCTGGTAATGTTTTGTATGTTATCCTTGATGATTTCTTAGATATAACTGTGTCTTTTATACGTCAGGGTAATTTTACAAATTGCAAACATGTATTTATGATTCTTGTTGTAATATTTTCTTTGGGTATTTTAAGAAAATTTGAGTGAGTTGTGTGTGGGGGGAGGTGTTGGGGGGCCTGATACCAGTCTGCTTAGGTTTTCACTTTGTCTAGGGGCAGCTGAAATATATCAAATCAAATCAAACTTTATTTATATAGCACTTTTCTTACAAGAAAATATAGCACAAAGTGCTTTACAAACAGACAGCTGAATTAAAAGAAGATAACAGGAGGTATGACCCAAACCCACTTGGCCCAGCCCCCTGACCCACCAACCCAGCAACCTATACACAGTACTGGCAAAATGCACCAAAAGTAAAAGACACTAGTAGAACAGGAAGATTTATGTACCCAGTACGCACTGAGGAAATGCCATCTTGAAGGTTTAAAATGAGTAAACACTGGAGGTTAGGTTAAAGTGTAAAATTAAAAATATCATTAAATAGAATAAAAAATGTGCTTGCAGTGCTTAATAAATTTATTAGACCACCCTAACCCTAACCAAAGTAAAGTTTATGCCACAGCTGCCCTAAATTAACAGCATTGGTAATTACCAAAATCATTTCTTATGTTTCTGCAATGGTTAATACACCAATATGTAGAAGCTCTTTAACCCAAATGATATTTTTAATGCTCAAATATAATTATTATTGTTATCCATGAATTTTCACTTTTACTGATTTACAAAAAACTGAAAAAATAGTAAAGCACATTATTATTTCTTGATTAATATGTCAAATTGTAGTTATTTACTTGCATTCCTGAACAGAAAAATTAGTTTTAGTGGTTGAATGTTGTGCTTGATTCATTTCTGCCCAGTGAGCTGGCTCAAATTTGGGTATTAAAAGGTGAATTAAGTTTGAAATTCCTCATTCCTTTTCAAAATGGTAAAACGTCAGCTCACTGAAAATGAAAGAGGTTGCATTAAGGCACTTCATGATGCTGGATGGTCTCTGAGACAAATATGACAGGTGGTCTATTAAATTTGTTAAGCACTGTATATATATTTATATGTGTGTGTGTGTAAAATTTCTTTCAAAAATAAAATGAAAGTACTCGGAGAGCGCAGACCTCCGCCATTAGCCCTATCTCCCAATAGTGAAAAAATTCTTTAAAAAATTCCTGGATCCATCCCCATGTGCCTCCCACCACAGCATTTGCCGATTACTCCCTTCCCGGTGGGGTGGAAACAAGGTGAGGCAAAGCACTGGCTTAGCTACGGGTGGACTGTCATGGTGGAAGCATTGCCTGCTGGTGCCAACAGATGCACTGACAGTCTCACCCATGGTCTCAATGGATGACTGGAAGTCATGGCAGAGGGTGAATATTCCTCTATTCCTCCCAGCAGTGTGAGTATTCTCGCTACAATTCGCTGTCTTTCTCTCTGTTACGCTCCGACTCGTCTCCTTGACCGGGCGTGTGTTTTTCAAACTCTATAAACTCCAAGACTTTGAATAGAAACACACCCAAAATGCTGCTGGGATTGAAGTTACTCATGTCCGGCATCTCCTGGTGTAAAGTGGTAACAGTGCAGACCTCTGCCATTAGCCCTATCTCCCAATAATGAAGAATCCTTTAAAAAATTCCTGAATCCAGATGGTGATCCGGATCACTCCCAGAATCTAATCAGTTCTTCCTTATGCCATTTCTGACATTTCCTGAAAATTTCATCAAAATGTGTCCGTAACTTTTTGAGTTACGTTGCTAACAAACTAACTAACAAACCCACCCGATCACATAACCTCCTTGGCGGAGGTAATGATGTAGATTAATTGAACCAATTGGAATCGGTTCTCGATTCCCATCTCTACGGAAGAACAATTATATTATCCCATTTCAGATGTTACTGATGAAATTTACCATCGGCGTAGCACAGGGGGATAAAGATATAAAGGGTATTGATTATCCAAGACCACAGTATTTATTTATTTATTTATTTATTTATTTATTTTTCTTAATATTTAGCATCATTATTGAATCAAAAGAGACTAAATGAATCAGTCAACAGACTGGAATTTGTAGCAAACAGAGTTAAATACAATACTAGGGGGGCCCTGCTCCCACCTTAAAAATGTCCAAATAGTGTAGTCTAGTGCTGCAAAATAATGCAAATTTAACCATTTAACCATTATAAAAATACTCTCATAAATGGGGAAATTATGGTTCAAAAATACATTCAAATGCATCCATGTTTGTAAAAATGAGCCCACATTTGTTGCTTGGCTAGCTGTTTAAGGGGGGCCTGTGTTATATTCTTTCTGTGGGCTCAAAATCCCTAGCTACACCCCTGCATTTAAATATTATAATATGTTAACAACTGTCAGGATTATCATCTCCTCACGATTCAAAATCCCAGGTAGACAGGAAGTCCCTCCCTCAATTCACACAAAGTATCATGGTAACAAGAAATAAGGTGAATGCTTATGTTTCTTATGAGTGAAATTTGGCTTGGTGGGTAATCACACAGCCATCTGTCATACAGCAAACCTAAAATACTTTTTTCTTTTTGCATCCCTTTAATGAACTGTGTTTCTGCATCAAAGAGTGGAAGTTTGTTTTGTTCCATCCAGCAAGTTCAGTGTTTGAAAAACTGCCGAGAGGTGAGGCAGTCACACAGCATGCATCTGTTCTGCCTGTGCTCTGTCTCCTCATAAGCACAAACACACACGTAGTCGTCTTTACGAGCTCGCTGAGTGAGAGGCACCCATTGTCTCTGTGTGAGGCTGATTCAAAATGGCCGCCCTCAGCACTCAAATTGATCATAATTGTATTCCCGAACTCTTGCTCAGCGGGGCATTACATTCCGTGTTATTGACTTTAAAAACACATTCAGCGATTCTAGTTGCAATTTCATTACACCACTGTCAATTACCGCCCTGTGAACAAAAGCATGCCCCGCAAATAAAATGTATGAGGTAATTTTCCAAATGCCACTTAGGAGGTGCCGCCGTCTGAGCGATGGGCATGTTTAATTTGTGCACTTGCTTACTGCAAATCCAGTTATGCATATGCAGCCGTGCACATTTCATTAAAACAACACAGGAGACTGGGGGTGATTGCCCCTGTGTTTTTCCTTTCGACACATACACGGCCCGGCCTGGCCCAGGTGATTAAGCAACATTTAGAAAACGTTTTCTTTTTTTGTGCTCAGAAGGAATGAGTGCTGAATTTAGGATTCATAAATCACACTAACAAGAGCGATTACCTCCACCCAGTGAAAGTTGGAGGTGGCGTTCCCTCTCCAGGGCGAGCCACCTCTTCTTTTCTCTCCTATATTTTTCTATCCATCTTGCGGAGATTTTTGCTCATATCGCTGAAATAAAAAGGTCATGTGTGAGTTGATGACGGGGTCAGAGGGCGGCGAGCTGCTGGGGGTCACTGATAAGTGCTTATGGAGGGAATAACCGCCTCCATCCTCCACATTCAGCACAACTTTCTCCACTCTGCAGCCAATTACAGTCAGAAAAAAGAAAGTGGATGACATGAGCGTGAAGCACATACAGTAGAACGTGACTTCCAGCTATATCTACTGGCTGAGTTTGAAGAGCGGTGATTACTCCGGGTTTGCACGGGCTCTCCATCCGTCAGATGACTTTGAAGGATACCTTGTTTGTCTGCGTGGAGTCTCAGCGCAGGGGCGACAAGGGCTGAAAAGTGCTGAAATGGGCCATATTGATCGTGAGCAAGGGGGAGTCAAAACAATCACCATGAATTAAACTCCTCAAGGTCTTAGGCAAAAGGGGATTAACAAAATTATCTGGCCTCTATTCTGGTCATTTATTGTGTTGACAAAAGCTGGGGAAAAAAAAAGGCAGCGAAAGCAGTCACAGATTGGAAGAGGGAGGGGGGGAGCGGGGTAATGAGGGAAGCGTTCTTGATGAGAAACTAACAACAATGTAAACACAGCAGATAAGTGCTTTCTTGGCCCCAGCAGTATTGATCATGAATAGGCTTGATGCTCAAATTTTACAGGGTGAATTGTATTTTCCTGCTGGGTTTTGATAGCCAGCTGTTAACACGCCGCAATTACCGACTGCTTTTTTTTCTTTTTGTTGTGATGAGAGGAGGGAGGCTACGGTTAAATGTGCAGCCTCGTTACAAAAACGCACGCAAGTGGATGTGTAGCACAATTAAAAAGTGAGGCGCAGCCTTTGTTTCAAATCATCGGCAATGAAACCCGGAATTATCATTAGCGCCACGGGTGTGTTTGGTTGCAGGAACCTTCTTGAATCAAACAGTTTTGCCTCTGCCTTTGCTCCTGTGGCCTTTTTTCCCCCTCCTCCTCCTCTCTCTTCTCTTACCCCTGGACTTGACTTGCAGCTAATTAATTTGCAAATTTTATTCCCAATAAAGTGCTTACAAAAAGATAATTGTGACTTTATTAACAGTTTCTTGGGCAGCAGATGGTGTTCTGCAGGCCTGCCATGTTGAATTAGTGATGACGCTGTCGTTTTATGCGCTCTCTACTGTGGCAACCCATAAAACTCCTAATTAAAGCTACAAATTAATACTACTTCTTCACCCTACATTAGTGTAAACAAATGCAAATATACAGGTAAGTCTGCCAGTGATATGTGACTTCTCTCTGTTTACAGTAGCAGCGTTTATGTAAGGAATCCCTCTTATTACAATCATTTGTTCTATATTAAGAGCAATTAAATGCCTATTAAAGATGCCAAAGCATTTGTTGGCGTATTTGTGCTCAGCATTTACAAGACATGTGCTTCCTCAGAGCCAAATCTCAGTAAACTCCATCAACTTAATCCCTGCGATGTTTTATTAAAAACAAATTATGTCCGACTTCACCGCCGGTAATCCAGCGCATCAAGTATTGGTAACCGCCTGAAGGAGAAGTGCTTGCATTTTAATTAAGAGCCCGAGTAACGAGGCAGCAAAGTGTGCGGATTAGTGTGTTTACTCGGGAAGAGCGGGAGACAAAAAAGATCTTCATTTCATTTTTTAATCTGGTCTTGGATCAGCTCCAAGTGTACAGTGACTTGACATATTTCAGGGATTGAGACACTGATCGTGTTTGGCAGAGAACAGAGACCTGCAAGGTGTTCAGATTTGTCTTTTTGAAGGCCGAAGCCCTTCAGTGGCTTTTCCCATTCAGACTGCTGCTTTGTTTACCACTTTAGAATTATTTAACATAAATACATTTTTAAATTAAAAGAAGAAAAACAAGTCTTCTCTTTTCCCTCACACTTATCTTATTTGATGTGGACCAAGTGGCAAGCTGAGATTTGAACCTTTAATCCCAAACGTTTCTGTGTGCAGGGGCTTGTCTAGACTTTTTAACTGGGGTGGCCTTTTTAAATGGAGCACTGACCTGTGCAGGAGTGGCATTAAGTTTGTATGACTTCACACATAAATAGAGAAACATTTATTCACCCTTTCTGTCTCATGTTGTGTTCACACCAGACACAAACGATTGCCTATATCTGATAGTACAAATATAGGGAGTTTACTCACCCATCCATCTGTTTTTCTTCTGCTTATCCGGTCGTGGTGGCAGCAGGCTAAGCAGCTCCCTAGACATTCCTCGCCCTGGCAACATTTTCCAGCTCCTCCTGGGGAATTCCGAGACGTTCCTAGGCCAGATAAAATATATCATCCCTTCAGCAAGTTCTGGGTTTACCCTGGAGTCTCCTTCCAGGAAAACCTCCACAAGGGGGTGACCAGGAGGCATTCTAATCAGATGCCCGAACCACCCTACCTGACTGCTTTGAACGCGAAGGAGCAGCAGCTTTACTTCGACATCCTTCGAGATGTCCAAGCTCCTCACCCTCTCTCTAAGGCTGAGCCCAGTCATCCTCCTGAGGAATCTCATTTCGATCACTTGAACCCGCAGTCTTATTTTTTCAGTCATTACCCAGAGTTCATGACCATGGGTGAGGGTTCAGACAATGATCAACTGGTAAATTGAGAGTTTTGCCTTCTGGCTCAGCTCCCTTGTCACCAAGACGGTATGGTGCAACGTCTGTAATACTGCAGATGTGTCACCAATCCACCTTTCATAAGGTCACCATCTCAGGTCCGTTTTATCCTCACTCATGAACAAGTCCCCAAGGTACTTCAATGCTTTCACTTGGGGCAAAGACAAAACCTAACTCAGATTTAAAAATGAAAATTGTGTGAATGCATTGCACTACTCACAAGTCAAATTGCATGTACGCAAGTGCCTTAAAGACACATGAGGGAAGGGACTCCTCCTCCAGCATCTGGCGTTTCAGTCAGTTGTCAACAAACATGGCTGTGCTTGACTTTATTGAGAAGATAACTGCATCGTATCTGCAGCAGAAAGCCTGAAACCAACAGAGACACCACCGTATGTGATCCTGTAGAGCTGAGGTTCTCTTCTGGTGGGTTGGCACCCAAAAGTGGGTTGCAAAGCTCTTTTCAGTGGGTCACCGATATGTGCTGGGAAAAAATGAGGCAGAAATTCAATATCCAGAAGCCCTAAGTGGACATAGGGTAAATTCATACAAATTTTTAGGTTTTCCTGTGATAACACACAAATTTCAGTATTTGTCTCAAGCTTTCTTCTTCATTTCCATACTGTCCCTGGAAAATGTATGCATGCATGTTCGTCTGTAATGATGTGCTTCCAAATATGTTGTCTTATCTCTTTGTTCAATATGTTTTTTTTTTTATTATATAAGGTCAAACATTTGTATTCAAAAAATTTGAGTGGTCGAACATTTTCAAAAATCTGGGTCACAATGTCTCACGTCCTTTTGCCCAACCAGTTGAGAACCACTGTTTTAGAGGCACTCACAGCTTGGAGAATTCACCACTTTCTCCAGGACATCCGTCTGGATGACGGCTGCTTCCATGGGGCTAACTGGGTAGTAGATGGCTGAACATAAATGACGGGCGAATGTTTTAATAATCTTACCTCCTCACTCACCTTCCTCTAAGTGAGCTTCTTTTGATTCCTGTCCTGGTAGAACAGGCATGTTGTGTCGTACAGCTCAGGGTAGCCACAGACAGACACCAAAAGTTTCTCCCCCATTTTCCACCTGCCATCATGGGAGGAGTGATTTGCTTGAGTTCAGATTTCTCTCAACTCTCACAACTTAGTAAATGAAGCATATGGCACCTTGAACATGGTGTGAATTGGCCTCATTTGGACAAATGATTTGCTCAACTTAATCAATTTGTGTCAATTATGCCGCACATATGCACCATTTGCTTGGCTTGAGGTGAACTGGTGTCTTTACATTGATTTTACTTGCGACGCATAAATTATTTTACTCGTGTCTGGTGTGAACACAGACACGTTAAATCTACGTTAAATGTACAATATGCAACTTCCAGGAGATGTTCTGTAGGCTGGAATTATGGCCTTAAGTTTTAAGTATTCTTTTTCCTCTTTAAAGTAACAGTACGATGTAAGGTGATATTACAAAATTAAAAGAGAGAACACATTTAAATGCATATTCAGGTCTAACAATCTTCCTTCTCTCCCTCAAACAAGGCTCTTCACTTCTTATTTTCCAACTTTGTTAGAAAGTTTTTTATTCTCCTGATAGGCAAGGCCTGCAAAGATGTGAAAATCTTATTCATTGTTGATCTGGGCATGATTTTTATAAAGGTCAGTTAGATTCAATGCCTGTTTTGTCCTTCAATTTGGACTCTCTGGTCATATAATTTTTGATACATTCATTGAAATCTTTGCAGCACACTTATTCTAATAGTCCAGGTTGCCCTGAAAAGATAGATGTCTTTAACTTGATTGTGCTTAAAAGGGTTGAGATTCTGCAGGCCTTTTAGCATAAAAAATACAGTCAGACCAAAAATAGCTGAAACTTGCTTTGGGTTAACCTCCAATTTCCACATACAACAGCTGCGCCATGAAGCAGCTACACTGCCCACACTACAGCCCAGCTCAAGCACAAATTGTATTAATCCACATAAAGCATATCGATGCAAACACCTGGAAAAATGTGCAAAGTATCCAGTCAGCTTTTAAATACAACACAATGCTGGGACTCCAGATCGTAAATCATAAATATCTCACCTCATCCTGCAAGACGAGCAAAAAGTCATCAGGATGTTAGTGGGTCACAGAGCTTCAACTTTTGCTGTGAAAAGCCACCTTTTAATTTCGTTATGTACTCACCTATGGTGGAAGCAATAAAATCATGGAGTAATGTTGAAATGAATGGCAAATCAACCCAAAAGGCAACAAAATAACCCACTTTTCCCCAGTGATCTCTGCCCTCCTGTCTTAAGCTTCTATAAATATATAAACATATGAATCTGCTATGCTAACAGCAGCATGGGTTATACAACACATTAGTTTACACCAGTAATAATGGTGTCCTTTTCATGGCAGAATTTTTACAGGTGATGGCACTGTTAGGGGTTTATCGGCTATTTCTCTTCTTTAAGTTTGTCCAAAGTTACAATTTAAAGTTCTAATACAGGTTAATATGAGAATTTGAATGCAAAAATATTAGCAGCATGCTTCAACACAGCCCAAATAGCTGACTTTTTCAGCCCTTGTCATGTAAAGTGGCCAGTAGTTTGCGGTTTCAAGAATCCGTTTAAACATGGTGGTCAAATCTGGTCTAAAATGCTGCATTATTTTCTATACTCAGTAAATTCCCACATCTACAAACAAGAAAAAGCTCTGAAGCGTCATCTTTGGCAACCTTTTGGAGTAAGTCCACATTTTATTACCAAAGCAATAAACTGGATTTAACTCAAATGAAACCTAATCAGTAGGCATGTTATAACCTCTAATATATCACACTGTTAATTTAGTGCCAAGGGGCTGTCACCGTGGCATGAGCACCTAAAACGTTAATATAAAGCCATATAATGCTATAAATGTATGCTGTAAATGTTTAGTTGTTATTTATGAAGTTCTTTTGGCACAGACTCAGCAGAACCTTCTGTTTTGGAGCCAAGGTGAGATCAGAAAGCTCCCAGAGATTGGCAGATCCTACCCTGGAGTAGCTCTGCGTACATACCATAATTGACATACTCAGACATAATCCCTTGTGGGACTTCCTCACTGTTCCCAGACTCGAGCGGGGAGATTGCTGCTTCTTGAAGAAGTCATGACCACTGTTTGATCAAAGGGGGCTCTGCTCCCAACGCCCACTGCTTTCTGCCAGTGCTTGATCTGGATCGATGCAGGGGTTAGTGTACAAAATCCCCAGCTTCCTCCAGCTCTGCAAACCCACTATTGCCATTCAGAGAAGGGAAGTCATGTTAAGTTCATGTGCACACTCCTTCTCATGTATTTCTGTGGCTTTTTGTCTTCTCAGATTTTTCTGTATCAAGAGCTACCAGAGGAATGTGAAATATTTTACAGCAAAGCGAGACTCTAAATCAAATGTGGATTGTTTACATTATAAAAAATATTGGCCTAATGAATCAGTCCTATTCCTCCATGAATGCAGCCGCTTATTTTGCCTCCAGCTGTGGGACGTTTGATATCACTGTATATGAGCTTCTGCCTGCAATTTCAAACCAAAAGAGTTCTAACAGGAATTTTTATTGTTTGTCTTAACTTTCCTAATAGCAGGCAGAAAGCCAGACTTTGACTTCATATAAATGCTTCCTATTACCGTTAAAAATCTGTCTTCAGCCCAAGAAACGCCAAACCAGCTCAGCTCGTCCCTTTATCAGCTTACAACCAGAGTTCTCTGGGTGCTTATAAATCCAGCTAATATTGTTCATTGTGAGTTTCTCCGTCTTACCAAACAAGAATAACAAGAAAAGACCCATAATTACAGAATTTACTGCAGTTTGAGAAAACTTTACCCAAAACTTTTCTGTTCCCATTAATGGAAAATATGGTAATTAGTTTTCATATTTCCTCATACATTCAATTTTGATATTCATGACAGTGAAAACAAGAATTGCTGTTGTCCGTAAAGTTTTGAAGCCCTTTGCCTCCCTCTCCAGCAGCGATACCCACCAGTTATGAATCAACGGCGTCATTAAGCGAGGCGCCGTTTCATCAAAGCGGGAGTCAAGCCCAAAAGAGTCCAAGGGGAGCGTAATCAGTTTGAGGCACTGAGGTTTATTTATTGCAAACAAAATGAAATTACCCTGCCTCCAGAGTGACATTTATGTGTGGCGCTACCTGCAGCGCTGACATGTTTACAAAGCGGCCAAGTTAAAAAATGCATGCTCCGGTTTGTTCTTTAGATGCTGAAGATACGCTGAGCACTCTGACATTTAAAAGATGAGGCTGACAATGCTCTGCGACTTTTCTTTACTGTCAACAAATGCCTTGAAAAAAAGCTAAAAAACAAAAGCTTGGCAGTATTCCTCCTGCTTAGAGCTGTCATCCAAAAACAAACAGAACCTGGAGACGCTGCTGTTAATAATGTTAATAATACTGGCTGTCAAAGTTAAGATGCAACTTCTTACTTGCTACTTGATCAGGCCTGACAGTGGCACAAAAATGTTAGGTCGTCTTTATGAAATATAAGCAATGTTTTGGTTATAGACCGTCATCAGACAAAGACAGAATTTGTCATTACATCATAAATAGAAAACATCTTTATAACTTTTCTTGTACTGATTCACATTTGCTGTCAAAGCTCTCAACCAATCAAATAATTATAATTAATACTTTCTTATGACAGTATCATCCATAACCCAGTTATCTGACCTGACATTTGCAAAACACAGTGCTGCTATTTTTAAAAAAATATTTTTTAGACCTTTATTCATAGAGGATGACAGTGGGGGGGAGACAAGAAGGAAAGTAGCCACAAGCTGGGTTTGAACCCAGTTCGCCCACTTACATGGTGTGCACCCTTAAAGGGATATTTCAGTGTTTTTGAAGTCAAGTTGTATGAAGTACATAGCAGTAGTAGCGGCATTGGCCTCCAGTGATTTTAGTGAGCATTGTTCCTTTAAGAAGGACTCAATTGTTGCACTGGCCAGGAAGCCAGTTTGCAAATGGTGTGACAAGGCACAACCAAGTCTTGGTGTGCTGTAGCAATCTGTACAACTATACAGGAATACTGCAACTATATAATAACTTAAGTTCAGTTAGGACCACTTTGTCAAGAAACGATCATGATTTGCGGTCATAACTATTTTCTGTCACTGGCTGTTGTAAATTAGCACTTCTAGCTGTTATTCATATGTGGCTGTTCTGGGAAGGAGGAGCTGGGGTGGAGGGGGGTTGTAAAACGTGGCTTGCCGAGGGAGCAGCAAAGCATAGCCAGGTTGGAGCAGTTTAAAAATGGCAGCATGAGTGCAATGAGTCAGTAAAAGTAAATCAGCTGGCCGTCAGCTGATGAGTGCTTGCGTGAGATCAGCTGATCTCAATTGTATAGCAGTGCTTGACTCCGTAGCCTTAACTAATGCTTTACACTCTATTTACTGTGTGTTTTGAATAGGTAATTTTGAAAAGACATGGATTTGGTGTGCCTTGAGATTTTGGCTTGACTTGACTTGTACCTTGGGCAAGAATAGGTTGAAAAACCACTCAGCTAGACTACAAAGTGTAACAGATTTGTACAGTTTCTCCCTGGAATTTAACAAGTTTTTGGTATAAATAGGCCCCTAAACAATGTTGGCTCAAACGTAGAACCCCACTGTGGTGATAGGGTGTGGTCTTTGGATTTTCTGAGACATGATAACTGACATGCTCAACATGTTTTTTTTTCCCGACTGTTTTATGTTTAGATATTTATAACTCACATTCAGCAGTAATCCAAATCCCTTGAAAAGGGACACTAAAATATTTTATATTTTTTTAATTGACTTAACTTTGACTCTGACTTCATTCAATGTTTTCTAAGAGGACTTCTGAGCACTATGATGGTAGTTGCCTCAGGGGGGCTACACGTCCCACGCATGCCAACTGTGCATGTCCTTAAAAATTTAACGCTGTTTTAAAAGACCATTGCAGTGATGACAGATTAAATCTGTTAACACAGTTGTCTGTAAGCCACAAGGAAACACTAATAAAAACAAAACATAGGGGCCTCTGTGTCCATGTGCAGAGGAATGTCAACAGAACAGCCTGAGCTAATCTGATGTTACTATTAATGAGTAATGCTACTATGAAGAAAGTTTTGATGTCAGAATTAGCCTTATAATGACCTTACTGAGTGTTGCCATGCTTTTAGTTTACATCCCACACATCAGGTAGCTGGATACAACCTGAGCACTGTGATGCAACCTAGGTTTTTAAGTTTATCAAACGGATATAATTTTTCACACTTACTTTTGGTCTTTTCTTGCCTTCCAATAAAGAAACGAGCAGCTGGTACCAAAACATTTTTAGCCAAGTTGCAATTTTTGCAGTAGTTAATGTGTTAATGTCAAGTGGACACTTGAGAAGCTGCAGGTTTTGTCTTTCTGTTGGCTTTATTTTCAAAAAATTCACAAGAAACTCAAATGAATTGGATTTTAGACTTATCCAGTTTATAATCTAACACAAAACTGAAGATTTACTAGACAAAAAGTCCAGGTGAGACACAATGGTTAAAAAAATAGTAGAGGGTTTAGAGAGTTAACGCTCCTCTGAGGAATTCACTGTGATTTTGGTGTCTCCAGTGGATGTAGTGGTATCTTTTATCTCTTTGTTGATGTGCTTTCTGAGGACAAATGCAATCCTGTATCCCCTAAAAGTCAATTGGATCTCAACCATAAAGCTTAGTGTTCATGCAGGACATGGTAGTCATATGCCAGTCATGATCAGCTGACAACCAGCTGATCCCAATTATTTCCTCCCAGCTCCCACAGCCAATCACAGCCCTTTGTCTCAACACAGTGGTCTATCTAAATATGACATAGGTCTCACTAATCCTGGCTTCTATTTATACTGATGCACCATGCTACTGCTGCTAGCAAAGCTTAACCTCCTCCACCCCAGCCTCCTCCTTCATAGCATAAAGCTTGTTCCACCCTCACTGAGATTCATGCTACTATGTATTAATTGCTTCTTAACTAATTTCCTTGTAGTCAGTACACATTATCATTAAAGTCTCCATCCATATGGGGGTTTCTAGCTATGCGCTCCCATGCTGCTTGTCTTATCCAACTCAATCTCAACTGTTACGTACCCCAAGACAGAAGTTTAAGACATGAAAACTAGCCATATAGAAACAATCAGTTTTGTCCCTGATGATCTGTTTTGCTTTTGTATGCCATAAGGAGGCATCACTATGAATTATCAGTCTGTTTCATGCTCAGTTAATGACTTCTCACAGGAGCTTTAACTCCCTCTAACAGTATCAAAGTGTCTGGGGTCAGCGCCACAGTGTTGGCTATAATCTAGCATATGAATGTGAGCTGCAGTCAGTGTATTAGCATTAGTGGTCACATACATAGAGCGCGCTGAAGAGTGTGACAGCCTGCTAATGGCTCTGTCACAAAGGGACCGGAGTTTAGACACAGCTATAATCATGATCTCAATAAGCGTGCCACCCTACCAGCACACCAGCTCAGTCGTGTCCCCTGATATCCACACTCTGATATTATATGCCCACAGTCCCATGAAATCTAACTGCAGTGCAAAAGATGGCTTTGCATACCGCTGGCGTTTCCAGTCGGGGGAGCAGTAGTGTGGCTGCTTTACACATTCCTAGGGTACAGTGTCGACTCACACACCCAGGGTGAGTAATATCCCAGCCTCGCCTCTAATCCCTTCTTATTGAAGGGGTCTTTCAGACAGTTTCTAAACTGTTCTTTTCAGTGTAGGGTAATGGCGTTGCACCACAACTCCCTTCCTTGGTTGATTTATTAAACAATTTACACGCACAAAGTTCATGGTAGGTATGCTGGCGAGGCAAAGTGTTAAAATATTGCCACAATGGAAGCGCAGATCTTTTCATTTACCATTCAAAACAAATCGGACTGCAGCAGGCAGAGAATAAATTCTTACTCCTAAGTAAATACATGTATTGAAGCAACGGACTGTTGAAAATGCATCAGGGGCAGCCTTTTTCTATTATGGGGATATTTATCTTCCTTCCTAAACAAAAAGGGCCAAGGGATAAGGCGAAGGAAGCAAGTGGGGCATGTGTTTGTTTTCCTGCAGTACATTCCTGTGTGTGAGTTTATTTGTGTGCAGGAGAGTGAATGTAATTGCTGCCTGTTATCATTAAGCGAGCCGGAGCGATCGGCGGATGCACAACAACCTATGAAGGGCAAACCTGGGGATATTGTGCGTGACATTGGACGTCTGTGGGTAAGTAATGATCAGAGCAGCATGTGACAGCCCAGCCTTAGTGGCGACAATGGCACATTGTTCGCTGTGCTACGTCGCCCGCGTCCGACTCCAACCCGCCTCTTCATTAGTAAAGCCGCCACAATATTAACCAAAACTGTCTAATATGCTACCAGCACTGCTACTTCACTCCTAACAGAGCCACTATATTTAACTGTAATCTGTAAAACGGCTGTCACACTTCATGAAATGGTTATTTTTTATGCTGAGGAGGCCAAACGCAGGGATTTGCTCTCTTTCTCCTCACACTGGGGTTACTGGCTTGTCCTCTGGCACTCAAGCAAGTTCAAACCAGGGCCACATCACCATCAGGAGGAGGCAGAATAACCTTTAATTGAGGGAATAATCCCTGAGAAGTGGAATCGGGGGAGTGGGAGATAATGAACAATTGTCTGTTAACATGAGACAATTGAGTCTGAGCTGGGTTATCAAGATGGCAGCCGTGAATGAGAAAAGAAGCAGACTAATGAAAGCAAATAATATAAAAATCCATACAGTGGATGTTTGTGTCTTTTGAGGAAAAGGCTGCTCTTAGGGTCTGCATTTTCATCGTCGTCAACTACAAAAAAATATCAATTCAAAAAGCTATTTTAATTTCAACAAAATTCTGAATATTTTCTTTTGCTTTCACTTTTACAGACATCGAGAAAGTACTGAAGGCTGAGTGTAACATTTACCCCGAATAATTGCAGAGCACCACTTGACCTACTTTTTCCAAAAGTAGTAAGCTAATGACAAGATCAGACTAAACTACATTTTGTCTTATGATATCACCATGTCAGACTAAACAAAAATCTTGCCCTTTCTTGACCTCCCTTCCGTCTCCTCCTTGGCAGGTTAAATGGGGTTTAAGTTTGGAGGTTTACTTGCCCCAAATCTAAAACCTTCCACTTCTTTTCACCGGATGAACTCCTTTGTTGTTTTGGCAGTGTCTTTTGGGTCTTTATCTTGCTGCATGATGAAGGATCTCCCAGTAAGTTTGGTTGCATCTTTTTTTTTAAATTGAAAGACAAGATGTTTCTGTAGACTTCTGAGTTCATTTTGCTTTCACCATCATGCATTACATCATGAATAAGGGAGCCTGTCCCAGAAGAAGCCATGCAAGCCCAAATCATGACGTTGTCCCAGCATTTCTGAGGCTTGTCTTTGTATTTTTTATTTTTTGGCAAATTCCAGCCTGGCCTTCCTATTCCTCCTGCTAATAAGTGGTTTGCATCTTCTGGTGTAGCCTCTGTACTTTTCTTCATGAAGTCTTTTGTGAACAGTAGACAGTGATACCTTCACTCCTCTGAATAGTAGGTGGTGATACCCTCACTCTGAACATTAGATAGTGATACCTTCACTCATGTAAACAGTAGACATTGATACCTTCACTCCTGTGAACAGTAGACGGTGATACCTTCACTCCAGTGAACAGTAGACGGTGGTACCTTCACTCCTGTGAACAGTAGACGGTGATACCTTCACTCCTGTGAACGGTAGACGGTGATACCTTCACTCCTGTGAACAGTAGACGGTGATACCTTCACTCCTGTGAACGGTAGACGGTGATACCTTCACTCCTGTGAATAGTAAATGGTGATACCTTCACTCCTGTGAACAGTAGACGGTGATACCTTCACTCCTGTGAATAGTAAATGGTGATACCTTCACTCCTGTGAACAGTAGACGGTGATACCTTCACTCCTGTGAACGGTAGACGGTGATACCTTCACTCCTGTGAACGGTAGACGGTGATACCTTCACTCCTGTGAACGGTAGACGGTGATACCTTCACTCCTGTGAACGGTAGATGGTGATACCTTCACTCCTGTGAATAGTAAATGGTGATACCTTCACTCCTGTGAACAGTAGACGGTGATACCTTCACTCCTGTGAACGGTAGACGGTGATACCTTCACTCCTGTGAATAGTAAATGGTGATACCTTCACTTCTGTGAACAGTAGACAGTGATACCTTCACTCCTGTGAATAGTAAATGGTGATTCCTTCACTCCTGCCCCCTGGAAGCTGTTGCTGATGTCACAGGTATTTTAGGGTCAGTTCTAAAACGTTTTTGTTGTCAACTGCTGCTGTTGTCCTTGGTCTACCTGTTTGCCATGTATTACTTAATACACCAGTGGTTCTTTCTTTTTCAGACCATTCCAAATGGTTGTGGTTGTCATTGTTGGTGCAATAGCTAATTGATTTTCTATTTTTTATCATCTTCACAATTGCTTGTTTCTCACCCATAGAAACATCTTGGGTTTTTACTTTAAATGCAATCTGCACAGGCAAAACCGTAATCTGAAACTGACTAGGACATTCAGCTCTATTTATTGTTTGAATAATCAATGTAATTGGACTCACCTGTCAGTCACATGTTCCAATACTTTTGTTAAAAATTGGAAAAATGAGTGGGTTCAAACTAAAGGTGCTATCTAAATTGTTTATCAGATCCATATGTAAATACATCTTTTGATATAAAACCCAGATGTTTTCAGTCTACAACAAAATAAAGGAATTGGCATTACTTTCCCAATATTTTTTTTTGTGTGTGTGTGTTAGCCCAGTTAGCTTAGCTGAATTTTGTTATGTTTGTATCCTACTGGTCAGCGTCAGAATATACTGTACGTTGTTGATATTGAGGTCAGGGTGTCAAACTAGAAGGGAGAATCAAAAGAAAAATCTGACTTGCAGTTTTTGTTGAATCTGGGTCAGTGGGTGTCCTGGATGCACCAATAATGTCATTCTAAAAAAGCCTTAGTCGTTCTCTCTATTCATATTAAGGCCGATGTTTGATGATGGATGGTAACAGCACAGTCTGGTCCAAATATGGCTGAATTCTTACAGTCTGATTCAGCTTTGATAGATATCTATCTTTATATACAGTATTTAGTGTTTAAATAGCATGATGATAATCACATTTTTCATTTACATCAAATTGTTGCCATTGAAAATGTAGAAAAAAGTGGTTTCTTTGGCAATCATCTCATGTGACACCAACCCTGTGGCAGCAGTTGAGGTACATCTACCTTGGAATTTCAAGAAATCTCTTTGTCTGCCTATAAAAAGTATTCAACCCCTTAGATGTTTTACCCTCGGGCCCGCTGCTGAGAAGCATCCCCAAAGCATGATGCTGCCACCACCATGCTTCACTGTGAGGATGGTGTGATGGCGTCCTCCTTTCTGACTGCCTACAAAGCTCCATTTTGGTCTAATCAGACCAAAGTTTTTTACACTTGATCATGGAGTCTCCCACATGCTTTTTTTGCGAACTCTTGAGAAAAAAAAATGACATCCTGCTTTTTGAATAATAACTTGAATATTTGTTAATGAAATATTTAAATACGTCTGTTTTATAACCTACTTAAGACTCCTCACAGATGCTTTAAAGCTGCATTTAATTATTTAAGCACAATCTGTTTCCATTTTAACATGTGTTGTTTCTCTGGTGTTATTTACATCCAAGTCTGCCTTTCCACCATGCTTTCATGTGCTTCTTATTACTCCACACCTCTGGTTTATACAAGCAGGGCCGTGCTACACCCGCCTGCAAAGTCACATTGCCAAATTGATTGCCCATTTAAAAGGATTGTGGCTTTTACAAGGTTTGGCCTCCTCCAGTCGAGTGCAAATCGAGTGCCACTATATTAAGTGGTAAGACCAGTGCGCTGATAGATTACCTTTGGCCACTCTGTTTAATTGTTGGACTTTGTTGGCAAACCTGTTAAGAGAAAAAAAAAAGGGGAGATGGAGCTAAATCGAGAATGTTAAATATTGAAGTGGTTGCCGGAGGGCTAATGAAATTAACAATGCAAGTAAACAGCCCTCTGCAAGTGCCAGGGCCACATCCTCCTCCTCCTTCTTCTCCTCCTTTCCCCGCTCCGTCCCTCGCTCTCATTGGCTCACCATGAAGAGGGCTTCGGGGCTGTGTTTGTGCTTACAGGTAGCCATGCATGGAGGCTTCAGAGAGGGTGATCCAAGGTCAGAAAGTCCAGCAGATCTCCACAATGCTGCATCAGCTCCATTATATTGGTACCCATAATCCTTTTCCTCAGCCTTGAATGTTATTTTGCATTCTCTAAACAAAATTTCTTTTATTTTTTAAAGAAAGATGAGAAATTATGCAGCAAAGTTGCACTTTTTATGGCTAAATTTCTACATTTGACCAAAACTGTGACTTCAAATGTCTCCAATTGCGACTGCTTTGCTTCTAATTTGTTGTAGCAGAGAGATGAAGCACAGCCATGTTTTCTTATCTTTGTGAAGGCTGTGATTGAGCAGTGGGAGAGCTTTGACAATCGCGTTTCAACTTGAAATGGCTCAGTGTGACATAATTATGTCAGTGCCGGCTTACTGCTGCCGCTTTCTCACAGAGATGTTGTGAGCTGTTGGGCAGCTAGCTGGGGCCTTGGCTTTTATGCATTTGTTTTTTTTTTTTGTTTTTTTTTTTAGAATTTAACACAGGCCACACACATGCAGACACACAAAGACGCACACAAACCTGGAACAGATCTGCAGCAAAGCCGCTGGAAGCCAGGAGAAGGAGCTTATCCCCATTACACATTCTTCCTGAAGGCAGCACCGGACAGCTGGCGCTTGGAGTGTACAGTGAAAACAGACGGATATGAATCCACATGCACATACTCGTTCATCCTTGCAGTGTATGCACAGTCACACGTGTGCAGACTTTAATGTATACGAACGCACACACCAGGTCCAGTTGGTGGCTACTTGGCTTCGGAAGACACCCAGCGGTGCCGGTGTCGGAGGGTCCCCTCTGTCCTGAAGAGGACAAGCTCTCAGCAGATGTGCATCTCAGTAGCTCGTTCTTAAATCCTCTTCGACTGCTGCACCCGTGAAAAGAGAGAAGCTTAACAAATCAATTCCAAGCAGATTAATCTGCTTTGGGATTCTTTTGTCATTTGCACCCTTGTCTTTGTCTTTTAGTTTACATCAGGATGCAGAAAACCTTGTGGAGTTACCAGTGAATATTAAAAAACTTAAACAGTTAATGCTACTATCTTAAACCAAGGGTAATTGACTTCCTGTTCAATATATAAAACATCCCAAATGAGAAACACACACTCCTAGATTATAAAGTCCCTATAAGGTCAAATCTAAACTTTGTGTCTGAACACACTTGATATGTATGAATAAGGTTGCTAGATCTATGTGTTTGGTTTAGCCTGTTTCGTTTTTCACCTCTTTCCTGGCTTGGCTTTATTTGAGCATGGCAAATACAGGGACTCGACCTTGTCATCGGTCGCTAGGGGGAATTACTCCAACCCTGAACACTACAACGATATAAAGTCTGCTGTTAGCTGATGTCACTGCCTTCATTGTAAGTTAACAGCCAGCTACATGCTGTATTTTTGTGCCTTTTAAGGTAAATTTCCCAAATCTATCAGCCACAGTGGCCTATAGGTCAATAAAATTAAAAAAACAGTGTATGTGTGCCAGAAAACAGTAAACTGAATCTCCAACTTGTATCTCTTAGCTGCCCTCTGACCATAGTTCACTGTAAGGTCTGGGGGCAGGCTAATCGCTGAAGTGTTTGTCTCTATTTCACATGAACCTGATGCAACAGGAACAAACATCTTACCTGCTAAAGTTGTGTTTTAATCCATATTTCACTTGTATTCAGTCCTCGATGATTAAAAGAAGCAAGCTGTGGCTTTGTCTCTCTCAAAGCAGCCACAGTACAATCCCTCCTGTCTGTTAGCCTCGAGATGCTAATGTTTAGTGAAGTATCCCATGATACACACATTCTATTCCTGCTAAATCTGTCACAGTAAAAAGATCTAATGCTAATTATCATTGTAGACATTCATTTTGAGGGGCAACGTCAAGAAATGGAATGTTTTCCAAGGCAACTACACAACAAAGCAGCTCATAAACGGGAGAGAAACACAACTTCACATAACTCAGAGATATAAGGATTTCCTGAAGAGATAAACACAGGATTAGAAAATGAAACTGATACTATTGAGCTCTAAACTAGCCAGCAAAGCAGACAGATGGTTCCTCCAGTCAGGTTGTAGCATATTTTAAAATTTGAGAGAGGATCGTATTTCTCGTGAGTGATTGTGGCTTTGGCTCATTTACCCATCACTCCTGCACCATCCTAGATTTCCATCCTAGATTTGACTGCCTCCTTTTTCATGATTTTGAAGCTTAATTTCATAAACTTAGAGATATTTTTCATGAATGAAATTGGGCCTGGTGGTTCATAAGTGGCCTGTCATACAACAAACTTTATTAACTTAACTTTTATTTAACCAGGTTGGTCCCACTGAGATTGAAAACCTCTTTTCTTTTTCAAGGGAGACAGGGACTTTAAGAAAAGTCTAATGTATTTTACCTTTCATTACTATTATATATATATGTTTAATATCAGTACATGTTCAGTGACTTTCTAATGTGTAGGTTGGAAATGAAAAAGAATTCACTTTACTGGTTTTGGGCGTGTAGCTCTTTTTTTGTCCCTGTGGTATTGGTAAAGGTAAAGTGTTAAATTTAAGTTTAAAATTCTGGTATCTTGATTTTTTTTTAAGTTTTATAGTCTCTTAACTTAAGAGTCTTTGGATTTGTTTTTGGATGTAGACCTGCTTTCATTTTGAAAGAAAGGGCTGTATTGAAAATTATGATGTGAAATTAATTTAAGGGCTGAAACAGGACAATAAAAAAGATACATGTTGGATAATGCATGTATTAACCTATATAAACTAGATGACTATCAGAAAGTGTTCCCAAAAGATGAAATTTAGTTCCAACATGCCCAAGCTGTTTGCCATCTCTTTCTCTTGCACCATTAAAATGAATGTGAGTCTCTGATTCCCTGGTTTGACACAAGAAAACATGTCAGAGTCAAAGGAGATCAAATAGGGATAAAAAAAAAAAAAAACAGGAGAAAATAAATCTCTACTAATTGATTTAAGTAAGCACAAATCTTGAAAACACAAAATAATTGATTAAATTAAGCTCAAGCTTATCAAGTCGATTGAATTTGGCAGCAGTTTCCCATTCAGGGTATGTGAATGGATCTGTATGGTGTGATAAACTGCAGAAATGATCATTCTCTGCTAGGTAAAGAAGATGCTACTGCATTTGTTCTTTAGTGAGGCATGGCTGAAATGTATGCATCTTATTGTTGAACATTAATTTAGTCCTTATGTAAAATCTGTAAACTCCAATTGGAAGCAACAGTTTCATTACTGTACCTTCTTTTCTTCACACTTAAGGACATAAGATTTACACTTCGGGACATTACATTTATCACCTCAGGGCCTCAATTAACAACCATCCAACACTCTGCCTTTTTTCTGACCTGCTGTTGGTGCTTAAGCTCAGAGCTTGGCTTCTGTTTGAGAGGTAAACAGTATTTCAACAGCGCTGTTTCTTGAAGCCAGCCTTTTTAGCATCACTCCTCACCACTGGTGGCAAGCATCTTAGCAGGCTGGGATCCAAAGCCCCCCTCCAGAGACGGCACTCTTTTCTCAAAACACGAGCATGGGATTTGGTTTCACTAACAAAGCCTTTTTCACAGTTTGTTGTGGTACACATGAATATTCATGCACCAGTGCTTGGCTCACTATGTCCTCATGAAACACACAATAGTTTTGACTCTTTCTTCTCAGTTATTCCATTATTTCATGAGCGCTTGTTGGGCTTGTGGTAAGGCAGTTGTTCCACTGACAGGGAGGGGATTTTATTTTCCTAATATTATTTTTTTATGAGTTTTCTTCGAGTGTTGAGAGGAGAAAATACTATTCATGAATATTTATTTACATTATAACAGCCATGGTGTCCCATCTGCACTGCTGTATATGAGCTCCTGAAAAAAGAGTTTCTATTTAATAGTCATCAACTTTTAGACTAAATTCTCAAAATCAGGCACATATCTATGTTTTAACTGCAACTTTTTAATAACATTAAGCCTTTTTTGTTGTTGCTATTTTTAAATCTAGATATAAGGATGTTAAAAAATATTCTAACCCAATATTTTAGACCCACTTTTTTAACCACTTAAATGTAATCAATGAAAAACATTGGAGTTTGGAACTTTCAGATCCCAAGAAATTTATCATAAGAAAATCGGCTTTTTATCCAAAGATAACAAGTCAAATAAGTTGTGATCTATTGGCAGAACTGAGTCAAATTACACTAAAAGGTATTCAGCTGACCTTTACACCAAACGGGGTTGTAATGACTTCAATATGGAGTTGGCCTCCTTTTTGCAGATATAATAGTCTCCACTCTTCTCGGAAGGCTTTCCACAAAATTTTGGAGTGTCTTTGTCGGAAATTTTGCCCATCATTCTGTAGAGCATTTATGAGGTCAGGCACTGATGTTGGACAAGAAGCCCCAGCTTGCAATCTCCATTCCAGTTTATACCAAAGGTGCTATTTGGGTTGGTCCAAGTTCTTCCACACTGAACTCACCAAACCACGTCTTAATCGCCCTTGCTTTGTGCACCTGGAGTCATGTTGGAATAGAAAAGGGCCATCCCCAAACTGTTGCCACAAAGTTGGAAGCATAGCATTGTCCAGAATGTGTTGGCATGCAGCTGCTGACCCCCTATATTCCTGCCAGCTCTGAAATCTTTAGCCTATTGGCGACTTTTATTGCACCATGCAACGTAAACCTGTTTTATGCTTGGTGCATCCGCGGAGTAGCGAGTGTCTGCGCATCAAACGTGACAAAAATCTTAGGACACGCCCCTTTTCTACAGACGTACTGCCCTTTAGCTTTTGGGAGAATGTCAGTTTGCAGCGAAAGAAAGCCAGCGCAAGGTATGAACACACCAGCATTTCAGCTTTGATTCCGCTTGAATTTGTGTCTGTGCGCCTGTCCACACAGAGAGCATTACTAAGCCTTTAAAACAGTGGTTCGCAACGTGGGGGATGGGATCCCTCAGCTGGTCAGGAGACACTGAGAGGGGGGTGCCAGATGCCCTTCATAAAACAAAGAGTACTTTCAAATGATTCAAAATGGCATATTTTACCCTTTTTATAATAAATATGTATAAAATTAGTTAAAAGTAAAATAAAAGCATGATAATTTGGTGAGATACATGCTAAAATCAATGTAATGTTTAAAGAAATTCTTAAAATGTAAGTGCACAGGTACAGTGGGGGGCTTTGGTCTATGGCTCCTTTATTTTGTGGGTTGCGGGCTGAAAAGGTTGAGAACTCCTACTTTAAAGAGTCGCTGTTATTCCCCTGTTTTTTCTAAATGCTTCCACTTTCTAGTATCACTTAGAATTGACTGTGGAATATCCACTAAGGATGAAATTTCATAAACTGTCTCACTGAGTCACAGTACCACACTTGAAGCCACTGAGCTCTTCAGAACGACCCATTTTGTATCACAAATGTTTCCAAATGGAGACTGCATGGCTAGGTGCTTTGTTTTTGTACACCTGTGGCAAAAGGTCTGATTGAAACACCTGATTTCAATGGTTAACCGGTGTGGCCAAAAACTTTTGTCCACATACTGTATGTCTATTTTGCAATTTAAGCATAAAATTATCTTTGTTTTAGGTTTTTCTTTTTGTGTTTGCATGCCCGCAACCCCCTACGGGATAAGCAATATTAAAATGGATGTTTACATTCTACTAAAAGCTGCAATATCTTCAACCCAGTATATCCTTTTAATGTTTATGCTTTTTTGGAAAAAATACTTCGAGTGGATATTTTCAACTTATTCAAAATAAAAAATAATTGTCATTCTATCATTGATTGGTAACCAGTCCAGGGTGGGATCAGATCCCATCTTGAAATGGGATAATCGGCATTGGTAATGCATTGATGGATATATCCTGGCATAGATCCTTTTCCCCCGCCCTCCTCATACATTTCAAACCAAACGTTTAACCAAAGTAGGACCAAACATTTCCTCCTTGTTTCAAATGGCACTCTTTTTCAAAGCAAGAGCTTAAACCTTGAGTTCTTGTCTAAGGAGAATGAGTGTTTGATAGGTGCATCTTCAGACTGTTTGAGTACAAACCTTGCCTGTCCCCTTTCTTCATTATTTTGAGAGTCGTCGAGTGCTCTGCTTGAAGTTAGTGATTGATTTTTCAGCCCCTGCTGTGTTGGTAGCTCCCATGTCACACTATCTGTCTTCTCTTTGTAGAATTTGTTTTTGAACTGACAGTGGTCAGGAAAGGCAGCACACTGAAGCCATGGCCTTGTTTGTTTAATAACTCCTTAAATAACCGATGGCATGAATTTTAATTGTTCTGTCTTACTGTTACGCATTGGCACTTGACTGTCTTCAGGCCAGATCAGACTACATGAATTTAGCCATACTGGGTTAATGCCATCCATCATCAAATGTCAGGCCCATATCAGGAATTAAGTACTGCATTGCTCCTATTCTTATGGCTGGGTTGACCCCGCTCTTTTGTCTCTTTCGCCTTTATTTTTGACCACTTTTTCAGCCCATTTTTTGCCACTTTTAACCCATTGTTATCGCTTTCCACATCTGTTGAACCATTTCTGTTATTATTACTTCTTTCACCACTTTCTATGCCCATTTTTGCTAATTTTAACCATATTTTACTATTTGTTAAACCATTTTTTCCCAATTTAATGGCACTTTCGTCACTTGTTACCCATAATCACTACTTTTTTGCCAATTTGGTTGCCACTGGACTTTAGCCTATTCCTTTTTTGGTTGCTGTCTGATAAGTTATTATGTATTAAATTATTTAATTTTTGTTTTGAAACCGAAATAAAGCATTCATTCATTCATTTTTAGCCCTCGATACCAATTGTTACCACTTTTTGTTTCTCTTTGCCAATCTAATCCCATCTTTGACCCTTGTTAGCATTATCACCACTTTTTTGCATTTTTTTTTTTGCCAATGTAAACCCATTTTTGTCACTTGTTACCCATTATTAACACTTTAATGCCTTTTTTTTTTGGCCAATTTTTGGCTATTGCTACCTCTGTTTCATCTGTCTGTTATCACATGTAACCACATTTTTGCCACTATTAACACCTTTTCACCTTCATAGCCATTTCTTCCAATTTTGGCTGCATTATGCTTTGCAATATGCCCATTTTTTCCATTTCACAAATTTTTCTATCAATTGTTGCCACTTTTAAACCTTGTTTCAACACTTTTCTGCCCCTTTAGCCACTCTGGTTTTTCACTTCAACTCATTTTTGACACCTTTTAACCATTTTAACCCCTGTTTTGCCTTTTTTTACAACTCGAGGAAAGCTTTGTACTATGGCAGAAAAAAATAAAAATATTTTTTATTTATATTTTATAAATTTTTTAACTATTGGAGTTAAATCTTAACTGAATAAATTCATCAGAGGTATATAAATATTACTGATTAATTTAAAATGAATTGTTGGGTAACACAGAGTATTGTAAAAAAAAAAATCTGTTATGAGTTTGAGTGCTTTGTCAGTGTCTATGTCTCTAAAATTAAGTATTATATTAAACTGGGTTGGGTGAAAATCATCTGTCAGTGTCTGTCTAATTACACTGTTATTGCATTTTTGTCTAGAAACGGGATTTCTGTGATATATAGACTTGGCATTGTTAATATTGAGTTCATATGTAAATCCATTTCTTTAGCCAAGAGCAAGGATTGTTTAGGGATTGCATGAAGAAGGTTAAAAGACTGTTTTGGGTGACCGAAAAAGTCAAATTTAACTCAAAATTCATTATAAGACAGCAAATTTCCATTCATATCAAGGAGATCTAAAACTGACCATATATTTCTGTTCATCCTTTGTAAAAAAGGATCTGTTTTTATGTAGGTTGTATCTGTTGTTCCAGACTGGTGTTGAATGTGGGGTATTTGGGTTGAAGTTGGGTTTGTACAACGCTCTTGCTGATGACAGCTGGATGGCTTGATTGGAAGTTTCTTGATATTATGGTCAAATTTCAAAGAATACATTATCTAACCCTAACCCTACCTGTTAATGCTGTTTTTTTTTTTTTTTTTTTTTTTTTTTTGCAGGGATGTATAGATGGAGGTTTGTTGTGTTGCTGCAGTGTTTTACCTTGTTTTTGCATAGCTTGCATATTGGGCAACTCATGACCTCATCACGACTCTCTGGTGTTAAGGAAACCTGAAATAATCCAGTAACTTTGCTTTCAGTCAATAGATTTTCTAATCAGTATTACTGGTAATTTGTATTGATCTTACGTAGGGATGCACATTATTATCGGCCTGATATCGGTATTGGCAGATATTAGCTTTAAAAGGCAAGTATTCTTATTAACAAATGTATAAACTTAGGCTGGACCAACAAAACAATGTTAGTTAAGGTCTTTTTTTTGCTTTATAGTGCATATAAAAGACAGAAATGTCTTTCTTTTTTCATCCTTCAACTTTAAAGTGTATTTAAAGGAGTGAAATTTAAGGTCTGCAGTACTTATTTAAAATTTGTTGTCCACTGATGGACACCTGTGGTCAGTATGATACTTGTAGTTTTACTAGCATGCTGCTATCTGACATAGCGCCATTCTGAGATGGAAGTGCTTTGTTGAGGCAGCATATTGAAAAAATTATGGAAAGAGAAACCATTAAAGATACCAAACTGATGGACCGAGTTGCCTTTTTCTGGTTTACAACTTTTGCAATTTAGTAAATCATGAAAATGCCTCAAAATTTTCCATACTTAGAAGATTTATTTAAAAATTAATAGGTTGTTTTCTGTCAGGCTGAGCGGGGTAACAAGGTCAAACAAGCATGAAGTCTTGTTACACTTTAAATCACAGCAGAAAATATTCCTCTGACTTGTTGAAAGGCTTCACAGTGATGCTCCCTCTACTTTACGCACACCCTGTAACCCCCCGTTTCCCCTTTCTCACTCACCTCCTCTGCTAGCTATCTAGCTCTGCATTACCTTCAGCTGTTTTTAGTCGGGGATTAACATAGCATTAACAGCTTACATCGTTTTCCTCTGTTGGTCTCTCACTCTTTGTTTTTTTCACCCCCTCCATCTCTCAAAACCTTTTTACTTTTCCGAGTTAAAATTGAGGATTTGATTTTTCATGCAAAAATCAGAGCTGAGCCAAAATGAAGATGCCAGTTACATTAAGAGAGAGATTCCACAGGGGGCTGGAGGCGAAGTGCGCTGCTGTGAGTGAGAAACACTGAGGCTCTGCACGGAGCCCCCCAGAGGACCCGCCTAGTGTCTGATGTTGATTTAGCTGTAGAGTGCCGGTTCTTCCTGCACGCCACCAAATCTAGTTATGATTGTGTTGAATTAATTTGGAAGGCCTCTAAAGAGCGCAAGAAAGAAGAGAACAAAATAAGTTTTATTTAGATTTAGGTGGAGGATTAAAGAAAGAGGGAGCTTCCGTCAGAAGTAGCTTAAAACAGTTTCCACAGGGGTGTGGCAAAATAATCCAGGGCCTGTGCAGAAGCATTTGGAGTGTGCATTGTTTTTGTTGGTGCATTTTAGGGCAAGCAGGTATGGGATATCTTTAACATCAAAAGAACACCCCAGATCACGTCGGTCTTTAGGGGTACCAGTATTTTTTTTCACTCTTGGATCCTTTACTTTCAGGCAAAGGTGTTTACTCGGTAACTCACATGATTTGGTCAAATTTATGCCTGTGGTGCTTTAGGGTATTCATTCTGTCCTTTAAGGTTGCTTTGCATGTGCGTGTGCTTTTTCACAGCCTGTTTGCGTCAGTGAACTCCAACATAAGCCATGTTTAATTGCTCTTGATGCACAGCGGGTAAGGATCCCCCGGGCCAGGCCTGTATGCATGGGTGCCCAGGAAAGACATCTGCCCCATCAACCACCTCACTACCACAAAACACCAACACACACACACACACACACACATTAAACCCTCCTTTACAACCACACTGAGGGCTCCTGTGCACCATCATTACATGTGTAAGGGTTCCCAACAGAATCTCGCGTCTGTCACACTGAAGTTAAATACATGAGTTATAGAGCCTGGGAGTTTTTCTAGTGATTAAGCACTATTATTCTCCAGTCCATGCTGAATATGACACATTTAAAAACATAATGTGAAAACTTGTGTTTTGGTCTGGGAAGGAGTTGATTGCAATAGCTGAAGAGATCTGTGTCGATTTTTGAGCATCTCTTATAGCCCAGAGTTACAGTGTCATCTACATTCTACACATCATTCAGAAAAATAAACAGTCACAGAGTCACTCTGATGTCCACTCAACATCTTGCAACTATAGTATTAATATTCACATACTTGTATATACTAGAAATAAGGCCTACAAGAGCTTATACATATTTAAATCTTATTTATTTTTTTCTGTTTATGTTTAATTTCTGTACACAAGCGCAATGCTAACTGGAGTCAAACTTCTTGTTGCGTAAGCATACTTGGCCAATAAAGCTGATTCTGATTTCACAGAAAGAAAAGTGCTGAGCAGCATCTCTATGTGGTCTTTTGTTACTGTTTTGATTGAGAGCCCCCCAGTGGTGGAATTCACACAGTTCATTTGGTTCCTTATCCTTTTCCAGCACCCTTGATTTGCTTCTAGCAGGTTTGAATCAAACATGTGCAGCAGTGCAGGCTAACAGCATGCATTTTTGTCGAGGCTGTAGTGAATGGCAATGATGGCCCTCTTCTGGAAACCTCCTGTGACTTCCTGAGCGGCGGTCAGAGGTCAGTAGCTCTCATAGCCCCCGACAAGCTGCAGCTGATTGCCCTTGTTTCCCTGAGGAAAGCTGAATGCCACAAACACAGCTCCCCATGAGAAAACAAATTGGCTGCTCAATGCCTCCTGTCATTTTGAACACTCCTTAAAAGCCTGAATCACTGACTGAACCTTTATGGACATGAGTTCCTGCTCCCTGAGCTGGAGGGCGATTCCAGTACTGCACTGGGAAATGAATTGAGATGCATTCATCAGTCAGGATTGAGGAGAGGTTTTGTCAGATAGAGAGAGAGAGCAGAGAGAGATGATGTGTGAGTGAGTAAGAGTTTGAAAACATGGCATGAAATGAAACATCTGTCTTTCTTTCTGCATCGCCCCAGGGCCTAAGGAGACATTTATAGCAAGCAGCAAAGCAACTCTTTCGTTTGTCATGTAAGTTACCAAAACCACACGATAAAGTCATTACTTGAGGGCGCCCACCGCCCTCCACCCCCGCCCCCTTCTTGTCAAAAGCTACACAACGTCCCTTTAAGCACAGTGGTACTTTATGGCATATACAAGAAATAAAGCACAATCATCACACCAGCAATGCAGCCGACAGGAATAGGCTCCAGATTCATTATGACAAGATGAAGCTGCACGCCTTTTTTCTCCCCTCCTACGCCTCCGTGCTGAAATGGTAAGTCAATTTGTTGGCTTTGTCAATCCCAGGGGACCTTTTTGAATGTGTCACATCAGCGTTAATTGCCATAGACGTATGAAACAGCAGCCCCCCTCTCGCTGCTCTGGCGCTCGACAGCCCCCTCCCCAGCGGCAATGACACTAAGTGCACCCCTGTGTTCCTCTCTGCACGGTTCCTCTGAGGGTGTATTCTAAACAGGCTTTGACAAGGCGACTTATGTTAGACTATGATGATCGCTTCCTTTGCTTACTTGACAAGCAAGACATTTTGCCAGTAAACAAAGTGGAAATTAAGAAAGTCTCCCAGCATTATCAGATCCTGTGGAGCTCAGTTTATTACAGGGAAATTGAAAGACGGACGATTTCCTTGGTGAAACCGCAAAGGTCAAGCAGAGTTTTCAGTCTTCAAAAACAGCCTAAAGTGAAGGGACGTGCTCCGGCACAAGCCTGGATCCACAAGAGAGGGGTTTTTTTGGGGTTGGCAGGGACAAAATCCTGTACCAGAGCCATCATCTCAAGACAGAGGACTTTCTCCACCTTTTAATTAAACATGGAGGAAACAGAGTGGCGCCAGAGGCCCAGTGCCCTTAATCAAGCACTGTAAGGTCAATGCAAAATGCTGGACTACTGCTAAAAGGGAGTCTGTCTAGATGGTAGACAAAGTGAGAATGAATGAGCAAGGGAGGAATGTATAGGGCTTTTAAGAGCTCAGATTACAGCAGGTTGCTCCTGGAAATCCTGCACATGTGCAAAGAGAACCAAAATGCACAGGATCAAGGTGGATGCAAAGAATTTCCTGAAAGGAAGACCTTGAAAAGAAACCATATAGTAGCAGGAAGAACAAATGTTGGTAATGGTCTGGAAAGGCCCAATATCCACTATGAGTTTGTTGCACTTGATTAAAAAAAAGGTTGCCATAAAACATAAAGGAATGCTATCTGGGACGGTGCACGAGAATAGGCTGATGGTGCCGCCCGCTCTATGACTGTACGTGTTGGGGAGGAGTCTGCTGTGATTTATTACCATTTTGGGGCTCAGCAACAAGTCAGCTGTTGGTGTTTTGACCAGGTGGCTAGGGACAAAAAGGGCATTCCCCCTCAAGAATAGGCGGAGGATTCACACTGCGTGCATGTGTTTGCATGCAAATCTGTCTAATTTAGCTGTCTCCACAAGGGCACGTGGAATCAAGCTGCTCTTTCGCAGCCTTCAGCGACAATTGCGCCGCAGTGCTGTGCATACGTGGAGGAAACGGCATGTGGCGGCCATTTCCTCTAAACGTGTCAACAGGATGCTGTTCTCACACTGTGCCTCCCAGAAGATTGATAATGAACGATTGGCTCATTAACAGAGACTATTAGCCATGTCCACATGTGCAGTCTCATGAGTGGGTAGAAGTCTCGCTGAATGGACACACTACAATATGAAGACTAATTGCCTTTGAAGACAGAGTGTGTATTTTCTCCTCTAATTCTCCCAGGGCCTACAGGCAGGCCTTAAGTTGGCAATAATTGCTGCAATTTTCAGTGTCATTTGCTCATCTTCAGAGTGACATGAGCATCTCGAGATGTGTCAGCCTGCCACCGCCCTTTGCCTAAGTTTTGATCAAGTTGAGCTTAAATCCACAAGACCCTAAAAGAAAATGACATATTTGGGGTCATAAAGCTGTTCTGAATTGCAAAGTGAACCCTGTGTGTCAGGTTTTAATCAAATCTACGGTGCCTTAAACACATCTTAGCTAAATTTACCTGGAAATCCTTCATCACCTTGGCCCACTGCCTTTCCCAAAGAAACCACGCCTTTGTTGTTTGTGCCAAGCTTGCATGCATTCGACCTCTGACTCAGCCGACCCCGAGGAGTCAGATACTGAAATGCTGACAGACGAGCAGCATCAGGAGATTAGAAAGGAAAACAGAGGGAGAAAGAGAGAGAGAAAAAAGATCTATCTGCTTCAGGCTTTGTTTGTGGGTAGCTAGTATTGCCACAACAACATATGGCCACCAATCTGTAGATTCACTGAGCTTGGATGTGCATTTGGTTGGTCAATATTGCCTCAAATGACATTGGCAGGTTTATTGTGTGAGGAATTAACCAATTTGTAGAGCTGAAAATCAGGCTGTTGCGCAGTTGTTTGCTGTAATGTATCGGTTCAGAAACAGTTTGGGAGGTTTGAACAGGTGCTCGGTGTTGGAACGCTTCAGTTTGGACGATACTGGAGCTAGACGAAGATTCTTTATTACATATGCCTGTAATCATTTCAAATTAAGGGCAGATATTAAGCTACCAATGCAATGTGTCAGTAATAAACAATTCTGGTGCAAATATTACATCAGTAAGGGTAAAGTTTCATGAAAAACTAGTAATTAGTTATATTATTGAATCAAAAGTGGCAAAATGAATTGGTAAACAGACTGAAATTTGTATCAAATACAGTAAAATAAAATACTAGGGGGGTCCTGCTACTCCTTTCAAAAATGTCCAAATTGTATAGACAACCTCTAGCGCTGCATGGCAAAGCACAGCCTGAAGGAGAGGACAAAGGTGACTGTACACTGGGGGAATAATGCTGCCCAAACTCTTTAAAGCAGGCACCCAAAAGAAAAAACAAATTAAAAGAAAGAGAAAGGAGACAGAATGAGGGAAAAAAAACTCCTCACAAAGCTCTTTTCAAAGAGAGGTGAGTGCCATTAGGTGAAGAAAGCGGGGACAGAGAGCAAGATGAGGATGATGGAAAAAAGAAAGCAGGGATAGAGAGCACGAAAAGATTGATGGTGGAAAAGAAAGCAGGGACAGAGAGCAAGAACAGGGTGACAGAAGAGAGAAAAGCAGGGACCGAGCAAGAGGACAATGATATAGAAGAAGAGAAAAGGGACAGAAAGCAAGAAGAGGATGATGTATTAGAAAGCCAAAGCAGAGAGCAAGAAGAGGTTGATGGCGGAGATGAAAGCAGGGGCAGGGAACAAAATGAAGATGGTGGACGAGAAGAAAGCAGGGTCAGAGACCAAGAACAGGGGGACAGAAGAGAGGAAAGCATACAGAGGCTAAGAGGACAAAGGTGGAGAAGAAGAAAGCAGGGACAGAGAGCAAGATTTGGATGGTACAGGCTTGCTCACTGGTCATCTTGGAGGCACTATCCTATTGGTAGGCCTCAGGATACACATAGTTGATGTGATGTCAGGGTGTTAAACCAAACATAAGTTAAAAAAAAAAATTCTGACATGCTAGTCTTGTCAAATCTTGGTCTTGGGGCTTCTTGGATGCACTGTTGGTTATGCCACGCTTGTGTTTCCAGCCCAACATTTGACAGTAAGCCATGATGGAGCTATCTGGACAATATTTGTATTTACTGTTTTTGCCATGGCTGTGTTTGTTGCACTACCTCCTTCAATCAGCTCACTTTGTCCCACAAGACAGTCCACGGAGTGCTGCTCACCTGTCCTCAATGTTCCCCCTATAGAAAAGATAAATACTGAGCATGTTTAAGACCTAAATTTCAAATCAGAGTACCCCTGCTTGTCTGTTGAACAGATCAGGGAGGGTTAACTCTCTCTTGGCATGAAAATCTGTCAAGATATTCTTTTGATAAATCGGCCTTTGCTGACTCGGGTCCAAAGGGGGATTTAGGGCTAAAATCAGGCCAAGTGAAGCATGCAGCATACTCAAACTACTGCTAACTGGCTTCTACTTTTTGTTTCGATTTTTATTCTAGCTTTCGTTGCCTAGCTTTTTTGGTGTTTTCTACTTCTCTATTGATTTTAGTTTCATTCTGACCAGCCGACCTTAAAAACAATGGACTTCTGTTGGCAGATTGATGCAACATGACATCTAATCAGACGAAAATGAAATCTGATTCAATGTTTAAAGTTCCAAGAACTTGTTGGGCCACATGCTGGCATTCACTAATTAACATACGTGCTTTGAATTTGCTTTTACAGTCATTTCCAAAGACGTGATTGAGCCCCAGTCACAGTGGATCTCATCAATGGTCATAATGTATGAAAACCTCTGTGCAGACAATAAAATCTAGACCCTGTAACTTTTCAGAACCAATTATCCAACATTGGTGCCAACTTCAAGAGCAATAACCATGAGCGTGAAGAATAAAATAAAAGCATTAATGTAAGGTGGACTTCATGTACACAACAAGACCCCTTTGGATCCCACAAAAGCCAACAGAGAAAACATAAAAAGCTAGCAAGCTCACACTGGGATCAGGCCCAAATATCACAAACCTTTGAAGCAGTCTGCTGGTTATGGATGACTGTTCTTGAGCAAAGCCTGAACCTCCCTCCCTCCTCCTATCCACGGTCCCAAGACAGTAAAGAGTAGAAACAGGACTTGCATCCATTTTTTCCCAGTGTGACAGGTATGATAAATAACAAGTCATGTCTTGCTGGTATGATATCAGGTCTTTAGAGAAAAAAGGGCATTCCCCCCCTTTCTTGTCTGGAAATGACTGAGAGTTAGAAAAGGCAACTCTGATTTTCTGTCCAAATTCCCTGTGACGGTTTGGACACATGAAAAGACATCTTGCTGCGTGAGTGCAGGAGTGAGACGAGACCTTGTCTTCTTGAAGCCCCCCTGTGGTAATTTATGACGTCCGTTCGGGGCCTGTCATTACCTCTCCACCAATGCTTTCTTCCCCCGTCCGAGAAGAGAGACGGTGAGATAATTAATGCGTTTGTGAGTCCTTGCACTAGCCTGACACACTTGACTCCGTTTAATAAATGATGTCCCATATTTTCCCATTCATTATAATGTCATTAAGACATATTAATTCCCCCTGCTGCTTTAACCTTTTAGCCCGCGCTACCACAGCCGCCCCTCTCCGTGGCTAGCCCCAGTTCCTTGTTCTACACCTTTCACATGTTGTACCACTTAAATTACAGATACCTCAATGGGCAGTTATGCAATAAGTCCATTTAGACACAAATGAGGACAACACTCGACGGCGGACACGAGCACTCGTGCAGAAAGTGAGCATTTTTCAGATGTTTTACAGAGTGCATGAAAGTCAAACTACAGAGAACGTGTTAAGTGCTTTCAGCCTGCAGGTACAAGGAAAGACTCCTTGACAGGAAAAAAAATGACAGCAACAGTCTGTTGACCCAATTCAAAGCCCACACTTCTCATGTAGCAGATGTAAGAGATGCTCTTTTAAACACAAAAAGTATACTGTTTAGCTGCCTTACAGCAGATTTGTGATTCATTACCATGGACAAGGATGTCGACAGAGAAAGTCCTAGAGAGTCATTTAATACCACTCTGGCAGTCAGAGTAGTCAGTATGGTTGTACATGCAATGGAGCAGATCTTTTCATTTCCCTGCAGTGATAGAGGTCCTTTTTTTGAATTTGTACAGAGGAAAGTCGTCAACCAAGGCCCAGTGACCTGCCAAGCATACAGCAGCACCTTACCTACACTAACAGCATAAAAAGCGACTGGAAATCCAAAAGGCATGGCCTCGAAAAGAGAGAGGAAGAGTGTGTGTCTTACGCCCTTGAATTGGCCCGGGACCACCAACGCTTGACTAGTTTAACTGCTCATTTATAACAGGTGGGCAACATTAAACACTGCAGGTCCAAAGTTGGATCTCCCTTTCCCTTTTCATGCCTTAATCATAGCCGACTAAAAACCCTAATCTGTCTCCAGATCAGTGGCCAGGGACTCATTTTATCTAGCCCCGCTAAACATATTGTGCAAAAGCCCATTTGCTGTAAATTACCGCTATTAATCGTCAACTCAAACAGGCACCTGCATTGCGGCCTATTCAGCCAAAAGAATTCAGAGAAAATCCACCAGTTGTGGTTATAAAGCTCCCGCTGATAGAGGGCTCATTTTAAAAAATGGTCTTTTAGAAGGTGTCAATAAACAATCACATATCTCAGCTTCTATAGGACAAACATTCCCCCGGCTTATTCAGGCTCCTTTCTTATCCAACTTTTAGTCTTTTGTGCATCAGGAGAAAAGTTGTAGTCCTGTCTGCCCCTCCATTATCTGCACTATATATTCAGGTAATGTACTTTCTGCAGCATATGAACGCTGACAAGCTAAAATAAGTACAGTTCAGTCCTCCTTTACCTTGAAAGAGCTGTCCCAAAATGAGATATTACATCTTTTCTATCGTTGTGTGAGGGGTAGAAAAAAAAAACCTGCCCATGGACATCTTCAATTAGAATGAAGCCATAATAGTTCTCCAACTCATAACTCATTCTGTGTTAGATATCGTGCCAAATCTCATTTTACACTGTCTGATAGAGTACTGCGGGATTTGAATATCGTCTTTCCCTTGTGTTCTGGCACTACCTCAGCTTCCTCCGAAGGCACTAACATGAATTTTCATCTGCAGTCTTTGCCCCAAAAAGAAACTCCGTATGCATGTCTTGTTGTTATCTCTTTCAGTTCCCTGTAACCACAAGCATTCCTGAGAATAAAGATGTTTATACATACTCTGTGATTGGAGTACAAACTGTTCCTTTGGGGAACAGCCATGAAAAATTAATTGCATTATGAAGAGTTTGACAAAACTTTGGTTTTTACAAACTAGATTCCTTCTATTCATAAATGCTCACTATGTACCACCAGGGGGCTCCCGATCAAACAATAACAAAAAGTTGAAACCACACATGGTGCCAAGACCTGCCATCCTCTGTTGCTTGCTTCTAATTTGAATTAAAGACTCTGCAATTAAAAAAAAACACTCTGTAAAGTATATTTGCTTAACAGTGAATCACTGTTTTCCTTTCATGGATGAATTTTGGGTAGTGAGGGCAAAAAGCTTTTAAAAGTGGCCATCCTTGTTGATGCTGAGGGTGAGAATGCTTTGCAAGTAGTTGCAGTCTTAACCAGGAAGGTAATTTTTAGCCGTTTTTCTCCCCTCATACTATAAAATTCTTCCGTGTTACTAAAACATCAGTTCAAGGTTCAATTCATACACCTTAGAGCAGCACTTCCCAAACTTTTTTCTGCTGACCCACTTTTTACTGGATACAAGCCATCATAACCCAGAAACTTTGTCATCCATTTGTTAGTGCTTATCAACCTCAACATGTGACTTCAGGAGCTAGGGATCAAACCCCCGACCTGTCAGTTGAAAGAAGACTGGCTTGACTCGACCCCTTCAAAGCTAGAAATAAACAATGGTGGTTGTGGAGCTGAGCAGTGAATTTGTTTGCCACTAGGACTGTAAATGTCTAGTGGGGCCACAACACAGCAGAGGTCAGAGGGAACAGAGGGAACTTGGGCGATGGAATGCACAGCAGGTGGCAAAGGATAATCAGGGTTTAGCACTCAACATGAAAGATATATAGCAACAGAACAGCAGCTTCTAGTAGCAGTTCATTCTACTCAGGGTCTCTGTTGGTCTCTGGTCTCCTCCCTCTGTCACAATTGTTAACGTTGGTGTCTGTTACAGTGCAATAGAGAGAAGAGGAGAGAGACAGTGGCGTCTTCTGTTGACCATTTTAAGTCTACCTCTGTAAATTAACCTACATTGTATGCTGTCTTTCTGGTGTTTGGATTTACACCAGGCTGGAACAAATAGGTCCTGTTGATTTCTATCAGTATAGAATAGAATAAAAATTATAACCTGAAGATATTTGGTGCTATGATCATGAAAATCATATGACTATAAGCAGGCGGCCTATGTTCTGAGGCAGCCAACTGGCTTAGCGCTTTTATTCTGGGCGTCCATCACAGCATCTCTGTTATGATACTTATTTAAAGTAATGTAAGTACTTATCGAAAAGTTACACAAAATTATCTGGTTGCCTGACCATTACACCAACAGGGACTGTAATGACATTGTATTCAAATATATGTATTTTAATATGAAGTTGGCCCACCTTTTGCAGTTGTAACAGCCTTCACAAAACTTTGGAGGGTTTCTGTGGGAATTTGTGCTCATTCATTCTGTAGAGCATTTATGAGGTCAGGCACAGATGTTGAACGAGATGGTCTGGCTCCGCTCTTTTCATCCCAAAGGTGCTTAATGGGGTTGAGGTCAGGGCTTTTTGTGGACCAGTCAAGTTCTACGCTGCACTCATGAAACCATGACTTTATAGTACTTGCTTTATGCACTGGGGTACAATCATGTTGGAATAGAAAAGAGCTTTCCTCAGACTGTTGCCACATATTTGGAAGCAGCATTGTCCAAAATGTCTTGGTGTGCAGCTGCTCAGCCATGGAAACCCATTCCATGAAGCTCCTACTGCCGGGTTTTTGTGCTTACGTGATGCCAGTGGAAGCCTGGAACTTTTCAGGTATGGAATCAGCAAAGCATTGGGCACTTTTATGCACCATACACCTTAAGCTGGCCTTACACCTAATGCGTGATCCCGTGATCTCAGTGGTTAGGTGTAAGGTAGTCATAAAACTCGATCTAAGTAATTTTAAGGCAGTCTTTCTTCAGTCTAACCCGCCACTCATAGACAGCATTTGGGAAAGGGCAGAGCCTTTGCCATAAGTCTTTAGTCTGGTCTTATGCAAATTGCCTTTCAATTACACAACTGTCATCAGCAACCAATAGGAGCCAGTGTTGTGTGTCAGCACGTTAAATGAGTTCATTTTTCAAAACATAAATGTAGGTGTAGTTCAGTCTGGTACTTAATTCTGAAGTGTATCAGTATAGTTCAGTTGTTTCAGATACTTGAAAAATTGCTTTGTTTTTTAATTTTCCTTTGATTTCTACTCCATGTAAATGATTTAAAAACATCCGATTACAAGAGATACTAACTCATACGTGATCTCCACCTCCTTCTCCAACTTGTTCCTGTCCCATCCAATGCCTGATGAGAAATAACTGAATATTATACTAGCCTTGTTGTCAGTGACCCCCTGTCTTTGCAAAATCCAGGTCTGCAACTAAAAACAAATAGTCTAAAGATGTGAGAGGGTCTCAGATGTTAGTCTATTTAAAGTCTTTTTAAAGTTTTAGCAAAGTCTTCTGGTGTAAGGCCAGTTTTAAAATGTTGCTGTTGTTCCTAAACACTTCCACTTTCTAATATCGCCTACAGTATACCCATGTCCGGCAGGGGGAAAATTTTATGAATTTTCGTATTGCAAAGGTGATATCACAGCACCACACTTATCCAAGCACTTTTATATATATATATATATATATATATATATGTGTGTGTGTGTGTGTGTGTGTGTGTGTGTGTGTATGTAGTAATTTTTTATCACGGTAGACATTTTTACATTCTAGGTATTGTACCTTCAAGTAAAAAGAACAGATCTCTATAGTAATTGTGGAATAATTACATCACTTTTAAGTCATATTGGCTGTTTTGCCAAATTTGTGACCACAGATCCAAAACTTTATAATTTTTCTTGGGAAATGCCTTTTAAGCTCATGGACTCTTCCAGTTCCATTCAGTGCCACTTAAAACAGAACTGTGTACAGTTTTCAGAATATACCAACAAGTCAACAAGTGGCCCATCCATGCTTCTAAAACAAAAAATCCAAACTTATTCTGTTAAAGTGAACTTCAAACAACCGGAGTATTCCATATTTGCCAGAAGACACTCATAACGCATTAGCTTTTAAAATGTTTGAACTGTCTCATTATTATACAGCCGTGAATTTAAAAGAACCCAGTCCCAAAAATTGAAAGAAATAGGAAACAGTTTCTCTTCCTCAAGTGGAAATGTGCTTCATGTTTCTTGCAATGCTTTTCACTCAAGCTTTTGACAAAATGGCACCCCTTGTGACCTACTTTCAATAGACTTCCTCATCACTCCTTTCACTTCAAAACACCTCAACAGTTTTTACTGCTCAAAGAACTCCCCCGCTCCACAGTCTGTAATTTCTTATTTGGCAATCCCAGGATTTTTTTTTTTTTTTTTTTTTAACCACAAAATCTGCAGACAATGGCAAGCATGATTTTGAATCTGTCTCTTGCTTACTCAGATATAACCACATATGTCAGATGCATTGTTTGGAATCGCCAAGGCTGGCGTTTGGATGCTTCTTGTTTTTGGCCCTGTTCTGTAAATCAACTTCAGCCAGATTTAAGCGAGTGGAGCTGTATATTACCCTCAATCAGTTTGGCAGAGGTGCCGCCGTGTATTTTATGCCTGGCTGTCCATATGGGGATATGACGCCGTATTTGGTTCAACCCCTCTGTATAATTTAACCCAAGCAAACTGGCGCCATGCATCACCACATGTATTATTCATGGCTAATATGCTCCTCTAAATGACAGTAAATATACTGGTGGGTGTGAGGAATGCTTGGGCCAACTGCCGCACATTTGCCCCTCCCATTGTGTTATTTTGCGGCTGTTTCCTGGTAGACAGGTGGGCAATCCTAATGTTCACTTCTTCCCCCCTCCTTTTTATTCTTTGTAACAGTGACTGCATCATCAAACTGCACGCGCTCTAATCTCACATTACAAGTGAGTCAGACATGAGGAAGCCAAGGTTCCTTTTAGTATCCAGCACAAAAGCTTTGTCCCACCTTCACCCTGAATATTCCCCCTGTGAGACGCACATGTGCATCCAGTTTCAGAGGATCCTTGACATTATCACGCAGCCAATAAAAGACCACCTGTTCCAGTGTGCTAATCTAATCTGGCCTTGCACAGACTTGACGGTATTTCTTCCAGTGTCACGTTCCGACAAGGTGGGGGGGGGGGCACCGTCTCTCCGCCACTCCTCGGCAAAAGCTGGGCCGAGTTGTTAACGGAGCACCTCTGACACACAATGTGACAATTTCACGCCCAGCCCCTAATCCAGCTGACACGGCTATCGACGCTCCTTTAATTGCCCTGTAAGTTTTTTGCCTTTTTGTACACATTGAGGAATAGAAAGCGCCGTCAAATCTGCTCCTGTGTGCCTTTTGCTTGTCTGTCAGGCTTCCTGTCACCTTGTTATGATTAATGTATTCCCAGGCATGCACGTTTTTATTCCGGGGAAAACGCACCTTTTTCTCCAGACGCTGCTGTGAAGTCCTATCACGTTTTTTTTTTTTTTTTTTTCTCACAGAGAAGCCCCCCGATATTGCACATGGCAAATACATATTTCAGAAACAACTACTTAAAATCATCTTTCAGGGTGTTGAATCAGCTTGTCTCAGTTTAATTCAGTTTTCTCTCCGGGCACTTTTGGAGTGGAGTTGAAGTGTACCAAATTGAGATATAGATTTTTCTGTCTCTTTGCAGAGAAATAAGATCACTTGAAGAGTTTGTGAGAGGCGGGTTAGGGATCATATGTGTTAAGTTGGAGATTGGATTTTGTCGACTTTCCTCGCAGCCAAACATGAGCGTAAAACAGCATAATAGATAAAATAACGGAGCCACAGTTTCACATGATATCCTCTCAATAAATCATCTGTTAATTTCAAACTTTAATACACAACTTAAAGCGTAGCAAATCCACTTTATTGCAAAGCCATACTATATATGCAGTAGATTAAAGCGAAACTCTGAATGTTAAAGCATAAATTGAACTCTTAAAGCTTCCCTAATGAATGTAATCTGCAGAAATGTGTTCCTTTTTTCCTGATGTTTCCATGCCACAAAATGCAGATTCCTGTATAGCAAACATTATTGCAGGTAAGTGTGATCACAAGATGGAAATAGGAAAATACTGCATGTGTCAGACCATTTCAGCGGCATTCATTTCAGAGAAAAAAAAAAAACATTTGAAATGAAGCCTGTATGGAGCGAAACAAGAAACAGAACCTCAGATGGCTTCACCAATCTCATTCTCACTGGGGGTCTTACAGGGGCGACTAGCTACTCCTCCCTGAGCCTGCTGGCAGATCAATACCAGGAATCAGGCCATTACGCTCCTTTGAAAGCACTACGTGCACAATCGATATGTTATTATTTTTCATCTGCTGGCTGTATTTAATACCCTCATTATTATTTCCCCTCTCTGAACAGGGAGGAAGCTATTCCAGTACTAACTTTTTTTTTCTTTTGGCTTTCTGGGATTGCTCCTCATTTACATGGTTGTGGAGATATATGCAGCAGAGTGATCCCTGTGCAGATTTATACAAGTTTTGTTTGGATTCCTTTAGGATTGCTTTCAGGTTGTTTGCAAAATGGTGTACTCTCTTTGGCCCTAGGGGATTTTTTTTTTACACTTTTTTATGTATATCCTGAAGAATTTTGAGTGTTTTGAGATGTTGGGGCTCATAAAGTTAACTTTAAGGTCTAATATGAAACTTAGAGTAGATGTTGCATTTAAGCACTCGTCTCTTAGGGAGCTCTCACACTTGGCAATCCATACCATGCTTACTGCCCTCAACATCCAGTCTTTTTGACTGGTTTCAGTGCTCCACACAGTGGCCTGGTACAGGTTCATCCATAGTTTTTTCTTTCTTTTTTAAGAATTATAAGTTGAAGGTGTCCATAAGCTAAGATTGCTAGTTCTTCTTGCTTGTTGTCTGCCACATCATGACTCTGGTTTTTCTGAAGTTAAATCTCTTTGTGTGTTGTGTCTTGTTTTGTCGTAAGGTTGCTCTCTACTGTCACAGTGTTTGACCACTGCACAGCATGTTTGGGATCTCTCATATTTTCAACACCTGTTGAGATTTTAAAATCTTTTAGTACAGGCCAGACTTTATTTTCATGCAGTACGACTGTCATCTGCTTTATTGGCTTTCTGATTTGCTTGAAGCCAAACATAGTGATTGTCCTTGACTAGTGGAGATGACTGACAGCTCTGACCAGAGGTTAACTGGCAAAATGAGATTCAACATAAATGGCCCTTTAGTGTTTTATGTTTAATTCAGTGCATAATGTTTAATGTCCTCTTACACTTATCATGTTTGCAAGGGCAGTATGGAGTCATGATATATGAGTTACGCTCCATGTTTTTCTTTAATCTTTATAGGGAAATCGCAGCGAGATCAAATGTGCATTAACTCTGCTGCAATAAAGCACTTGATGTATGCCGAGGCCGCCATGAACCAGGTGTGATCTGAAGCTCATGCATGACACACGCTGTGTCCAAAATGTATGGAGCGAATTAACCGGTAATACTCATTTTAATATAAATGAGCTCTCATAATGATGTGAAGGTACCCTCAACACAGCAGGAGAGCAGGGTGGGGAGAGAGAACGGAAGGGCCCAGTTAGCGAATGACAGTTTGGTGATAAATCATCTGTAATTAAACACTTTGGAAGTATACGGACCACAGCAGAGGGTGCGGGGGCGGGGGGGGTGTTCGACGGTTGGTGGGTGGCATGGTCGCCCATCTTGGCGGTCTGTTAATGAACGAGAGAGATGATTGGAGGAATTCGCTGTTGAATCTTTCTGATCAGATAGCCTGGAGCTAAGCCTTCTTGTTCATTAATCAGAGGCTCGTTCTGATAGATGTCTCATGTTTTACCTATTAAATCCTTATGTTTAAAGTCTAGCTGTGTCCAAACTCAGGCCGTTGCGTGTTCTTCTTCTGGTGTAAGATTAATTGCTCTTGATCAAAGTCGTCAAGCAGAGGCTGCACTGGGCGTAATAGACCCAGAGGAGAATGGCTTTCTTTATGGGGACAGGAGGGAGCTTCAGGCTTCTATTATCTTGTCTTTCTTGTTCCTGGTGCAGGAAATTTAATTCTTTACCATGCTTTTTTACTTTCTGCTGGTTTGGAGAACAAGCCTTCAATGTCAAGCAGCGGCACGGACGAAGGCTGAACATGGGAACGCTATCACAAAGTAGCAATTGAAGTGGAGTCCGTAGACTGGCTTATTGGGAAGGAGTATAAATCAGAGAGGACAAGTGACAGAGATTAATGCCAGCCAAGCCCACGAAATAACCCTTCCATCCCACTCCAGCCTCCACCTACAACAACTTCCTGATAAAGCCACCAATGTGACACTACACAAGGTGCAATAATAGAAATGCATTACTCAAAAGTCCTTTGAGACATGTAGATAGGGGGACGGTGCCAGAGGAGAGATGAAGACGAGTACCTGGGCAAAATAATATTTTTATGTCCTTCACAGGACAAATGGTGTTCCTTCAGACAGTAAGAATGAGTTTAGAGGGTTTATGGCCCCTATCACAGTCACTCTCTGAGCGGATGTTCATTATGCGGTCATATTTATGATGTCCTTTAGTAGTGGCCAATTTATGTGATATATTTTTAAGTATCTGAGGCAGTTAAGCTCAAGCTGAATTAAGCATAGCTGCACACTGAAAGGTATGGCAGTGCTGTATAACGTCTGTTCACCACATCCACTTGTTCATTTAGGACTTCGATTAATTGCTCTCACACTGATTGAAGTTTATGTCTTTCAGCTTGTTTTTAGGGCTGTAAAAACTCAAGTACCGACTTCATGGACAACTCATGAAACTTTAAGGAACAGCTCCGTTCAAAATGTTACTACTGAATCGAAACAGCCGCTTAACACAAAGAGAGAAAAGAGCAATGTATTAAACACAAGAGATCAACAAGTTATTGCGAACAAAGCATTAAACTAAATAAACTCAAATCCCACAATGACATAAGAGCATTTGGTGACTTACAATGAGCTGGCAGCTGCAGAGGAGTCTCAACAGCCCAGAGTCTCCACACTTAGGACTCCAAATCTAGAGTACACAAGCAAAATGCATCTGATGGGCTGACAATTTTGGTCTGGCTTTTTTTCTTGTTAATTTGATTATAATGTATTTCCTCCAGTTCTGATGTCCATCTTACTTTATGTTATCATGTTTGCTATTATTGCCATGGCTGTGTTTGTTGTGCTTCCCCTTTTACATTGCATCAGGACTCTGGTTATACCAGACATACCTTGTCTAGGCACCTTTTCTCTCTTTTACAAGTCAGCACGTGGAGATCTGCTTGTATTTGCATTAAATGACCCACCTGCAGTGCTGGCCACGCCTACCCAATAGGAAACAGCCAGGGAGTGGCCTTTGGAGGCGACGAGCCCAGTGCATTCTGGGTGTTAAAGTATGTGAAGCCTTTGACTAAATGGCCTTTTTCAAGGAACATCTCAGGCTATATAAAGTACAAGTTCAGAACTTTTTTATATCTTTATACTGTGCAGACATACTAGTTTAAGACAAGTCTATCTCCCCATTGGTAAATTTATGCTTCATTGATTTGTCAAATGCAACACTGGAAAACAAAATCACATGAAGATGTTTCCCCAAATTGTTCAGCCCTCAGATCATTTTGTACTCAACAGTCACAGAGTAACTTTTATAACCACCCAGCATAATTATGCACTGTCTCTTTCTGCTATACTGTATCTTGAATACTGTAAGAGCTCGCTGTGGTACAAACCTCACCTCATATGCACATGTGCACTTACAATCTACATACTGTAATTTAAATCTCTGCAGTAAAATAGAACATGTTCATTGCAGGTCTGTTCAATATCACTCTAGCCAAATTAAAAGACATGAAAGGGAATCTTGATATCCAACTGTATCGTTTACCTTCAAGTTTTTGCTTGTGCACTGGAATCAATTTTAAGAGAAGGAACTCTATGAGGAACAAAACAGCAAAGGATAAATGTATGCTTAAATCTGGACCTGAGTTGCTTTGCAATTAATGCATTGATGACAGCCCTAATTCTGTCTTACCCGAATTTCCATATACAGCATGTGCACCGCGCACCAAAGCGCCAAGGGTTTGCTTCAACCGAAAGGCGAGCGACCTTGCCCACTGGAAGCGAGTCTAGAGTGCTGCACCGTGGCGCGCAAGCCCTGATCAGCAGGAAGAGATCATGGGAGAACTGCGAGTTCACGCAGGTATAGCATGTCAACAGCGGACTTTTTTACCTTTTGGGGTTAATTTATCATCCTTTCCAGTATAAGTCCATGATATTATTACTTCCTCCATTAAATGAGTACATTGGGAAGTTAAAAGGTTAATGTTGCTTAAAGGATCTGTGGTTTTATGCAAAATTCTTTGGCTAAAAATCCCCAAAAGTGAACTTTTCCTCATCAATGGCGCCATTGTAGCTCTGTGACCCACTGACCTCTCGGTGACCCTTTGCTCTCGCTGCAGGATGAGACGTAATGTTGATATAGTGATGATTTACGATTGGGAATCCATGCATTGTGTTTTATTTTGAAAGAACTGGATGTTCTACGCTTGTGACTTCCATGGTTGGTGCTTTCTGAATGACAGTGAATTTATGAGGTTTGGCAGCGGCCGGCGCTGAAATAGACCTGCAGCGTATCTGAAACGAAGCGGAGTGAAGTGCCGCTCCAGGTACCCGTCACTGTCGGTCTAGAGCACCGGAATGCTCTGATAGTCTAGAGAGGGAGCGAAGTGCTCTGCAGTACAATTCGCCGGTGTTCTGCGGCGCACATGCTGTATATGGAATTGGGGGGTTAGTGCTGCTCAGTCTCTTTTTTCTTCATATAAATATTTCAGTTAGAAAGTTTATCTGCAAAACTTTAACTCTTAGACTGAATTAAGCACTTTAGAAGCAATGGTGACGTTCTCGTTGGACCTCATAAGTCTTGTAATGTTGGATACAAATTAAGCATGTGAGCTTACATGCTAAAAATAAAATCATACTGATTTAATGTTTGTGTAGTTGGCTGCACTAGCGATTAACAGAAGTGGAGATGATGCTGTGTATCTTTGGCCATCACAGTCAAAATGAAACTTTTATGCCTTTGTAAATTGTTTTCCTTTGTTTGTTAAGCTGAACATTTTGGCCCAGATTGCCATCTTTTTCTTTGTATGCATGAACTTAAATACCCCCTGTTTTGCTACAAAGCACACAATCTCCTTTGAGCTTTACTGACAGTACTTTTTAGCGTCCTTATGCTAATATTTCTGTGGGTTAGTATTCTGTGATTAACATATTTCCCTCTTCCTGTGCTGGATTTAGACAAATACCCTGAGAAAGCCTGCGTGATTGTTTACTGCCTAGTAAAGTAATGTGTAGGCAAGGGCCTCTCTTTCCCCCTTCTCTAGTCTAACTGCTTTTGGGCTTCTGCTTCAAAGTCCCCTCGGCTTTGTATTTTTGTATCATTCCCATGAATCTCTCCTGATCGTAATCTGATTTTGCGGCTGATTTATTTGCAGCAGAAAAGGAGAGAAAGCGAGTGGAAGGGTTTTCACTGAGAAAGCCTGGCAGCGGGTGCCGCCACTGGGCAGCACGCAATCAGCTCGAAAATGAAGTGCCGCGTAGTCTCCCCGCACACAAAGCCACACGCACAAACTCTTCCCCAATGAAATAAGACAATACTGCAATTTGATCCAGCAAACCTCTGAGCTTACCTTCTCTATCAACTCTCTTCCTGTTCTCTTTTATTTACCAGGGCTGTCTCCCCCTCCTCTGACAATCGAGATCCATCCATTATGTTCTCCCACTCTTTAATTTGGTGGGCAAATTTAATTTCCAAATGAATACCGTGCCGTTTTAATGCAAGCCACAGAAGATAAATGTGCTTTTGTGCTGTTCGTGTTTGATTGCTGACTTTGAAGAAGCTGCCTCCTTTGTGTTGAGACGCTGAGAGACTGACCCAGCAGGCCCGAGCTGCAGTGAGATGTGAGGTATCAGAGGTGTTACTGCTCACAGTGAATCAGGGCCATCTTCCCCTTCTTTTCTAACAGCTTTCATACTTCTGTCTGTTTTGTGCATCTCTGAATCATGCCTGCTATTGTTGTTTTCTTTTTTGTTCCAGTCAAGTGGTACATGGCGTGAAAATGGCAAATGCAGTGGGCAGGCCATCATCAGTGTAGCTCTGCTGCTTCTAAATGACTAGAGTTGGATTCTTCAATGCAGTGTTATGTTGTGTATCACATTCACAGCTGCTTGCGCTTTGTCTTGCATGCAACCCTGAACTCATACAGATGTTGTTGACTCTATGCTGTTGGTGGTTTTGTTTGCATTTTACAGCCATTGGACCACAATAATTCTAGCATGGTTGTGTAGTTTTGTTTGGAAAGATATATCAATATGACAATATATGATTGTACAGACTTGTATATCAAATCTTGTATGTATTTAAGAAAGTCCATTGATGATATAACACACAGCATGTAATTTGATTGGATGGCGGTGTAGCGGTTAGTGCTGTTGCCACACAGCAAGAAGGTTCCTGGTTCAAATCCCAGCCGTGACCTGTGTGGAGTTTGCATGTTCTCCCCATGCATGTGTGGGCTCCCTCCTAAATACATGCTCACTAAGGGAATAAGTGACTCTAAATTAGCAGCAGGTGTGAGTGAGTATGAGTATGTCCGCCCTGTGATTGACTGGTAACCAGTCCAGGGTGTACCCTGTGTCTCACCCAATGACATATGGCATAGGATAGATAGTGTTGAAATTTGATGGTATTGTCTTATATCATCTTGCCTCATATTGATGCGTGTTAAATTGTCTTTAATTATATTGTTTGGTGTTGTGTTTAATACTATGTTGTACTGAATTGGATCATATCATACAGTATTATTGAGCATTGAATTGCATTTTATTACATCTAAATGTGTTGTTAGGTAACAGATTGTATTGTATGGTATGGTATGGCATGGTATGGTATGGTATTGTATGGTATTTTCTAGGGCTGGCCATTTCTGTACGGTTGGTCAATTGTTAGATTGAAAAGCTTTTGTCCGATCACGATCACCCTGGCCGGCAAGTGTTGTTGCGCTATTTTATTTTATTGCACTGTGTTGTATAGTATGTGGTGTTGTCTTTTATCATAATGTATTGAATGGTACTGTCTTGTCTTGTAAAGTATCACATTATATTTTCTAGTGTCCTATATTGTATTGTACTGTTCAGTATTGTATAGTATTGTATGGTTTTGCATTGTATCGTATGGCATTGTCCAGTATAGTCTTGTATTGTAAAGTATTGTATGGTATGCCATGTGTCATATAGTATCTTAGGGTATTGTCCTGTATTGTCTTGGAATGTCTTGTATTGTATAATATCATATGGTATTGTCTTGTATCATAAAGTATAGTTGTGTATTAATCAGATTGTCTTGCATTATACTATATCCAGTTTTATCAGAGTTTCTTGTATTACGTCATCTTGTATCTTATTGTCGTGTCATATTTTATTGTTTTGTATCGTATTGTCTCATCTCATTCCATACATACAAGGTACCACAGGTAGTCTCATAGAGGCCTCTTTCATCATATAAAAACCATGAACTTGATGTTAAAAGTTCAAATCAAGTTTGAAATGATCACAAAATACATAAAATGCGTTCTTAAAGCCCAAGCAGTAACAAAACAGCAAAAGGAACTGTCACATTTCAACTGTGTGTTTTTTTTTTGTTTGTTTTTGTGTGTGTGTGTTTTGTTTAGTTTTGTTATGTTTTTTATCAGGTGCCATGGTTCGACTGGTGCCGAATTAAGAGGTGACTACATCAAACATTCAACATTGCTACACTGATATACTAGGAAAGGGGAATGCATTTTAAGGGATTAACATAAGAAAAGAAAGGGGACTTTACAGAGGCATTTCAAAAAATTAATGCTGATGTTCTTCTTGGTTGTACTTGATGACTAGTGCAACACTTTTCTGTAGCGTTAATGTCTAAAACAATGCACTTGTTCTCCTATGAAATAAAGATAAGGAGGTAAATCCCATGAGTCTCATGTTATGGTAGAACACTGTAGGCACTTTTGCTAAAGAAAAAGTTTGCCTCCTGAAGTACAATCAAGTTAAATTTGTCCACTGGTTATTTGGAAGCTAGTGAGAAAGAGATATTTTATTTCTGTTTTTAACACTTTTGACCATTGTTGCAGTGCATTGACTTGGTTATACAGAATGTAAGGATATGAAGCATTAGGAAACTCCAAAATTGGCAGTATAAGAAGCAAATAATAATGTGGTGAGTTTTAAATGTTGGCTCCTGATGACCACTTTACTATTTCATGCCATTATCACTATTTAAACAGAAGGTGTACCACTGACACTAAGAAGTCACCTGGAGCATTTATATTTGAGTTGTGAATCAGACACAGTTATGTCATATTTATAAAGTGACTTGTCAAGGATCACAGAAGTAGGATGTACCTTATGTGGCTTCCTTTTTCCGCCTTTTTTTTTTTTTTTTCCATTGACTGGGCTCGTGGCCAGAATGGCAGTGAGATTAATTTATCTTGTTTGATGAAGTGCAATTGTTGGTAGAGTGGAGAGTGAAAATGGCTTAAAATAAATCTCCAAGGTGTAACTTTCTAAGAGCGTTCTAACAAAGCGAGGCGAACAGAGACGTGCGGGAGGCCCAGCGCGCTCTGATCATGTTGGCGTCGGCAGGATTGTGAAAAAGGCATTAATTGGGGAGCATCAGGTTATCGGGCGGAGGGAAAAATCTTCAGAGAAGTAATCAAACCTTGATGAATTAAAGGAACGTGCTAAGCCCTTGTGTCCGCCGGTGATAGAACTGACCCTCAAGCTTGGCTGATAGCTTTCCTCTGATAAAGAATTAAACAAAAAAAACAACACAAATCCTGGCTTTATCGGCATCAGCATATTAAGCATCGTCAAAGGAGGATGGAAATGCAGATGGTGCCAAAAATGGAACAGGGGAACTTGAGTGGAATGAAAATGTAATCACTCAAACACTCCAAAGGTTTTGGAGAGGATGCTTGTGTAGCCCACACGCTGATCGTCTTTGGTAAATTACCATTGTCAGACTTGAAACATCTCAGTGGTTGATTTGATGGCTTGATTGACTCGATGAAAACAGTCGTACAATCTGGGATAATGGGAATCCACAATATTTTTGGCAAATTCATCCCTCTTGTGTAGGAAAGGTTTGAATCTAATTTGTCTCTGTACTGATGCTGATTGATCACTTTGAATGTATTTAGCTGTTGACTTTACACAGCTGGTGTTTGGACCATCCCAATCTTGCATGAATTGGAATTCAGATTAGTGAATTAGCATCACTTCTTAGCTAAGGTTGTCTTTAAGTCTTTCCTCCAGTAAGATGTCACTTCTTCTCTGCTTTTTTGACTGCTGCTTACTCAAGCAAATGCCAAATAGGTGTAAAGTTAGCTGCACTACTGCAGTAACTTTGCACTTAAATCAAAGCAAACAAGTGATGCAATTTTGTCTGCACAAGCTAAAGGGAGTTTAGAGTGCATCTGGCCTCAAGATCCACAAATAAATCCTGCCAATTGTGCATGATTTGACCACTTTTATGGTAAAAACACTGCCACTGGTTTTTTTTTCAACACTTGAAAAGAAGACAGCAAAATAAAAAATATAATTACAGTGTAACTACTAGGGGTGACCTGGAATAGTCGGCGATTTGACGATTCGATTCGGAGGAGTCTGATTCGACTATGAACCTCATAGTTGAATCAGACTCCACCCACTGTCCTGCAGTGCTGGAGTTTTTTATCACCTCAGACAGCAAGCACATGGCAAATTATGCACGATGACGTCAAAGCAAGTCTAAATCTCTGCGCAAGCTCAGTATCGCTGGGGACTGTGCAGGGAAAGTGGGAAAGTTGGACCAGAGCTTTCTCCTAAAGCAGAATTTTAATCCAAGTGAGGTTTTCCTGGTTAACCAAAGGCTTAATATCATCAGCGGTATGGAGGGATTTTGTGTCATCGCTGCGAGTAATGTGAGGCTGAAACGAAGGGAACTATAGCCGAGCTTCGTAAACACCGACGCAGCAGCAGAGAGAGAGAGGGGTCTATGCCTGCTAATTAGCAGAAGTAGTCTTGGACAAGCCGTTAATGAGAGGAGGACTGGACCGGAGTATCTGCTGTGGAGCTTTTGTCTTTTCGGGACTAGTCCAGATAAACCAGGATGGTTGGATTTCCAGTTTTAGCAGAGGCTACAGTTACATCATCATGAGGACTGATATTAGCAGCTGACAGTAAGACTCATTTTTCATTGAAATGTAGAGTTCTAACACAGTGTCAAGTTAAGAGAGCACTTTTGTTATGTGTTTGGATGCTTCGTTGTTGTAGGTGGAGGATGGTATTTGGCTGTTGTAAGCTGCTTAGTTATGATAGCGGCCAAAGTACAGGCTAACGGTGCTGATGTGAAGCTAAAGCTTGCAGCTTTCATTTTAATACTTTAAACCACTTACACAAAAAAATAAGAGAGATTTATGCGTTTTGCTGCTGTTAATGCAACAAAATAATGTTAAAGCAAATGTCCGGTAGTTGTTCTAAATGGCCGGAATTCTTGAGGACTGCCAGGTCCGGGGACAAGAAAATCTAACGGAAACGCTGTTCGACTATTAGTCGACTAAAGGCAAAATCTGACGAATCAGATTCGACTATGAAGAACCTTAGTCGTTGACACCCCTAGTAACTACAGAATTTTCTGGGATATTCAGAAACTTAAAGTAAGATTGTGTTTCTCCAGGGAAAGTGGTAAGGTTCAGTAATTGGCCTCAAGGGATGCCATTTGCCATGCTTTGACTTTCCAGGGTTGTCTTCACAACCTAGAATATGACACGCCCACTGATGATGTCACAGTTCACGGGGAAGGACCAAGTGGCAACCTCAGGTCCTGAAAAATAAGGCAATACGTCAAATGTCCACTTGAGACTGGCTGCAGGGACACTGGAAGTCCTGTACAAAACACACATACAGTGCTTAACAAATTTATTAGACCACCTGCCATAAAAGCGAGAAAACATAAATATTTTAGAAATCTTTCTAAAACCTGTTTAAAACTAAAAATCTTATCGTTTTTATTTGGCAAATAACAAACTGAAACAACTAAATAGTCCTTTTTCACACATAATAACCTAAAAACTTCATATTTTGTATGGCCTCCTTTGGCCTTGATAACAGCTTGCATTCTTGCTGACATTGTTTTTATGAACTTTTCCGCAGTCTCTTTTGTTATTGAGTTCCAAATAGTTTCTAGCTGTTCCCACAGACTTGCTTTAGATGAAACTTTAGTGCGATCAATCTTTGACTTCACTAAATCCCAAATTTGTTCAATAGGATTCAAATCCAGACTTTGACTTGTCCAGTCCATCAGTTCCAGTACTCCAGATCCCTTTTTTTTGGTCAAATAGTCTCTGCACAGCAAGCAAGTCTGCTTGGGGTCATTGTCTTGTTGGTATATGAACCCACGACCAATCAGATTCAGTCCAGAAGGGATTCCATGATGCACTAAGATGTTGTAGTAGACGTTCTTGTTCATGATACCGTTGATTTTCACTCATTTGCCCACACAGTATCCATAAATGGAACCCCATACCATAATGGAATCTCCACCGTGTTTCACTGTGGGTGCAATGCATCTGGCTTCAAAACGACATAAACATGACGATGCTGACCGAAGAGTTCAAACTTGGACTCGTTCATCCAGAGTACCTTCTTCCAGTCATCAACAGTCCAGTGTTTGTGCTCCCTGGCAAATCTGGGGCATTTCTGGATGTTTGCAGGCCTCAATAATGGCTTCTTAGCAGCTATTCTTCCCTTTAAGCCTTGTTCCATCAGTCGTCTACTTATGGTCATTCTGGAGACTTTCTCAGACTCTGATCTAGAAGCATTCATCTCTGCCTGAAGATCCGCAGTGGTCTTCCTTCTGTCTCTGGTACTTCAAATCTTGAGGTGTCTGACATCTGCTTCAGTTAACTTTGGTTTCCTGCCTCTTTCTTGGCGCATTTTGTAAGTACCAGTCTCGGCAATTGACTCCAAAGCATCCTTGACCACACTGTGAGAACACTTTATGTCGTTCCCTATGTGAGACCATCCAGCATCATGAAGTGCTTTAATGCAGACTCTTTCATTTTCAGTGAGCTATCCACATTTTACCATTTTGAACAAGAATGAGGAATTTCAAACTGAATTCACCTTTTTATACCCAAATTTGAGCCAGCTCACTGGGCTTTTCTGAGAAGTCAGAAATGAAACAAGCATAACTTTCAACCACTAAAACTCATTGTTCTGTTCAGGAATGCAAGTAAATGACTATAATTTGACATATTCATCAAGAAATTTTAATGTGCTTCAATATTTTTTCTTTTTTTTTTCGTAAATCAGCAAATTTTAAAATTCATGGATAACAATAATTACATTTACAATTTACAATTACATTTAGCATTAAAAATATCATTTGGGTTAAAGAGCTTCTACATATTGGTGTATTAACCATTGTAGAAACATAAAAAATGATTTGGTAATTACCAATGCTGTTAATTTAGGGCAGCTGTGGCATAAACCTTACTTTGGGTGGTGGTCTAATACATTTTTTAAGCACTGTAAGAGCTGAAGTGGATCATTCTGGCACAACCTCACCAACTTCCATGGTGCATGGAGGATGAAGAAAGAGTATCTTCTCTTGTAGTTAAGAGAAGAGCTACCATATAGTTCTTCTATTAACTACACGTGTAGCTGGAGATTTCTGTTCTCTCCACAACACATGTTAAAAAAGCCATTTTTTACACTAGAGAAAAACTGGTTTACAGCCTGGTTCAAAAATGATGAAACGTGTCTCATTAGATAATGTCTTCATGTCCTATTACTGTGGGGGTGTGTTGGGGGGGTGGGGGGATATTTTTTTTGTACCACAATTGTTTTGATTATATTGAGGAAAAACCTCACTGCATACTGATTGGCATGTCTCATTTGATTGACAGATAGCTTGACAGTCAGACGACCTATCTGTCAATCAGAAGGCTAGCTTTAGAGATAGCTTAGCTGATAGGCTGATGGGAAGTCGAGCTCAGTGGGCAGGCTCTTGTCTGCCATTAGGTTGATCCCAAGTTTGGTTGAGACAGCGATTTCAAAATGGAAGCTGCCACGGATTTGCTTTAAAACCTATTTGAGTACACCTATTGTAATCGAACGGCTGAAGTCACACAGCCTTGGTCCAGTTCTTTCTACTGTTTATTGGAAGGACCAACTATTTTTTCTGTTCTAGCCGAGAACCAACTTTTCAGGTTTGGAACCAATTTATTTTGAACGCACTGGCTGGTTCAAAGCTAGGTTCAGGAACCAGAACCAACACGGTCTTGCCAGGCCTATCAGAGAGTTGAGGGGAGGCCGAAGAAAGTTGATCAAAGTGACTTTATATGGTTCCTCGCCCCTGAAGTGGTTAACACACCATGTGCCTTTGCAGTCGATGATTCCACTCTGATTTTGCATGGTTCTACACTTTGTGGCAGAGTTGCTGTTGTTCATAAATGCTTCAACTTTCTAATAATATCACTTATAGATGACTGTGGGGTATTCAGCTTTTTCATGAACTGTCTTACTGCAAAGGTGGACAGTATCAGACTTGAATTCACTGAATTCTTCATAGTGACCCATTGACCCACCATGGCTAGGTGCTTGATTTTTTTACACCCATGGCAACGGGTTTGATTTGAACACCTGAATTCAATAATGAAAAGGTGTGGCCAAATATTTTTGTCCATTTAGTGTATATGAGGTTATTAGTAGTTTCCTCAAAAACCATAAAAGTGAACCTGCTTCTTGAAACTGTCACGTCTGTCATTTTTTAGGACACTGCTGAGCAGCCTGTTTTTGTGTTTATTTAGGGATTTGTAGGTTTGATGAGGCATGTGGCCATGTCCAAAGCACAGGAGTCAAGGGCTGACCCCGGCATGCGCCTGTTTTCTTCACCTGCGTACCCCTGTTAACACGGTGCTGTCTTTAATTGGCTATAGAGTCTAATTATCAATGTTCAGAAGATAGTGTTCAAGGAGAAAGAGCAGGTCTTCTTCAGTCTACACGCTCATTTGCTATAACACTTGAACCTTTGCTTATCGCACATATTCAATAATTCAGTCAATCCTGTTTTTTTTTGTTCTGCTCAAGTACACACTTCTATCTGCACAATACAGGAAACCAAACAACATACCCATATCTTTTTTTGCATCTTTAATATGTTCGGAAACCTTGGGATTTGCATATTGTTTTTCTTGCCTTTTTCCCTCTTTGGCAGTGCTAATACCAGCGAGTGTTGAAAGTGTGTCTTGTTATCTGCCTCATCTTCCAACCACACACGTGTGAACATAAAGAAACAAGTGAAGGACATCAGGATGCCAAAATCAACCTTTTCTAAAATCTAATCTGTTCATCTTATCTGTCGCCACAATCACTAGAGGCAGCCTTTCATTTTAAAACAAATTTAATTGTATGTATGAAGCGCCAAAACATATGTCCACTATCTTTGCCACATCTTGTTGTGTTTACATTTTTCAGTGACTTCACTGGGTTGTGAAAGTGTCTTTCTTTCCAAATGACGAAGTGAAGGAGTCTTCGCTGTGCCGGTCTGATATCATTAAGGGCTCTCCATGCCTCTCCTGAGCTCAAAGGGCACGTTAGCCCCAGGTTCATCAGCTAGCTATTGTGCAGGGGTTGGCTTGGAAAAGGCTGTGCAAGTGGCTAAGAGGGAGGAGGATGCATGGAGGGAGACGCGGCACAGGCTGTGTTTCCCATTTACCAGTAGGGAGGGGGGTACACAAACAATTCAGCCGGCTTCCTTGCACGCGTGCGTCCCAGCCTCTTATTCTCTGTCTCACACTCTCCCTTGCAGTTCAACACTCTGTACCTTTCACTCTATATCTCTCTTTTTCTTGCTTCTTCCTTTCTCAAAACAACTCCCCTTTCTCTCTCTCTCTCTCCATTCCTTTTCTTGTGCTACGTCTTCGTCCCCCTGATTAGATTTGGCCCCGACGCTATCTCATTTGGCCCCGTCTGTGGAGAGTATCCTGGGATGGCTCTTCGTCTGCAGCTGTAACCACGTTAGCCGTGCTTAGGATGTCACCGATGGTTTAACTTACAGACGTGCATCCGCCTGGGACTGCACTCTGTCCCAGAACAGTCTAATGGCAGCAACAGCCACATAACTGCAGACACAAAGACACAAGCATGTTGAACATGTACGCAGATACCAAGGGAAAAGGTATCCTGGGGTCTGATGTATCATTTTTTGAATAAGTGGATTTAATCAGAATCAGTATTAGTATTCTTTGTCGTGTATGGAATCACACACAAGGAATTAAGCCCCAGTTTTGGGGGCAGGTATGACAAGAGTAGCTCAGATAAACAATGAAATAGTCAAGCAAGCATAAAGATGCCTATGGATTAATTTACTTTATTTGTAAAGAATTGATGGTGCTGTGGATTATTATTGGCCTTTAATCCATGAAAAATTATTCAGAAAAAGAGGGTGGATGGCTATAATGATAGCAAAACATAACTTATTTCAGGGCAGATATGAATGAACGATAAATAATGATGTCTTTCATTTCACATCATTAAAGAACAGAAGCAAGAGATTTTTAATGTCATTATTATGACTTTATTTCTGTGTTGATCAGATATAAAAGATCAGCAATATGGTAAAGAGGGGTTACTGCAGTTCCCAAAGGCTCAAAGATCATGTTTAAAAATTGTATTTGCTTATTTTGTATGGCTAAATCTAAATTATATCCAATTTATAATATGCATTTAAAATGTAAAGCTAGAAAAACTGTAACCTAGAAGCTGCTGGCAGGAATAATTCAGTATTTCACCTTCATATCCAACTACTAAGACTGTTCGTTCATTCGTCCGTCTGTCTGTTTTGACTTGTGTGCCACGTCATTGCTTCAATTGTCCTTGGTACCTTACAGAAGACTTCTTAGATGTACTGGTTTGAAAATGGTGCCATGAAAATATCATAAATTTGTACACATTTTCAATAAAATCCCAAAATGTTGTCATCATTCAGGGTCATCTGTTGCATCCCTTCTACCTTGGAAGTCAGAGCCACAAATGACATCACACCTCAGTTGAATGTGTTTTGTTTGCTACAAGCTCAAAAGAGTAAGTAGCAGAGCCAGTGTATTGTGCTACCTATCAAGATGTGCTACTTTGTGAACATTGGGTGAATGGTCAGGGTGAGGGTTAGGGATAGACTCTGCTATTGTTACACACTGGGGTAGCAATTTGCCAAATGCTAAATTTTGAAATCCAATCTTTGAAAGTTTTTGAATCTCTTGTGAAAACACACCTTCACTCATGTGGAAGAATTGTTTTGGTGCTTAAAAAACAGGTTTACTAAAGTCTTAGCCTCACAGAAGTAGTGAAATATATGAATGAAATTATAGATAAGTGCAGAACATGTCTAAAATGAAATTTTGTCATACCGTTTTTTTAAGGATAAATGTTGTCTGTCATTCTATTTTCACTAAATGTCGTAAATGTGAGTTAAATGAGGCTAAAAAACTGTAATGGAGGGCGTTAGGGATACCAGAATATTGATTGATTGGCAAAAGTTGACGGACAAAGGATTCATTCAATAATGCCCAGTGAGATGTGACCACATGTGCCCATTGCTCTCTTACTAACTCTGCTACGAACCATGTGGGATGGCAATGGGGCAGAAGTGAAAGATGGGATTCTCCTGATCATGCAAGTGTTTGAACCGCATTTCTACAACCTATAATGACAAAGATATAAATAAAAACACAGCGAAAACATTATGTACCCCATCTAGAGAATTAATATGGGTCTGTCTCCATTATCACACAGGAGATGTGATATTTTGTTAAAGCTTCACAAAACAGTTTGCACATGAGAACTTTGGAAATAAGTCAAAAGGCACAGCTTTAATGCTTCTCGTATTGTGTTGTTGGCCTATTATCACACATATTTACCAGTGTGCAGAGACGCTGAGCCATTATGTGGTAATTTTGTTAGTTATTTATATAACAACCTTTGCCATGCAAATAGGCCTTATTGCATTAAGCACCTTATGATGAGGATAGTAACAGCATTGCAAATATACAGAAACGTCTAGCTTACTGTCTGTGAGAGCTGATGGAAATGAGCTACAGTTTATATGGTGAAAAAACTTTTCAGAGATCACGAAACAATTCCACCTCTGTATGACTTTACCACCAAACTGTAAGATTTAGTTCAGTCACCATCAATCACATTTTGAACACTTTTTTTTCTCTCAGTGATTGGAATAGTCTAAGGAAATATGGTTTATCATCTGGTATCGTTATAAACATTTTTTGTCCAGGTGATCATTTTTCACCTTTAATTCGAAAGTCTTTTTGACTGTGTTACTACCAGTGTTGAGGTAGCTTCTCAAAAAAAGTAATCTGTAACACTTTGTTAGTTACTCCTTAAAAAAAGGTTACTCGCTACAAAAAGTTACTAGCTTCTGTCCTCTGCTGATGGACACCTCAAGTTCACACTGCCAGCATGTTAGCTTGTTTCTGCCATAAGCGTTAAAATGTGCAAGTCTGAAGTCATCTCAGAATCATTCATGCTTTCAAAGAACGTCCAATCACTTGTCACTTGTCCTTTTCCGGTCATCAGCCGACTGATAAGCGTACCTTTAGTAAAACCAAGCTCCTACCTGCTTTTTTGTCTTGAGATTGCGTCAGTAATTAAAGCCCCACCTGAGGTAGCGCGCTGCTGATTTGATGATGGTTGCCAAAGATGAAGAGAATGGGCTTGATACAGCAAAAAAGACCATTATATCACCAGCTTATTGCACTATTGTGCATTCCTCCTATGGGAGCTGGGCTTGTGTTTTTCCCCCTTTATCACACTCTCCTCTGTCTCTCCCTTGCCCCTCTCTTTCTGTCCTCCCCCCTTCACAACCTCGACTCGGGCAGTAGAGCCTGTCAGCGCTTTTATACTCTCTTTGTTTTCTGCACTTTCTTTTCTTTTTCAGCTGAAATGTGTAGTAAGTTTCCAACAATTGGCTGGCGCTAATTTATGTCTTTTTTAGTCGTTGGCACAAGTACAGTGTGAAGAGGCTGTTTTGTGTTCGCTCTCTTGTCTCGTTTAACAGCTATAGATTGAATTGAATGTGGGGATGAACACAACCTAAAATGTTTGAACTTTTTGTGCATATAATTAAACATGTTTCACCATTCTGGCCAAGAATATAAACTTGTAGCCTCACTTTCTTACTTTTCTTATTCTTTGCCTTGTCATTTATTACTAGCGGCCCTCTTTCCCTGACTCTAAATCACTCTTTTTGTCCACTGGATATATCTTCCCCTTGCTCTTTCACTCCCCCTCCCATGTCAGCTACACCTCTGCCAAACCCATCATTTCTGCTTCCTCCTCCCTGCAAGCAGTTTCTCTCTGCTCTTTCCATCTCTCTCCCTTTCTTTTTCGCCGCCTGGCATCTCTCCTTCTATCTGCGGTTGGTGTGCATGTCCTGGCTCTAGCTTCTGTGGATATTAAGCTGTAACAGGCAGCGCTCTGCGTCGGGTCTCTGATGTATGTATGACCTGCTTTCCGCCAGACTCAATCTCCAGCAGCCTGCCTGGATGCACGCTTGTGTTTCTGGGTTAGAACCTGCCAAGAGTAGCAGTAGCGTTAGCTTGAATCCTGCAAACAACCCTAATCTGGCTGCTTAGTTCTCTGGTTTTCACATCTCTTCAAACATTTCTTAATATGCAAAATAGAGGTTAACAGAGTGTGAAGATGCTATTTGTATTATTTGCTGTAAATAACACAATCAAGCAGGGAATAAAGCAAATTATTCGCTTATTCGTGCTGCAAAGTACATAAAAATGTTCATAATTTCTCTTTGAAGCTCTGGCTTTCTTTAGCCTCTAATTTTTCCTTTTTCCTCATGCCCTCTCTCTCTCACTTCCTTTGTTGTGTATCCTCTAATCTTTTATTTGCAAAAAAAAGTAGTTTCCCCTTTCCCCAGCACTTTCTGTTGTTGCTGACAAGCATGTGTTCAAATTAGCAGTCCTCATAGCAACCTAGCACTTTAAAGTGTGCAGAATGCGAGGTGCAAGCTGGTGCGAGGGAGGCATGCACCAGTTTGTTCATTATTTTCGGCAGATTTCATCGTCGCCTCTAGCACGTCTATGGAAACAAAAGGTTCCTCCCGCTCGTGATCTTCTTTTCTCAAAGCGAGACGAGCTATAGGAAGTCCTGCGACCTCCTCTTACTTTCCGCCAGTAGGGGACACATGACGAAGACGCCCCGCAGCTACCCCAACAGAGGGTCGCCCGCTGTACCATGAATCCCATGGGATGGCATGTTGAGCTCTTTTCTCGCCGTCTCTGTGAGGTTGGCTTGAGCTTGCCCATGATTTCACCTCCCCGTTGTTCCTCCTTGCGTCCCACCCTGCTCGCATTGTTGTGCTACAGAAAACACCCGGGGCAATACACAGCTTTTGTTGATCAATGAGGCTCACAGGACTTTTGAGAGGAGGAATAAACTCAAAAGCTTGGTGTGCTGGGTGGAGGGGACAAATCTTCATTAGTTTAGAGGGAAGCCTATAGAGTACATAAAAGTCAGAGAGATTAGCACTGTCATTGAAGCACTACTTAAGATTTGCCCTCATGAGTGTTGTTCCAGCTGCTAATTTTCCTTCTGCAAATACTTTTTTTGAGCCAGAAGTGATCAAACTGGACCCGAGAGAACAGTTGATGTATGTATTCTCAGCTAGTTTACCATCGTTACTCTTTAGCAGGCTTATTAGAAGCTAACCATAATATCTCTAACAAAAAGATTGTGATAGTAGTTGACAAGAGTTTCCCCAGACTAAAAATAACTGAAAACAGACTCCAAAAGACAACAAGCCTAATAAAAGGAGTTTAAATCAGTGAAGGGAATTGGCCTGTACAAGTCGTTATTTTTACATGGGATCAAATGGAGATTAACTCCCCTTAGAGCCCCCCTCAAGTGGTCATTTGAGGAACTGCAGTTTATCAGCTTTACTTAGAAATCTTGGCTTCCAGGTTTGTTTGCAGGGAAAGTAGGAAAGCGCGTCTCCTATTACATATTCTCCATTCATAGAAGGAATCCACAGATGCCTGGGATCTACAGCAAATAGCCAATCACAAACCAATGACTATCTCAAACTTTAAAGTCCAAGCGGTCTCATCTAGCACCTAAACCGAAACATTTCAGAACAATGTATTGCTATGTTATTATGTGTAGCTCACAATGCACTGTGACTGGGATGTGACAACTAATGGCAGGCTGTTCCATTGTCACATCATGCTTTGCCAAACAGTGCCTGAGCAAACATTTAGAAACTGGAGGAGAGAGCTTGAATGGCTCATAGTGGAGAGAAAGAGACACAGAGACGCCGTCACGTGTCCCTCTGTGTCAACTTCTTTGAATAATCACTCGAATTCCCAAAAGCGCAATTACTATTTTTGTAAAAATGTGAATATTTTGAAGACTTTCTTCACAGAAAAAAGTTTGATTTTTTTTTTTTACTTTTGCTCACTCTGAGTCATAGATAAAAGTCACTGAGTTGATTTATTTCTTTTGTCTTTATAGTCCAATATCTTCTTTAAAAACGTATTCACCCCTTGAAAGTGCCTGATCTAATTCAACAGAGGTCCAGCCAACTGCTCCTAGTAGTCCCTCAATTAGTAAAATGGGGATAACCTGAGTGCAGTGAATGTGTTTCAAGTAAATGTAGTATAAAGACACCTGTGTCTGGAACGTCCATTCACTGGTTAATGAGTGTCCCTAGTTACCATTACACCATGAAGATGAGAACACTCCAAGAAACTCAGTGAAAGATGAAAAGGGGATTCATACAAAGATGGTTCCAAGGTGCTGAACATCCCCCGGAGTTCAGTTAAATCCATCATCAAGACACGGAAGGAATATAGCACATGTATAAATCTGGCAAGATCAGGCGGTGCTCACAAACTTTGAATGAGTTACAAGCTTCAGCAGCTGAGATGGGAGAGACTCTGCATACAACAACTGTTGCCCGGGTTCTTCAACATTCAAAGCTTTCTGGGAGAGTAGCAAAGAAAGAGCCACTGTTGAAGAAAACTCATTAAATTTGGACTAGGCATGTAGGAGATTTCAAGGTCAAGTGGAAGAAAATTCTTTGGTCTGATGAGACCAAAATGGTGCGCTTGGTCAACAGATAAGACGCTATGTTAGGCAGACACCAAACACTGCACATCACTAAACACACTATCCCCATTTTGAAGCACTGTGGTGGCAGCATCATGCTGTGGAAATGCTTCTTGGCAGTGAGCCCTGGAAAACTTGTAAAGATAGAGGATAAAATGAATGCAGCACAATATAGGAGGACAATCTTATTCAGTCTACAAGAGAACTATGAAGATTTGTTTTTCAGCAAGACAGTGATCCAAAGCTCACAGTGAAAGCTACACAGATGATGATAATGGTTTAAAGATGAAAAGGAAAATGTTGTTGAGTGGCCGAGCCCAAGCCCAGACCTCAATCCAATAGAGAATTTGAACTTGTGCAGGTGATGTCTTTGAAGCCAAGACATGATCAGAACAGGTCTGGTTGGTGAAGCTGTGAATTGGTTACGACACAGATTCCCTCTCTTTTTTCATCTTTGGGTTTTCTGTGGAAGTAGAAACCTAGGTTTGTCACCTCTCAGTTAAGGCATCCAGCTGAAAAATTTAAAAAAAAACAAAAAAAAAAAAAACTTCATGAAACATCTGACAATTGAGACCATCATCCTCTCTACAGCAGTAGGCAGCCGTTCTGTGGTTCTTTGAGTGTGTGGCATCACATGATAGCTGTGAATTTTGCAGCAAAAACACTGGCTACTTAGTTTATCTCTGCATTTTTGCATGCCGATCCTGCAGCCGAACACCTTGCAGCAGCTTGAACCGTGCATCTGATACGTTCCTCCTGCAGCCACAACACGCCTCCGCCGTGTTTTTCATATGACAGTTGTGACTCATCGCTCTGTTGACCTCTCTCCCTCTGGGGGGTAGCTAACATGATCTGCTCATCCCGGCTCCGGTCCTGATGGATTTGTCGCTAACTTGCTCGGCGGCACAGGTGGGCGGCAGGAATGAGGGGGTGTGGTCCAAACAACAGACGCTCCCGTGGGCCTCGGCTGTACGGAGGAGGGCCGAGCTGCTTCATAACAAACCCGGGGCACCGTGGAACAAGATAGAAGCAACACATCAGCGTTATTTATGGTGTACAGGAAGATCATTACGGCAGCTTCAATCTTAGCCTGATGGATGTCTCTAAGTGCCTCCTCTCTTGATCTTTAATGGTACCTTGTAATCAATGGAATACCTGACCCCCACTGCCCCCCTCAACTTAATCCTCCTGCCATCTTATTTTTTTTTTACACAGGGGTCCACGTGGATTGAGTTTTAAAAGGAGGTAATTAAACCAGTGGCAGCTGAGAACTTATTATGCCGGTGAAAGAGGAGCTGCCTATATGTTGGCCTGCTGATCGTTCAGAAGTTATCTCTAATCCCCCATAACATTAAAGGCTGGCCATTCATCAAGTCACAGGGCAGCTTTGTGCACTGAAAGGCTCCTGTCGCTGCCTCTTCTTTTTTTTTTTTTTTCCTGCAACATAATTGAAAAATTCCCCCCTCCTCTCTTTGAGCAGCGCTCTCTGGAGCACTTCACCTCAAATCGAAAACAAACTGGTATCAATAAATTAGAGCAACATCTCAGGATACAGTAAATTAACTATTGCTTCAGGGTCCTATTTTCAACCCATTCCTCTGCCCTTACAAAATAAACCAGCCAATATTAAAGCTCATTGTTTTTTTGGTGAGTTATAGGCCCACTGGACACATTTATCCAACTCGTCGTAATTATAATTTTGTAATTAAAACAGCGGTCAAGTTGGGAGATCATGCAGAGGTTGCCGCTGTTGTTTAGCTCCATTTTTGCTGGCATGCAATCATAGCTGGAGCGCCAACGACCGCTTAAAGGATGCTTTAAATTAGAATATTCATAAGCAGTGCAAATGGGTGGGATTGAAGAGCATTGTGCTCTCTAATAACAGGATAAAGGGCATCGTTTTATGGCTGTGTTTTGCTGGTAAGCTTAAACAAAAGAGAGAAAAGTATATGTTAACGGTTTGGATTGTTTGTGTGATGACTAAAAGGTGGCACCTTCTGAGGTTTTCATCCTCGATTAATAAGTAATATTTCAAATGTGTATCTTTTGTTTTCATTCTTTTCAGGGTTGTGTATTTTGCGACCCAGCAGCCCACTAGTTCCCATCAAGCATGCAGCACGGTGTCACCATTATCTCTGTTATTTATTCACATGAGAATGCTAATGTGGGAGACGGATCTGGTTCAGGCGAGGTCTGATAGAGCATGACTACCCCGCAGCTATATCTCCAGTCTGATGGGGATTGGGACTGGGGAGTTGTGCCATGTTCCCTTTGTAGTGAGTAACAAATGTCTCTGCTACTGATGTGGTAAAAGCTTTTCCTCTTTTGTCACCTTCGCTCTTGGTTGAGCCCTGGCATCCCAGCGCTCCATCACGATACAGTTTGGCCTGGTAGCCGGTGACCCGTGTTATTGGTTGGCAAGGCTTCTTCTTCTCTACGAATGGGGTGTGGGCCCCTCTCCAGCCTCCTCCTTTTCTAATCCGGCAGCTTTTTTTTTTCTGTTTATCAGCAACTCCTGATGAAAAAAACACCCATAGGTAGGTGTTGCTGAAGACAGAGCTTGATGTATTGTGAAAGCTGCCTCTTCCTCTCTGTCTTTTTTTTTGTATTCTCCCCCACTTGCCAAAAAGTTTTAGACAACATGCTCTTTCACTCTTCATCAAAGCAGAGCCGGGCCAGAGAGGAACAGAGAGAGAGAGACAGAGTGTTAAGTGAGAGAAGTTTGGCAGCTGAGCTGCCATAAAATACAGCCCTCCAACGGTTATTGCTGCAGTAAAGGCAGATACATAAAATACAAAACAGAGACTGGCGTTTCTATTTATGGACCAGATTATCGGTGCATTAATCAGTCTCGCTATTTGGCACGTGCACCCAAGTAGCCCGGGCTCCCAAAGTCTAGAGCTGCTTTATGGGCTGTGTCAGATCGATGGGCGATTCACTCTCACACCAACAACATCCAGATTACTTATAGTGAAACTTTTTTCTAACCACAGAACCCTAACAGTCCTTCTCTAATATGACTTAGTCAAGAGGGAATTGATTTGGAGTCTTTCAAGTGCACCAGTTGAACTTAATTTTGCAGTGACTGGCCATTGAGTCTCTACCAGGAAGTGGGCAGGGCCATCATTGTTCCTCCTAGTGATGTTTCCAGTTGACTATTTTCTTATACAGTTCAATCTGCATTTAAATTGTGTTTAGCAGACTTGTCTAAAGTCATGAATATTCATAGAAATTCATCAAATTCATCACGGGCCACTGGGTCAGTGGATATGATGTGAGGCTAGTAACCTGAGTAGAGTGTGGCTAAAGTTAGCAGCTAGCTCTGCCACAGATTATCATGCTTAATGTGGTTACTAATCACTTCGGTTGAGCAGTGATACTTGAGTTTAGCCAGTGGAAAGCTGGAAGGCAGGAAGGCAGCAGACATAAACTGAAGCTACAGCGGCTACTAGTAGTGGGAGGTTTCGTTAAAGTTCTAAAAGAGCATTAGACTGTGATTTTAGGCCTGCGTTTGTACAAAATGATAAATAATTGGTTTAGCCGACTCATAAATCTTGCACCAGCTAATTTCATACCTTTATGTAGCTGTTTACCTGCATAACTGCATGCATGCCTAGTTCTTCCAGTTAAACATGCCAAATGGACTTTTTTACAGCTATGGTACTGTGCAGAACTTTTAGGTATGTTTAGGCCAGGGGTGTCAAACTCAAACACATCAGGGGCAGGATTCTGATTTTGGGTCTACTCTGAGGGCCTAACGGGGTCGAAATTTAACCATAAACTGTCCACCTCATTTTCACCATTAATGAATTATTGGGGGGCTTATCGTTGATGGTGAAATGATTTTGAGATATAAAAGTCAAAATGATGTATCTGATGGATCAAATTCTGAGATTAAAAAAAAAAAAAAAAAAACTTATGAATTCAAAAGGTCAAAACATGACATTTTAAGTCTAAATCATGTTTTTAAAAAGGCAAATATATGAAATAGAAAGTTGAAATCATGATTTTTAACAGTGAAAATATAAGATAAAATTCAAAATTGTGTTTAAATGGTCAAAACATGAGATACAAATTTTAAATTTTGAGTTTCAAAGGTCAAAATATGGGATTAAAAGCCAAAGTAAGGAGTTGAGGTCAAAACCTTTAAAAATTTCAAAAACATGAGATTTAAAGTTCAAAATGTAACTTAAATTCAAAATTGTGAATCTGAAAAGTCATAATATAAGATAAAAAGTCAAAATTATGAATTGAAAAGGTCAATTCCCTGGTAAGTTCTTTATTTTTGCCCACTAAGGTAAAGTGAGTCATTCCTGAATAAATTTAAGTATTGCTTACATTTAGGGGGCTTAGGGGTTGAGGGTTTAGGGTCGGGGGTAGGGTAAAATACCACCTACTTACAAGAGAATTTCTATAGTATTACAAGGAATTACTCAATAATAAATACTTAATTACCATGTAAATACTTCTATAGTATACTTATTTTCTGCATTATTACTTAGTAAAATCCCCAATTATTACTAGGTCATTAGGGCCTGCTAAAATAAAGCACTACCACTTCTTCTATTAGTTACATAATGCTCCAGCTGTTATTCATCAGCACCACAGTCTTGTGTTGCCCTGTCCCTACTTTTTTGAGATGTGTTGCTGCCATCAAACTTGCACCAAGATAATATTTTTTCTGAAATGGTAAGACGTCTCAATTTCACCGTCTGATATGTTGTTAACGTTCTGTTGTCAATAAAAGGAAGCCTTGTGTTAGTTCATGCAGGATAGTAGTCATACACAGCTGTGATCAGCTGATGGCTAGCTGATCCTAATTATCGCTCCCCCAGCCAATCACAGCTCTTTCTCTCAACACATGATGCACTTCTCACTAATCCCTGCTTGCATTAATGCCAATGCACAACACTGCTGTTGCTGGTAAAGCTTAAACTCCTCCACCCCAGCCTCCTCCTTTTATAGCATAAACTATGGATTTATTGCTTTTGAACTAATCTCACTGTCTACAGTCTGCACTGTCATAAATGTATCTATCCATACTGGGGTTTCTAGCCATGGCCACTGTGCCAGTATGCCCCCTCCCCCAACTATTAATGACTTGCCAGTTGCTTACCAGTAACAAGCAGAACCGTAATAACACAGATGAAGTCAGTAGTATTTTGGCAAATGAAGCGATTTGTGGGTAAATGGCATTTGAGAACTGAAAGGGTTAATTTCCTCCCCAAACCAGCTCTGAGGCCTTGTCCATTATGTGCTATTGTTTTGGCTCCTCTAGCCTCACAACAGTCTCCTCCGTCTCTCTCCGTCTCCCTTCCTCTATAATATTATCTCTCTCAGTGAGGCTTTAGGCTCTATCTCTACTAATTAGAATTTAATGGACCAAAAGTGATTGGTGTACTTCCAGAAATAAAGTGGCCTATTCATATGTAAAGCAAACAAACAGTACTTGGTATAGAAGTATTGTTTGGGTGCGTCTCTCGCCGGAGTCACAATGACGCAGAGACTAGGGATTATACTGGGCTAAGAAGCATATTTAAATGCATGAGTTTTTTTCTCCTCTTTTATCGCACTTATTAGGAGCAAACACATAATCTCTGCAATTGAATGTCCTGTAATTTTTCTTCAGTGTATATTTTACTTCCTGCTGTGTTTGCTTGACTTTGCTCTTTTTTTTTCTTTCTTTCACTATGGCCCCTGAGTGGGTGCCCATTCCTGGGAACCTGAGTAATCATCATTATAAAATGATAAGAGCGCTACCCTGACTGCTCCCTGTGGGATGAAGCATTAGAGACATTTGTTCTTTAGGCCTGCCCACACAGTGGTCTCACTGTCTCACTCGCTCATTAACACTGTCTTTCTCACCCTGGATTTTATTTTCTCTCCTCTTTTTTTCCTCCATGTAACATCCCCCCTGCTGCTCCCCTCGCTTTGTTTCACATACTAGCATAACTGATGGCTCTAATTTGTGTACTTTAAAGGGCCAATTCATAGAAGGTACTTAGGCTCGATAAGGAAATTGAAATGAATGACGGCGGCCTTATCAAAACCCGCTCCCTCCCTTTCCTTGCACTCATCCTTAGGCAAGTGAGAGGTTTCATTGCATTAGAAGAACGCCATCACAGCCAGAATGTAAATGCAAATCTAAATGCCTCGTTGCTATTGAAGGGCCCCTCTTTATAGAATCAATAATCATATGCAGACCTGGAGCGCAGAGACTAAGAATTACTACAGGGAATTGATATACACGTGGTTGTTTACAGGTTGCTATCAGGAGAGGTTTGCACATGCAGGGACCACCGAACAAGACTGCTTACACACTACAGCACCCAAAAGGATGCACAGCAATGTAATTTTGTAAAAAGGCTGCACGGAAAATATAGATTGACACACGCTTTAATTCAAACATTAACAAGATCCAGCTCGCTTGTTCTGGGAGCGTGAATGATGCTGTCCAATTTTCCATTAGCTTGAGTACATGAAGCAGGATACTGTAAAGTGTCATGTTCATGATGCATAAGCGTTTTGTATTCTCTACACTGCAAAAAATTCATCCCACAAAACTGCAAAGGAGTTTCTTTATAAAAGATAAAAGGTCTTTAGAACCTGGGCAGACTTTATCAAAGTAAGGCGCTTCAGAGATTCTCAATATTAAATCTTCAAATTGATTATTTCTTTTTAAATTGAGCAAAAAAGAAGAGTTAACAGCTGAAAATTTGACAAAAGAAAATGTTCTGAAAACTTGAATGAGACAACCACGTTAGCAAAATTAGCAAAGTTCTGAGAGTTTTCAAGACCAAAAAGGACTTTCTTTCTCACACAACCCATTAGCATCAAAGCTCTTTTTAATATTCTACTCCCCGGTTTGATGAATTTTATAAGGTTCCTGCCAGGCAGTACATGAGAAAAGATTTCTTTCAAGGCTACACACTAGACAATTTTCAAATCTGAACCCATTTTATCAACATGGGAGACCAAACGCAGTCAGTTTCAACCTGTTGTTGTGAAATTCTAATACTCCGACCACACACAGTACTGCAGAGGTGTTAATGCTTGGTAGTGAGCCTCCAGTGGAAGAATATGCCATTCCCTGCTCCACGCCAAATAAAAAATAGGTTTAAACAAACATTTGAAATACCTCCATGTAAACATTTACATCCAATCTTTAAACATACTTACATGATTATTTTTAATACATTTTTAGGGCTTTTTATGCCTTTATTTTTAGAGCGGAAGACAGTGGATAGAGTCCGAAACAGGGATGACTGAAAGGCAGCGAGACATGCATGAAAGGAGCCGCAGGCCGGACTTGAACTCAGGCAACCATACATGGCACAACTGAACCACAATGCTCTCTCCACCCCTACATTTTTAAAACAATGTTCCACGTTTCTTATTTAATCCATACCATTAATGATGACTTTACAGTTCCTGTAAAGGGAAATCCAAAATTTCACATCATGGGGTGCTATGGGGAATTACTCTGCCCCCCTAATGCTGCAATGATACAACATCACCAAGCAGTTCATCTCAATAATCTGTATGTAGCTGATGTCACTGGCTTCACTGAAAGTTAACAGCAAGTTAAATGCTGTGATTTTGGTCATTGTGACCTTGATTTCCAAAATCTATCAGCCATGGTGACTCTTGAATCTAAAAGAATTAAACTGCCCTCTCTCCTCTGTCAGCAGCTAAAAGAAGGTCATTTGTCACTTTAAGAACAGTGGTTTCTGTACTATGTTGTGCTCTAAAACCTGACTGAAATTCTCGAAGATGTCATCTTCATACAAAAAAATCTAAAATCTGAGTTGAAACTGCAAAACTTTGGATTAACATGGGAATGTAGAAATTGTAGCCTCCATGTCTGTCATCAGGCAAATCCGTCTTGAAAAGCTCCAATCCACAACGTTTGTGCTGAACCATGCACTAGTTTGAACCAGTCAGTGCCATTTGAGGAGAACAAGGTGGTACCTATGGGCTTGGTCTAGTTGTACTGGTCTGCAAGCCGTGTGCAATGGCCGCCTCCATTACCTCGGATGTAGTTTTACTAGAACTGGAATACGTTTCTGTATGAAATAAGAAATAAAAACAGCACCAAAAGCTTTTCATGATGTAAAAGATGTTTTTGCCCTTCTCCCGGTCTGCTTCAGTATAGGTAGCTGGTGCTTTTAGCCTAGATGAAGCTGTAAGAAAGTGTCAGTTTAATTGAAACTGGACCAGATTTCTTTTTAAAACAATAGTAAAGAGCCACACCGAAGGCTTGTCTTGTCAGAGAAGATGATTTTTCACATCTCCTGACCGGCCTTGGTATCAGTTTTATTCACAGAGAAGCTCCGCCACTTACGATCTGTGGCAGCGGTGAAAGTAGTGAATGCACACAACATCATTTTGTCTTGTCTCTCTGGTTGGCCTGTCACAGAACATTCAGAGAATTTTTGAAAAAGTCCTGCCCTTCCCAAACACTCTCCATGGGAGCTTTCCCAGATAAATTTGAAATAAATTCATGCATGGGTCAAGGTTACACGTAGCTGGACTCATCTTCCTTTTACAAATATCATTAAAGCTGGAGACCAGCTCCTCTGTATTAAAATTTGTGTTGAAAGCAGTTAAATAAGCGTCGGTCATTCACTGAGTATTATATTATTGATATCACAGCCAATGTATTGCACATTGTGGTGTTTTTTTCCCCCTTGCATGGAGGTAATAAGCTACTCTATTAAAGGCAGAATAAAAACAACAACCTTTTTCACTTCTTTGATCCTATCATTGCAAAGAGCAGCACCATCCTGTTTCCTTTTAATAAATGTTTGGGATATTAGTATGACATCCATGTTATTCATTTTTCAGACATATTTCTCATCAGCTCTAAATTAAAGATAGATTATCAGAGATTATTAGTCACTGAGACAGATCAAGATCAGTTACCTTGAAAGTAATTTAATAATCTCATGCAAATGATGCCTGACAAAATTATTTACCCTTGATGCATAAGGCAGACTTTTTATTATCTCAAACAAAGATATTAGCCTTGCTTATATTCTTCTTTTTGCAGTGAAGGAGCCAACATCTTCTTTCATCAGGGGAATAATCAAATAACCCCTTAATGTCGCATGGTATTGCTAAATTTAGCCGAGCATTGTCAGAGCACATAGGTCTCAGCACATATCTTTATACAGCGGTGTCCAGTGAAGTGCAACGGCATGTTTTGACGCCTCGGCCCGGCTCAGCACGGCCCAGTGCCCAGTAATCACTCCACTATTGGAGGGCTGGCATCAGCGGCTGCGCCCTCCTCACCCCCAATCCTCCACCCCCACCCACGGCCCAAACAGCAGTCAGAGAGCTCTTGACAAATTGGAGCGAGTTAGCCACTCCTCAGTTCATTGCACAGCCCTGAACGCTGGCGAAACAACAACAAAATATAAAGGCACATAAAAGAAAAAGAGAGCATCGTCAGTTTGTGTCTCTGCTGGCTGTCTCTTCTCCTTTTTTCTTCTTCTTCTTCTCCTTGTTCTTGATCCCGCTAACCCTCAACTGGCGTCTTTTTTTTTTCTTTCTGTACCTCACACACAGTCTTCAGAAGAGGTGTTTTTTTTTTGTGCCACTGCTTGTCTCACTCGCTGTGTCATGCTCAGAAATCAATCAGGGGTTAAGCTCACACCTTCTAACGAGATCTTCTCCAAGGAACGCCTCAGCCATGTGCTCGGGGGCGGCCTCAGCCAGAGGTACAAACGCCCGGAAAACAGAGCAGAGCTGAGGAGACGCAAGGAAGAAAGAGAGCAACAAAGAGGAAGAAAAGGAAGAAGGGATGGAGACAGATGGAAAAGAGGGGAAACAGGGGTGAGAGCATTCGTCAAGGTGCTGGGCCCCCCGCCTCCATCCTGCAGCACACAGGTGTGTGGTTCACCAGCCTCTAATTAGCTATGCACCCAGGCCTTCATGGGGGAAGGTGCTAAGATGAACTAGGGCATGGGTGCAGGGATCAAGACTAATTCCATCCTTGACTTATTGTTGCGCAGGAGCAGACATTTTGTTCTGAAATCGCTCCCCACTTCCCAAGAAAGCAGTTCTTCTCTTTCCCGCGGTTTATTTCCTTGTAATTCGTTTTATCGTTGTTGTTGTGCACCTCAGCCCAGCTGTTCTCATTGAGTCTCGCAATTAATGTAATTTATTCGTTTGTGAGTTTAATGGCCCTAGGTGAGACCGAGACACAACAACAGCAGAATGAAGAATGCTGCCTGCTTAACAGAGGTTTTTTTTTTCCAGAGCTGGGGTTTAGGCCTTCACAAGAATTTCTTTGACAAATACAGTCCTGGGAGCCTTTGACTCACAGCTGGAAAAGAGTTCTCCCAGTTTTGTTCTTCCACTTGAATAAGGTAGGAAGGATTAGAGGTGAAACATGGGTAACACCTAAGGCAGCGCAGTTTGAGTCTTCGGCTCTCTTCCGCTTAGCCCTTCCTTCTTCCTCTCCACTTTTTAGTCTCTTTTGCTTTCCTTCTCCGTCGCTTTCATTTTTTCATTTTCATCCATAGATGAGTGACTAAAGCTGTCAGCGTTCAGACCCAGCTAAAAATCTGACACACTAAGAAAATCACCCCCTTCCTACTTCCTTATCCCTTCAACCATTTCTTACTTGACAGCACAGTGTTAGCCCCAAAAAAGTTCTTTATTCCACTATTGTGCTCTTTTAAAGCAGTGCTACTATACCACTCAAGTGAATAATATTGATACTGACAGGCTAAGACAGCATACAGCATGCAGTGTCACTAAACTGTAATTATTGACAGTGATCACATGATCATCCAATCAGTGTCACCCTCCTCAGAGCTGTTGTCTTACTGTAATTGCTGCCTGGATGATGGTGGCACCGTCACCCTGAAAGAGACCCATCCTATCACCCACAAAATGCATCATGGGATGAAAGTGATTGCTCTGAATTGTAAGTGATTAGAGTCGGTCTAGACGTCTCAGGGAGTGATTGGATTCATTTGATGCCAGTGAGGAGATCGGACACTGGCACAGAATCACTTTTAACTCCTTCCTTTTGTCTCTGTGCTGGACTGATACTGCTGATAGGATAGCTTTTCATGGTGTTCTGCATCCTTCAGACAGAGAGGGATTTTCTGCAAAACATCAACATTTCCATCGCTGCTTTATTTGTCTTAATAGGAGTGTTGAGGAAACAAACTGCCCCTTTATTCATAAATGAGTACTTAATCTCTGGTTGAAGGGATTTTTTTTTCATTTTCTTGCATGAATTTACAGATATTGTTGGCATAGGACCAGAGCTTGGTACTCAAAGTGGTCATGTCTCAGTTTGTCATCAAAATGGTTAAGATGACAACAAGAAAACAATGCCTATGGAAAGCAAAGGGGGCAGAACACCAAACCTAGAATCAATCAACTTTCCCCTTATGACTACTTAGGTTTGATTATTCTCTATTATCAGAAATCTGCATGAAATTACAGCTATGGCTAGGGATACTCTGAACAGTTACTTGATGTGATGTAGGGCTGAGTATTTCCCTGAGCCTCACAGTATGATATATCCCATGATACAGAGGCCCCAATACGATACATATTGTGATACAGAGTCCACAAAACGATACATATCACGATACAGAAGACACGATCAAAATATAATGCAACACAGAGGCCACAATACAATTTGTATCCCAGTACAGAGGCAACAATACGATATATGTTGTAATATATGAACCACGATACAATACATATAATAAAACAGAGGCCACAATGCTATACATATCACCATACAGAGGCCACAATGCTATACGTATCACCATACAGAGGCCACAATACGATTTATATTATAATATAAGGACCACAATACAATAGTGTCACGATACAAGGGTCACGATACAATATATATTGCAACATATGGACTGCGATACAATAGTATCACGATGCAGAGGCCACAATACAATACATATAGTGAAACAGAGGCAACGATACAATATGTGTCATGATACAGCGGCAACAATGCAATATATATTGCAATACAGAGGCCACGATACAATACATATCCTGAAACAGGGGCCATGATATGATGTATATTGTGAAACAGAGGCCACAATACCATATGTGTCCTGATACAAAGGCCACGATGTGATACATATCACAGCACAGAGGCCATGATACCATACGTATCCTAGTAAGGGGCCACGGTATGGTAATTATTGACATACACATTGATATGTGGTTATAAACCTGATGTAATAAGAATGTCCTACATTGAATTTATTTAGAAGCTTGTCTTTATAGTAAAAGATAACAGAAGAATGGTAGCATACGGCTTTTACATTTCCTTTCACACTAAGGTTTTTACATGGCCATGTTTACACTGATCAGCTGACTGTTTATAAAATTGCCAGTGTGACATTTATACAAGTGGGTTTGTCTTAGAAGTGAGTGTTTTTGTTATTTCTTTGTATATTAAAAAATATAAAAATACATAGCTATGTATTGCAATTTAGCTAAAAAATATTACTGAGATATGATTTTTATTCGATATCTGCCAAAAATGTTTTGTGGTTGTGTGACACACTGATAACAGGTGTTTAAAAGGAGTACCCGCACTTATTTTTTGTTTTAAGTTAAAGGACTGGTGTTACTGTAGTGCTTTACCTTCTTACAGCATGCATGACTCATGTCTTATTCCTGACATTTTTGTGATTTGAAAAAACCTAAAATGATCCAATTTTTTTTTTTTTTTTTTTGCTTTTAACCTGCTGGCTGTGGATAAATACCCTCCATGTTCTCAATCTGAGAACTTTTTTTTGGTCTGAGGAGTGAGGTGTGTGCTAGGGATGCATCATGCAGTTCTATCACTGCCTGCTTTTTTGTTAACTGCATCATGGGGGATAAATGTTATAAAACAGCCATCACAGCATCACCACCTATGGCCACATCAGTTCCATAAAGTCTGTATCGATATCTGAATCAGCAAGGTGGGCGTGACAGTATGTTGCCATATCGATTTTTTTGAGCACAGGCCTAATGTGAGGGATGTAAACTACAAACAAGGTAACAGTGGATATGGTGATGATTCTGCACTCAAAACCAATATTACAAAAATCAGTCAAAATTCAGTTTTATGTATTTGTATATGCATACATGTAATATGGACTGGTTCTGTTGTGGAAAGGGTGAGCTGTGTGCTTAAAGGGATATTTTGGTAATTTTGAAGTTGGGTTGTGTAAGGCAGTGTTTCTCAAATTGTGTGGCAAGGCCCACTGGTGTGTCGTGGGAATTTGCACAGCCATATGTCATTATGACAACTATTGAGATTTTGGCTCGATCTAAGGTGTGTCATGGGCAATTTAATTGTGAAAACTGGTATATACCACTGATACAAGGTACTTGGCGATAGAAGTAGGTTAATGCCACTAATGCAATGCAACTTTAAAAACACCAAAATATTCCTTTATATAATTCATACATTTTAATTAGAACATCAATTAAACTGTAAAAAAGACACATTTATCTTTTTTTTTTATAGGCTGTTTTTCATGGTTTCAGTTGTTATTGAGGTTTTAGGTATTTAGCTTTTAAATATTTGGTCATTTTTACTTTGAAAACTGGTGCTCAACTGACATACAGGTGCAACAATAACTGCATGAGAAGAAAAAAAGTCAGAGGTAGGTAAAGAATTAGGTACAGATTGCATATGAGTTCACATTGCTCATTATCCGACATTTTAAAAATTATTTACATGGAGCATAAGAACAGGAAAGAGATGCAGAGAAGAAACAAATCAACTTTATCTAATTTATTTAAAGGAGGGACTGGAATGGCTAGGAGTTTGAGAGACAAGGCTAAGTTTAAGCTCAATGTTTATGAGGAATGGGAAAGATGCAACGCCCCCTAAAGCCAACATGAGAAAGGATTTTCAACACCACGAGTAATGTGAAAAAAAGAGGAAAACCAGCATAAAGTAGTTGTAAACCCATCATGTTATGGGCCTGTAAACATGGAAAATGTGATGTTTCTTCTTATTACATTGGCCTTAAACTGGTCTTTAATGAATGGCTACACAATTCATATCATTATTGTTGTTTGCTAATGGGCCCATGTCCTGCACAGACTTGACAAAGTGCCCTTGGCTTGTCCGAATTAATGGTTCAAGCGCCTATAAGATTGTGTCTGGAGAGCTGAAGTGAATGCTGCCAAGTGGCTCCCATCCAGCAGCTTGAAGACGTTGGGCATCATAAAGTGTGCCACACTTTAAGTTGAAGCACCTCAAAACAGGTCGTTTAACTATCGCAATTATGATTAAAATGATCCTGTGCCACTTCTGACACCATGTTCAGAAATGAATTAGAATGTAGCTGACATCCTTTTATAGGTTAAAAGGGATAATTTACCTGATGCACACATCAGAGGACTCTATTAGGCTACTTGTAAATCCATTCATCTGTTTGGGGATGACTCATTTCCCCTCCTGTGCAGCCATTACTCTCCCTACTTGCCAATCAAGCACATGTTCCACTTTAGCAGACGTGTGGCTCTCATTTTACCATGCATTACACTCTGCGATTCATCCAAAAGGAAACCAGTGCCGTTTGATTCTTCCAAATGTTCTAATCAAGTTCGTCAAATTGCTTTTTAGTGTGAGGGAGTGATGACAGCTAAAATCTGTAAAACAAGGCAAAATCTGCACAGGGAAAAAATGCAGGATGTTTTCTTCCTCTCAGCTCATTTGTCATGCATGGAACAAAAGCAGAGAAGGGTTTCAAGGACGAGGTTTTAGACACGTCTGCTCTATTGATTGGTTAACGAGCCTGCATTCAGACCACTTCCACATCGAGGGGTGAGAGCCGCACAGACACAATGGAGCATATTTCCCCTGCTCACAATGCGGGCATGCAGCGGTCGGCTGCCTGCTGAGGAAACAGGCCCACACTCAGGCCCTCTGCCAGGAGGGGGGGCACTGCCAGAGGAGAGAGGAAGAGGAGTTGAAGGAAACACAGAGAGACAGAGGAGGTGTGGGAGAAGGGTGGATCAAAGCAAAGAGAAGAAAGTCGGAGGGAGAGGGACTCATGGAGTGTAGTGGAGAGGACTGGCCATAAAGGAGGATGAAAGTGTGTTAATATTTTTAACAGGGAGGACTGTGGGATTTAAGAGGACTGGAGTGAAATGAAGAAGAACTCAGCTGGCTTTGGAGTATAAAAAGAAGTATTGAAGGAGAGGAATTGAGGCAAGACAAAAACAGAGGAGCTGTAATGTTGTCTGGTTTTGTGGGAATTGGCAGAAAAGTTGTTTGTAAGGAAGGAAGTGCGAGCATAGAAAGGACAATAACAGTTGAAGTCTGAGAAGAAAGAGTGCCAAATGCAGAAATGAGCCACAGTGAATAATGCATGAAGTTAAAATGCTACAACTGAGGTAGATAAGGGTGCACTCACATCTGAGCTGATTGATCTGAAGTCTAGCCTGCTCTGTTGGATAGTTCAGTTTGTTGGGGGTTGCAAGAATGCTCGAATGAACTCTGGTGTACCTGAAAACCAAATCTCTGTTCACTTTAAAGTTCACCAGACTTCAATTCACTGAAGACTGTGAATGAAACAAAACCAATGCATTGGTAGGCCACGTAAAATGACGGCGCGGGGTCAGGGGATGCTGAGGCGCATAGTGCACAGAGGTCGCTGACTTTCTGCAGAGTCAATCGCTACAGACCTCCAAACTTCATGTGGCCTTCAGATTAGCTCAAGAACAGTGCGTAGAGAGCTTCATGGGATGGCTGAGCAGCTGCATCCAAGCCATACATCACCGAGTGCAATGCAAAGTGTCGGATGCAGTGGTGTAAAGCACGTCGCCACTGGACTCTAGAGCAGTGGAGATGCATTCTCTGGAGTGACCAATCGTGGTTCTCCATCTGGCAATCTGATGGACGAGTCTGGGTTTGGCGGTTGCCAGGAGAACAGTACTTGTCTGACTGCATTGTGCCAAGTGTAAAGTTTGGTGGAGGGGGGATTATGGTGTGGGGTTGTTTTTCAGGAGCTGGGCTTGGCCCCTTAGTTCCAGTAAAAGGAACTCTGAATGCTTCAGCATACCAAGAGATTTTGGACAATTCCATGCTCCCAACTTTGTGGGAACAGTTTGGGGATGGCCCCTCCCTGTTCCATCATGACTGTACACCAGTGCACAAAGCAAGGTCCATAAAGACATGGATGAGAGAGTTTGGTGTGGATGAACTTGACTGGCCTGCACAGAGTCCTGACCTCAACCCAATAGGACACCTTTGGGATGAAATAGAAGGGAGACTGAGAGCCAGGCCTTCTCGTCTAACATGAGTGTGTGACCTCACAAATGCGCTTCTGGAAGAATGGTTAAAAAATTCCCATAAACACACTCCTAAAGCTTGTGGAAAGCCTTCCCTGAAGAGTTGAAGCTGTTATAGCTGCAAAGGGTGGACTGATGTCATATCAAATCCTATGGATTAAGAACGGGATGTCACTTAAATTCATATGCAAATCAAGGCAGGTGAGTGAATACTTTTGTCAATATAGTGTATGCAAAATGCCTTACCATATTTTTCATCCACACTGGACACTGTTTTAGGGTTAACAGCAGTTAGCACAAGTTATATTTAGCCGTTAGCATCTAGCAAACACAGAATTAAAAAATGCTTTTCAGTGATTGGTTAAAGACAGAGAAAACATCATATCTGCGATAAGATTTTGGTTAGTTTGGATGTAAATCTCTACAACTTAAGATCAACCTTACATCTCTGTTCTGCAAATAAACAATGACTCAACTTAAGTTAGAACTTAACTAGTTTCAGTGTAGGGTTTAGAGTGGGCTTTACACCATTACATATGGCAGTGCTAATGTACAGCTGATGTAACAGGCTACAGATCGTTGGAGTGCTGCAGTTATGGCTGTCCTTCTGGAACTTCAGAAGTTCAGAAGTTCAGCCAGAGTGACCATCAGGTTATTGGTCGCCTCTCGTACTAAGTTCCTTCTCCACCAATTGCTAAATTTGGCGGGAAAAATGAAAGGGGTCTGAATACTTCCCGAATGCAATGTATAGGTGAATAGGTGCCAGTTTACTTCCTGGGTACTGTTGAGGTGCCCTTTAGGAAGACAAAAATCTCCAAATTCAGCCTCAGCTTGCTACAGCAGTCGTTCACAGGATCTTGTTAGTGCATTTATTTCAGCCTGCATGTGTAGCATGTTCAATAACAGAGACTGAATTTCCCCTTGAGGGATTATAAGGCATATCTTCTTTCTTCTTCCTGAAACACACAGAGCCAAAGTGGTGCTTAAACAGACTACTTTAATGTTGCATTCATGTATTTTAAATGTTGAATTATCATTTCTAAAGCTCTGAAGTAGCTCATTATTATCGCAGGTTTTAAAGGTGGAACACTTTTCAACTTCCGAATGAGCACTTTAATCTGATGTGGCATGTTATAAACAGCTTGTATGTTTGTTCCAGGATTTTATACAGAGAGTTAAATAAATGTAGTGGAGTGAAAAATACAGTGCTTAACTCTAATATGCAGAAAAGAAGACACGAGTCACATAAAGTGAAAGGGCCTACCTGACCCAGGGAAAGGAATAGTAAAAATTTAATAGAAATATTTTGTATGTCCCCTTTCTCTCCAGCTTTGTTATCTTCACCCTGAACCCATCGTACCCCGACTGTCCCCTCAACTCTTTAAAAATACAGTCCGTCTGATGCGTCTGCCTTCATCTCATGTGACACACTCCTGTTTCTCGCGCTCACCGGTTAGCTGCAAGTGTCCTCCCTGGGCTTGTCTGAACTGTCTGCCCCTCCTGCCTGTCTGTGCATCTGTCTGCCTGGGCTTTCTGTATGTATCATCATCCTGTCCTTTAGCTCTGCCTTTACCAGTCTGGCTCTGTCTGTTTTCTCCTCTCTGAATGTCTGTTGTTATTGTCGCTGTCGTATCTTGTCACTCCGACTTTTACGACTCTTCCTTCTTCTTGATTTTTTCGGGGATGGTTCAAAAAGCCATCAGATAATTGAAGGCAAAAGTGTCAAAATCCAGTTTAGGATGATGACAGTCCACCAGCGAGTCCAGATCTGTTTGAGGTTTCATCCTGTGGAACAGAAGATTCTCTTGCACATTGCTACCATTCTTGGTCAAGTCTACCTTGAAAAAGAGGTCACTGATCTCAGTGGGACTAGCTTAGCTAAGTTTAAAAAAAATGTCTGACCCTTGCAGATAGATGATTGTGAACCAATCAGAAGGATTCCACTCAAGATTTCACCACTTTTATATCAAGTTTCGCTTTGAGGATACATATATCACCTCTTTAAGACAAGTTTATATTGGTCTCAGAGGTCTCCAAAAGATGCCTGTGACGTTTTTGCTGAAAAACACTCCAGTGTTGGATTTTTGCATGTCTAAAAACCCCTTTGTTTTAGCCCTGCTCAGAACGAGCACTTCTGTGTCTGTGGCTTTAAATGTTGATGAGCTATCTGACCCCGCCCCTCTCAGGACAGGATGTGGCTTAATGGGTGTGGTTCTGAATCTTCCTCTCAGCTGATAAGAGGATTCAGAGAGCAGAACTTTCTTCCAAGCGGGGAGGGCCAACTGGACCTGGGGGCCGTGCTAACTCCCCACATGACATCATGAGGGGAAAATCTGAGAACAGCCTGTTTCAGCACACATTTTCTGAAAGGTGGCAAAAGAGAGGGGAGGAGGGAATGGATTTTTCTGATTCTTGGGGGGAACTGAGGACATCCCAGGGGCACATATTTTTGTTGAGAAACCTGAAAAAGTGTATTTTTCATGATATGTGACCTTTAAACTAGCCTAGTGTTTGCTGAATAATGCTGGTTTTATCGATAATATCTTAGAAAGAGACATCTGTGTCTTCAGTGTTCAGGACTGGTTCTGCTATTTAGCTGTCAACCAGTGAGTTTAGTTATAGTGCCTATAAAAAGTATTTACCCCCTTGGATGTTTTACCTTTTTATTGATTTTTAAAATCAGTCATAGTCAGTATAATTTGTTGTTTTTCACAAATTTTTTTAATGTCAAAGTGAAAACAGATTTCGACAAAGTAATGGTAATTAAATAAAAATGTATAAAATACGTGATTGCATAAATATCCACCCTCTTTAAAGTGACAGACCTAATTCAACAGAAATCCAGCCATTTGGGGCTAGTAGTCTCACAGTTAGTCAAATGAGTGCAGTGAAGGTGTCTCGAATGGTTGTGGTTTGAAGACTCCTGTGTCTGGAAGGTCCAGTCACTGGTTAATCAGTATTCCTGGCAAAGACAAAAGAACACTCCAAGTAACTCAGAGAAAAGGTGAATTTCAGTTACATGACAGTGCCACACATGGATAAAAAAAAGTAGCAGGTAGCCTCAAACTGATATAACTCCCGATTATGGCTTAGTGATAGCAATGTCAAAGTAATATTTTTGGCCTTATTTACACATCTTTAATCATAATTTTTTTTCTAGGTCATACAGAGGGGAAATTGTTTCCTGATCTCTCGAAAGCCTGTGTGTTACAAAAACTGCTGCACACTTCCATCAGCTCACAGATAGTCGGCTAATCTTTATGCCCTGCTATTTCCTTCCTCATCATAAGATGCTTAAAATAATAAGGCCAGTTTGCATGGAAAGGGGTGTTTCCCCCCCAGTAACTGCATAATGGCTCAGCGTCTCTGCAGGCTTGGGCATATGGGAGCTTCAAAGCTGTGCCTTTTGACTTATTTACAAAGTTTAAGTGCACACTTTTTTGTGGAGCTTGAGGTATTTTTGAAAAATACAACAGAAAAAAATGTCACTGTTGTTCTAATGAAATCAAATTTAGAGTTTCAAGTTCAGGACACCCACCTTACAGTATAAAGTACCCTATAAATGAGTTTTCAATATAAATGTAGCTTAAAATATACTTATGTTTCATGAGATAATAGCTAAATATAACTAAATATATTGGATAAAACCAGTTTTACACTTTTTTAAAATCTCTGGACCCTAGATTGTGCCAGTCTGATAGAATGGCCCACACACAACTGTATTCAAACACCTAAACAAGGCTGTGCCAAAAAATAAATATTCTATAATACATCATGTCACCTGTATTGTTCTTTTGGTCTCCAGGAACATGTTTTTGAACATAGCTGCTTGAAAATAAACTATATAAATCATGTCTCTTTCTTTAAGTGCTTCAAGGGATTGTTTGCACATTGGTGGATTATTGTTTAGTTGAGTAAATTATATTACAAAACGTCCAGCGTCCAGAGAGAGTCGTTAGAAATTAAGTTGTGATTGATTTGAAATTTTCATTTTCTAATTTGAACAGATTAGCAGTGGTTTATGTTTTGGCAGAGTTTCAAAGGGAATCAGACTGAAATAAAGATATAAAAAATCATCTCCTAGACTTAAAACTAATCAAACATAGTTGAACAAAAGGAAAATAAAGCATGAAAAACAAACACATTCATGCAACAGACAGAGAGGAGAGCAAGCGGGGTGAAATAGAGAGAGCAGGCAACCCCGCTAGACTTGATTTGTTGTCCTTTCCTCCTCCTACGCTGCCGGCTCACTGTGTACTTCAGTCCAGGGGACGGGGTCATGAGCTCAACTCAACACTCAGCGGCTGACCTCTTTTTTCCCCCCTCTGTCTGGCGGTTCTGTGCATGTCCACGGACCACACAGTGAGCTCTCAGCGCCCCCATCCCTGCTCTCGTACTCAGATCTCATTTTCGTGGGCCGTAAAACATTGAGTTGTTAAATTTCTTTATGCGTCCTGCTCCCCTTGCCGCCCCCAAGGGCTCCCGGCGCGTTTTAAATTGAATGATTGCCTGCAGCTCTCGGATTGTTTAACCTCTGCGGTGGCAGCGGCTCCTCTGTAGGACTGTATTTTTAGAAGTTTTGCTCACGTTTCCCCCTTTCTCCCCACCTGAGGGAGAAAAAAAGATGTCCGTTCTTGGGAAGAACCTGGGCGTGCGTTCCTCGTGCAAGAAAAAGCGCCTACAGTTGTGCATGCATGACAGACAGTGCAAGTGTGCGTACGTGCACTGGACGGCGACAGTTTTTCTTATTTATGACCCTCACCTCCGTCCATGCTGTCGGTTTGCAGGAGAAGCCGAGGGAGGGGAAGCACAACGGAGGAAAAGGAGGGAAAAAAAAGCAATCGGGCGATTCCGAGGTGAGCGCTGTTCCGGGCCTGTTAGCTTTTATGGCCCACTAAAGAAGAAGAAGAGGGAGAATGAACATCCTTCCTGTCTTGATTGACTTCTTCCCCTCCTCTGCTCCTTCCACGAGCTCCTTTTCGGCACTCTCTTAAGTAGCAATAATGGACATTCTCATATCTACCCTGGAAGCGTTTCCTCAGGGCTGGATGAAAACCAGCAAAAATAAGTACGACAAATTACCTCCCATAATCATACCTGCTCTGCGAGGTTATTATTGTAGATTTAAACAGCTCCTCTTTGATGTCACACATGGCGAGACGGCCTCTTGGGCCTTATCAGGGTAGCCAGATATGTAATAAAGAGGAAGTAAGTGGTAATTACACACTGATAACTTTGGCAAGGACACAAAGACGTGGTTTTGATGTGAAGTTGTAAATGTTACATGGCGGTCATGTCCTGCAGCACCAGTCTCAGGCTTGTAAACCCCCCAGCAACCCCTGCTTTGTTTGGTCACACTTTTATTTGCCTCCTTATTAAGTCTTATATCAGTTCCCTATCATGGGATGCAGATCAGAAAATGCAGCTTTGATCATGTTGTTGTGTATTTGCTGCTTTTGTTATTTGCTTGTCTTATGCGATGTATGCGCATCTCTTATTTGCTGTTTATTTGTATTTGTCGGCACTTTTTGACAGCTCATATGAGTAAACCATGCCCTCCATCCCTACCGTATGCAATAAATGAGAGTGCAGGGGAAAAGAGCCCAAGCCCACGCTTGTGATTCAATGTGCACACCCCCATGGACCGAGGCTTAAGGGAGGGCATGTGCTGATGAAAAAGTAATGTACTGTGTCTGCAAGGTACCGCTGGCTTTTCCCTCTCGCTTCTTCGACTCCAAAACCTTGTTTCCCAAACCAACCTGGGACCTCTTTAGCTAAAAACAGACCCCCAAAATGCTTCCCTGTCGCTTTGTTTTTGTCTTTTTCTTTTTTTTTGCTGTATTTCTGAGAAGCGTGGATAAGATAGGATTATTTCTACTGTGTTTATATCAGGAAAACACTTGTCAGAGTATGTGTAATTCTTTTACAACTGCAGCCAAAAATAAACTCTAGTCATTCAGCGATAATTTTGGCAGCCATTGTAGCAATAGCATTGTTTGTTTTATTCATAAAGCACTCTTAAAGCCCACTCTTCTTTGCAGCATTACTTACATTCAGCCACATTGGATGGCCTGCTTAAGGTCATGCCACAGCATCTCAATCGGATTTAAGTCTGGTTCAATCAAAAAACCTTTATTTGGATTTTTTAGTCCATTCAGAGGTGGACTTGTTAGTATTGCCGGACATTCTCTCTCAGGATTTTCTGGTAGAGAGCAGAATTCATGGTTCAGTCAGTTACGGGCCATTTGTCCAGGTCCTGAAGCAGCAAAGCAGACCAAGACGATCATGCTACCACCACCACGTTTGATGTTCTTTAATGAAATGTGGGAGTTTTTAGCCACACTTTCCAAACAGTTAAACTTTTGTCTCGTCAGTCCTCAGAATATTTTCTCAAAAGTCTTGATAATCATCAAGATTTTTTATTTATTTATTTATTCATTTTGGCTAATGTGAGGCGAGGCTTTATGTTGTTTTTGGTCAGTGGTGGTTTTGACCTTGGAACTCTTCTATGGATTCCATTTTTGCCCAGTCTCTTTTTATTGTTTAATTTCAAACAGTGACCTGAACTGAGCCAATCGAGGCCTGCAGGTTTTTCTGGGTTCTTTTATGACCTCCTGGAAGAGTTGGCGATGCACTCTTGGAGTCATTTTGGTAGGCCGGCCACTCCTGGGAAGGTTAACCCCTTTTCCAAGTAGGTAATGGCTCTCACCATGGTTCCCTGGAGTCCCAGAGTCTTAGAAATGGCTTTGTAATAGATGTCAGTGACTGTTTCTCATCTGTTCTTGAATTTCCTTAGATTGATGATGTGATGCTGTTTGAGATCTTTTAGCATGCAGGTTCTATTTGAGGGTTTTTTGGTTGAACTGATCCGGCAGGCTTGGGGGGTAGGGTACCCTTTGTTGGCCTTACATATTTACTTTAATGCTGGAAGTAAAAGTAGATATGATTGTTAAAGATACAGTACGTTCTAGAACAGATTAGTGAGTACTATTCACTCATGTTTGCACACAAACTTAATGCCTCCCCTGCTTAAGTCCATGGCTGTTCTCAGTAAGAAAGAAGAAAATAACATAATTCCAACATCTGCACTAAAAAAGCTTATCTGAAATGTAAATCACTGTCTGTCACAGATCATAAAAGTTGTGTCAGTCTGTATGCTTTTATCATGTACAAAATCTAAGGAGACTTGTTGTTAATTATTCTGTTTTATTTTATACTATTATTTAACATTTACTACCAATAAGCTACAAAACAAGGGAAGAACTTTCCACTCTACCATTAAAGCTACTGTAAGGATTTTTAGCAGCTTTTTGAACAGAGAGAAACCAATACTGATATCTCTACATGACTTACAGAAGGAAATAAGACCATCAAAAACAAGATTAATCATTTCTATATCATAGTTTTTTATGGGTGAAAATATTGCCACTGCCAGGGTAGGTGTCCAACAGGCAGACATGTTCCTGGCAGAAGCTTAAGTCTGTAATATGATGATGATGGCAGTCTGATAGTGTCAGTAAACAAGTATTGTTTTAGTTAGTTTTTCCACAACCTAGCAACTTTAGCATGTGCATATGAGGACATGACATTTTTTTCTTCCTTTCAACAATTTCTGCTCTTAGAGCTTTCAGGTTGTATGTTATGGAGAGTTTTGATTACATTTTTGGGAATCTTTGCTTTGAAATTTATTAGCATTTTTCATTGGAAAGTGGGGTTTTTGTTTGGGAAGAATTAAATAAACAGTATCCAAGTATTTAAAAAAAATGTAAAACTCATTTGTAAATGTTTGGGAATTTTATTTGACTTTTGTGAATGAATTTTCTTGTGTTTTCTTAGAATTTTGGAAATTTTAAATTATTATTTTAATTAATTGAGAATTTTTGGGAGTAACCTATGACACTTGTATGAATTTTCATGGACATTTCAGGGAAGTCTACTGTTTGCTTGGGAATTGGGAATATGCTTGGGTCCTTTGAAGTTTCCCCAAATTTCATTGAAATTCCTGGGAATTTGATTAGAATGTTTGAATGAATTTACTTTGAATTGTTTTAGATGGAATGACAGTTTTGGATTTTTGTGTTCTTGTTTGGGACTTTGGATTTTTTTAGGGTGGGGGTTCTTTGAAATGTCTAGATATCTTGTCTAGATGTTTTAGGTAATTTTGCGGGATTTTCAAGCTTTTCAAGGACATTTCAGGTATATATACAGTGCTTAACAAATTTATTAGACCGCCACCCAAAGTAAGGTTTATGCCACAGCTGCCCTAAATTAACAGCGTGGGTAATTACCAAAATCATTTTTTATGTTTCTGCAATGGTTAATACAAGAATATGTAGAAGCTCTTTAACCCACATGATATTTTTAATGCTAAAATATAATTATTATTGTTATCCATGAATTTTCAAATTTACTGATTTACAAAAAACTGAAAAAATAGTAAAGCACATTAATATTTCTTGATTAATATGTCAAATTATAGTGCTTTACTTACATCCTGAACAGAACAATGAGTTTTAGTGGTTGAATGTTATGCTTGATTCATTTCTGACTTCTCAGAGAAGCCCAGTGAGCTGGCTCAAATTTGGGTATAAAAAAGTGAATTCAGTTTGAAATTCCTCATTCCTGTTCAAAATGGTAAATGTGGAGAGCTCACTGAAAATGAAAGAGTCCACATTAAAGCACTTCATGATACAGCTGTGGCATAAACCTTACTTTGGGTGGTGGTCTAATAAATTTGTTAAGCACTGTATATATTGCTATAACTGCTTAACAATCTTCAAGAAATTACATGGAATTTTAGTGGAATTTTACTTGGAATGTTTGCGCTTTATGATGGTTTGACAGCTCAGGTCTCTGGAGGTTAAGGTTTCACTGATCAGTGCAACTTAAAGTAACTTTTTTGAGCTCTTTTTTTCCATCTGGTTCCCTTATTCATCTCTAAATACCTCTGATATGTGACATGAATGGTGACAACTTCATCAGAACTGTTTGTCTCTCACTTTGGCTCTCTCCTTCCACACACAAACTTCCTCTAAGAGCCCAGTGTGGAGAAACAGTCGCCTCACCTGAGAGTGTCACAAGCAAGTCACTTAAAGTAACAGCCACCTTGTGATTGATGTCCTCTGTTTGTCCGTGTTTGTGTATGTTGGAGGTGAGCTGAAGGGGGGGGGTGGAGAGGGCAGACGGGGGATTGATATCACACCAGAGAGCTGAGGACCAGGTGAAAGAGGAGAGGAGGAGCAAGGTGGTGGCAAGGGACTTGTCCTGCAGAGAGTAAAATCTATCTTCCTCACTTCTTCTCCGGCCGCGGCTCCTCTGTCCTTGGACGCAGAGTGCTGACTCGGCAGGGTTTGTCTTTGTCCCCTTCCAAAAAGTACCAAGACTGCAACCTTATTACAAAAGTTTACACAAGGACTTGGTGCTTACAAGAAAGTTTTTTTATTTAGACTCAAACAAAGCTGGAAAAATGCTAGAAGGAAATGCAAATCAGAATACTTGTTTTGATTGGGAATTTTGGAGAGAAAAAGGCAATGATATTGATATTGGTAATGAACAATCAGTGGTTGTTCTGTTTCTGCTTCCCCCATTTAATATCACCATCAGTTAATCTGCATTGTTCTGTCAACACGATCCTTCCCCAACAAACCATTTCCACTTCCCCAACTCGCTCGCCAATTTCCTTAAGCATACAGCAGAGTGGAGCAGCCTTGAATTCATATGCTCCGCTATGTATATTCAGCAACGCGCCTCCTCCACGGGGGAGCCAAAACCCATTTGCTGGCCGGGGCTCGTTTGGCAGTCACGGCTCCGACACATACAGAAACGGCACATTAGCATAAAATCAGGGTACATGCATGTGTGGCAAAGACAGCCAAAAAGGAGACGTAATTGCTATTGACAGAATTAACAAACACATTAAATCCCCACATTAATTAGAAAGTCAAATGTAAGAAGTGTCAGGAGTGGCACACAGCTGTCGTCCATCATCCCTCTCATTGGATTGATTGTGCTTGGTTTTGATGTGAACTTTAAGAACAGCATGTTTGAGTTTCCACATGTGAAGTGGTCACTATGCTCCGTGGAGGAAATGTGGCGCTGTGGTCAGGTCAACCAAATTAGATGTCAAGGCAGTTTAGCCCACAGACAGCTGAGTGATTGATTATTTCTGCTTTTTAATGAACGATTAGTTGGATAATTAGGAATAAAATGGACATCATTACTAAAACAAATAAATGTCTGTTTGAATTAATGGGAATCAGTTTGGATTAAGTCAGTTGAAGGGATCTGTATTATGTTATGTCTCTAAATAAACACCTGTCAAGTGATTATGATAGGCCCGTATGCTCCTCAGGAAGCACATGTGTGACAAGTGTGACATCAGCTATTGTATTTTCAAAGTACAAAGCTTAAGGAGAGAGCGATCATACCCATTCATAGAGACAACAACAATCACCACAGAGCAGAGGAGCTGTCCATTTCACTGTGGTGCTGAAATGACTGCAAAGTCTCACTGACTTTTCTTAATGCAGTACTTACAACTACTCCACTCCTACTGGACATATACAGTACTGGACATGCGAAAGATAAGAGTAGAAAAGAGACCTTCTGCAGCTGCTGGTGTAGCTCAGTTGATATAGCAGCCATCCTTACATAGAAGCTTTAGTCCTTGTTACACTGATTGCCTTTTTTGATCAAAAGCATTACACAAAAACATTCCAATGTTAAAGTGCACACAGATTCCTACGAAGTAATGTCAACTGAATAAAAATATATGATGGAGAATAAGTGAGTGCATAAATATTCACCCCCTTCAAGTCAGTATCTAGTAGATGAACTTTGGCTGCAATCACAGCACTGGCTCTATGTGGATAGGTCTCAATCAGGCTTCCACATCTGGACACTGCAATTTGACTCCATTCTTCTTTGCAAAATCTCTGTCAGGTTGCACAGGGATAGCCTGTTTGAAATCCAGACATAAATTCTCAATTGGACCGATGTTTGGGCTTCACCTTGTTGTCTTTAACCCATTTCTCTGTAGCTTTCGCTGTATGCTTCGGCTCATTGTCTCCCTTTACTACCCTCCCAGGTCCTGCTGCCAAGAAGCTTCCCAACAGCATGATGCTGCCACCACTGTGCCTCACAGTAGGGATGGTGTGTTTGGTCTCATCAGACCAAAGAATTTTCTTCCACTGAGTCTCCCACATGCCTTTTCATGCACTCTAATGGAGATTTAATGAATCTTCTTCAACATTGGCTTTTCTTTGCCACTCTCCCATGAGGCTTGGACTGGTAAAAAACCCGGGCAACAGTAGTTGTATGCAGATGCTCTCCCATCTCAGCTGCTGAAGCTTGTAACTCCTTCAGAGAAGTCATAGGTGTCTTGGTGGCCTCTCAATAGTTTCCTTCTTGATGATGGATTTAACTTAACTCTGGTGAATGGTGTAATGGTAGCAAGGAAAACTGATAAACCAGTGACTGGATCTTCCAGACACAGGTGTCTTTATATTAAGACACATTCACTGCACTCAGATGATCCTCAATTCACTTATTGGGAGACTACTAGCACCAATTGGGAGGACCTCTGTTGAGTTTGCTCAGTCACTTTAAAGGGAGTGAATGTTTATGCAGTCACTTATTTTGTCTAATATATTTTTATTTAATTGCCATTACTTTGTAGAAAACTGTTTTCACTTAGATAATTAAGAGGGTTTTTTTAATTGAAAAAGCCAAATTATATTGTCCGTGATTGATTTTTACAATCAGTAAAAGGGTAAAACATCCAAGGGGGTGAATTCTTCTAATAGGCACTGTATATCTGTTGTGTTAGAATTATTTCTTGATTATGTAGATTTCAACCAACTTAATTTTTGCTTTCTCTCTCTCTCCTCTCTTTTCCATGTTCCTGGTGGACTCTGACTCTGAAACGCCTTCCTTTCCAAACTCAGGTATTTACCTTGTCTCTGTTTTTATTCTTGCTTTGCCACGCTTTAAGAAACCTGCAATTCATCACTGAAAAATCTGCTGAATTTCAAAACTGAATCAAGCCAATGGAGCCAAACCATATGACAACCATGTTTTCTACTTGTTTGAATGTCTCATGTTGTTGGGCTTGCATTTATCTTGGCTTCACAGTAAGAGGGCCTCTAGGGAATTGTAGTCCTTAACCATTTCACCACGTTTTGGTGCACGTTCATGAATGTTTCCAACACAATGAGCTTTAGTGAGTCCTTGCAAGACATACAGGCTTTATTCAAAGGCAGCATTACAAGGTGAGTAAGCCCCGCAGGGCTGTCAAATGCATTGAGTATGTACATAGTGTTCATATTTTTGTCTCCCCTCGCTTGTCAGTGTTTGTTTACGGTGTTTCTGTAGGTTAGTGGTTGTTTTGGATGCTTCTGTCCTGGAAGTATCCCCTCGGGACATTTGAGTTTATCTGTCTTCCTCTTCCCCCAATCTAAGAGTCTTCCTCCCTCTCACCTTTGTCGTCGTCTTTCTCTGGGAACTGGCAGTCAGCACTTTGACCCTTCTGTACACATAGCATCATGTTGTGTCGCGAGCACCATCCGCCTGTCAGGGAGGTTAAGATCATGTGTGTCACGTCTGAACTCTCGGTGCAAGCCTCCATAGAGGAACAAGTACCCTGCACTAGGGCCGACCTCCAACAAGACGCCTGTTAGCCCCAAGGAAAGCTGAGCTGTCAGTCAGGAAAGCATTGTTTGATGATATAAACACACAGCAGGTTTTGTTTGTCAGTGCAGCATAGAGAGGAGGAGATTGACTTTCTCACCAATATGAAGGAGGTAAAAACGCTTCTATTTAAAGCTCCTTGGTTTAGATTTAAAATGTTAAAATAATGACATTAATACTTATCTCCTTATGATATACTGTGCATTAGCAATCTGGATCATCAGAGACAAGATGAGTTATTTCTGTAAAGTTATTTTCAAGCAGAGATAGCTGATTTAAACAAGCTAGCAGGCTAAACATCCTCTTTTAAACTTGCTTTTGTACTCCATAAAAAAGACGAGGAAATCCGAGGAAATATGAAGTGTCAAATTAGTTCTGTTATTTATTTATGCTGCTTTTTCACCTGTCTCACCATTTAAAAACCAATTTTCTGCCACTTTAAATACATTTGTGTCACTGTTTTGCCATTATTGTGCCATTTTACCTATATTTTCCCCTTCTTTTGTTTCTTTTAACTGATTTTTTGCCACTTTTTGCCCATTTCCCCTCTATTATTGCCACCTGTCCCCTATATTTTTCCCTATTTTGACCATTTCTGCAATATCACGTTTTTTGCCACTTGTAACCCATTTTTGTCACCTTTACTGCCACTTGTCCTCTATTTTTGTCACTTTCTCACACAATTTTTGCCATATGTATCCCTTTTTTGCCATGTTGTGCTACTTGTCACCTTTTTTGCCACACTTTTATTACAACTTGTTTCAAATTTTGTGTGCCATTTTTGCTGTTTTCCACTTTTTGCCCTTTTCAGCTCTCTTTTGCCTTTTACAACACATATGTGCAATTTTTGTGCTTTTTTACTCAATTTTTGACGCTTTCTTGCCATTTTTATTGCCACTTGTCACCGATTTTTGCAAATTGTTTTTGTCACTTTTAAGCAATTATTTTTCCACTTTTAACCCATTTTGCTGCATGTATTGCCACTTGTCCCATATTTTATGACCTTTTTAACCCTTTTTTGCCATTTTTTGCAACTCCTTACCCCTTTTTGCCCATTTTTAGCCACATGTTAGCATTTCTTTAAGGCTTTTGTCAACTTTTGCCACTTTCATTGCCATTTGTCACCTTTTTGCCACTTTACACCCCTTTCAGACCACTTTTTACTCACTTTATCACTTCTTTGCCCTATTTTGCCACTTTTAACCAATTTTTGCCACATTTTTCATCCATATTTGTTCTAGTTTTTGCCCATTTTGGCCACTTCCTTTGACACTTTTCACCTGCTTTTTTTTTGTCGCTTTTTACAGCTATTCAATTTTTTCGTTATAGTTTTATTCAGTTTCTTTGACTTTATTTCTTGAATCCTTTGTGCATGTCATGGCTTTGCTATGAAGTCTGACATTACTTTCCAAAATGGTTGATGCACTGTGCCCATCCACACTGTAATCATCACCTAAAAAAGCTAATAATCTAAGAAAAGGGGTTCCCATTTGTAAAAAGGCTATATTTCGCTAAGCATAAATAAATAAATAAAATTCATTTTTTCTTTCTTTGATTAGAGAGGTTGGTATTCAGCTGAAAAAAAAGATATGCTTAACCTTACAATGGGCCATGATTTTGATTTTGATTTTGCTTACCACCATGGGCTCCCAGTTTGCCCGGGCCCCAGAAAGCTCTCCCCTTCATCACTGCTTATGGGCAGCCTCGATCACAATGTTAACCTATTCATAGTAATTCTTATAATGAGATAATCTTGTGCTAACAAACTAAGATAAACTGACTTCTGTTCCATGTGAGATGGATTGAATCACAGGCAGTACTGGTCAGTTCACACATGTGGGACTGTGCCTGGGACATCATGACCATCACAGCTCATCTATGGAGCGTCATGTTTCTTTTTTTAGGTTGTTGGGCTCCTTTAAAGTCCTTTGTGTACAGAAAAATGCAAATGCAAGGAAACCAAAGCACAAGAGTGGTTTAAGTATCAAAAAAATGTGATTTGGATACAGTTTGGGGTGTGGTGTGTGTGTGCTACCAATTAAACTCAGGCAACTAAATGGATAAGATGTAGAAATGCTCTTATTACAGTGTGAAATATCCCTCTCTGTTCTTCCTTTTCCATATTAAACAGCAGCATGATTGATTCAGCCCTGTGTAATATTCCTATTGGTGGCTGCCGATGATAAAGTGACCATATTTCTCATTTGAGGACTCCCCAGACATTCGCCCTTTGAGAGAAAAGGTGAAGAAAAAAACCTCCCTCTTTATTCCCACCATACTCACTCTCTTTACATGTCCAATCGTTTATCTATCTGCCCGCCAAATTCATTTCAATTAGAGCCTGTGCCAGCATGCCTCGCTCTCCTTATCGATTGCTGCCCAGTCCGACACTTTGGGGCACAAGGGCGCTTTTGGACCACTACACCGCTGCCATTGTCAGCACCAAAGCACATGAGCATGAAAGGCACGTGGAAATGTGTGTGATTTGTTTACAAGCTTCATCCTGGACTTGGCCACAGCGGGCACCTTCGCCACCGCGATCAACAATAAATATGAGCAGTGGCAAACAATTACCCCCTTAACGAGGGATTAATTGTGTCAAGATGGAGTGAGGTCGACACAGAGGTCGGTTAGCGCCGTACATTCCTAATGTGTTTATTTTCATTGGTTAGGAGCATTAGTCTTTCTTTTAGTAGCAGCACTGTCCATTGATTCCAGCTTGTATCAGAGTGTGCGTGCCTCCGTGTATGTATTTATGCCACTGCAAGCATGCACACTGCTCAAAGTAATATTATGAGTGCCTGAGCATAGAGCCGGCTATTGACTCCAGCAGGATCAATATTATAAATGCCTTTAACGGAGGCAGTTAAACTCATTTGTCATTTATTGGTGCTGGCAGCAGGAGGGGGTGACGGTGCTCTGAGAAGCGACAAATGTATCAATCCATCGCGGCGCTAACTTCCCCTCGCCAGCCTCTCTGTAAGTGTGTCATCATCCAGGAGTCATAACTTGAGGCGAAGCTCTGTCATGTTCCTCGACGACAAGTGATTAGGTGGGGACACAGGAGGGGAAATAAAAGGAGTGGTCATTTGTTTCTCTGTGGTAAAAGGGAGGCTGCTCGGCGCACGCAGAGCTGCTCGCCGCCTGTCCCCTGTGGCTGATGGAGACACGCCGTCTGCATGTTTACATTTGATTTGTGTACATGTGCAATAGAGAAAGAGAGAGAGAGAGAGAGAGAGACGGCAGAGCGGCGGGTGTGCGAGCCGAGGAGAGTAAAGCAGGTCTTAAATTGAATCGCTTTCTGGTCGCTGCAGTTGACATTGTTTAGGCTCTGTCACTGACAGCGCGTTGTAAAGCTACAGTGAGGCAGGATGGATGCCGGCCCTCCAGGCTTGTAATGTACTGCATGCTGGGTAATTCCCTGCTGTTGTTTGTTGTGACAGAACAGAGGCCGAGTGAGATGGAACTTCAGGTTTGCTTTCATTATACTTTCAACACATTTAAATATTGATCTGCCTAAATCGAGTTAAAAGCCTTTCTCTCAGCTCAGACACTTATCATAAAAAGCTTTTTTTTACGGCAGAGAACCTGCTTTTTCGTCTCCCGTCTGGATTATTTGAGCTCTCTGAATTTTTTTCCTTTGTTTTGTGTTGCTTGTATTTGAAACCTTCCCCTTATGCTTGGCTTAATGGGTCAAAACTCTTTTTTTTGCAGTCAAAGCTACCTGCTCAACTAAGCCAGTGCTTGTAGGCGCAATATGCACACACATTGCAACATGCTTAGTGATGAAATGATTACCAATACATCTGTAGAAAGACCAACAATGCTATTTTAGCTCGCGACTGGACCCGGCAAGCATTAACAAAGATTTTAATGTCAACATTTGCTGAAAAGAAGGGTGCAATTAGGTTTGAAATGATGTCTTTAACAAATTTTCCACTGGTTGAACCATGTCACAACACAGCTTTGTGTGCATGTGTGTAATTAAGCCTGGAGCGGGTGAGGAAAATGATAATTTTGTGATTTTTATTTAATTGTTTTATGGTAGCAAGTGAAATAGAGTTACACGAAGAAATTAATTTCTAAGCATTTTAATATTACAGTCTAAAGACGCCTCTGTTTGAAAGGTCTAGTCACTGGTTTATCAGTATTCCTGGCTACCATTACACCATGAAGACAAAAGAACACTCCAAGCAACTCAGAGAAAAGGTTATTAAAAAGTATAAGTCAGGGGATGGATACAAAAAAAATGTCCAAGGCACTGAGAATTAAATCCATCATTAAGAAATGGAAGGAGTTTGGCATGTGTGGGTTCTTCACCAGTCAAAGCTTTCGGGGAGAGCCACTGTTGAAGAAAACTCATTGAATCTTGACTAGAGTTCATCAAAAGGCATGCTGGAGACTCCATGGATAAGTGGAAGAAAGTTGTTTGGTCTGATGAGACCAAACTGGTACTTTTCAGCCATCAGAAAAGACGCTTTTAGTGTTTCCAGACAGACACAGTTCTGGCTCTGGCTTCATTCTGGAGTCTCAGAACCACGGTGCTTTCTGGCGAACCAGCCCGCATTCTCAGTTTAAGCAGAACCAAAGTGGGAGGACATAACTCCACATTACTCAGGTGGAAGTAAACACAACACTGGCAAAATGGTGGGTAGCAATGAATATCCGCTCGCTTTTGTTCTCTTACTTCAGATATTTGTTTTTAACCAACAATCCAGCATGCACCAACGGTTGATGATGAGAAGATGTAGAAGATTATTACATACAAGGAATATGCTATATAAAAAGTACACTTTCTATTTTCCACTCTTTGTCACAACCTAGAATATGACATGCCCTCTGATGATGTCATGGTTTGCTAGGTAAAACTTTTTTTTGGTTCTAGCTGGGAACCGACTTTTCAGGTTCTGAACCAGTTTTTTGGGGTTTGAATGCACTGGCTGGTTCAGAATTAGGTTTGTTAACCAGAATTGGCACAGAGCCTTGCTGGTCTGAAAGGCCTATGAGGCAGACACCAAACACTGCACGTCACCACAAACACACCATCCCCACTGTGAAGCATAATGGTGGCAGCATCATACTGTGGGGGTGCTTCTCTGCAGGTGGCCCTGGAAGGCTTGTAAAGGTAAAGAGTAAAATGAATGTGGCAAAATGAAGAAAAACTATTTTCATTTTGACAGCAAATGACATTATTAAGTTCAATTTTCAACGAAAAAGGTTGAAAGAGAAGTAAAAAAAACTTTGAATTTCTTCTGATTTTCACCTGAAGCACTTGTTTCACCCTTTTAATAGACCATGGGAAAGATCGTCCATCACACTCTATTATGTCAATATCCCCTCCATGATGATGATTGGGGCATGTACTGGTGTGGTTTCTCACTTGGCCTTCCATTCACACTCTTGTTGCGCCTATACAGCTATAAGGAGCATGACCTCTTTAGTTTCCAACATGCCTAAGGCACCTTCATGCACACGTATCCATGTATGCCTGTGTGCTACATTCATGTTTGGAGCTAAATTCAGCTACTTGCGTCAGAATATAAAGATTTTTAAGTCTTTGCCAACAAGATTTAGTGATCTAACTTTTCTTTTATGTTTGATTCTTGTATATGCATGTGTGTGTATACATGTGCATTCCTATGAGTACAAAATATTATCTCCAGGGATCTTCACGTCTCCTCATTCTCCCATCCTCCTCCTCCTCCTCTTGGCACTGTCTTCATTTTCCCCTAAAGCTGTTGCTAGCTATTTATAGTGAGAAGAAGGGAGAGACCATCAAAGCCGGTTCCATATATCAAAGCCCATCCGATCGTCTCCCCTCCATGTCCTCCTTCGCAGCTCTGCCGTTCTAAAACGGGAAGCTAGGGAAAGCCCCAGAAGAAATCCTGCTTCTCCCCACCCCATGCCCACTAGAGACCCACCAGTGGGAAAAAAAACAAACCTCTGGAGGAGGGGAGGAGTGTGGGAATGTGTGAGAGAGGGTGCGAAAAACTCAGCGAATAAGTGAGTGGGTTTCTGTGTTTACGCATGCATGTGCACAAATGTTGCTTTCTTGTTTCTGCTGACGTGCATGCGTGCGTCGGCTCGTGAGTATCGGCGGCCCGGGGGTTTGATGTGTTGATGCGACACGACGCTCATTGTCGCCGCGGCAGCTAATGAAATTACAATGAGGTCTGGGAGGCCCTCAGTGGGCAGGCCCGCAAGGCTCCACCGCCTGAATCCATATTAAACGAACTGTTTCCCCTCCAGCATGCACCGCCTCTTCTGTTCGTCCTCGTACAAACACATCACAGGAGGAAAACAAGAAAAGAGACGAGGCATCTACTGTTGAGAATCTAATGTGGCTTTAATAGGAGTGCAGCCTGAGTTCATTCACGAATGTTACTGAGGAAACTGCCTGTGTGCTGAGTGCTTCTGTTTCTTTTTTTGGTATCTTGATGCTATATCGACATCCTGACTTCTAAGTGATGCAATCCAGAGTGGATTCCTATTTAAATGTTTCAGTTTAGTGCCCATTGAGTGTCGCTTTTAAAACAGAGTGCACAACCTATGCATCTTTTATACTTTTATTTTGGGAAAGGCTCACAGAGAGATTTATTTTGGATACACCCCCAAAATACCCGTTGCTCATCCATTTCTAGGCGAGAAATCAGGGTGCATTTATTGGTTGCTTTGTTTGCTTGTAATCAAGATGCAAAAGCAATGATGAATTCCTGAGGATCGGGAGAAACCAATCTGATACAAGGAGCTTGTTCATCAAACTACAGTATGCTCTCTGTATGTATATTATTATTTCATGAGTGATCAGTATTCACATCGCCCTCCACTTCTTAATCCTACACACAGATTAAAGATCTTAATTTTCTGCATTCCTTACAATAGATTTCACAGGCAGCTAATAGTGTTTCCCCAAAACTTTTAATCAACTTCTCCCACAACTGCAGAATACTTAACAGATAAGATGATCGCAACAAGAGGTCATATTCTTAAGTTAATTATTTTAATGGAGTTTTGTGGCTTTGGGGAGAGAAATGTATGATGTTTTTGGTTTTAAAATAGCATGCTAAGCCTGATTTATGCTTATGTGTTGAAGCTATGCCTACGCTATAGGCTTGGGTATCCCTGAACCAGACACAGAGGCCTACCCAGATAGCCAACATGCATACTCATAATAGTAACTACACATTGGAGTGACACAAACCCTTTGATTGGTGCGCTGGTTAGCACTGGTCTCTGAGAAATGACTGCATGCATGTGTACTGTGATACACCTAATCAACTCTATTAGCTGACATCTGACAACATCCATTTTTTCATCCTTCCATTTTCTTCCGCCTATCCGGGCCCACGTTGCAGTGGCAGCAGACTAAGCAAGTTCACCCAGACTGCCTTCTGCTAAGCAACATTTTCCAGCTCTCCCCAGGGTATTCTGAAGAGATTTATAATCCCTAGTCCTGGATCTTCCCTGGGGTCTCCTTCTAGTTGGATGTGCCTGGAAGACCTCCAAAGGGAGGCGACCAGGAGGCGTCCTGATCAGATGCCTGAACCACCCCAACTGGCTTCTTATGCTCTGGCTTTAGCTTAAGTTTTAGTGCAGAAAGCCTTCGGCTGGTCGAGTACAATAGTTCTTTCCTACAAGAGTTCAACGCTGTCCAGACAGGAGTGCTGCAGAAAGCCCACCCGAGGAAGGACTCACAACTCTTCTATGACCTCAGAAGGAGATTTTAACTTGCTGGAACCATGGAAGTAACATTTATGGACTGACCTGTACTCACTTCTGGATCTGTTGGACATCAGACTCTAATCACACACTGTGATCACAGCTTTACCATAGGTTTTATTGCAGTCAGCAATCAGCTGGTTGAGTACAATAGTTCTTTTCTTCCTTCAACGCCATCCAGACAGGAGTGCTGCAGAAAGCCCACCGGTATCTGAGGAAGTACTCACAACTCTTCTCCCACCTAAGAGGGGCGATACGAGCCCTTTCAAGCTGAATTTTGGCACTACAAGACTTTAACTTGCTGGAACTATGGGGGCAACATTAATGGACAGACCGCTGCTCACTCCTGCATCTGCCTTACATCAGACTCCAGTCACACACTTTTATCACAAGAAAAAGGCTTTGATCCAGAACTAGCTGCAGAAAGTATTTCATTTGCATCCGTTGATAGCTGCTCTTGTTGTCCTATGGTCTGCTTATGTGTCGTTGACATTTATGTCCAGTACAGTGCCTTCACAAACTCAAACATTAGTGTGACTGGTTTCTGTGTGGTGAAATGGAGTTAAAAGGCTCCTTAGCCTTAGCTTGCTTGCTCATAAACAGTCCATTTTCTTGAAGTTTAGTATAGTTTTTTGTTGAATTAAGTGATCCCTGCTTTGTTACCTATTTCCTGGGTGGTGCCCATTAATTATTGGTCTTGTTCAATAATATTATTTATTATTTATTATCATTATTATTATAATTGTTGTTGTTGTTGTGATAATAATAATAACAATGATAATAATAATAATACCTATTCAAACGATAACCAAAACCTAGCATCTAAACCTCTACATATGTCATCACTGTCATTATTATTTGACATATTCAAACCAATGTGGATGAATTATTGAATGCTAGCCATCAGGAGAGCAGTGCACATGCTGTTTTTAAATAGAAGGATGCTAATAGAGCTGGCTGTTTTTGCATCAGCTCAGTATCTGATACAAAACCCATTATTTTTCAGCCCATTGTTGTTTGAACAACGATTCCTGGAATATAATGTATAGTGAATGATACAGGTGTGTGACTATGACTGTGTGTTTGGCTCATGTACTATGCAGTAGCCTACAGTAATTACATTGTCTGTTTATCTCACAGTGTAGCTGTACCTGTCTTTGTTGTGGCTCAGCTTCCCGAGAATGCCAAGAATGCCACGATGGCTTTCACAGTCTTCTGACAGAAAGAGATATATTCCAACACAATGAGCTCAGTTTCTTTTGGACCAGAAATGGGCTCAGGCTTTAGTTTGGATACAGTATGCTTGCATTGTATCCTATAAAATGAATAAATCCAATCTTTTGCAGGATGTCCAAAATGTAAAATGAGACCAAAATATGTTTTTTTTGGGGGGAAGCTGATGGCTGAATTGAACTATTTTTAGTCTTCTTTTAGAACTCAGATTTGAAAGCTTATCATTCTTAGTGAGATTAATGAGGTTTTACTGACAAAGTTTTCTGATGCAAACATTTTGAAGAACTTGCTTTGGAATAGAACAGAGTCAATGTGCTTTTTGTGTGTCTCATTATATTGTGAGACCAGGTTTTCTGTATCGTCTAGGGTCTAAAAAATCCCTACAAGACCCAAAAATGTGCCCCAAAAAGTGCTATTTTTAGACATAAGGCCAGTTAGTGTTGTTACTCAAGTTCAGATTAATTAACAGGTTTTAAATGTGACTCAGTACCTGCTAATCCTCCCTAACATTATGATCCAAGAGCATGTATGTGTCTGGAGCAGCATCACGGACCCTAGATGCAATTAGGAACCTGTCAAGGCGGTGTCAAAGGTGCACACAAACCCACTCATGCAACTCACACGTATGCACAAACATCCACACAAATGCGCCCGACTCCTGCAGACTGATGACAGTGCTCCCCCGCTGGATTGTGTGCATCTACGTGTGCGACGTGTGCACGTCCAGCCCCACACGTGTTGAAATATGGCTCCCATATTTCACTGCACCCACAGCATTTGTAAATGCCAACTGCTTTCCCTGCCTCCCCCCCTCCACCCCATCCCTCTCCTGCGATTGGACCATCCCGTGAAGGCTTCGGCTTTTAACAAATTGAGGGAATAATCCACAAGGAATGAGTAGGGGGAGTCTCCTGCCTCCAAATATCAGTAAACAAAGACAGATGGTCCAGCAAACTGCACAAAACAAAGGTCATTTTATCTCTCGGTTAAGACCTTCCTTTCTTTCTTGAAACCTGAGATTGCTTAAGCTGAGACAGTAGCTATTTGTAGGTTTTATGTCAGGTCTAAGGAGGAGTTTGTGTGTGTTGGTAGCTCCCATAAAAGCACTTTTATCACAAAGGATGATGGGAGACAAAGATCAGAGAGGATACTCCTCTAGCTTCATCTTCCTCTCTCGGTTTCTCTCCTTCCACACCCCCGACGACACTCTCAATCCCCAGAACCGTCACAGTAAATGGCTATCCTGGAGTAAATTTATAACTGCCACTTCAGCTGACAATCAAATACTATCACTAGATTCTCACTGTCTATCACTTCGGCCCCTGCAAGGGAGGAGGAGAGAGGAGGTGGAGGGCGTGATCGGAGGGCAGAAGAAGGCATGAGAAGAGGTGGCAGATCTTGACTGTCCCTGATCGATTGGAGGTTGTATGGAGCACACTTTTCTCCTCCCCTCCAACTGCCCCACCTCATTATTCCCGAGCGCTCTTTTCTTTCGCTTTCTTCCCTCTTGTCGTTTTCCTGACAGTGGTTTTTCCACAATCCTTCCCCTCCCTCCTTGACTGGATCGACCCTCCCTCTCTTTTACATATATTCCCCAGCTTCCTTCCCTTCCTCCCTGTGTGGGCCAGCCCATGTCAAGGCCTCTGTCTCTCGCCCTCGTTTGACATGCTGCTCATAATGGTCAGATGGGGGAATACCACCCTCTGCATGTCTCTCTCCATCTTCTTGCTCCTCTGTTCTCCTGCTCAGCCTCTCCCTTGTCAGAATGTCATGCTATTGCAAAATGGAGAAAATCAATTGCACGTGAGCTCTCTGAAAGCTGTCTGTACAGATAAAGTGGGCTGATTTTTCAAGCAAAGATGGATGTATACATTTGGAAGCGTCTGTCTGTTCATACATGTGAAGGGAGGAGGAAGAAGGAATAAAGGGGGGTGGTGTGGGGGTACTGACAGACTCAAGCTGGGGACGTTTGTCGCCACTCGTCACTTTTCCCGTCAGCCAGCAGACATGACAGCCAAGGCGGGTGAGAGGCGAGTGGCGGGCTCTCAGGACCCAAGCAGGAATGAGCACAGTGACAGATGGCTCCTTCATGCTCAGGCCATCATGATGGGGAGTGGGAGAAGAGCGAGCAGAGCGATGGACAAAGAAGAATGGCGGAAAGAGGGGAAGGAAGAGATGTCTAGTGACAGTATCAAAACCCAGCAGACATTGTGGACACTCTTCAGCAGTCTGAGTGTCAGCTTTTCTTAACAGGGTTTGCCACATGCTTGTAGTGGTGGCAGCAACAGCTGAAACAGAGGCAGAAGAGAGTCTGATAAACTGTAATGAAAGCAGGGCTGATACGGCCTTTGGTGGGTTTATCTTTGGGTTCAACACATTGGCTGGGTGTAGTCTCAGTGATGTCCCCTCATGAGGTTCTGAAGAGGCGTTATAAAGCCAAACAATGGTGGTATCTATTTTATCTGATCAACCAAAGTTAAGGCCAAACTTGTAAACAGCAATGAGGTTGAGCTGACACAGGCCATAAGCCCCTGGCTATCAGCTAAAACATGCTAACTATCTGTCAAATTGGCCATGCCCCCAATTACGCCTTTTTTGCATCGATTTTTTGCTGTAGAATCGTGAAAACAGATCAGTTATTTTGAAAAAAAAAAACTCAGCATATAGCATTTGAGAGTCAAGCACTGCCATAATTGAGATCAGCTGATCATCAGCTGATGGCCAGCTGATTTGCTCTAAGCATGCTATTGGCTAATCGCTCCCATGCTGCCTTATATAAACCACTCTTCCCTGACTATGCTCTGCCACTCTCTCTGCAAGTTGCTCTTGCACCCTCCTCCACCCCAGCTCCTCCTTTATTATACATCTGACTGCTTCTCTCCCTGCCTTAGGCTTTCCTTATCAGCGTAGGAAGAGCAGGAGCGTTTGCTGTTTCTGCTTAATGCCTTCCATGTAGGCTCGTGGAAGGGCAGGGGGATCCCAGGACAGCCACACCACCAAATATAAATGATAACATAAGTGCTAATTTAAACACGCTAATAAAGAAATACTTATAGTTGTTAATATAGTGAACTAGGCTGTGAACATGCTCATTTTTCCTGTAAAATAGGCATTTTTATATGTAGTTTAACTGAGATTCATTGCTTTTCAGAGTCAGCCTAAAGTGGAGGAAATTGAGCATATAGCGTTAGTTCAGGCATGCCAAGCTGACAGCCAGGTTCTTCGCTCCAAGCACACTATTGGCTAATCGCTCTCATGCTGCCTTATTTAAACTTCTCTTGCCTCACAACCCTCCTCCACCCCAGCTCCTCCTTTATTCTACTTCTAACTTCATCAATGCCATGACTTCGTTATATCATTACTTACCAAAAGGTTGTCAGCTGTCCATAGTCTATTGTCACTGTTTATTGCTGCTGACAGCAAAAACTAATTTCGCAAGTACAGGTTGCTGGAACACATTTTAGTGTCCAACTAAATGGCCAGTCCTGTTTTATTCTAGTAAGGACAGTCAAATGGAAGCTTGCCCAAACATCCACTGAAACACCTTCTGCATACATCACTGCTGAGTTGCCCTTGTGATACAACCTATTCATCATCATTTTACCAAAATATGCTCACTTTAATGCTTTCCTCTTGTCCTGCCACACAGCTTCTGTTACAGTTATATGCAAATTAATTAACACGTTGGAGTCACAAACATGCAAGGTGATGACAAGTAGCTATCCAACACCATTTTTTAAAGGTGGTATGCGTTCTTACTATAAAAGGCCATCAAACTGTCTCTGGGCCTTATTGAGAGTTCAAATTAATTGAGATAAAGACTACAAAATGGACTCTGACAGTTGCCTTTGAGGATCACTCACCCCCTCTATCACTCCCAATTATGAGTGGAGGAGGACAAATGGAAAGGACGTGCTCTTAAACTGGGCGTCAAGCCACATGTAAGAGCCGCTGGCAGGAGGGAGAGCTGGTGCAGCGGTGAAGTTGCAAACTGACACCTTCAGTACAGTCATACCCTTCACATGATAGTGTGCTACCAGTTCACTTTGGACGACATTATTATCAAGGGATTTCTTGGACTTAAGATTTTATGTGCTTCTATCATCTTGCTTCATCTGTTGTTAGTCCTGTGTGACTTCTGTGTGTGCGCACAGCCCTGCAGTCTCATGTCCTTACATGAACATGCATGAGCCTCCAGCCTATGAGGACAAGCCATTCTAATTCTATCCTATTCTAATTTATAGTGTATTTGCTTAATGCCAGAAAAATGAGAGCAAATTTTTATTACTTTCTTTAAAATCAGAAATTTGCTTACATTTCTTTAGTATTTGGTAGCATTGCTTTCAAACTGTACAACTTGGGTCAAATGTTAGTAAAAAGTCTAGCATTAGAGCACCCTTAATCTACACTGGATTGATTACTTTAATACACTGAAGGTGAGGTTTATCAAAGTGGTCCAGTATAACAATGTCGACAAAGAAATCAGACAGATCTTCATTGGCATTTGCTCTAAAAATGGCACCATATATGAGTAGGGTGTGATTGCAGACAAAGCCAGTGATTCTCTGACTGACCACCTGAAATCTAGCAAATAACACGGATAAGAGGTTTGGATCAAGCCAGGTAACCAGTAATCCAAAGTGGTATCTTAATTATAGGTGGCACAAAAGAGAAGCTTTAATCGTGAAAACCACCCACAGAAAAATGAACTTCTTGCACAACTGAGCAAAAAGGCAACAACTTAAGATAAAAGAGCCACCATGAAAGCCTCTTTTCTTTTTCTGATTCAGGTCACTGAAGGCGAAGCAGAAGCAAAACAGACACACACAACCTTGTAAGACAAATAGGTTTTGTCATCCCTACAGAAGGCTCCCTTTTTCGTCAAAGAACCCAGAGGCTGCCGCTAGGATGAATTGTGACATAGCCTAATTCCTTTGGAATTGCAGTACAGTCGATAAAGGAGCAAACGGTCTGGCAATGACCTCCAGGATAGTGTTATTGACCTATTTTGCATACACACTGGGTGCTAGAATGGACAGGCGCTTTATTTGTGCCGTTATTTATTGGCCTGCAACATGACTGTAATGCCTGTCCAGGGACTCGGCTGGAGTGCAGTTATAGATTATCATGATTGCTAGTTATTAGCGTGCGCGCTTGTGTGTGCATGTGTACGAGGCACTCCGATTATTCAGAGCGCTCTCTGTTTGAATAAAGAAGACAGAGGCAGTCTTGTGCAGATTGTTATTGAAATAGTTTAATGCCGCTCCAACTTAACTTCAAGGGCAAAACTGGCCTGCACATTTGGAAGCTAATATGTAGATTTAATGTGTATGTATGCACTGTCTCAAGACATAATCACAGAGTGGCAAACATTTACCTTGACATTCAGTTCAAATCAATATTTTACAATGGCTGGATAGGACTCAAATCCATGCTCTGCTCTTTTCTGTGTGCCTAAAAAAGACACAAGACGGGGGATGGAGGGCCATTTCTTCAGCTACATGTCACACTGCCAGACACTAAAGTCATGCACTTGTTGTCTGTGGCTCTGGGATGAACCCTTTTCTCTCACATCGCACAAAAAAGACAAGGGCCATCCCTTTCCATCTCATCCCCTTTTCATCTCCTTCTTTCAGCTCTGAATCAGCATCAGTGTCGCGCTTAAGAACACTTTTTTGGCAGCAGCTCAAGGTCCTTTTCGCCTCTTTCATCCATGGAAAGAGGGTAATGCATTTCACGTTGACTATATTTAACACACTGATAAATAGCAAAATAAATAAGACTTCCAGTAGAGCCCTGCAGCCCAACACATTACAATTAGGCCTTCAGAGAATGAAAAGGCTAAAGTCATCCACGAGCAATTAGCCGCAACCTTCACAGTGAAAATGGCAAAACAATATGACAGAAACTGCGCTTGAGTGTCTCCAAGTCTGAAATATCTATCACACCAAGTAAATCTAAATGTCTGAAAACTCTTTGTGACATTAAGGAAAGTTAAAATGGTAATTTCCCCCCTTCTCCTCTTCATTCCCCTTCCTCCATCGAAGTTTTTTGCAGGTACATGGTATCTCTGTGGGATTAATTGCTCATTTAGCAACTCTTTTCCATATTTCACGCTTGAAAGAATATCCAAATTAGCTTTGCCATCAGAGTTCACTTCTTCCACGGGGGTTTGAATGACCACACTGTAGGACAGTGCAGGGAGCCAATCAGGCACTTAGAGCTCATCATCTGGGCGGGACGATAACTAAAGACTATGTCCACTTCTTGGCTCAGTGTTTAGAGCTCTGTTGGAATGAATGGGTGGATGAGGCGAGTTCATTGAGATCGGGGCATTCGGGCCCTTGTTATTACTGAGACCATTTATTTCTTTGTAAATTAGAGATTGGCTGGAAGCGTCACAGGGTACCAAATGGACCCAGTCGATGCTGGTCTGGTGGACTGAAGGAGAGGGGGCAGCAGGGTGGAGGGGTGAGCAGCAGTTATTATTCAGACATGTACGGCACAGTGGCGGGTGTGCTGGAATCGACCTAATGGGGTGGGAAGGCGCAGTCGATGGCTTTCTCCGACGCTCGGCTGCACTGATATCTCTCCTGCTTTTCTCTTCTTTCAACCCCCTCCTCAGCCGACCATCCATCCACGCTGACGTTTTCTGATGACTCGTGTCATTAAAGCTAACGTCCGCTGAGGAGGTAATTAGCCAAAGTATGACATTAATCAGCGGCTAGAGCCCTGCACGCCTGCCGGGGTGTCTGGGACGTGCTTTCTGCAGCCACGTTGGCCCTCCTGCGGCCCCCTGTTCCACACATGGTGGGCATTAACCTTCGGAGGCTTGGCCATTTGTCTATGACGAGCCTGTGCTCTCTTGTTCACAAGTGTTCTCCTACGGATAGGGTTTTCTTTATTTTACAGCACCTCCTATATACAAATGCCTACATTTTTTAGAAAGATGTGACAGAATAAAATCTAGCCCTGCCTCACCTGTTGAGTCTTTTGTGGATTAAACCATGCACAGGTGTTCAAGAAACAAATGTTGCCCCTGAAGCCAGTGCGACTTTGAAGCCCTCTGTCAGAACAACCAAATGAAGCCTGTTTAGTGTTGACCGATGGGTCATTCCTCCGTCCTCCCGCTCATCAGTGTCCTCCCAGGCAAACAAATCACTGCTGCTTTGCCAAAACAAAATGGCCTCCATCAGCGTGTGCACACAGTGACATCTCCATCTGCTGTCAGACAAACCATTAAAAGTGCAGGGCAAAATTTCAGCCCTGTCAGTGCATATAAAGTCTCTCATTTCTCTCCATCAGCACAGTCTACCAGTTTCAGCACAGCAGAGATAGACTCAATCTAAAAAAACGGACTCCCATACTGAACATTTTGATTTCATTACCACCCGCCACTGAATATTCATGGCCTTTTTTTAACTGCTGTGTCAAGTCACACCTGGAAGCGGCAGGACGTCATACATTATTCATTAGTGAAAGGCAATGGGGTGTGGTCTAATAGAGTTTACCGGGGTGCCGACAAGCCTGGTCTCCACTTCCTGATTCATTAATGATGCAGCTTCTCCCACCAGTGGTGCCGAGCTAACCTCCCGTCCATTCGACAAGGCCCAAGGGTCCTGGAGGAACCGCTCGGCTCTCCTCGTTTAATTGTTCCCGCAATGACCCGACCAGGAGATTAGCAAAAAGAACACGAGGCGAGGAGGGAATACTGCCAGCCCCGGATTTCACTTTTTTAACCTTAGACAGTCCAAATCCACCACTCGCCAGGGAGTGGAGCACTGACATGGATGTCTGTTTGGATAAAAGAAGCCATCTGTCTAATTGCACTCATAAAATTGAAGCGTAGACAGTCCAATGATATTAGGAGTTTGAAGACAGTGCAATTTAAAAACGTGACATATGAAGGGCTTTGGACTTCCCTAATTTACTTTGAACTGTTGTTTAACGACATGAATCAAATTAAGATTAGGTCTTTCCTTTGTATGTATAAATCTACCCCAGTTCCATAAATATGGACAAACACACCATACTGCATGCTCATAATCTCTAAAGTGGCCCTGCATTAAAACCAGGCATGATTCTGTATGTGAACATGATCAAGACACACTGCCATCTTCTCTGGGCCATTTAAAATTAACAGGGGCAGATGGAAAACTGTTCTGTGGTCAGATTAATCAAATTCTTCTGGAAAACATGAATGCTGTGTCCTGCAGACTAAAGAGGAGAGGGGCCATCCAGCTTTTATCAGCACACAGTTCAAAGGCCTGCCTATGGCGTTGGCAGCCATTTGGGAAAAAACACTATCAGTGGTTTCAATGGTTTTAGGGCGTCATATTCTCCTATGGAGAATGCAGTCCAGACCTTTTACCAGTAGAAAATAATTGGTGCATTTAATATGAAAAATCTGACATGGAAGACCCAGGACTGTTGTGCAGCTGGAGTCCTACTTTAGAGAAGGTTGGGGAAAAATTCTTCTCCCAAAACTTAAGCAACTGGCCTCCTCACTTTCTAGACATTTACAGACTGTTAAAATAAAAAGAGATGCTACACATTGGCAACAGGGTCCTGTCCCTACTTTTTTGAGATGTGTAGCTGCCATTGAACTCACCATGAGCTCATATTTTCCCTCTCTGACTGTTGATTGGTCATCAGACTAACTGTGTGACTGTTGAGAGGTCGTCAGAGTAAAAGAGTACAAAACTCCCACTGAACAGTGTTAACTTTGTCGACTTAATCTATGACACTGCATTTGTTGACTTCCTCTTTTTCATAAGGAAGACAAAACTAAGACTAGCTAAAAAAGATCTGACAAAAAGTAAGTCCAGTTTTTTGTTGACAGGCAGCTCTGTGTGAATGTTTAGCATGATCTCTTTTGTCAGGGTTTGTGGTGTAGGATTTATGATCCCCAAATGGCAGCCTGTTGAATTCATTCGTTGTCAGCCTATATCTCCCCGCTTTGCTTGCTCCATGCACTTATACCTTTAACATATACAGAGTAATTGTTATGATTTGGATCATTCAAAACTTTCTCAGAGATTAGTACCTTCCATGTCTTTTCTTTTATGTCTGTTAGGCAGTAATCTTCAACTTTGCAACTCATTACGGTTAACTATGCTATAATTCTGCTTTAGGAGCAGACACTTTAATTGGCCGAGACATGTGAAGCATGACACATTTTTCTTGGAAAATTCCTCAGCTTAGATTTTGCTACCTTTTTTTCCCCCTACAACAATCTACAATGTCCCACCACTGGGGAGAGCAATTCCCTCAGGCGTTATAGACACCAGCATTATCTCTTATTGTGTAAGTGTCACACACATGGTCTCCCTTCACTGTTATGGTCGTGTGACACTAGAAGCGTCTGACACGCACACAGAGAGGGTCCCGGACAAAATATTTAGACTGGAAACACCACATCAGAGGGCCATCAAGGATCACCTACCGTCATATGCCATGAGCTCCAGTTTCTAACCTTTTCACCTCTGATGGACAAAGGTCACTCTCTGCATTAATCCCAGGGGTATTTAAAGCTTGGTTCAGGGTCTCATCATCATGCCAGACCTTAACACCACAGCTGAGTGAGAAATCCAGTGTTAAATTTCGCTTAGGTGCATTTCTTCTAAGATTTTTAATACAGACTTTTTGCACAAATGCAAAAAAAAAAAAAAAAAAAAATCCTCACGACTTCTAAAGCTCATGTTAGGTGTTTCTAGCTAGCTAGTTAATGAAACAGACTGAAAATCCAAATCCTACCTCTGTCTAACCTATGGTCCAAAATAGTTGGTACAGGAGCATATTTACCATTGTTTTACATCCCTTTTTCTTCTTCCCCTTTTCTTGCTAGACAGGTCCAAACTGCTTAAAGGCCAGTCTAGTACCTGCAGTCTTTCAGTGTGAAGCCATGGTGTTGGAACTTGTGCAAAATGTTGCTTGTCATTATAAAGCATGGATGCCCCTGAAACAAAAAGAGGTTGTCTGGATAGAAGTATACGTTTCTCCAAATCCAGCATGTACCTCCTAGTATTAATGCTGCCTTAACAGATGCGCAAGTTACCCATGCCATGGGCACTAATACACCCCCACAAGATTGCAGATCCTGACTGCTGAACTTTGTCTTAATAATAATCTGGATGTTCCCTTCCTCTCAGAAGACACTAGGCCTCTTTTTCCCCAGGAGATTTTGAAATGTTGACTCATCAGACCATAGCAAACTTTGTTGCTCTAAGTCAGTCCATCTCAGATGAGGTCATTCCCAGTGCTTCTCTTTCGTGATATGTATCACATCATGGCCTCTGTATTGTGATATGTAATGTATTGTGGCCTCTGTATTTTAGTACATATTGTAACGTGGCCTCTGTATCATATCATGGCATCTGTATCATGAATTGTATTTCATCTTTGTTATACATGTTATTATTGTTATACATGTTGTATCGTGGCTTCTGCATGATATCATAGCCTCTGTATCTTGATTTGTATCGTGTCAAAGCCTCTGTATCTCAATATGTATCATATTGTAGCTTCTGTATGGTGATATGTATTGTATCATAGCCTCTGTATTGTGATATGTATCATATCGTAGTCTCTGTACCATGATATGTATCATATCGTAACCTCTGTATTATGATATGTATCGTATTTTGTATTTGTATTTTGTGAGGCGGTGGAAATACCCATCCATTGTCCCTTGATGCATACACAATGGGTTGAATGTATCTTTGAAGACATTAGTATGTATAAGATGCAAGAAGAGTACCTTTCAACATCTGTCTTATCTCAACAGCTCATACTGTTAGTTTTTTGCAGAACATTGAATATTTTTGAGATAACCAACACTTTCCTTGTTCTCCTGCTGTAACATTAAGTCATCAGGCTTTTCTTTAAGCTTCTTGACATTAAAGACTGCAGAGTAGCACATATCTGCTAACATGTTGAGAAGTTGGCTTACATTTTCTTCCCTTGTATATTCTTGACCTGTCCATGACTGTCCACAGTGATTGTCCTTTGCTCTCCCATCTGCCTTCACTCCCTTTTTTCTATCTTAGATGGAGGTGGAGAAGCATGTGTAGGCACCCATGGGGGCTGTGATGCTAACTTTGTGCCTGTCCTCTGAACCTTCTGAGACGAGGCTTTGTTTGAGCGGTGGCTGGCTACTCAATCAAACCCTGACCTTTTCTTTCCATGGACATGTAGTGCACCAAATGTACAATCTTTTTTCTCTCTATTAGACTGTGTTTGTGCCGTGTGTCGCATCACATATTTACTGAGTCCAGAGCTGCGGTGTGTATACAGGGCAGGAAGAGTAAAATATGGCTTTCCATTATTGTGGCGTTGTATGAGAAAGGAGGACGGTCTTTGAGCTTTTTGACAGCAAGCTTTTTTCAGCCACAAGTATGAAAGAAATGAATAGATGAATGGATAGAGGGGGAGGGGCGATATTGATCATGTTTTATGAGCTCAGCGGCCTGACTTGTGAGGCTTCTGCGACAAGCTGCCACTTGCATTTCTTTTTGTCCCGAGATCCTCCATCACAACACTCATGTCCAAGGTAACAATCAATCTATCAATAAAAAAAGCAAAACAAACAAAAGGCAGAAAATGATGCATCACCCTCACACCGCTCCCCCTCTCTTTGTGGTCAAACAAAAACAATGACAACCAAATAGATTTGAGCGCAGGCCCTACTGCAAACACAGGTTTAGGGTTGGGGGGGTTGGGGGGTGGGGTGGGGCTGCTGCCGCTAAACACAATTCAGCCTTATCGGGTCTCGTAGGCTTCCCTCCCTGAAATGATTGTTTCACTCAAATAAACAGATTGAATATATCATGCATCCTTGGTGTAGATAGAAATAAATCTTTCAAATCTGCTTCTTCCTCTTTTTTTTCAACAAAGCAATTTCTTAGCCTGCGTCGCTCTGACTGAGGAGGCCGTCTCTCATAAATTTACTCCGGCAAGTGCATAAATCTCCCTTACAGATAACATCAGGTGTGGATTGACAAGAGCTAGAGAGCAGCAGGGACACAGCAGAGTCTGTGCATGTTTGCACTGTGTGCATGAGGCTTCCAGACTCTGCACATTTTCTAAGCACCTGATTCTATTCGGTGCGTTTTTTTGTTGCAGGGTTTTATAGGTGCATCTGCTGCTTGTCGTTTATTTTCTGCATGATGTTTGCAAGCAGACTGGATGATTTATATGATTGATTTTAACAGGTGATTATCCACCTTACATAATGCAAATGATCTGTCCTAATTTCTCAGTGGACGGATCGGCACTCAATTCACTTCTGTCTGGTTTGTCCCTGATAATAAATTCAACTTTGTCCAGCATTGTCCTGCCCCATTTCTCTTTTTAATCCCCATCATTTCTCCCACACTCTCATCCTTTTGTCTCTCCTTCTTCCTTGTCCTTCCCCGCCTCACTTCCCCTTGCCCCCCCCCCCGCCCCTCTTCTCTCTTCGTTCTCACTCTCCGCTGCCATGCAGGCCCCCGCGGTTACTCTCTGACTTGTGTGCAGTTTAATAATCATTAGGACCAAGCCCCTAATGAATAAAGTCACTCGGACTAATTGCTCGCAGTGTTTCAAGATACGAGAGAGCGTGAAAGGGAATGAGAAAAAATGAGAATGTGGACGTTTAATAGCTTGTTGGCGGAATTTTAAAGAGGTAATTAGAAGCACTTACAGTAGGATGGCCGCACACCGCTTGTTTGTTGTTTTTTTGCAGGACATGATAAATCTTTTGGTTGATGGAGTGAGACGGCGATAAGCCTCGGGAAAACAGTGTTGTAGGAAAGAGAGAGAAAGAATTTCATGATCATTCTGGTTGAAAATTAGACCACCGGGGACGAGAGAGAAACCCATTTATTTCTATGATCAGGACTTTAGCTGGGTTTAGTACAAAAACTACTTGTTCACATGTGTATTTATTAAAGCCATGACTACACAGACAAATTTATCTGTGGTTTAGTTAAAGAGTAAACCCCAGAGTTTCAGCTGAGGTGCATCTACTCTGGAATTTCAAAAAAATCTGAAGAACATCAAGGAAATGGCTGGAAAGGACACACCCACTCTCTCTTTCCTGCTGTCCCTTATCAGCCACAGCATCATTCAGTCCATCCTGCTTCTCAGTCGTAACTATTCAACAAGCTATCTGAGTATGAAACAATGATGTATGATCATGTAGAACAGTGGTTGTCAGGCCAACCCTAGGGAGGGCACCAGAGAGCTCAAAGGGGTAGCGGGACCCTGTCTGCTCTGATGTTCTCAAAAATAGATGTACTGTACATATACTTCTTAACATCATAATTGGAAACATAATATATTATAAGGCTAACCTGGGGAAACTGGGGGATTATAGAATTGTTTATTTACAAGTAAAATCAAACTCAAATTTCAGAGTTTAAAAAGTCTGAAATTACCAAGAAGAAAACAATCAACATTTCCACATTTGAAAACTTAAAAAATTTTGATATTAGAAACTCAAAAATGTAAAGTTTTTTAAATGGTTTATTTACAACAGTATAAAGTCAAAATTATACAAGAAAACAAACTGAAGAAGAGGTTGAATTTTTTTGCTTTTGAACTTCACAATCTCAAAAATTTTAAGTTTTGGTTCACATTCACTGACAGCTTTTAAAATCAAAACCTGGCACTCTAGCGTACCGTTTTGGCTTCCAATTGACTGGTCTATCCCAACCTTCACATATGGTCGTGGACTCTGGGTTATGACTGAAAGAATGAGATCGCAGGTTCAAGCGGTTGAAATGAGAGTCCTCTGGAGGGTGTCTGGGCTCAGCCTTAGAAATAAGGTGAGGCACTCGGACATCCACATGGATCTCGAAGTAGAGTCGCTGCTCCTTCATGCTGAAGGGAGCTAGCTGAGGTGGTTCAGGCATCTGATCAGAATGCCTCCTAGGCAGCTTCCAGGCATGTCCAACTGGAAGGAGATCTGCGGGCAGACCCAGAACTTGCTGGAAGTATTATATATCCCCTTTGGCCTGGAGGCTCCTTGGAATCCCCCAGAAGGAACTGGAAAACATTGCTGTGGCGAGGGACGTCTGGGTTGACCTACTTCACCTGCTGCTACCGCGATCTGACCCTGGATAGGCGGAAGAAGATGGATGGATAGAAATTAAAACTTTATATTTGTTCTTTAAGAAAAAAAGGTTGGAAACCACTGATGTGGAAGAAACAAGTTCAAATACCATTCACTTCCTTTTTAGAAAAAACATGGTTTATTTGCTACACTGGGAAGCAGCATGACATTACCCACAATTCAAGGGTGTCAAAGGGAGGTCTCGGATAAGCTGACCCCACCTCAAAACTTCCTTGTTCTGCTTTATTCTGCAGCTACTAGTGAATTTCACTGTTGTGTTTTTTAACAAAAGACAACTTAAATGGGAGATAGATTGTCACAGTAGACACCAGTTTGTATATTTTTCATTTCATTTTGAGAAAAACCTGGTTTACTTGTAATCTAAGGCAACAGAACTACATTACCACAATTGTACAGTGTCACAGCAATGTTTCTGATTGGCTGATCCCACCTTGACCTGAAAAAAACATCCGCATTCAGCTGGTACAAGTGATTTTAATGGCTGCTTTTCACCAAATGATGGTATACATGGTCATTTTTCAACCAAAGACAGTGGGGAATTGAAGAAATGTGGCAATGTAAAAGACACATTTGAACATGATCAAATTCATTTTCAGAAAAACATAGTTTATATGTAATTTTGGTCAACAGCACTACATTGCCCAGAATCCTAGAGCATAATAGCAATGTCTCTGATTGGCTAATCCTGCCTTAACACACAAAAATCTGGCATTCTGCCACTACTAATGGATTTCAATGGTCAAAAAATGGTTTTAAGGGAATGAAATTAAATTTTATGTAGAAGTAAATTTAAGACACAGCTTTCTGGTAAGCTAGGATTACAGCGCTACATTTCCCACAATTTTAGAGCAATGTCACAGCAAATGGTAGAGCCAGAATTTTGTCTGCTTCAAGTGATAATGGTCTTGGAAAACATGGGTGATAACTGTTGACGACATTTGATGACCTGGCACCAGATCAGCCAGTAGAAATTTCTAAACAAAATTCAGTTGCAGAACACAGTTAAACCTGTAAATGGGAGGTGCTAAGCTAATTTGTCAAGATTGGACCATAACTGACAAACAATAATTAATTCGCTATTTGCAAAAAAGTGGTTTTGGTTACTCTTTAAGTGATTTTCTAGTCTTTTCTCTGCTCTTTGACCATTTTAATGTTGTCTCGTCCCTTTGTGGGTGATTTTTCAAGAAGCCCTTATGCTAATATTCATAACGTCTTGATCAAATGCATCTTGGGGTTGTATGCCTTGGCCCTGCACTCATACAAACACATCAACAACAGGAGTGAGGAAAGCCCAGTTAAACCAAGCACTGAAAGTTTTTGTCCAAACATCAGCACTTCTAAGCGTTGCGAGGTGAGGACCCTGTCACTCTGGATCAAACATATTAGTAGCCACCAAAGTGCAGGTGGACAGATGTGGCTTAGCCCTGAGGCGACACCTTGTCCTGGGGTACTGCATGCTAGCAGAGCAGTGTGTGTTTGGGTTGCTTCAAAACCCTCTCAGTGGAAAACACAGGTGTATTGATTTTTAGCACCAGCCATAGAAGCAGAGCTAGATATTGGCATTAAACCCTTCTGACATGTTGCTCCCAATAAACACCACATTGTACACTTGATGTGACACACAAGGAAAAGAATTGTGTACAAGGAGCAGCTAGGATACCATCAAGCATGTGCAGCCAGGGAACATTAAGTATGTCAGTGCACGTGTAGCATCGACCCTTGCAGGAGTTTCTCAGTGAGCCCAATCAAACACAACCACTGCTCAAATTCAGCCAAAGACAAAATCACACTGCCTGGAATAAAAATATATACACCCAAACATTTTTATTTATCACACCTGCACATTGTGCTCAGGCTGTGCACAGGCATACCCCTGCTCTGATAAGGAAAGCATGCAAAATGTGCTGCCTCTTCACGCTAGAACATAGCCCAAAGCATGCTACCATTCCCCCCCCCCTCTCTCTCTCTCTCTCTCTCTCTCTTTATTCATCTTTCTCTATCATTCAGCCATTACCAATCGCAGGAAACTGATGTTTCCTCTTGCTTCACATTCTGGCTACATTTCTTCACCCTTTGATGTTTCTTCCACAAACGGCACCCTGTATCCATTCGCTGCGAACAATCCTGATGACAAATACATACGTATTTCAAGTCACTTTCTTCCCTAGCAACGATGAACTATATTGTCCTCCCAGTCTCCGCTCAAGTGTTCTGGTTTCACTGGTAAAAGTAAACGTCATAACATGGGAGTTTAGAAAGAAGGGGTCTGTGTGAGCATAATAACCTTAATTATTGATAATACGTGTGGCTCATTTTTGCTTTACACCTATCCTTAAAAGAAAAAAAACAAACACACAAACAAAAACCACAAAGTCAGCACATTTTTAGCATGGCTTATTGATGGTTGTGCTGATGAGCATCCCAGTGTTTGTTTAATTTTTGTGTTTGGGACTTTAGAGCAGACTTGTATGACTTTTTTAGCATCAATTTTTGAGATTGATGGCGGTAGTCCTCCAGCAATTCAGCCCCAGTTACAGAAAGGGGAGGCTCAACCCTGCTGTGGCAGGAATAGGCTTAGTACAACCATGATAAAGCTGGTATAGTGTTTTGGAGGCTAAATAGCTGAGTAGGTTACATATCTGACTTTGAATTGGAGATTAATGGTTCATATCCCGATCAGTGCATGATCAGTATCCGGTTTGGGCCCTTGGGCAAAGTCCTTAACTCCTGAACGTCTGCTAAATGACATTGTAACAAGCAATTGACTATTAAGACTGATTGGAAATTCAAGTGTTACTTGGTTTATGCATGGATTGTTGTTTGTTTTTAGTGGTTTTATGTATTAGTTCCACTTAAAAGTTTTTAAAACTTTTAAAAGAAGCTCAATGATTTTAATTGAGCAAGACGTGTATCATGTTGTATCATATCATATCGTATGTTATCAGCCATCCATTCATTTTCTTTATCGCTTATCCCATTGGACGTTGCCGGGGGCTGGAGGCTATCCCAGCTGCCATTGGGTGAGAGGCGGGGTACACCCTGGACTGATCACCAGCCAATCGCAGGGCTGACGTATAGAGACAGACAACCAGGCACGCTCACAATCATACCTATGGCTAATTTAGAGACACCAATTAACCTAATGAGCATGTTTTTGGTGGTGGGAGGACGTCAGAGTACCCAGAAAGAACCCGCACATGCACAGGGAGAACATGCGAACTCCACACAGAAAGGCTCTGACCAGGAAGTGAACCTTCTTACTGTGAGGCATGAAGTTTATTCAACTCAAACCAAGGAAATTGATTCAAGTTAACTTAATGCAACTCATTAACTTGAGTTGAATAATCCTGTATCACTTGCCTGTTACCAACTGAAGCAATTTTCTTAAAGTGGGTTGATTTTCATTTAGCAAAAAGTGAATTGTATTGTATGATACTGTATCATATTGTATTGTACCGATGGTATCATATCATATATTGTATCATATTTTATCATATCGTATTATATCGTACTATGTAGTATTGTATCATATATCATATTTTATTATTCTCCGATCCTGACAGTTAAAATGGTGTATGGCTACACCAGGCCAGCTGTCACATGCTTAATTACTTTCAGAGCAATGGAAATTTAACTCTATTATTAAAAATCATCAGCTTATAAAAAATATTTCCAAGTAATTATGAGCTTGTGTTTAACTTAAAACCTTTCATATTGTTATGTAACTCCTAAGTCTGGTCTTAAATTTGGATTTCTATCATTTCAATTCAAACTGACACCGTCCTAGAGTTTTGAATGCTTGAGCCAACATTAAGAACCTCCAACTCCGATGTACTGGTATTCAGTATACATTTTGCATACAGAGCGCATGAATCACCACTGAGGCAAGCACTATGTTTGGCTGATTTACATACTCTGTCTTTGCCTCTCCTCTGGTTGTCTTTGTTTTCTGCCCAAGAAAAAAACAAACACAGAATGTCCTACGTATGAGCATTATGGCAAGAGTCAGTTTTAGTCTAACCCCTCTGGCAGACTCAAATAGAGGAGACTCCCTGTAATAGAAAGCAGCCATTCTTTACCCCCAGGTGTGAGGCTGGAGAAAACGCAGAAGGTGCAAACTAACTTAGCTGTTTTCTAACATGTACAATTCAGAGCGGGTTGCTGCTCTGCGTGATTACCGTGCTGTGATTCATTGAGAGCCAGATGTTGAGAGGTTGGACACCTTAAATACAGACAGTGATTATCATTTGTTTGGTTGTTAGTTGTTAAGCATTGAAGGCCTTTTTAAGAGGAAACAATGTCATAAAGTTTCCATTTAGTGGTGAATTGTTGATGGCTTGTAATGAATGTTTAGCTTTAAAGCAGGTGGTGACATATGTAAAGACACGACACCCCTCTTGAATGAGAGAATGATCTCCCTTGCAGGTCTAGAGTTCTCTCCTGTCACCCTACCTCTGGACATGTGGGTGACCTTGCATGCACAGGCTGGCTAAACATGCCCAAAGATCAAGACCAGACATGCATGTTTACCTTGCCAATTATGCTAAACCTTCAGTGGCCTCTAGTTAGAGTAACTTGTATTATTACTCTACAGATCCAGGGCCTGATTCACACACACTTAGACTTTGCAAATAGCTCAAAAAGACAGCTTCTAAGTTAAAAAACATATGCAAAGGGTTAATTTCACCCCTAATACCATTGCAACGCCAGCACACTTATGCATAATTAAATGACTAACTATGCAGTCACTCTGGGGAAAAATCCCCTCGTTTTAATGCAAATTTTGCAAAAAATGTGTCACCTTGCATAAACTGTCAAAATCACTAACATCAGAGCTAGAAATGAGAGTGTAAAACATGAGCTTTGTCTATAAACAGGATGTCAGCATATAAAGACAACTGGCTTATAGTGTACAACACAAAACTATTATTTTTTTCTGTACTTTTATAGGAAGTGGAAATTTAAGTTCAAGTTATTAGAGATTTCCAAAACATGAAAAATCTTCCAGAATTCTAGACAAAATAGCATGTTTGTTGAAAGCAATCTTATGCGTCTTGATAGCCTCTCACCACATTAGGTAAAAAAATCAGTGCAAGGGTTAAATGCACCTTTAACAGTGCTGCAGAGCAAACAGCATCGCTATGTGCTGGTGCTTTTTTGTGTGTTTTTAAATGATCCATTATGAAGTCATTTGAATGCATAATGGGAAAAATTGGCCCCTCTTAATGCAAATTGGCCTCACTGCAAAGAGTGTGTAATTAACCATCTGTGCTAATAGCCATGTGTTTTAAAGTGGAAAAACTGAATCTGCTGAGTGTTGGGAGTAACTGCTGTAGTCACACACAAAGTTTATAGTAATCAGGAAAATAATTCCACCTCTGTATGATATGAAGTTATTACACCAAGTGTTTTAAGTTTGTTGCTGTGCTGAAGATGCTTAATGTAAATAGGTTAAGAATAAGCTTGTGTTAGCGATTAGGATGCCAGCTATTTGCATATTAGTGCGCAAGCTATTTACCTGATTTTAAGAAACTTTTGGGATCTAGCGAAGACTGCGGCAGCTTTTAACTTTTCTTTTATCCGGATTCGTGCTTTTAACCACTGGATGCCTGGATTTTATCGTCAAAACCACAAAGGACAATACGCCGTTAAACTGAAAACAAACCTAGCCGACAGGCTACAGGTGAGCCATGCCTTCACTTACCTCCACATCCATATGTGACAGTTGTGCCGGTCTGAGCCAGAAGGTGGCCGAGCTCGAACAGCAGATATCCACTTTAATAAAAATCCATGAAGAAAGAGACCCGGACGTAATCTTAGGCAAGACCCGAGCCGATGCCACCAGCGCCCAGCTAGCAGACACAGCCCAGTACTCCTCTGCCTCTGAGTCCCGGCCCTCCTCTTCCCGCCCTGGTAAAGATCCAGATGAACACCGCTGGATTCAACAAGGGGCCAGACCTAAAGGCCTGATCAGCTCCACTCCAGTGTCGGACCCATGGATTGTTGTCGGGGCACGCAATGGCCGCAGGACGCGGGGCAGCCGGCTGTCCTGCTCCCCTCCCACCGGAGACCTTGCTCTGGGGAATAAATTTAATGTCCTGGACCACGAGGAGTTTCCTTCACTGACAGCAGGTCGAACCGTGTTGCCCCCTCAAGTCCGCCCTCAGTCCCGTGGCTCCGCGGTCAAAACTCGCACCGGGCAGCTGCATTTCACCCCGGCTCCTACATCTAGCAGGCGCGGGGTGCCAGGTATGGACTGCAGGTCACCACCACCTCTGGGGCTACTGCATGAGAGCGAGTTTCCGTCGCTACGCCAACCACCACCAACTGCAGCGCCATCCAGGGACTCCGCTGCTCCCCCGCACATGCCTGGTCAGGCAACTGGGTGTGCGCCGGGGGGCTCCTCCGCTCCTTCGGCTCCTGCGGACGGTCCCATGGCGCTGCGGAGTCCTGCTCGCTCGGCGGAAACCCGTAACTCAGCACCCAGGCCTGCCCCATCTGTACTGGTCCTCGGCACTTCAATGGTTCGGCACGTGAGAGTGAACAAGGGCCACACCTGCTGTCACCCAGGTGCACTTGTCAAAAACATCACAGACTCCGCCCCAAACATCCTCCGTCACCACCCCTCCGTATCAACAGTAGTAGTTCACGCTGGCATCAATGATCTAAGATTACAACAGTCAGAGACACTTAAGGACGACTTCATAACCCTCATCACCACAATCCACAGTTTAAACAAACAGATAATAGTTTCAGGACCACTTCCACCACCTCGTTTCGGGGACATCAAATTCAGCCGCTTGAGACTCTTACACACATTCCTCAAATCATACTGCACTGCAAACCAAATCCCATATGTTGACAACTTCCTTACATTTTTCAAGAGACCCGGACTATTCAAAAAGGACCGTTTACATCCCAATTTCTCTGGATCCCGCCTTCTTTCACACAACATAGAGCTCACACTGGAATCTGCATGACAATATAGCCAATACAGCTCCCCCTCATCATCCACTGATGTTCCAATAGACTCAAATAATTCCTGTTCATTCCACATTCCAGTAATCATCAGCAGAGAGCGGCCTATCTGTAAAACCTCCCACAAATCTTCCATTAACTTTAATAATCTCAGATCTGTCCCTAAAACCCACTTACCACAAAATCCTACAGTTAATCAGCCCCCCCTTACCATAAACATGGCCCTCTTAAACGTCCGCTCTCTGCTGAACAAGACTTTTATTATAAATGACCTGATTTTAGAGCACAAACTTGACTGCTTATTTTTAACTGAAACATGGCTGGGTGCAGATGCACCAGTTGTTCTCACTGAGGCCTCCCCACCTGATTTTAACTTTGCATTTTCAACTAGGAGTGGTAAAAGGGGAGGTGGCACTGCTTCTATTAGTACAAACACTTTGCCAACCAAACCTATTTTATTTGAACATTACACAAGTTTTGAATACCACTCTATTGTTTTTAACAACCCTACAATTTTATGCGTGACAGTGTACAGACCACCAAAAAGGTGCAGTCTTTTTATCCCACAGTTTTCAGAGTTTTTATCAATTTTACACAATTCTTACAATATGATTATTTTAATCGGTGATTTTAACCTGCACATAGATAACATTTTAGACCCTGTTGCAAGTGAATTTTTAAATATTCTTAACTATATGGATTTTACTCAGCACGTCATGCAGCCAACTCACAACAGGGGACACACTCTGGACCTGGTCATCACCTATGGCCTGTCCACCAGTGTGTCGTCTGTTGTTGACTTGGCTGTCTCTGACCACTACTGTGTGTTTTTTAATATCACCGTTTTTATCCAGCGGGAGACCTCTGTGAGAACTGTGAGGAAGCGTCATCTGACCCCTGAAGTGGCTGCAAATTTTATTCAAGTTTTAGAAAAATATCCTCCAGTTGTTTTACCTGCCCCCTGTGATTTTATCGTTGATAATTTTACCAGTAGACTTCAATACGCACTTAATTCAGTTGCTCCACTTAAATTGAAAAAGGCTCGCCCTAAGCCTATAGCCCCATGGAGAAATGAAGTCAAAAAACTGAAAAGAAACTGCAGAGCGGCAGAAAGAAAATGGAGGAAAAGTAAAATAACAGTAAATTTTCAAATATACAATGAACATCTAAAAGCCTACAATTTTGCAGTCAGAAATGCCAGAAATTCATACTTTGCTAAAATAATCACAAACCATAAAAATAACCCAAAAGTTCTCTTCTCCACCATTGACCATCTTTTTAACCCTGATTTTATTCAACTTCAAATAACCCCCACAAACACTCTCTGTGAGGAGTTTGCAGCCCACTTCGGGGGAAAGATTGACACTATCAGATGTGATATTTTATCCAGCCGAACCTCTGCTTTTAACACGTCTGAGTTTTTATCTTTACCAGAGGAAACACTGGACAGTTTTGTCCTGGTTAATGCTGAGATGCTTGATGAAGTTTTCTCCTCAGTGAAGCCCACCACATGTCTTTTAGATCCAATTCCAACCTCATTTTTTAAGTCATTTTATGGATCTTTTAGAGATGAGCTTTTAAACATGATGAACTGTTCACTTCAGACGGGGGTCTTTCCCGCTGCCTTTAAAGCGGCAGTGGTGAGGCCCCTGTTGAAGAAGAGCAATTTAGATTTTAATGACTTTAACAATTACAGACCGGTGTCTAACTTACCATTTTTAAGTAAAATTTTAGAGAAACTTGTTTTTATTCAGCTGAATTATTTTTTAGACACACATGGTTTCATGAAGAATGTCAGTCTGGTTTTAGGTAAACCACAGTACAGAGACGGCCTTGACAAAGATTTTAAATGATTTTAGATTAAATTATGATTCACAAAAGGTGACGGTGTTGGTTCTGCTGGATCTAAGTGCTGCCTTCGATACAGTAGACCACACTATTCTTTTAAATAGACTCAAACATCTGGTCGGCCTCTCTGGTACTGTACACAAATGGTTTACTTCCTACCTCACAGACAGAACATTCATGGTAAGTGTAGACACATGCTCCTCCAAAGTCCATAAAATCACATGTGGTGTGCCCCAGGGTTCGATTTTAGGTCCTGTGCTTTTAACCTGTACATGCTCCCTCTTGGCGGTGTCATCAGGAGACATGGAATCAACTTCCACAGTTATGCTGATGATACACAGCTTTACATCTCCATGTCTCCTGATGACACCAGGCCAATGGATGCTCTTTTTAACTGCATTTTAGATATCAAATCCTGGATGGCAGAAAACTTTCTCCAGCTTAACCAGGACAAAACTGAGGTTTTAGTCATTGGTCCTGAGGCCTTGAGAGAGAAAATTTTACCCAAACTACAAGCACTGTCTTTTAATCCATCATCACAAGTGAAAAACCTGGGTGTAATTTTTGACTCTGAGCTGACTTTTATTCCACACATTAAGAATGTAACAAAAATAGGTTTTTATCATCTAAAGAACATCGCCAGAGTCCGCCCCATTCTCTCTCAAGCCAACACGGAGATGCTGATGCATGCTTTTATCACTAGTCGTATAGACTACTGTAATGCCCTGCTCTCTGGTCTTCCCAAAAAGAATATTTCAGGTCTACAGTTACTCCAAAATTCAGCAGCACGTGTCCTGACTAGGACCAGAGGGCGGGCCCACATTACACCGGTTTTAGAATCACTGCATTGGCTCCCCGTGTGTTTTAGGATCAATTTTAAAGTTCTTTTACTGGTTTTTAAATGTCTTAATGGTCTTGGGCCTTCTTATCTTTCAGAACTGCTTTTACCTTATGAACCCTCGCGGACCCTGCGCTCCTCTGGCAGCAGGCTCTTAGTCATTCCCAAAGTCAGGACACACACTCATGGCGGCGTCTTTCCAGCACTACGGCCCTCGTCTATGGAACAGCCTGCCAGAGGAGCTCAGGGCCGCAGAGAACGTTCATGTTTTTAAGAGCAGGCTCAAGACACACCTTTTTAGCTTAGCTTTTGATTAATATTTATCTATTTCATTTATGATATTTATTTATTTTAGGCCTTCAATCTGTATTTATTTATGAATTTTATTCTTTTCCTACCTTAATTTCTTAGTTATGCTATTTTATATTTTAGTTCTTAGATTTTATTTGTACTGAGGTTTTACTTATTTTTATCCTTTTATCATTTTTAGGATCTCCAGTGTTTCCTCTGGGGGAGCCCTCTGCACCGGGAGCGGTGGTCGGCTATGGCTGCAGGGGTCTGTCTCGTGGGTTCCTGGTGGAGGTTTGGTGTCTCTGCCTCATCCCTCCTCTGGGTCCTGCGTCGGTGTCCTGTAGCTGTGGGTGACTCGCTGCTCCTGGTGCAGACGGCCCCTCTGATGGCGCTTTCTCAACTGGTTCATCTGTACTCAGCCTCTTGTACTCAGCCTAATGTCCACTATTTTTGTGTGTGTTTGTGAAACAGTGTGTGTGAGTGGGTGTGAGTGGGTGCACATGTAACTGTTGTCTGTAGGGTGGTTGCGGGTGTGTGGGTGTGAGGGAATGACTCTAATTGTCTATATTACGCAAAAGGTGGGGGTGGGTGGGTTTGAGGGAATGTTTTTAATTTGTCCATGTACAGCACTTTGAGTTACATGTCATGTATGAAAAGCGCTTTATAAATAAAGTTTGATTGATTGATTGATTGAACGATTAGTGCGCTAACAATTCACATGTTAGCGGTTAGCATCCACAATTAGCTTTAGCGGTTAGCAAGCTAGCTAAAACAGAAGCAAGTTAAAGCATTTATGTTGCTAATATGTTTCCTTGACATTGTTATTATTTGCACCATAGACTGTAGAAAGAATTGGACAAACCCTGTGTGACATCAGTCGTCTGCTTAGAATAGGCGGACTAAAACGGTTCTTGAAGCCCACTCATGGATGCTTCCATATTGAAATTGCGGTCTCAACCGAACTTTGGATCAACCTAACGGCCCGCCCACGAAGCGCGACTTCCTGTCAGTCTGCTAGCTAGCATTCCGGTTGACAGAAACGGAGCCTCTGCCTGCCGAGCTATCTGTCAATCAAATGAGACACACCAATCAGCTTTCACCCTAAATATGATCCAAACTATCGTGGTACAAAAAAATTCACCCCTGTACAGTGGGAGCACAATAAGACACTAGCTCATGAGACATGTCTGGTGTTTTGAACCAGGCTGTAAACCAGTTTATTTTGTGTTTCAAAACCAGCTGTTTAACATGTGTGCAGACGGAACTCACGGTGTTCCTGCAGCCAGCCTCTAGTGGACACTCGCGGTATAGCAATTTTTTGCACTTACCCATTGGCTTCATTTTTTAGGACCGGAGGTTGCTGCTTGATTTGCACCCTCCTTTATCTTAGTTTTGTTGATATTCTCTGTCTAGTTATTATAGGTTTTTGGTTCTACTTTGCTATTATATGCTACCATATAGAGTATATATATTGTTTGAGACAGCAGTGAAAACAGATAGTGTTTGATTTATGTTTTATTTTATTTTTGCAGACTATACTCACTCTCACCAACCCATTTCCTCATTGAATTATACCAGAATTAAAGCAGAAACTGCTTACACAATCACCCTAACAAACATTCATCATTCAAACTCAACATCAGTGTCGCCAACTCCTCAGTAAGAAAAGTAGTTATTGGTTGTCTTAAAAGTCATGAGAAGTTGCAAAAAGTAAATAGATGCATGGATGCATAACTGCTGCATAACTGGTTATAGGCATGTAATTGTAGTGGACGCTGTAGGAGAGAGGAATACTGTCATGAGAGAGAAAATTAGTAGAAAAAAAGAAAAAGAGAGAAAAACGAATATGTTTATAACTACAAAATAACTTTCTTATGTCAAGTCTTGTTTTTTAATGTCACAATCCCATCCTTCCTCCTTTATCAGGGCTTGGGACCATTTAAGTGAGCCAAATGAGACACAGTTTTTTTCCATAATTAGTTGGAGTACAAGAGCAAACAGCTCTCAAAAAGAAAGCTGGACAAATCTGACCCAAACTTTTTCAAAGGGATATTTGCCATTAACTGATGCCGCCTGCCAAAGGCTGAGCCATCATGTGATTTGTGGCAACAACTTTGGACCATTATATCGGATCTTGTTTGAGCCGTTGTATTGCTTTAATTCCACTGCCCTGAACACTTGTTGATAAATGGAGCAGGCTGTCTTTGAGACAAGTGGCCGTAAAAAAAGTGCATTTCCAATGCTTTCATGGCAAAAAGAAAGGAGGCCCGCCTGTGAGAGCCGCAAAATAAAAACAAACCCTTTTCTTTGTAGATATCAATTACCAGGTGACTGTTAATCAATTGCAGTGACGGCATAATGATTTGTTGTCAGATGTTTGAGGAATGAGCAATGGCGGCCGGAGTTGATTTTCTCCCTTTCTCCTTTCTTTTTTTCTTTTTTGGGTTCCGGTTGACATTTCCCTCTCAAGACAAAGACATAGCAAGGTAAACAGTCTCCTTTCTAGGTTGGTTTCATCTCCATTTGGATCTCCCTTGTTGTTGGGTGACTCTTTCTTTTTAAGTAACAGAGGAGAAGCTGATTGTTCTTTTTGCTCTGTAATTTTCTACTGATGGGCTCTGCCAGTTTGGTCTGCAGTCACAAAAGCCTGCTTGACAACTCGACAATTACCGCCACTCAATCGGGATAGAAATACTTCTGCTCGAGCTTTTCGTGTTGCTTTCCCAGGCTTCCAAATCAAATGGCATTAAATGCTTCACAGTGGATGAAGATCCGAATGCAATTCAGCATACTGTTTTCTAAAAATTGCCTTTTGCAGCTATGATTGATTGGTTCATCGAAGCATGGTAATCGCTGGGATAAAAAAGGCAGCTTAGAAATGCATCTTTGTAGACTGTAACAAAGACCCAAAGTTGGAGAAATCTCCTGTTGCTGATACTTTCTTCCTTCATTTCCTGTTCCCTCAGACACAGATAAAGAGTCTTATTTTATGGTTAGTTAGTTTTGATTAAGAAGTAATGGGGCTTTCAAACATTGTCGTGTGATAAGGTAAAAATAGTTGCACGTATCACACGTGCAAGTGAGGGCTCAGCTTTCCTGCTGCTGCCAAATAAACAATTTAGTTGTCATTATCATCCTGAAACACACATGTATTACTTTTGAAAGTGCAGAAGCAGTAGTTTCCCATGGTAGACCTCAAGTTTGACTGGTCCTCCTCCCTCACACTGTTCTATTATGCTGCTGTCTCAGGAGCAGGAGCATAGTTCTATTTGGAGCCTAGCAAAGCTCTCTGCTAATGCCCCCAGGGATGCAGCATCATATCTGGCCAGGAGCGATGCAGAGACGTCTAGTGGTGGAGGCTTTGTGGCTTGCCTTTTACCAGCACATCTGGCTCCAGAAGATTAGTGTGCTACTGGACCCCAGGAAAATACACATCACGTGTACTAAAAGGCAACACAAAAACAACAAGCCTCGGAAAAAATGCTTTCCAGAGCGGTTTGCAGGGAGAAGAAATAAAGCCCTGCCATAAACAGATTCCAGTCTGTCAGAAAATGAATGCAAATATAAATGTAAATATGCAGAAATTAGATTTCCCAGAGAACAGGGAGTTAATCAAGTGGAAGTTGCTTTTAAAACATGCCATCAGTCGCCTGGGGTTCCTCTATCGTCTCGCTTGCCCTCTAATGTCTCTCAGCACTTTAGGCTTTTAATGCGCGTCTTTGAAAAATGCCCGTCTGACCAGCACATCCATTTTTCCTTTCCTCCTTAATGACAATTGTGTATTTATCTGTCCCTGGTTTGCGGCTGCGTTGGTAAATAATACACTCTAGGATGATGAACAATCCATCGTCGGACATGTTACGGCAGCCTCGTAATGAACTGAAGTCATTTGTGTGGCAGTAATTACACACTCCTCTGATTAAAGATGGCTGCGCTGGATAGTATTTGGGTAATTATTCCCTTTTGCTCTATGTGATAAGCTCATAATGTCCAGTCAGGGGAGGCACGGGGACAGGGAGGAAGTTAATGACATGCTAAGGCTGGTTGGAGTGAGCATCCAGTCGCTTTTCCTCAATCACTCACTCCCTCGGCCTCTGACGCCCCTGCAGCACGAGCGACTATCTTTATGTGTAGTGTCCCAGCGTGTCAGCACTAGCCAGGCTAAAGTAATTGCTACCCAAATGGCCTGGTTGCACTGAGACCTCGTTACGTGAATGCTAATGACGGCTAGCCTTAGCTCTTTGGGGTTAATACAAACACGTGACTACCCCACCAACAATGCTAATTAAAGTCAGGTTTTTTTTCTCCTTTTCTTCATCTAATTCCATGCTCCATGGTTGACCTAATCCCTCTCCTTATCCCTACTTGCTGTTTGTAATTAAGACTTGTCTTCCTCATCTCTCTGTTTAGCCACTCTGTCAGATTTCTTTTCTCTCCCTCCCAGCCAAGAGCCTGTCTCTCTTCCTTGATCTTCCTCCCAGAGTGGCATCCTCTCATCTCGCCAGAGGTTATATTTTCCTCAGCCCAGCCACACCCCCTGCAACTACCTTCATCCATCACGCGCGCACAGACACCAACATTCATCCGGCACAGCAGCGTGACCCCAAAGACACAGTCAAGGCACAGGGGAGTTGAGGGCTTGTGATGTTTGTGATCACTTGCAAATTTTCCCCGTGTTAAGGACTCCAAGGTCTGAGTGGAGCTGGCATGTTGGCTGTCATATCTGCTCCAATGTTCACCTCAGAGCTCAGAAAGCACCAGGTAGCGGCTCCCACTGCTCCAGAGGTCATTGTGTGTTGTCGTGCACATGTTTGTCGTCCTCATGTTCTGTACAGCAGATGAGTTCAGGGTTAGCATGTTGACAATGAAGAATCTCAGTCAGCGAGGCGCGAAATGAGAGGAAGAAGGTGGCCGCTGTTGCCGCAACCGCCCAGTATCACAACCTTAGAGCCTAACATTTCTGCAACCCTTGTGGAGTGGGGGCCTCGGTTAGATCAGTGGTTCTCAACCGGTCACGTATCAGGACCCACTACCTCCTTATGAGAAATCACAACCTAAATTTGGACAAATATTTAACAACTCACATTTCTTCTAAAAATATTTTAAAGTTAGGACCTAAACTGACACGCTGGAAAGCGGTTTCACATAGAAACCTGTGGGAAGAGTGGTACTTTTTAGAAATTCTTTGAAGGTAATTGAACAAATGTTTACCAACGTCATATTCATTACAGGCCAATCAGAGCATCAAAACAAAATGAGATTGTACCAAGCAGCAGCCTCTGATCCTGGAAAATAAGGCCGATACGGAAGTGCAAAAAATTGTAACACGACGAGTGTCCACTGGCTGGGTGGCTGCAGGAACACTGGAAGTACTGTACACAACACATCAAAATCAATTTTTTACTCAAGAAATAAACTGGTTTACAGCCTGGTTCAAATAACAAAACGTGTCTTATTAGCTAATATCTTCATGTCCTCTCATTGTATGGGTAGTGAATTTTTTTTGTACCCAAATAGTTTTGATTATATTGAGGAAAAACCTCAATGCGCACTGATTGGCGCATCTCATTTGATTGACAGATAGCTTGACAGTCAGACGCTACCTCCAGAAGGCCAGCTTTAGGGAGAGCTTAGCTTGCAGGAAGTCAAGCTCAGTGGGTGGGCTCTTGTCTGCTGTTAGCTTGATCCAATGTTGAGACAGTGTTTTTAATATGGAGGCCGCCACAGATTGACTTCAAAAACTGTTTGAGTCTGCCTATTGTAGTCAAATGGCTGATGTCACACAGACTTTGTCCAATTCTTTCTACAGGGTTGCACACATGCATACCTCCATTAGTAACCTGAGCTCAACAGTCAAATGCTGCTGCAGTTTATGAACAGTGAAGCTTGTTTGTGGATAAATCTCGTGCTTAGTCAGGTTGGTAGAAGAGTAAAAACATCTACTCTGCCAACTGAAGCTGTTGTTTTAATAAGGAAATTTGGCCCAGTTTGGCAAAAACCACCACTACATTAACACTAACAGCTCCAATGGCTGCAGCCATTGTTACCTCCGCCAAGGGGGTTATGTGATCGGCAGGGTTTGTTTGTTTTTTGTTAGTTTGATAGCAACATAACTCAAAAAGTTATGGACGTATTTTGAAGAAATTTTCAAGAAATGTCAGAAATGGCATAAGGAAAAACTGATTAGATTTTGGGAGTGATCTGGATCACTGTCTGGATCCAGGAATTTTTAAAGGATTCATGACTATTGGGAGATAGGGCTAATGATGGATTTCTGCGCTCTCCAAGTGCTTTTCTAGTTACCTCTGCCAAGGAGGTCATGTGATCGGCAGGGTTTGTTAGTTAGTTTGTTAGTTAGTTTGTTTGTTAGCAAAATAACTCAAGAAGTCATATACGGATTTTGATGACATTTTCAGGAAATGTCAGAAATGGCATAAGGAAGAGCTGATTAGATATTGGGAGTGATCCGGATCACCGTCTGGATCCAGGAGTTTTTTTAAAGGATCCTTTACTATTGGGAGATAGGGCTAATGGCGGAGGTCTGTGCTCTCCAAGTGCTTCTCTAGTTTCTACTGGCTTACGATTCAACTAAACCCCGCCAGTAACTACTGCCTTGTTCTCCTCAAATGGTGTTTCATTGAAGGCAGTGACTTTGGCTAATCATTAAACCAAGCCACAAAGGAGGTGAAAAATTTTAATGGTCTAAATCCAAAAATTCAGTCACACATAGATCTCAATGTTTTTACATGTTTACAGCAACCTTATTCCGACATTTCCGGTGTGTTAAGACACACATTTTGGATTTGTAGAGACTTAACCTGTTGCTTTAACATGAGTTGCTTTATGACACCTCCCCAAGTCATGAGCCCAAAATACACTGGCGCCTTATTGCCACTCATACGAGCGCCTCAACAGTCCAACTCCACATCAGCCACTGCTGGGCCAGACGCTTGATACCAGAGTGAAGGGCCCGCTCAGGGATTGCCTCCCTGCCTCACTGGGTCAGCAAAAAAGAAAAGTGAAAAAGCTGTAGTATTTCACCAGTGGTCTAGGCCACCCACTTATTCTACACCCTGAACAAAAGATGGCACTAAAATGCTCTCAAATCAGCTGTTCTCTCAGGAAAACATTACAGCTGCTGCAGCCAGCTAAGCTGGGAATAGAGCAGTAGCATAAATTAGTGTGGCACATTGGTCACTGCCAGTGTGGGTTTATACATAAAAAAATAATGTGGGTAATCATTTGGACTTGCTTCGGACAGTGCCCTTTGGTTTTGGGCTTTCTTATTTCGTCCTCAAACAGAAAGCTACTGTCCCCTTCAGACACTTCTTATTTTTCCCTATTTTCTATCCTTTATCAATGCTGGACATGACAAACCTAATTTTTTTGTTCCTATGTGGCAACAGTTTTCTTGCTGTCCTGTTCCTGGCATATGAAGTTGTGCTGAGTGCTTTTCTACCTGCAAAGTCGATGTCTGTACCAGAGCCACTGAAAAGCAAACAGGTTCAACCGCAGTTTCATATGGCTGCCCTTTAAGACTTGGAACAGTGACAACCTGCACTGTTTTAACTAAAAAAAACCCACAAGCAACAAAGAAAAAGAAGCCAGAGTAAAGACCAAGACAGAGGCAGAATCCTGCCAACAGACCAGAGCCCAGTGCCCACAGAGGGGTGCTGTGGGGGCGCCATCTCAGACAGACAGCAGCATGGGGAAAAGCAGAAGAAAGCGGAGCGAATGGGCAGCGAGAGGTGGCCCCGGTTTATCGGCGGCGGCAGGCTTGGCGCAGCTTCCCAACGCTCTGGGGGGAGCCCAGTGCTACCGTTTTAATGAATGTAAACGAGGACGGAGGGGGACTTCCGTTAATGCTTAGCAGCATCATCAGAAGATGCCAGAAAACCAGGGGCTCCGCAAGCCGTGGCGGACCTGGCAGTGGCCGTGGCACATGCCCAGGAGAAGGGCGCCAGGAGCCGTTTGTTTGACAAGGCCCAGAGATGGAGCTCATGCTAAGAACAGAGGGGCTTTGTAGTCTGGGCCAGATATGCTGGAGCACAGGCAGACAGACACATTCACACATATGGAGAAAACACAACCACATCTGACGTCTTACAAGCTTACAGTACAGATATCATGCACCCCTTTTTGGATTTTTTGCAAATGCATCACAGGCAGGTACTTTTGTGTGTCTGCATGTACTGAAGATGCCCTGATTAGCATTCACATGTCAAGTGAAACAGAATTAACTTCACAGAAAAACATGCTTGAATAAACACTTATAAACACAAACACCTCCAGGCTCTGGTCATTTTCTTGTCAGGATTTAAACAGTTGTTCCAAGGCCTCTCCCAGCTCCCCCACCCTCAACGCCCCTTCCCCCTTCTTCTTCTCCTCTCTCTTTCCCCTCTCATCTCATCCAGAGCGAAAGTGACATTTTTGAGCCTGCATCCCTCAACTCGCACTCGGCTGCCGCGCTCCTGCTTGACAGCGGCACATTCAAGGCGGTGTCAGGCTGAAATTATACTGTCTGTGAAGCTCAGTAACGAGGCACGGCGTATACACGCGCTGAAGAACAAGCACACCCCGGAGCGGTGAGAGTCAACCTTCACTCTTTGAAGAGTGATGAGGAGTAGTGGGAAGAATCAAGTGGATGAATGAGGAGGAGTGTTTGTTTTTATGTCGCAGTTTATGGAGTCTGTTTCATCTGATATTTGAAGATTGCAGGTTCAAACGCATGCTGTCTTTTAATTTACAAGTGCAATTTCCCTTTAGTGGTAGCGCTTTGATTAAACCAAAGACGGGAATGCAATTTAATACCATCGTCGCACAAATACTATTATCATTTCAAAGGGAAAGATACTAAAAACAGGTGTTCTAAGTACTTAATGTGTGCTTGACACATACAGTTTCCTGGAGAACAGCTCTGCTAAGTATGTAAATGAGCCAGGGGATGACATCACAGTTAACAAAAGGTCAAAATACTCCATTGTGCCTCCAGCTCCACATCACTGACAGCTGACACTGACTCGACCCTACAACAGCAGGAGTACTGCTTCATCAGTGCTAGTGCAACAGGGATGTGTTGTCAAAATGAAGTTCGCAACTCAAACCTATCCCTGGAACTCAGTTTAGAATATCAAAAGACTGGAATAATATACCGTGCTATGAAAAAGTATTTACCCCCTTATTTTCTGCATATTTGTTACATTTAAAGGTTGCAGATCATCAAACACATTTCAATCTTAAGCAAAGATAACCTGAGTAAAAACAAGAAGCAGTTTTTAAATGATGGTTTCATTAGTTAAGGGGAAGAGGCCATCCAAACCAACCTGGCCCTATGTGGTTTTTATGAAAAGCTGAGTTCAATTTCACTAGCCACACCCAGGCCTGATTAATGCCAGACCTGTTGAATTAAAAAATGGCTTAAATAGAGCCATGATCTAAAGAAATTCAAGAACAGATGAGTCCACAACACCTTTTAGTCTGGAAAGGGTTGCAAAGCTTCTTCAAAGGCTTTGGAACTCTCAGTGAGAGCCATTATCCACAAATGGAAAAAAAAAACTTCCAACAGTGGTGATCCTTCCTAGGAGTGGCCGGCCAACTTAAATTACTCCAAGAGTGCATCCAGGAGTTCTCAAAAGAACCCAGAACATCTAAAGACCTGCAGGTCTCAGTTGACTCAGTTGCCCCTTTTTTCCACATATGGTTACTGAGGCAAATCAACCAGAAGTCCATTCATTCCTATGGGAATCTCTATGGTGTCCAGCCTACCTGCAAAACTCCTCCTCTTTGTAATATTTTTCATCCAGAATGTGACACAAACACATTGAAAAGAAAAAAAAAAAAAAGATCCTTTGCGGTAAATTCTGGAGAGAATGTATGGCAGTCTGCGAGCTGATGACTCATATTTTTCAGCTTGACATGATATGCAGTAAGATTAACAATTTTAATATGAAATATATCAGGCTTTGTCACTCAATATGAAGTACTATAAGATCATTTTGGTTGTATCAGATGTATTTGAACATAAGTGAACAGTTGGGAGGGTTGGATAGATAAAAAACTGTTTATTTAAGATATAAACCGATATTTGAATGGCTTAACAAGTTAGCCTAGCTCAGGTTGTTCAGCCACTCATTTGGACGATGATCCAAACACACAGCAAGTCCACCCACTTCTAAGTGGCTTAAAGAAAAAACAAAACAAAATAAAGTTTTTGGAGAGGCCTAGTCGAAGTCTGGACTTACATCCAATTGAGATGCTGTTGAATGACTTAAACAGGCCATTCATGCCTGGAAACCCTCCAATGTGGCTGAATTAAAACAATTTTGCAAAGAAGAGTGGGCCAAAATTCCTCTGCAGCAATGTGAAAGACTCATTGCCAGTTATTTGAAATGCTTGCAGTTGCCCACCAAGGGTTAGGTTTAGACAAGAGGATCTGGCTTCAGACCAGAACTAAGGAAAACCCCAAAAATGGTTAGGGTTAAGGCACCCTGACAGGGGGATTAGATCATCACTTTCTGCCCCACAGTTGAGGTTGCCCCATTGTAGAGGTCTGCAACAGATGAGCCCAAATGCCCCACCATAGAGGTGTGCAGCCAGATGCCTTTCAGTTTAGGGGGCAGTTACTTTGTCATATAGGGCCAGTAATAAGGGAAATCATGTTTCAAAAACTGCATTTTCAATTTAGTTAGGTTATCTTTGTCTAATATCAAAATTTGTCTAAAGATATGAAACGTTTTAACATGACAAATGTGCAAAAATTAGGGGGCAAATGCTTTTTCATGACACCTTAAGCATAAAGTATGTACATGTTTTAGGAAGTCAACTTAAGGCTCTTAATGGAAAAAATGAGGAAACTAGGTCTTCTTTCTAAGCAGCAGTAGTAGTATCATCCTTAGGAGGTGTTGCATATGTGCCTCTTCCTTATCTGGCAGTGACTGTGCCGTTGAGTCACTCCCTTCTACTGTGACTCAAATCATGTGCTACATACTGCAGGCTAACCTTAATGGAAGATTCTTACCCAATCCTCTGCCCATGACGAGCACTCTCCCCAGCCAAAACTGCAACTGCTCCTGACACAACTCGTGACACAGCCTGAGAGAGAGCCAAATGTAGGCACAGAGAGAGGGAGGGGGAGGAGGGACAGTGAGATGCCATGTCTTTAGCCCCTCTAAAAAAAAATTGCGTATTTCTGCCACCATGGAAACGTACCTTGTGACAGCACCTGCCCCCCCTCCTTGCAAAAGCTGCCCCAGCCATGACCTATGGAATTCCACTTCAAGCCTGAAGCAGCGGGGGGGAACGAGCTAGATTAGATGACGACGGAGAGAGACAGGAACATAAGAGAGATTACGCACCCTGGGATGAGGCTAGAGTTACATTCAGCTGGATCAGGGTTATAGGGCTGGGATGGGGGTGAGCGCGAGTAAGTGAGCTCAGTTGGACTTTAACTAAAGATGAAGTCTTATGTGTGAGGAGAGTGGGGGACACTGTGGTCTAAAGTTTCCATGGGTGATTCAGTCAGATTGTGTAAGGCAGTGTTAATGTTCAACTCTAAAATCTGTGCACTGCTAAAACTGTTACCAAGAACATAACTTCAGTGGAACCAGTTATGTTGCTGGGCACATTTCCCATGCATAATAGGTACAGGTGTCTACTAGTGACAATATACCCAGTCATTTTTAATTCGGACAACATTCAAAGAAAATTTAAGCCCCTTCTCTAACATATTTATAATTGTTTTACCATTGGTTGTGCTTCATTTACTCCACTTTCAATTACCTCAAACATTATGAACCTGCTGAGTGTAAATTATGTCTGCCCCCATCCAGTCCCCTCCCCCTGTAACAGACTGTTCAGGCACAACTTTCCAGAGAGTGGATGGAGTTTCAGTCCCATGACTGAGCCGCCAGTGTCGAATTGGAAAAGCAAGCCTACACTGGTTGAGTTCCTCACAACTGCTGCCCCTTATTGTGGGGGGTATCATTTCCCCCCTGACCTACATGTAACATAAGCCCTCCCCTCCTCCTCCTCCTCCTCCTCACACAAACTCACTCTCAGGCACACGTCACCCCTGTCTGCTTTCTAATGTTATGTCCCACGCTGGCCCTGCAAAGCGAGACCATGAATGGGCTGGAAAGTCGGGGCCCCTGCAGAAGTGTGTCGCCCTGTGACGTATTTAAAAGGAGGAAACTTAAATGGAATGATGGCGAAGTGAGGTAAAAGAATAAAACAATAAATCAAATGAAGTTTTACTTGTATTTTTTTGGCTTAAAAGTGGGAGTTGTGAAGCATTTGGTAGGGTCTTGCCCTGCCAGGTCCCAACTGGTGCACAGGCCCATGCAAGGATGGCATAAATTTACCCCTGTTAAAATGCTCTATTTTTGTTATAAAAAAGTAGGTAGCAACACATAATTACAGAACTTTTTCCACCTTTAATGCAACTTATAACATTTTTGCTGGCGTCGTTTGGTTTCATTGGTGTGGAGCCATATTTCCCAGCTGAGTTACACTGTAATCCAAAGCTACAAATTAGCTACATTTAATGCAAATTGCATTGCAAATAGCCAATAACAGTTATTTTGGGTGGCACCTCAGGTGGCCCAGTTCAGGGATCCATGGCCACCATTGGCCCCATCCTGGAAACACCCCTGCTGCTGGAAGCATTCTAATTGAATCTAACTGACAAATAAACAAGAGCTTTTAATTATTTACCATGGCCCTTCTGAACCTTCTGTGGGTTTCAGTCAGTACTCTAATTGATTGCAACTTTCACATGCTCATAAGTTAGTGTCAGAACGATGCTCAATGGGAAAGAAAGCCAACACGCTCAATCAGTGCGTCCCTGGGATCGACATTGAGATGTGGTGCACTCCATTGTTTCTGACAGAGCGTTCCCTCGCAGCAGCACACGTCCACAAAGCTAGAGCTGGAGAATCTTCAGTGTTAGCGTCGGGGTTCTGCCCTTGCCCTTGGTGGACGTGTGTTTAAGACAGGCGGGCAGCTGTTGGTGCCGGCTGGAGGAGCTGCTTTAGAGGCAGGGGTCCATCCCGTAAATGGAGCCGTGTGGTTCTGATGGATAAGCACATCAGTTCCCCTCCTGCAGGGTCAAACAAATGGAGGGTAGCACTGAGACTGTATCACTCATGATGAAGGGCGCAGGGGAGGGAGGCGTTGAAAGGACTAAGATAAGGAGACACTTCGTTTAATTCTATATCTGTCCCTTTTTTTTTCATTTTGTTAGACGAGACAAGTCATTCAAAATTACTTTCAAAGAAACTTGGATTACGAAGACGTAAAGGATGAAAAAATTACAGCAACAGTGGAGTCACAAAAGATGTCAGATAATACCCAAACCCTCAGCTCTCTAGCAAAGGACGACCAAATCATCTTGTCAATTAATGCAGCATTTGAAATTTATATTGATCAATCATTAGCTCTGCTGCACATTGGATCCTGTTAATATACAATTTCGACACAGTATAAGCCATACATTAGTGCAGCATGAGAAGGCAAGATTTCTCTCACAGCTGTTAAATATTATCTCATGGTTGAAGTTCAATACAAATCCATGAAGAAAGCTGAGCTATATGGAAACACCATGTGACATGTTAACAGTGTGCACAGACTTGGATTTCTGTAAAGTTATAAAAATAGACACATTTTTCAATAGATTCAGAACAATATGGACATAGTAATTTAGTCAGTCCTCTAAACTATCCGCAGATTATTCTTACTTTATTCATAGACAAGGAATTAATTTCTAAATCCAAAGTTCAAGACCCAAAAGATTGAAATTAAAACAGCACATTTATTTGGTGACACTTTCTGGCCATATTGCAATCAATGCACTTTAGGATGATCTGTAAAACAACATTGAATCTGTTATGAATAATATGCAGGAATGTCCATGCTACTTTCTTATTCATTTTATTTTTTTTTCATTCAACTTTATTAATAAAGTTAAGTCAGGCAGTATTTTTTCTAAATACCACATTGCCAACATTACAGACCAAGCAGCATTTCAAAAATAAAACAGGTCAGAGGTCTAACCCGGGAATAAATTATGTATTTTATAGATTAGTTTACATTAGTTTATATAATGTTAACCTTAGACTTGGCATCCTGAGCTGTCTTAGAATGTTTTCATAAAGATTTTTTATGAAGCAGACTAAATAATTGGCTTTATTACATGTTTGGTAATTAGGTTTTGCAGAGTAGGTTTCTGACTTTTCACTTTTGGTATCCTTACCCTAACCCTAACTAGTTTATTCTGAAAGTTTAAATGTGTATTTCGATCCTCAGAGACAGCATCTCACTGTAGTGGTATGCAAGTCATTGTAGCTGTTCATTTTAGCTTAAGCAGCGTGAGCTTTAGCAAATTCAGCTAATGCTATTGTAGCTAGATTTTCATATTAAGCAACGTTAACTATTTGATTTACATAGCTGTAGTTAGCTTTAGCAAATATAGCTCAAGCTAACATCAATGACGTAGCTGCTTTAGCTTTAGATTTAGCCGCAAAGCTATTTCACATGAAGAAAATACAGATTTATGAGTTTTGCAAAACAATAAAAAGTGTACTGTAGCTTACATAGTATTGTTAGCTTAGCTACATTAGCTGTGTTAAAGTGTTGTAATGGAGGACAAGGTTTTTCTTTGTAAGCAGTGTATATAGTCAGCTTTATGAAATGTTTTATTTTGAGGTCAGTCTGCTTTTATTTTGAAAGTTTTAGTGTGTATTTCTGTGCTGACAGAGATGGTATCTCACAGTGGTGTTATACAAGAGGGACCATGGGATAGCTGCGGTCTGCAGCCAGACTGCTTGAACATGGTAAGGATAATCATTTTCTTATTATTTTGTAATAACCGAAGGAATATTTTAAATTTATTATTGACTTGAAAACAATTCCATCTTTTAATTTAGTTTCAGTTTTTCCAGTCTCAGAGATCAGTTATCCCCTGGTTTTCACATGTATGTAGTAATCTGTTGAGGTTTCTGTGCTGACAGTGAGTGGCTGATGAAGAGGTAACGTCCTTCCTCTCCAGCCCATCCCCCACTTTACTGCTTCATTTATCCCTCCATTTCTCCATCCACGCATTCTAACCAGCCTGTAATTCATGTTGCATCATTGGGCCCCTGTCTATATAAATCAACGGCCCCATCCATGAAACATATCTTTTTGATAAGGCTGCCTCTTCATCAAGGTCTTTTGACGCTCTGTTACTAACCATATTGATTCGTCCTCCGATTATTTTTGGCCACGTGGGCCTTTCTATCCCCCCCCCATTTTTTTAAAGCATGACAGAAATGGATCTATGGTAATCATATTCCATCTGTGACACGCCGCTCCCTCCATTACTATACACTATCCTTGCTTAACCCTGAGAATTTCTCTCTCCCTTTCCCTGTCTCTCCAGTCGGACCTTAATTGTGCTGTTAGGGAAGCAAAATCTAATTCTGAAAAAAGCATCTACACGCTTCTCCTCCCTACTATCTCTCTTTCCATTCTCCTGCACGCACACATACACACAAACTTTGGTCGAAGGCAACTCCTAGAAAGCAAACAGGCCTTTGGCTGGAGGAGCCAGATAGGAGCTGGTTGGCTCCCACCAATCCTTTATCTGAGCCAGCGCTGCACATCAATAACACAAACACCACCGTCCCCCCGATTCCTCCTCCTTCTCCTCCCCTCCATCCTCTGTCACCACCTCCCTCCCCTTCTCCTCCTTTCCCTCCAGCTTGTACTCCTCCACTTTTAATCTCTCAAAACAAAACGGCATGGCCCCCGAAGAGAAACTGCATCAAGCTGAGAAAGTGATAAAGCAGTTATATTTGTAAGAAGCTCGGTCAGGCTGCAGGAATTATTTCCACATTTATACGTGGCTTTTTTTAGCCACGTTTCCCAGGCTTATGCTAATAACCTGTTGATCTGTGCTTTCTGCTCCGTGTGGCTTCTGTCACACGCACAACGCTGCGCAGACAGGCATAAACAAGCAGCCCCAACATCAGTCACGCAAATACTATTTTAAATGCCATCGTGTTTCCCAGGCGGGTGCTTTTGTAGTGCTGCGCCATTCTTGCTTTGATTGTACTTTTTTTTTTTGTGTTCAGGACTGCCTTTTATGATGATAAAGAATGCTGTCGTTTTTCATCCTTCAAAATAAAAGGCCGATAACAGCACGTATTCGCCCTGAAATCATCTGGATGCAGCTCTAATTGCTTTCAGCTTGTTTGATCTCTTTTCCCTGTTTCAAGTGAAACTCTTGTTGCCTGATAGATAGGAACCATTGGAGGATTTTAGTGTTCGCCCAAACACACAGATGCCTCTCTGATTTTCTCTTTGTTTCTTTATCTTCCCTTAAAACACACCTGTTAAGAGTTTGAGCCTTGCTGACCCACAGATATAATTACCTTCTGCCTTAAATGTCCCAATACACAATTGTGCCTTCTTCTTTTTGCTCTGGTAAGGATGATTTCCCTAAAATAGCATGCGTCTGAGCTTGTTCCTGCAGCCTAGGGGTGTTTGCCTAAGGGGGGATAAACACTACAAGACTTAAAAAAGTCTTTTCCAAGCCAAATGTGCAGCTAAGAAAGCCTATGAGCCAAAACCCTGGAATTCCCTTTAAATTTACATTGCATGTAAGGATTTTCCATTTTATTCCTGGCCTTTTAAGCAGGAAACACACTACTTATGAGCACAAGGTCTCGCTCTGACTCTGCTGAATCAATAGTGCAAGCAAAATGGCACACTAATCAACATTCCATTATTGCTATTTGCATATTTGATCCAGGATTTGTTCAATGGATTATACATATTACCTGCATGATGTTTAATTGCCTTTTTAATAGACTCTGTGATTAAACAAGGAAGTTGGGGGGTAGCGCTGGTGGAAGAGATGAAATGAGAAAATAAAAAAATAAATAAAAATCTTATTAGAACAAGTTGCTTGCATCTTCGGAGTAGAGAAAAAAAAAAGCGTATGACGGTGCCGGGATGAAATAAAGCAAAGATCCGTGTTGTGATAGAGGCAGCAGTGGCTGTTCAAAATTCATTCATTTGCCTGGTATTTGTTTAAGGAGATTGAAGAGGAGGCTGCTTGTTCCCGTCACAGCAGAGTTTTTATATCTTATCATGTTTTGACAGATGAAGGGCATGAGGCACTCGGATGCACACACCCGGAGTGTTGTTGCATTGTAGGTGTGCGGATGAATTAAACTTTTGTCTTAAAGGCAATGGTGTTTTCTTGGACTTCTGAATGATATGAGGGGACAGCACCATCACCTCATCCTGAAACTGATTCTGATCCCTAAACTTTAGGTTTAGCTGATGCCAGGTACCTCTCTTATTCTACTATGATAAAAACATGCGTTATACTTTCTGTCATTCTCCCTCTACTCTTGTGGTAACTTCTTTACTCCAAATGTTGGTTAGAAAAACATTTTACCATTGTAAGTTATAAAAAAAATACCTGTGCTTCAGTCTGAGGGCATGGTGCAGGAGTGACAGCTGTCAGGTGGTGCTTAAGTTTATTAGGTTCTTTGCAGATGACGTCTGGAAGCAGCAGCCATTTTGTAGCACAGGCTTGTTTGTGACTGACACACCTTTACTCAGTTGCTTACACTGCATTGATTATTTGTAGGGGTGGTAGCAGTATTTCACAGGGGATGACAGTGTTTGTATTTGTCCCGAACCATCACGGTTTGGGACAAATTTGGGAAAGATTTAAACTTATGGTTAGGGTTAGGGTGAGGGTTGAGGTAAGGGTTAGCTCTTCCTTCATGAGAACACTCTAACACAACTAATTTACCTAGAGCTAAAGCAGTTACATTAGTTATGTAAGCTACATTGGAGGTGAAGCATATGTGGCTAAAGCTAACAAAGCTTTGTTAGATTCATTAACTTGTGCTATGTTTGCCAAATTCAGGACAAATTTGGGAAAGGTTTAAACTTACAATAAGAGTAAGGCGAGGGTGAAGGTAAGGGTTAGCATGTCCTTCATGAAAACACTCTAACACAGCTAATGTAGCTAAGGCTAAAGCAAACGCAGTTATGTTAGTTATGTAAGCTTCATTGGTAATGAAGCATATGTGGCCAAGACTAGCAAAGCTTTGTTAAATTCATGAGCTCATACTATATATGCCCAATTTAGGACAAATTTAAAGGGTTTAAACTTATGATTAGGATTAGGGTGAAAGGTTAAGGTAAGTGTTAGTGTGTACTCATGAAAAAAACTAATGCAGCTAATGTAGCTAGGGCTAAAGCAAAAGATGCTATGTTAGTTACGTAAATTGATAGCAAAGCTTATGTGGCCAAAGCTTATAAAGCTTTCTTAGCTACATTAGCTTATGCTACATTGGCCAAAGCTTGTTTAGCTGCATAGCTATGTCAACTATGTAGCTAATATTTCAACATTAACTGTAGCTATATTTTCTAAAGCTCACGTTGCTAAAGCTAAAGAAGCTCCATTGGCTAATGTAGTAATATTAATTACATATCTAATGTAGCTAAGCTGAAGCTAACAGAGCTAATGCAATCCATCATTCACCTAAATGCTTCTTAAATTGGTCTATACATAATTGAATCCAAGATTAGAGACCTCTAGCCTTTTTCTGTGTAATTTATGAAATGGTTTTTGGTCTGTAATGTTTGCAATGTGGTTATTTCATGAATGTTACCACCAGACTTTGTTTATAATTCAAGCAGCAAATTACGTCACCACTGTTCAGACAGTGGTGGCATCTCACAGTAGTGGTTAGTGGTCTACAAGAGGGGGTGTCTGAGAACTGTTGCCAGACCCCTCTCATTGAACCAACTACTAGTCATCACAGATCAACCAGTGGACTGTTGTACCTGCTTTTGGAGTGGGTCATAAGCTTAAGACCATAAGAGAAAATGAATACATGCTTGGTATGTCAGATGAGAAGTCCAACCCTGTACACAACCACTGTCAACAGCATGTAAATGATCACAAAAATGGCATCATGTAGTTTAATCATGTCTAACTTACATACTTACCAATAATATAAATTTAACGCCGAGACAAAAAACACAAGGATGTATTGAAGCAAACAGGTAACATCCCAACATTAGGGGAGAAAGCTCTATTTAAGTGTTATGGCTGGGAAAAAAAGACTCCTCACACTACAGTAGCATAAACACCAAGCTGTAAGTAACCCAAGTAAAGCACTAAAGCGTTTCCAAGTAGACTGAGTGTCTTATATGGCTGGGAGCTGGTGCATTTGAGGTCATGTGTGGGGGTACATTTCATCACGTGTCTCGATATGGTATGCATTCTCTGGCATCAGAGCAGATGAGTTCAGAGTACATCGAGTCTGCTTCTCTTTGTGATCTGAAAAGCCAGGGGATACAAGGGTGTTAAAGTGTTTGTGCAAAAGCCAAAGGTGCACTCATACACATATTTTCATAGTGTACATATAAGTACACATTAGAGGAGATATATTAAAAGCACTTAGGTACATACAGAACATGACTGCATGTTGTGATCTGGTATTTCCTTACTAGGGAAAGTTAAAAAAAAAGTCTGTTAGGTCACCCTTTCCTACAGTTAGCGGCCAGTCACCTGCTCTCATTAATAAGGAAATTAATGTTGCATTCCGTTTCAATTAACCTTGCCCAGCTACAGGAGCAAGACTGGGAGGGAGGCCCAGGCACCCGCCGAGGTCAACGTAATTGAATCAGAGGTACAACAATGACAAGGCCAAAGAGTTGTTGCCATGGCGTTGTGGGGCAATTGTTACCCCGTGATTGGGGTGGAGGTTGAGAGTGCTGTGTGTCAGGTTGTGTTGTTGTATCGCAGAGATGTGACAGACATCGTCAGTGACACCAGGCTTTGTGGATATCATGTGGCATATTAGGCGATTGACAGGCTTGACTGTTGGTGGCGGTACATCTGCATAATGTCTGAAGGCGCTTCATACAATGCAGTGAGTGTTTAGCAGCATGAATGACAGAATAAGCCTGGGACTAGAGCACTTGTTTTGATCGGTCTCGTTTTTGTAAATCACAGAAAGAGACAGAATGGAGCCAAACCTGGTGTCTTTTTTATGGATAATTACATTTTAAACTCTAGATTATTCTATGTAGCCTGCTTTCAAGGACCATTTACATCAAATTACCACCTTTAGTGTAACAAGGAAGGTTTGTTAAGATGAAAGTGGTGAATGGGTTTTGAGGAAATCTAAGCAGAATCATGGAGTGGAGGGGGCATCAGGTCTTTCTACAGATATACTGAGTAGTTATCCCATGGAAAGAGGTAGCCAGATAGGGATATCTGAAAGCTTAGGTTTAGGTGTGAGAGAGAGAGAGACAGAGACAGAGAGGCGGGGTTGGGCAGGGTTAAGCGAGTGAAGAGGAAGCCGCGGACACTTCACCTTGCATTGAATGGATACGCCCGTTTCCGTGTTTCTCACTAGCGAATCCATCTTGCAAAGCTACCGTCTGAACCGTTTGGGCCACATTAGAAAGTGACAGGACCAATCAGTGTCGAGGGGCAGTACTTTTGGGCAAGGCAGAGTCATGACATAAGCAAGTAGTAACAAGAAGCCAGTGCAATTATGGCGGAAGACATTAGCGCGGATGCTGCCAAAGCGCCAGTTTTATCAGAACTCGACGACATTTCTTCATTAAAAGAACAACAAAGAACAGCACTGAGTTTTTTTCTTTTCAAAAATGACAAAAGTCGTGCACTAAGTCGACATGTCTATAGTCACCATGGTTCACGTTATGCAGTTCCCTATGGAGTTTAGTCCTCGGTAGCAGCTACGTCATGTATTTTGTTGCTCTGATTGGCCCGTAAAGATGTGACAGACAGAACACTTAACCAATCATACGCTCCGAGTTTTTTTTCAAAGGCTCTGCCCTTTCCCAAACGCTGTGTATGAGTGGTTTTCCAGATGGATCTGTGAAACAAATCCATCTGGCATGCCAGGTACGTGGACACTTTATTCTGCCTTGCTACAGCAGTGATCATTTTTAATTGATGTTGGTACCTCCGAACCTGTTATTTTTAACCTTTTATTCTTAGTGATAGTGGGCTGATTATGCTAGCTTTCTTCTGTACAACATATATTTGTAAGAAAGTGTGTTCACTGGACTATTTTTCCTTGGTTTGTTACTGTAAGATTTTCTTCCTCCCTCCACCTCTCTGTTCTTCCCTCTCCTCTGGGGTGTCTCCAATGATGGTTGTCTGCTCCTCGAATGCGCTGCTGAGCATTGGCCAACAGTAAAACACACCTGGGTGTGTCCAACCATCTGATGAATGACCCTGCGGCTGGCGGTCCGATCAATACCGAGAGAGTGTGTTTGTGCGTGCACGCACCTGAACATGTTGGGGGGGGATGTGAGACGAGCAGGCGCATTCTGCTGAGCTGGAAATCCCATTAAATCCCCACTACCACACACACAGAGTTACTTTAACACACTACATCCTCCTCTAACACACATTAGTAAACACACCCAGCAGCTATCTATGTCTTTACTGACACACAGCAGCCCACACAGAGCACCTTTACGCACACAGACCTGGCTCTACCTTGTTGTAAGAGGCTGGCTGTAACTCACTGCTCTCCTGTACTGTACCAAGTAGAGCGATGCAAAGCTGCAGCGCAGCCTTAACACAAGCAGGCAGAACCCTCACATCTTCTCCTCTTTGTCAGGGAAATGTCAAAATGCCTGTAACAGCGCAGCACAGTATGTTTGTTTGTATGTGCTGTGGCGTAGTGATATAGATACTGTGACTCATGTCTCTGCAGGCGCCCAGCAGGTCTCTCTGCCAACATGTATCCCTAGTTGTGCGTGTGTTTCCAAGTCTGTGCGTGTTGTACAAGTAGCCACCTTGCCGCCCTTATTCTTCCATGAAGTGTGCAACGTTGGCATTCAAAATAATCTCTTTCTATCTGTCTCCTTGTGTGCTTATCCCCCCTCACTTGATCCCTCCTTTCCATCCTTGTCTTTCTTTCTGCCTAACACCTTCAATCCACCTGTTTCCCGTCCATCCTCCTTTTGTGTAGCGCTCTTTTGTCGATCTCGCTTCATCTGTCATCTCTCTCTCTCTCCCCCCGCTCTTTTCATTCCTCTCTCCATCCGGGGGCCTCTAGCGTGACATTCTATCTCTGACACATCATGCATGTCCTGCTCCGATGATGCCAGCGCACTGACAGATCAGCCACAATGTGTGTCATCTGGCTAGAGGAGGGAAAGGAAGGGAGGGGTCGAGGGGGGAGATAGACGAGGATGATCACCCACTCCTACTACTGTAAAGTCAAACCACAGACAGTTATGCTTTCCACACCTAAAGAAGAAAAGGTAGTCTTAAGTCGTGACAAAAATGTTCAGGAAATAGGCACTGAAATTCACCAAAATAACAAAACCATGAAGCATCAAATCCGTTGGAGGACCCACAAATTGGAAAATATCTTATCTTGGCTAATGGCCCCTTTTATTTTACTGTTTTCATTGTTTATTGCTGCCTCTCATTTTCTCCGGTAATCACCCTTGTCACTCCCATCAATATTTCCATCTGGCTGCACACACATCTAGCCCACATAAAATGATTCAAAGTAACTCTTCTCTGAAGCCTACAGGTCTCTAAAAATAGAGAAATGATGCATTATATCCCTTTGAAACAAAGACTGCATAGCTGTAGACCTGTTTAAAGGCTGCAAATACCCCTCACACCCATCAGTACGAAGTTTTTAGACAGTCCTAACAAAAACTGGCTGTTCTACTGTGTAATTTAATGTGGCGCAAGAAAAATAAGTCAACTTAGGTTACAAATCCAATCTGAAAATGTAAATAAAAAGGAAATGCAATGATTTGCAAATCTAATAAACCCATACTTTATTTACAATAGAAAGACATGTTGTCTGGATGGGAGCATATGTTACTCTAAAACATCTATATACTTTCCAGCACTGAAAGTGCCTAACCCTAACCCTAACCCTGCCATAGGCCCTAATACAACCCCATACTATCAGAGATGCAGGCTTTTGAACTTTGAATGGTTACCAAGTTGGTTAGTCCCGCTCCTTTTTAGTCTGCAGGACATCGCATCCGTCATTTCCAAAAAAGAATTTCCAATTTTTGTTTCTGACCACAGAACAGTTTTCTATTTTGCCTCAGTCTATTTTGAATGAGCTTTGGCCCAGAGAAGAAGGCAGCATTTCTGGATTGTGTTAATATATGACTTCTATTTTGCATAATACAGCTTTAACTTGGAATTGTGGATGGCACAATGAACTGTGTTGACACTGATTTCTGGAAGTGTTCCTGAACCCATGTAATGATTTCCAGTACAGAGTCATGTCTGTTTCTAATGCAGAGCCACCTGAGGGCCCAAAGATCAGGAGCATCCAATACTGACCTTCTCCATGTTCTCTTAATCTTTTGATGATATTATGTTCTGTAGAATGTGGGATATTTAAATTCTTCTTATCTGAAAATCTTCTTTCTGAAATTGTTCCACAGTTTTAATTTTTTTTTTTTGCATATTGGTGAACCTCTTACTTCTGAGAGACTCTGCCATACTCTTTTTATACCCAGTCATGTAACTGACCAGTTGCCAATTAATCAGCTTCAGAGCTCTGTAAATGTCATACACTTCACACTTCACCTTAGGTGCAAATGCAATGTGGCCTATCCCTCTGAATTATGGTGATAGCTGAGGCCAGTATCAACACATCTTGGCAATTATTCTGTTTAGCTTTTAGGTCTAAGCCAGGCATGGATATTGTGTAGCATCCACTCAATACTAGTCTGGTTTGGGTCCTACTGAGGTGTGTACTTGCTAGGGTAAATCAATATTCAATCGCATTATCGAGGCGAGTTTGTCAGATTTCAAGAATTTCTACTTTCAGTTGGACTGACATGTTTACATGTCAGGGTCCGAAGTTAAGGTTTTTGCCTACTTGCCCTTCAGGGCAAGTGCTTCCAAAAGCTTCTTGCCTCATCTAAATGCCTACCTGCCCTGTCCAGGAGGTACTTTTTCTGGCTGTCTAGTGCATACATTTTGCTCACAACATACTTAGAACTAAAATCCATTGCCTGTCGACTGTGGAAAGCAATACACAACACTTCTTTCTTAAGAAAACTGTATTTATTAGCTATGTGTTAGCCCACTGAAAATTATACGTAACTTTGCACAGATCAATGCAATGTGAAAGCTGCACCAGGTTGTTTTCAAGAAATTCAAACTCAGGAATTTCATATTTACAATACAAATAAGGTGATAATACAAACTCAGAAATATTTTTTTTCATAACTGATGAAACCAACTCTTTGGTTCATTCATCATGAAACTGAAGAAATTTTGCCGACATGTGGAAATCAACCAAGTAAGATTTTCTTGTTTGTTTAAAAATGTCTTCCCCAAAACTACATAGTGCCTCTTTGAAGTGCTATTTCACAGTTCCACCCTGTAACTGTAACAGTTAGCCCAGTGGTACTCAACCTTATTCTACCAAAGAGCCACACTGTTTAAAAAATACTTTAGTGAGAGCCACAATACGAACCAGAAATCTAAGGTAGATAATAGATCAGCTAATCTGTAGTTGAAATGAAATAAAACAGTGCATTGGTGGATAATTATGAGGTTAAATGGGATACAAATGTCTGTGTAGAGTCAGAAGAACCAATATTTAACTGATAATGACCATGTATTTATTTATTTTATTTATCACTGACATCAGGCTAAAACTTTGTATCTCAATTTTTCATGATTTTAATTTGTTTTTATAAGTCATATTTATATCATTTTTATAAATTATAAACTTTACATTCCCCGAAAAGTGATCATTTTGGAGATACCAGCCTTTGGCCCAACACCAGGGTTATAAAAGTTCCACCTGGCCTAAAGATTTTTTAAGACATTAGATTCTGCTGAGTTTGAGCTCTGAGATGCTTTTCAAAGAAAATGATGAATGATGCTATTTGGGTATTTGTATCTCACATTGGGGCTTTTACTGGAGTTCTGTGACTTTATTAACATAAAAGAGATGCTTTCTAATTTTTTTCCACTCATTATTAATTCTTTAGTAAAAGGGGGAGGGGCCTCATATTGGTCTTTGCCCTGGGCCTCCAAATGAGTAAAACCAGCCCTGCCTCACACCTGCAGCTCTCTAGACACATCGTTTCACCCTGCCTCATTTTGGAGCTTTGGTTTTATATGTCTGCTCTTTTGACAAAATTTATGATCATTAGTGCATTAAAAATCAAATAAACACCCACGTTTGGACAACTTTCATTAGATATTACGTTATCTCCACGTGTGATTCGTGTGAGTTATGCTCATTGATGACATATCGGCATAATTGTCATAAGATATGTGACAGAGCATCGGCAGGAAATGGCTGGAGAAAAAGTTAAAACAAGGAAATGGGAAGCTTCAGATTAAACACGACAGCACACCTTAATGAATGAGCAAACTGAAGAGACGCAGCACCGGCAGACTTCCTCTGCTCTCGTCTCTTACACACGCTCCATCAAGCGCATCCGACAGTAATACGGATTTAAAATAATAAACGTTTACATTTGGAAGTTAAAGCCTGTCTTTTTTATGTGGGTAAAAGATTTATTGATGTGACCTGTCATGAATCTTTACTGATGACAGTGTTTACCTTCATAAAGGTTTTTAGTTAAAGTTTGTGCAGCTGCCTGCACATCAGCAGACACACTCAGCCAATGGAGGCAGCGACACACTGCATCTGGCTAATCGGGGGCTCCGTAGTAACAGAAATGAGAGAGGAAAATAATGAAATTAATGAATAGAAAAGCTCAGAGTCATGCTTGCCTGATTGGGCAAGTCCTTACAAGTTTTGCTTGCCCGTTGGCTTTTTGAAGTTGCCCCAGATATTCGGGCAACCATTAATGTCAGACCCTGCATGTGTTTAAAAAAGTCCAGTTTTTGTCAAAATAGCATAATGAATGTACTCTTTCAAAGTTAATGCAAACATACTGAGTGACTTTATCCATCAAGGTTGTGGGAGTAACTCAGGCCAACAGTTGGGGACATCTGGTGTAAAGTTACTGTACTGTTTGTCCCATCTTTGCTTCCACTCAGAGTTATTCTAGAATGTGTTTATGTACCACAGGACATAAAGAACACCACAAAAGTAATGTATACAACAACACCCATACAAAGATTGCACACTATTTCTAATATGGAAGCCTACAGTGTGTCATTTGGTGATATCCACATCACCGATCTGGAATTTGCTGATGATGCTGCGATCCTTTTAGGGACTAGATGTCCTTGTGGGGGCTCTTAGCTTGCTAAGTGAGGAGGCTAAAACATTGGGAATGCAAGATCGCTGCATTTGGGGATGCCTTGGATACTGCCATAGATTTGGTGTCTGTGAATGGGGAGAGAGTGGAAGTTGTTGAGTAGTTTACCTACATTGGCAGCCTAATGCATCAATCCACTGACTGTGATGCTGAGTTCAACCCAAGACTTGGACTCTTACATGGTGCGATGGGTTCAATGGGAAAGGTGGTGTGGCACAGGTGTGTTCTCCTGTGAGGCCTGGACATTGACTGATGGCCAGAGGCATCTGCTGGACGCATTTGTGTTGACTTCTCCTCTGCACATGTTTGAGGTATCTATGGCAAGACTGTGTGTCTAAAGATTACGTGCTCAGGAACTGTGGCAGCTGCTCTTCTACGGGCACCTGGTGCACGTTCCTGGGCCTGATCAGAAGGTGCCACATACTGGTTGCCCAAGAATTGGTGGGTTTGACTGGACATTGGGGATGACCACAAGGTTTGTGGAGTGGTCAGCTAGAGGATACTTTGAGAGTATCGCTGGCCATCAAGAAGCTGGAGCAGCACAAGGTTGAGGCGGTGGAGTGTCGACTGTGCTCCTATACCTGACCTGACCTAGAGTTTTCCTGCATGTTTGAGAGATATGAAAGAAGAAATTATGCAACATGTGGTGCCTTAGTCTAGTTTATTCTTGGGGGAATTAGTTGATAAAAAGAATCCAAAGAATCCAATACACGAATAAAAACACAACAATTTGCTCCGAGGATATAAAAGATTGAAATTTCGTGTAAACAGGTATACAGCATTATGTTGCAAAGAAATGCACTTGTCTTGTCAGTGTACTGTGCACATTTACACACACAGACACACCATTTTACCACCTCAAACACTTTCCTCCATCCTCTTCAGAATGACACGATGCATAACTTGAATTGCCTCAGCCTTGTGCAAAGGCACATCCAAAAATCCATCTTTTTTGTTAAATACAGTCCTTTGACCGTGGCCTGAAGTGACTGCTACTTTCTCTTTCCCTTCCCCCCTTCTCCTTCTGCCCTCTCTCACTATCTGTCTCACTCACTCTCTTCCCCCGGAGCTTGTTCAGTAGTAGCCCGGACCCCTTCGCTCTTTTTAAGCCGACTGGATTTGTGCCTCCATAATGAACTCAGTCAGTGCAAGAGAATGAGCAGGATTAATCCAGCCAACGGCAACGAAGGGATTTGATGATGTCATCCGTATGAATGAACCAGTTAGCGGATTATTCCCTCCAAGGTGGAAGCGATCCAAATAAATGAATGTGAACGACAGGGCAAAGGGCGCGGAAGTTGGAGAAGGAATATTGAAAAGGCAGACATGGATTGCGCTGTGGAAACAGAAAGGTGGATGAAATGAAGACTGAAACTAGAGAGGGAAAGATAGCAGGGCGGGACAGTGGGGAAGATAGAGACACAAAGTGAATAAATGAGGTTGAAAATGATTGATGGGAGAGTCCAGGGAGACAGAAGAAAGGACAAATCAGTGGAAGAAGATATAGGTTGGTTCCAAACCTCAGTCTTTCCATCTGTCAGGACAAATGGCATCGTGAGAGGTTGGTCCGGGCTAGACAGTGCTTAGTGGGAGGTGTCAGCTTTGAGCTATGGGAGTGCCTGAGGAATCTGTACCGGAGGCCCCAGCTGTGGCAATCACAGCTCAGTGGGCCGCTGGGCCAGAGCAATCAGGCCACCAGCAAGCCATCAGCTGAGCTCTCTCCCTTCTGGGCGCGTCACCCACCTCTGCCATCATCCTCATCACAGACACACAGTCCTGGAACTGTGCAACATGGCAGGTGAATTACACACCTGGCATCATACAGCATTTCTAGTTAAAAAAAAAAAAAATGTTCATGTAAGGAAACTGAACTGCAAATCACCTTTTAAAGATGGGCCCATAAATGATATAGTACAACTTGGCTTGTCATTCAAATACCAAATTTTTCCCTCAGATTATTATGTAAACTGTCTAAGATACCACATGAAAGTAGTAGCTGTCACTACTTAGAAACGTAGTTTAAGTAAAAAAAAAAAAAAAAAGAAAAAAAAAAAAGGGCAGAGGACTGGCACATTTTGGTGCTCTTATCTCCCAATGCCATTAATCACTGATCTGCCATCACAGACAAGTGTAGAAATGGATACTGCTAAGACCAGATGTGAACCTTCTGAGCAGCCATAAAGGTGTACTTCTGAGTTTTGAAATTGTGTACTTGCACCACTTAGTGTGAATATGCAGCACTTTTTTGTCTGTCCTATTGATGATCCAATTCATGAGGCATAAAGAGTTTTTTGTGTAATTCTAGTCTAGTTTAACCAGACACACCAGATGGATGTGTTTCACACATCTATCTGGTAAATCACTCATAGACAGCATTTGGGAAAGGGCAGGGCCTTTGAAAAAAATCTTGGAGGGTGAACATTCTGTCTGTCACATCTTTCACATCTTCTTTCGGGCCAATCAGAGCAACAAAACACATGATGCAGCCACTACCAAGGAATAAACTCCATATAGAACTGCATAACGCGAACCATGGTGACGATAGACATGTCAGTACCCGACTTTTGTCGTTTTTGAATATAAAACAACTTAGTGCAATTCTTTGTTCCTCTTTTAACAAAGAAATGTTGTCAAGTTCTGATGAAACTGGCACTTTAGCAGCATCCACGCTAATCTCTTACGCCATAACTGCACCGGCCTCTTGTTGCTGCTTACTTAGGTCACGACTCCACCGTGCCCGAAAGTACTGCCCCTTGTCTGCGATTGGTCCTGTCACTTTCTAACCAGGCCCAAATGAATCAGACGGGATCTTTGCAAGATGGATTCGCCAGAGAGAAACACAGGCAGATCTATCTGCTTTACAAGGTAAAGTCTGGTTAAGTTAGCAGTGGGGTTAGAACCATTTCTAACACAAGAAAATAGGCACAAGTCCTACTCTTTTCAAGGCTTTCCATTTAATCCAACTGGGAAAATTTGAAGGTGGGGTCCAGTAAGTGCTGGACTGGGAAGGAAATTTAGAGTCCCATTTCTACCCCTTAGTCCTTCCCCTTGTTTTGCATGTTTACGTAAGGTGAATGGGGTATCCCAATTCTCTTTTGAATCTAGGGGTAAGGGCCAATAAGGGCTACGTAGCACTTGAAAAAAAGACTTTTCGGGATCACACTTAAAACTAAGCGGTATAGTGAATCACATGGCAGGTCAGCCGTTTGATGCTTTGTTAAAGCTCCACAAAAAGTGTGTGTCAAAAAAAGTCAACGTCAAAAAAAGCACAGCTTAAATGCTACCCTTATTCTGTTATCAGCCTATCACTGCAAATATGCACCTGTGCACAGAGAGGCTAAATCATTATGCAGTTATTTAAGGAAAAACCCCACTTTCCATGCAAATTGGCTTTCTTGTGTTCAGGAAATAGTAAAAAATTAGCCTACTGTCTGCAAAAATTGCATTTTTTATGATGGATAGACATCCCAGAGATCGGTAAACAACTTCACCTTGGTTTGACTCTAGTTATAATTAAAAGTCCAGTTCTTGTGAATGCTGATTGGACTTTCTGTCTATTCCATTTGGGATTTTTTTAGTTAGGGATTATTTGGCCATTTTCAAGTTCTGTGGTACATCTTTCTTGGGGGTGGTCCATATGCAACAGCATGAACTTCTATTTGCAACTGAGGAGATGTAAGTGTGCAGAGATACTCATTCTTTATGTGTATAGGATTAAACATAATCTCAAATAGACCAACTTGTACTGTACGTTTTAAAATTCAAAGAAAGTAGGCTGCACTTTAAACCGACCATTTGGGAGTCCATTTAAATGTGTGCTAAAACTCTGAAAGAAAGATCTAAAAGAGTCTGATATACAGATGCATATTAAGAATGCTTTCCTGCTCTTTCCCTCTCTCCCTCCCATTCTCCTCTCCCCCTTCATAAAGGTCCTAATGAGTTGTCGGCGGAGCTGAGGCAAGACATCCGTAATGTGCCATGAAATATGTAAGCCAGGCCTTTTGGAAAGTGTCTTTTTCATGGCTCCTCTCTTCTGTCTCTCCCTCTCTGGGAGAAGGAGAGGAGGTTCCTCGTCTCTGATTAATGTCCATGGCAATGGCAGCAGGGGCAGGTATGGGGGCGCGGCACAGCCCAACATATGAATCCATCCCGATACTCTTCCTTTCCCCCTAATTAGATTATTGGACTGATGAGGTAGCACCACAGATTAAGTCCTTCATCAGTTCTGAGAAGGGAAGGAGGGAGAAAAGACTTGGGGGAGGTGCACCATCCACTTTTCGTCCCCACTACATCCATCCACCCACTCATTCCCTTGGTGTGTCTTACTACTGTAAATCTGCAACGCAATCACAAGTCACCAGTGACAAAGTACAAGGCTCTGATCATGAGTGTGATCTTTAATAATCCACCAAACCAAAAGGGTGTATTTAGCGGAGAATATTAGATCAAATGTTCGAACTCCAAACCCAGAAACTTTGGTGATGTAAGGTTATTGAAGGCCCAGCACAAAAGGTTCTAACTCTCTTATGCACTTGCCCTGCATCTACCCCTTGGCCTTAATTTACGGGCTAGACCTTTCTGCTTCTTTTTATATATGCCCCATATTCATTCACCTTCTGCAAACGCACATAAATCCCCATCCCCCACCCCCTGTCCTCAGGCCTACGGTATTTTAAGGCCTTGTTTTCAAAGCTGGAATGGCGAACTCAGGGCCAAGCCAGGGAGCCGGCTACTGGAGCTTTCATGTTTTATGACTCAAGGGTATTTTTTTCTTGAGTCTCAGCATTTGCTTTTTGTATATGATTGGAATCTATATGATCCGACAGAACGTGTGAAAGCTTGATATTGAGTGCTCAGATCATATCACTAAAATGCATTGAAAATCATGTTTATGCAGGGGAAGCATGCATCAGTGCTGTTTCATTCAGTTAACACTGTTTGTCCCGAGAATCACTTTACCAAGCAGGATTAGAAATTACAGCTGGATGGCTGTTGAAATTTATCTTCTCAGCTCAGTAAGTGGATGTTGGCTATTATCTTGTGTAATACATGTACTAGGGAAATTCCTAGTGACCAGCTTCTCTGCTCATTGAATGGGCAAAACACTAATTTAGTGGTCTCAAGGTGGGAAACACAAAACAAAACTGTGCCCTAATCCATATTGCATTTGGCCTTAATGAAACGGTTCATAGCATTCTTAACACTGAATCTCTACTGCTTTTATCTTATTTTCTGAGTGATATGAAGTTTTGTTTCTCGACCCATGTAGCTATAGATGTAATATAATATTAGAGGAGTTGAAGTACTATGGGCGGGGCCCTGGGTACTTTGATTTATTTAGCTTCTGGCTAACCTGTATAACAGGAGGAAAAATACCTTGTTTTAAGGTTCCTTAACCCTTTGTAGATTTCTCTAATAAATTCTAAATGACTGGTGGTGCCTCCACTTAGTGAGGAAAATTAATTTTTCAATCTTTTAATTCTTACTAAGAATTAATTTTTTATCACAATTTTCCCTCCTAATTCAAAACACACAGAAATGAAAGCATGCAAACATGACACTTCAGACATCACTTTAAAGTCTAATATCAACTTTAGTTGAATAAAAAATTAAACATGAAATAAATCAAACATAAAATATTGTCCACATAAAATAGTTTTTAACCCCAAAATAAAACGTTGCAGGCCTGTTTCGACGCTTGTGAGCGGTGTGACCAAAAACAAGCGGTCGCTTCGCTTGCTAAAGCAAGCAACAGAAAATAAAAGCACGTGCACTGTTAGGTTTTGACTCACGAATCCTTAGGTTCTGTCAGTGGCTAGTCAGAGGGTGAGGAGGAAGGATGGCGCACAGGAACAGTCAGTGAGGTTTAAGGGTAGGCGGCAAGTTCCAGACACTTGTGCTGTGTCAAGGCAACGATGTCTGCTCTATAATCCTCTGTTCCTTTCTACTGCTGCAAACATGTCCCGCCCCACTACCTTTCTGATAGGACAACAGTGTCATGACAACCAATACAATTACGAAAACAAAAGATTGACAGTTTAACATTCAATGCTGTTAGGTTGTGGAAAAGACCACGCTACTCCTCTGTACACTGTAAACAAACTTATTTGAATTTCAGTCAATTTTATTTACACCTTGGCAAAGACATTGTAGCCTGCTTAATACCTTCTTTTTAAACCATTATAAACTGATTAACTTAAATGTTTTTAACATATTATTTTGCTCTATTATGAACATATTTATCTTGTTTAATGCTTAACATGTTTTAATCTCTTAAAAGAACTTTATTAAATGTATTTTTAGAGACTTTTGACATATGCATTTGCCTGAAATGACATATTTTAGACTGGGCTACACCTTTGTTAAGTTGCATATGAAAACATTCCATTTCTGATGTTGCCCTAAAAAATAAAAGTCTTCAATGATGATTAGCATTGGAGACTTTTATTGTGACAGACTTGGCAGAAATAGAACATGTCTATCATCAGATACTTGACTAATCTTTAGCATCATGATGCTAACAGACAGGAGAGATTAAACTGTGGCTGCTTTGAGAGAGACAAAGCCACAGTTGGCTTCTTTAATCACACAGGACTAAAGACAAGTGAAAATTTGATTTAAAAAACACCTTCAGCATGTAAGATGTTTATTCCTGCTGCATCTGGTTCAAGTGAAAAATAGACAGGCACTCCAACAACAAGCCTGCCCTATAACCTTATGGTGAACTGTGGTCAGAGCGGAGAGACAGAAATTTGAGATCGAATTTATCGTTTTCTGTCACAAACTTCTCTTTTCGATACTTGAAATGACCCGTAGGTGACCGTGGCTAACATGAAACAGCATTTAACTGACTGGTAACGTTTAATGGCACATCAGCCAACATCAGACTGTATTGAAATGAACCGCCCAGTGATTTTCTATTGTTGTGTTGTTTTTTTTTTGGTTTGTTTTTATTTGTTTGTTTGGTTTTTTTTTTTGGGGGGGGGGGGGTGATGTAGTGAGTCACTGTAGCCATTTTTACACAGAGATTCTGCAATAAAGGCAAAAAGGAATGCCCATCTCTGTTCCACAACGAGCAATTCACACAAAGGTGGAACGGAGCTGTGCACGCCCGAGCTTACACACACACCCCCCGGCATCCCGTAATCAGATGGCAGCTGCTGCCCGAGCTGCTGCTTTCATTGAAACTCGAAACTCTGGATTTCTCGGTTCAAAACTTTATATTTTCTAAATGAAATACGGGGAAAATAATATGAACATTCATTTTGATCGATTAGATCCAATAGACTTTTTTCTTCCATGTTTCTGAGTTGGAGGTCCGACTTTAAGCAGTGTCACAGCGCATGTATTTATGTCCAAGGTCAGAAACTTCAGAGTACCGAGCTTCCTTGAACACATCATGGAACTTTTCAGACGCTGCTGTGAGTAGACATGTGTCTGCTCTCTCCTCTCTTGTACAGAGTGTGATCAGCTCTCTAACCTCGCAGTCTCTCCAGTTAATCCACATTATTCTTTGTTTTATCCCCCTGTTGTTTTCTTTGATGAAATGCCGCTCGATTAAACCGTGCTGGTTTTTAAATCTCCCGTTTATGGAGACAGCAGCACACACTCACCATTGCGGAATGCCGTGACGTCCTTTCACACTCATTGCGGAAAAATCTGTTACGGCTCTGATACTACCTCTCGAGCTGGATCAGAGGTGGAGCGAGATCAACCCCCCCCATTGCAGAACGGTCACTTTCATACAGAACGGCGTTGCGGAACGAAGGCGTAACAGACACGGAAAAGAGAGGCAGTGTGAAAGTAGCTTATTTTTGCTTTGTCCAAATAAAATCAAGCTACAAAAGAACTTTCTAATGTTTTTGATCCAACATTTAGTGTTTTCACATGATTACAGCAACCTTCTTCCAGCATATCTAGTGTGTTAAGACACACATTTTGGATTTCACTTTGCAGGGACCTTAAACCCAAAATGGGTGTTATATGACACTGAAAGTGGGGGCTGCAAGATATCCTCAATAAAACCAAAGATATTTTTCAATGGTTTCAAATGGTATATAATGCCCATTATTGCAAAACGTCATTAGAGTAACTACACCTAAAGTTTAAGATGAGGTGCATCTACACAGGAATAAAAAAATAAATGCCAGACATGGAAAGGGCCGGGAGGGAGGGGTGACAAGACACACCAACTCCCTCCTTCCTGCTGTCCCTTATCAGCCACATCTTCATTCAGACTATGCTGCTTTGTAGATTTGATTATTAGCCACAATGTCATTACCATTCAAAGTAGACTTACCATGAGCTACCTCAGGGTGAAACAATTGTTTTAGCTTATATAGAAGACTAAAGTGGTAGTATTTGACTTAACATTTCCCTGTCACATATGCAAATGGCTTAGCCTGCTATTACTTCCGCTACTAGTGAATTTAAGGGCCGTTTGTTTTACATAAGAGCGTGAAGAGGAAAAAGTTCATGTTAATGTTTGTTTAAAAAGAGATAGTTTATGTATGAACCTGAGCAACAGCACTACATTGCCCACAATGCTAGAGAAACACTATAATGACTTGAAACTCTAACTGATCAACAATACTATAAAATTTCCGATATAGATAGGTTTTCATCTGAAAAATGTGGTTTCTGGCAGTCTCTTTGGAGGTCCTGGGTTAAGAAGTTTGGGAACCTCTGCTCTAGAAAATACCTACATATCAAAAAGACCAATCAGGTTTTTCTTCTAATCCACAGGCCTATTTGCATCCCTTGAGGGGGATGAGGGAATTGGAAGAAAGCAACTGTCGACTTCTGTAGATTTCTCCCAACAAGCTTCAAAGGCTTTTCCCTGCGCTTAAAAGTTCTTCCTTAACCACAAGACTATATTTGAATTTAATATGGTCGTATACATGTCATTTCTTGTGTGTTAAAGAGCATGCAATCACGTGTCAGAGTGTCTATAGGTTTGCCCTTTGTCTGTTTTCCACATGGCCATACCACAGTGGGTCCTTAGCCAGCACCTCTTTTCCTTAAATATCCTCAGAATTATGACTCATGATGTGTCCCGTGAATATAAAACCCTTGATGTGTTGTCGCACCGCTCTCTCTCAATTGCAGTGTCACCATTTTTATGGGAGTGTCTGTTTCCATAGAATGTTACAGTTGGTCTGCAGTTGCCAGCAAAAGCCCAGATGACAAGTCAGGCAATGTCCTTGGCTTACGCAGTTGAAACAAAAGGTCTCACCGCTCGTGACACAAGTCATATTTTAGCTTGTCAGCAGACCTCCCACTTCAAAGTGTTTTGTAATGCATTTGCAATACAGTATATGCTGTTCATGTACCAATTACAAATAATCATTTTAGGGAACATTTTCAGTCTACGAATGTTACAGCCGGCATAAAATGTGTTGTCTTCAGTGAAGTCTCAAGTCTTTCAGGTGAGGTTGCTCTTCAGTCAAGCAGTGACTAAGTTGTTGTGTCTCTATAAGGCTGCAACTTATTTATGTCCCTGTCAGCAAAGATACACTGTGTGGTTGTAAGGTTGTACAGTTGGAAGGGAAGCACTGAAGGGAATTTCTTGGATTGTTTCCAGGAAAGTTTGCAGGTCTATGTCTATATGTTCTGTATGTGTGTGCACATGTGTGGATGTGTCCTTTTTATTAGGGCAGATCCTGTTTAAAGCCATAGATCTTGTCAGCAAGAGGATACACAAGGCCAGGGCAAGAGTACAGTTTTAGAAAAGGGCCCCACTAAGTGAGTACATTTCATAAGTATATTACATGCCATACACCACCAGAAAGCTCTGATTTTCAGAAGTCTGACCATGCAGGATAAAACACCACAGCAGCCATGACTAGTGTTTTTCTCAGACTACAAACGAACTATAGTAAAAGTGACACAAATCACATTAAAAGCTCTCCTGTACTACTGTTGCAAAGCAGATTGATTGGCCAGATGTCTGTCATCAGGCAAATCTATCTGTAAAACTCCCGTCTGAAAAGATTGTGCCAGGTCTGAAATCAGGTTCAAGGAGAACAAGGCAGTAGCTACAGGTGGGATTTAGTTGTACTGGAAGCCAAAGCGGGAGCTTCCATGAGTGTAGTGGTCAACATCAGTGTAGCTACATATGAGTTTCCCCTCAGGATTAATAAAGTATCTGTCTATCTCTATCCGTTTAGTAGCAGTGGTTTTATCAGAACTGGACCACATTTCTTTATGACAAGACTAGCAAAGAATGGCAGTGAAATCTTTTTGTTGCAGAAACGATGATGGGGCTTAGTGGCAGTGTAAGACAGTGTACACTGTCTGCTGCTGGTGTATCAATTAGCCTGCAAGTAGCTACAACAGCAGTTTTTTATCAGATCCAGATGGTCAAAAAAAACACACTGAAAGCCATTCCTTGTGGAGGAGATGTTTTTGCACTTCTCCTGAGTCCCGACCATCCTCAGCATGAGTTTTATCCACCTACTTGCTCCACTGTTCAAGTTGTCTGCCAGCCAAGCTCATGCTACTGATTGGAGCTGCTGAAGGCTTCGTCCTCATTTTTTATTGCTGCTCTGATTGGCCGGTATTAAATGTGATGGATAGAATGTTCGTCCAATCACCTTCCCAGAATCCCAGTCCTGTTCTGCCCAAACACCTTGTATAGGATCTTTCTCAAATGAATGTGAAAGGTATCCCATACAATTGATAAATATAACAGTCATCTGGCATCTTAGGTTACTACTGTACTTTCCAGATCATAATGGTCCATCAAAAAACACAAAACTGCATCAAAACAGTCCCTGCAATGTAGTTTTAGTCAATAATTAGTTAATCCAAAACCACACGTGCATCCATAGATATCCATGGATTTCTTTTTTTCTATGATTTGCTGCTGTTGTTCTCAAGAGTCCTCTGTGTTTACTGAAATAATACATGTTTTCCAAGAAATTGTTAGCATTGCTAAATAGAAAATGGACTGCTAACCTTTGACCTTTGGATTACATACTGTTTTATTTGACCAGTTGGGATATTCCTTACTCAGTCGAAAGCCCTTGATGGTGTTTTGTGCCCTCAGCTTTGCCTGGAAGGCATATCTGGCCCTCCACCCACCTTCAACTCAGGTAAAATCATGAGCTTAACCCTACATCCAATCACCAGTCAGCATAGAGCGAGTGAATGCTACTGCTCAAGCTGGGACTGTTGACTGCTCATCAAGCTGGACCTATACTTAATAATGTGGTCTAATGGTGATGCAACATTAGAGTCTTTTTCAGCATCTCATTCATCTAATTCTTCTTCCTCTAAGTCTTTGTCTTCTTCCTTCTCTTCATCCTCTTCTTTTTCCCCTTCCTCTTGCATCCTCTATTGGCTTTACATGCACTCATAATAGATTAATGGAAAAAAGACTTTTCATGATTGGATATTAGCGTGCATGTACATTTACTTGATGATTTAATGTTAGACAAGCCTTAGTATAATGCTGCTATATGATAAATGCTGCCCCACTTTGATTGAAATTGTTGAGCTTAGCAGTGATCCAATTACTCTTTTCTACCTCAACTTCTTAATTTCACATGCCTGCACCCTTGAAGATGCTTTAACCTAAATTTTTCCTCTTTTATATGTCCTCACAGTTTTTGCTTACAGTCTTTCTGGTCTTACGCTTTCTCAAAGTCTTAAAAACAACAAGTGTTTGATTTTTGTCTGTAAAAAAGCAGCTTTAGAATTTTTAAAAAGAAAAACAGTTAATCTCATTTGCATGACTGAGTGCAGCCTGTGTAAATGTAACATGTGTGTTGGTGGTAGTGTGTCTAACTATTTTTGTAGGCTATTAGGCCAGAGGGGACGGTCGTAACAACTGGAGCTTCCCTGGAAGATTTCCAGGAGTGTGAGTGTTTATTTGTGTGGGTGCACATGCATGGCTGCCCATGTGCTGACTTGATTAAAGATCCCTGCTGATCTTTTTTCTTTTTTTTTTTTGTCCTTTTTCCTGCATTGGTCACATTCTGTTTGTGGCATGCACGGAGCAGCCAGTTTACATAAATATCATTAGCAACTTAAATAGAAGGGTAATGGTATACGGTTTCCAAGGTTCCGTCGTGTCATGTCGTGCGTGTGTCAAACATCTTGGATGTCATCGTGCAGGGCCGTGAGTTATTACATGGTGACAATGTTACAACACTTCGGTCCTCTGTAGCAGGGAGCATGGAGTCCCAATATGGGGCCAGGTCATGTAAACCCATGCTTGTGGCTCATCACAGCCAAGCTGAAATAGTACATCGGCACAGCTTGTCTCATTGGAGAGAACAGGCTGTAAATGGATCAGGAAACAGAATCAAAGGGCAAGAGAGATATGATGAATGTCAGAACATACCGCATCATTGACTGTGGTATTTATTCAACTGCAAAGCCACAAGGCTATGCACTCATCTTGAATTAAGACTTTTTTGTTACATATATAAATTACTTTTGATTGTTTTGTATTATGTGCTCTTAAACATTCCATAAAAATGAACTGCAGTCAATGGAAAAAATTGGCTCATAAGAGATTTTTAAAAACTTTCTGGTGAAAAGGTTATTGACAGCCAAAATACAATGGACAGTGAGAAAAAAACACACAATTTCGGAAATGTATGAAAAATACGTGCATCATAACAATATGAAATAAACAAAATAATGTCTGTTTAGGTCCTCTTTGTCAACTGGACAAAACTGACAATACAAACCCTATGTGTGTTGTGTCTTAACACTCCAGTGTGGTTAATAAGATACTTAATGTATGAAAAAAGCTGTTAACAGAGCAATCGCTAGCTTATAGTCATGAAGAACACAGCACCGGCCCAACATTTGCCTGCTTTACTCCTCTCTAGTACCAGCCAAAAGACACAGAAATACTCTTTGACATGCTATTGTCGTTCCAGAATGACAGAGCATGGCTTAAAGATCCTGTTAAGTGATAATAAATCTGTTCTTTAGGTTTGTTGTATGACATGCCACTGTGATATGAACCACCAGGTCAAATCTCAGTCAGATAAAACATCTCTAAGTTTATAAAATTAAACTTGAAAGTCATTAAAAATAAGGCAGTAAATTCTGCACCAGGATGGTGTGGGCGTGTCAGTTGAATGAGCTGAAGCCACGCCCACTCAGGAGAAATCTGATCCTCTCAGTTTAAAAAAAGAAGCTGCATTCTGAATGGAGGAAAGCACTTGTGCTATTAGCCTGCCTTATGGTGTCACAGTGCAGTTGCCTGGTCCTGTGCCAGAGAAGAGACAAAGTCTGTTTTCTGGCTCAAATTCTCGGTTTTGACGCTTTAAATGATCCATACACCACTGTGGCTGATCGATTTGGTGAATTTACCTCACAATTAAAAAAAAAAAAACCAGCATGTAACTGGCTGTTAACTTTCAATGAAGGCAGTGACATCAGCTAACAACAGACTGTACTGAGATGCACTGCTCGCTGTTTTTATATCAACATAGCGTTAGGGGGACGCGGTTATTCCCCATTGTGGGCTGGTGACATCACCAGCCCACATATTTAATCCTGCCCAAATTGAACAAAGCCAGGAAAGAGGTGAAAAATGAAAAAAAAGAGGTCTGAATCCAAAATTCCATCACATTTTGTCAGTTTTAGTCAACACAGATCTATTTTTGTTAGTCTTAGTCTAGTTTTTGTCATGGAAAAAAAGGCTGTTGACGAACATATTTAGTTGTAAATTTAGTCGACAAAATTAACACCGCATTATTCCAACCTATCTTGTGTATCAGGACACAAATTTTGGATTTTACTTTACAGGGTCTTTAAATTATGGCCTTATAATAGTTTAAGGCATAAACATAATCCTAGCACAGTTCTTGTCGCATTTTGTGTTGCCTTACTGGTAACAAGCTGAGAATTTAGTCAGTTTAGCAGATTTGCCTGCATCAACTTCCAAAGCTTTCTGGTTTTTAGTCTAGCTTTTTCGCCAACTTCTGTTTTCCAGTCATCATCCATTGTTCTCTCCTCATGATCACCTTGGCCGTCTCTGATTGGAGAGATTAAGCAGTGATGGGGTAACCTTGCAAAGCAGATAGATACGTTGTATATCGAAGGTTTTCCAGATGGGTGTGTGAAACAAATCCTTCTGGTGAGTCAGGTTAGTGATGGGGTACAAGCAGGAGTAGTCTATAGCTGTGTTTCCTTCAAGGGGTCTGGTTTTGGTATGATTTGGTACGCTAAACCCCAAATTGCTTGCGTTTCCACAGACACCTGTGCTCTCACTTGGTGGGCGGACTATAAAGGCGTTGAATGTAAAGTCACAGACAGCGCAAGTCTGCTGTTCCAGCAGCAGAGTTAAAGAACAGATGAGTGACAGAAATCAGTAGGGCATAAGCAGTAAACAGCTTTATTTCAGCTGAAAGTGCTTTTTAAACAATAACTATATTTTAATGATGTTAACCACTGTCAGAACAGCTCCATAGCTGATGGAATACATGTACAGACATGGTTTGACTCGACACGCTACGTTAATATGTGAATATATCTAGTCTAGAACAGTTTATATGACAAAATATGAAAGTTTAGAGCTGTACTGTGAGAATTCGCTGCATTAAAAATAAAGGAAAAGTTCAGCTGGTGTTAAAATCAAGCTAGATTAAGTCAGAAATCTGGGGTGCACTGATCTCATTGTAAAATAGTCTGCAGCCTGAAGTTTTACAAACATGTTCAACAACCACAGAGCGATGTTTTCACAGGTTACCTAACGTAAGAAGTAGATTAATAACTAGTTACAGAAGAGAATGAACTGTTCTAAGGCTTTGTATTTACAAAACTTAAATATTAATTTAGTTTCTCATTCATCGCGGATGGGTCAGGCTGATGTGAGCCTTTGGGCTCTGCTTTGTATTCTTAAAATCAGGTCCAGATAAACGTCAGGAAACTTGATTTGTGGCCAAATATCAATATCAGTTTGGATAACAGTAGGATATCAGTAGGAAACAGTTTGGATCTCTGTCAAGTCCAAATATTTCCCATTTAGGCAGATATTAGTCCGCTTCTCTCCCGTTTTCACCCACTTCTCACAGCGCAGACTTTTGTGTTTTGAAGCCCGGAGGCAAGCAGCTGAGTCGCGCGCTGACGTGACGTCAGTGCAGCCCCTATTGTTGTGTGTAGCTCCACCTTTTTGGTATGGGTAGGTAAGATTGGCACCCCTACAGAAGGGTGCCGAAAAGCGGGACAGTACGGGTTGTTTTTTTGGGACCCTTTCTAACTTCTACTCTATGGAAACGCAAAAAAATGCTTGCTGTTCCAAACTGAACAGAGCCGGACCGCTTGGTGGAAACAACCTATATGTTAACAGTAGTGTTGCTTGTTGGTTGGGGGGGGGGGGCAGCTTGAACAACAGTGCTCCGGTACTGTCCATTCCTTAGTGAGTGCAGCCATTGGTATCTATTTACTGTCAGTCTAAACTGGCCCAAGACCCAGCCCGGCCCACTGGGAATTCTCCTGGTTCTCCAGATCAGCCACTGCTGGCCTGCAAGTACAGCAGAGAGGAATGATGCTTCTGGCACGCACCAGAGATAGACTGTTGCTCTGGATCAGCACAGATGGAACATTGTGCACTCAGAGTATGTGTTATTATTATTATTTATATACTTTTTTAAGGAATACTTCTTGTGATCAGGGTTTAACTGTTACCTTACTATGGAAAGAAATGAATTAATAGACAGGCCTGTCTAGGTCTTGTAAATGTTCCTTCTCCTGACACTTGTTGCCTCATTAGGAAGTAAATGTGACTTTACTTTGTCCCCACATAACCCCACTTCAAATCTCTTCAGTAATGTTTCCACCCAACAACCGTGCACGCTCCACTTCTGATCAGTGCAGCTCAGTGGAAAAGTGAATTCCACAGAGGAGCATGAATTGCCAGAAACGGTGGCACACTTCAAATTCACACTGAGCTTTTAAAGAGGTGAAAAAAAAACTTTGAATTTCATGCAAATCCAAATCAGGCTCTTTATGTCATTCATTCATAGGTCCTGACTGTGTGTTTTGTAGTGTAACAGCACGACATGAAACGTGTGAAAAAGAGAGAAAGAGAGCACTCTCCCCTCCGGCTGTGTCTCATGGGGAAACACGCTGCCTGGATCCATGGTGAAAATAAAGGAGTACAGGGAGTGTGTTTTTTCCATTTGCTGCCCCCCTCCCTCTCCGCTTCCGTCTCCAGCTCTCCCCAGGGTTTCAATTACTGTCTCCCTTCACCTCTCATTAGCACAAGCAGGCCGCTCATTCTTAATACTCATGCACACAAGCATGCACAAACACACAACCTTGATATCAAATAAGGCAAGAGAACCACACACCAAACAACCGCTAACTCTCATATGTTCCATGTCGAGCTGTGTAAACACTGCGCTGCATTTTCCCCCGTGCCTGTAGCTCGTGTGAAAGGTGTTGCTGACAAACATTAGTTCCCTTCCATCATTCATATTCATCATTCTCTATCAAATTCAGAGCATCTTACCTGGAACCACTGAGCATCTCGCATGATTGATGGTGTTAATTATCATGAGCTGATGTTTCACTTTCTTTCTCAAGGCTGATAAAGTTTGGGAAAAAATGCTGAAAGTTGTGCTGTAGCCATTTCTTCAGCCATTAAAATTAGAGTTATGTCTGCATTACCACATAAATTCTTTCAAAAGCTGGCTGTATTCTCATTATTTTGCTCCATGAAGGGAATTTTCTCTCATAGTCGACAACTTTTTAGTCTGAATTTGTCAATTCTCACTTAGCCCAAGTTAAAAACCTGATTGACAAACTTAATCTCAACTTTAATCAAAGCTTCTGTGAGGCGTCCTCAGCTGATTATAAAAGACTCCAATTAGTTTTGAAGTTAATACTGTATGTGATCACGCCTTTACTGTTATTTTAATGCAGGGATGTCCAAACTTCTTCCACTGAGGGTCACATACAGAAATAATTAAAGGTAGAGGAGCCTCAGGTAAATGGCTACTTAATGGCTGGTGAGGCAAATAGCCAATCATTTTGAGGATTTTGGGGAGGCCAATCAGATTTTAGGAGGTCCTGGTCAGGCCTGGCTACTGCTGGCGCCGTCCCTTGAGCACCATTGGTATAGTTGTTGTTTGCTTTAGTCCTATAGGGCAGGGGTCATCAAGTACATCTGCACAAGGGCCAGATTTAGTCTTGACAGAAACTCTGGGGGCCAGACTTTCACATAAACAAAAATTAATCAAATATTTTGGTCTTGTTGAAATTTTTTATTTCAGTAGTATTTGTATCAGGACATTTTAAGGGACCCTCCCCACTTGTGATTTAGCACCGATATTAACTCATTTTTTACACTTTTAACTCCTTTTCTTTTATACTTTCTTCCCCTTTCACCGATTTATTGCCATTCTTTAACTCCCTTTTAACCCCTTTTCCTGCATGTTTAACCCCCTTTGTGTCACTTTTTTTTCAATTTTTGCCACTTTTCTTCTATTTTGCCACTTTTTAACCCTTTTCATTACTTTTTTTGCACCATTTTTGCCACTTTTGTACCAATTGTTGCCACTTTTCACCCATTTTACCACTCTTCTACATCTTTTGTATCATTCCTGCCAGTTATTGCCCCTATGTGGCAATCTTTAACAGCTTTTCACTACTTATTTTAGCTTATTCTTGCCTTCTTTATCCAATTTTAGATACTTTTTCCCATTTTTGCCTCTTTAACCCAATTTTTGCTATTTGTTAACCCTTTTAAACCACTTTTCCTGCATGTTTTATACCTTTTGTGGCACACTTTTATCAATTTTTGCCACTTTTTTTTTACCCATTTTTGTTACTCTTTGCCCTGTTTTTTCCTCTTTTACCAATTTTTGGCACATTCCTGCACAATTCCCTGCAAATTTTAGTCTGTATATGTTGTGCCACAACCCACTTTACCACTTAGCACCTTTTTTTGATACTCTCTAACCCCTTTTTATCACTTAATCTGGCCATTTTGGCAACATTTCTGCAAAACTTAACCCCTTTTTTTTAATATTTACTGAAAAGGATTTTATATTGACCATAAAAACAATTCTAATGTTAAGTCATTCTAAAACTATTTCAATGTTAATTGTCTGTGGGATGGATTTAACAGCTGCAGACATTTAAAGCCAAAGGATACTCTTAAAACCACACCATCTTCTTTTTCTCCTTTTCTGAATTTAGTGATCTTTTGGGGGCTGGACAGGAAGCTTTGGGGGGGGGGGGGGGGGGGCGGATATGGCCCCCAGGCCACCAGGTGATGATCAGTGCTATAGGGCATTATTTAACAAGATATTAGCATAATTTGGGGTGCGAGTGTTTACCATTCTTAAAGCTCCTGGCAGGTACTTTTGGTAGGTGTTGAATTTGGTGCCCCCTATGGGCTAATAGGTACATCTTACCTCGGTTTATTTCTTCCTGTTAATGTGACAGTAGTGAAAACCTCTTTCATGCTTTTTAAACAGTAACATTGATGTCTTTTGATAATCTTTGCTCTGGAAAAAAGCACAAAAAACTGTCCCAGCAGTGTGCTATTAAACTCATCTTCCACTAACCCTGCAGCAGCATTTTTGGTCATTATTAAATAACAGGTACAGGAATAGTCTTTTTCCAGTGATGGGTTCATTTGCTTTCATAGGTCAGTTAGAGACAGTAGTGTTCATTCCCACCTGTTTCATAGTGAGCTAAAAAACTCCTCACAGCAGCTTTAAGTTCATACAAAGCTGACATAAAAGCAGAAATGTTTGAGCTAAAAGCCTAAAATCCTCCATCCTGTCTACATTTTATTTCCCCTACATAACCAGAGATGACCCTCCACCCCTTCCCCAAACAGCTGTCAGTGGTCCTGCATCCCCACATCACTCTGCTGGATGAGGAAAAAGGGCCCCTCTGGTTGAGACATCTGAGTTAGCCAGCAGGCTAATTCTGCTAATACAGATTAGCTCCCTCGGGGACTGCTGTATTGATTGGACAACAAAGGCTCGGAGAAAAACGCTCCAACATTCAATTATCCACACCGATAGACATAATGCCATTCTACTCCTCCCTCTTTTCCTCCCTCCCCCCTTCCCTCTGTCTCTCTCCCCCTCTCTTCTTATCCTTATTCCTTTACTGAGCGATTCAGCGAGGTCGGAGGAGGAGAGCAGACAAACAGGCAGGTGTGGGTTTGTTATCTGATTGTGATCCTATCTTTAAGGGAGAGCGGGGGGGAGTGTTTGGGTGTTTTTGGTCTGTTGCTATCTGTCTCTGGCTGTCTGTCTCTGGAAATTTGAATAAAAAGTGAGTGATACATTGTTTATTTCGTCATTTAAGGATGCATTTTCTAATGTTCAAGGGAAATTGTGTTACTTCCACTCCAATGTGTCAAGTAATGATAAAGATATAATGTCAACATGTGACATATACAGTCCTCAGATTGGCTTAATTTCTCTTGGGGACATAGCTGACTCGATGTGTGAAATGCATTCTCAGAGATGACCATTTACAATCCAAGTTCCAAAAAAGTTGGGGCACAACGTAAAATGTAATTACGAACAGAATGCAATGATTTGCAGATCTCATACTCATATTTTATTCACAATAGAATATTACCATTGAAATCAAAATTGAGACATTTTACCATTTAATAGAAAATATCAGCTCATTTTGAGTTTGATGGCAGTAGCATGTCTCAAAAAAGTTGGGACATGCAAGAAAAGGCTGGAAAAGTAAATGCTACTAATAAAAACAGCAAGAGGAGCACTTTGGAACTAATTAGGTGAACTGGCAACAGGTCACTTATATGACTGGGTATAAAAGGAGCATTTTAGAGAGGCAGAGTCTTTCAGATTTAAAGATGGGCAGAGGTTCACCAATTTGCGACAAACTGTGTAAAAAATTGTGGAAATTTTCAGAAAATGTTCTTCCACTTAAAAATGTGAAGACTTTGAATATCCTACCATATACAATACGTTATATTAGCAAAAGATTCAGAAAATCCAAAGAGATCTCTGTGCGCAAGGGACTAGGCCAAAGGTCAGTATTGGATGTTTGTGGGCACTGAAAATCACTGCACGAGCAGAGGAACACTTCCAGAATAAATTGTCTGTCAACACAGTTCACTTTGTCATCCACAAATAAAATCATGCAAAGAAGAAGCCATATGTGAACAGGATCAAGAAATATCTTCTCCAAGACTTTCTGGCTGCAGCCCAGAGGCCTCTCTGCTACAGCCCTCTTCCATACAGACTTCCAGCAGGCAACCAAAAAGACGTTCCCCCTTGAGTTTGTGAGCTTCTAATTTTTAAAATAAAAGATTTCATCTTGTTGCTTTTTTATGTTTTGGTATGTTTATTTTTATGTTTATATTTCATGTTAAATTAAGAGGAAAAACCTATGATTTTAAACATAAAATGTCTTATTGAATGAAATGTAATTTTATGTACATGTAGAAATTTTATTTCATAATAAATCATGACAGTACACATGGTTATATATTTCATATTTTTGCATATTTTATTTTTTACATTTAATATTAAATTGACAGTCATTATGTGGTTTCATTTTAAATGGTAATAGTATTTTTCCTTAAAAAAAAATAAAAGTTTGGGATACAGCTTATAATGTTAAGAACTCATTTTTTTTCCTACAAACTACATGAATGGCTCAGAAGTTAAATTTGTATATATTTGCTGTTATCTATTTACCTTATGACTCTAGTTTTTAAAGTTTAAAGTTTTTTTTTTTTTTTTGGTGGACTTGGTGGTTAATACTTGCCACAATGGGACACAGGCAAGAGGTCTGTATGGTAGAGGGCTATAACAGAGAGGTTTCTCACCAAAGCTCATTTAAAATGGACTGTGGCAAAATGGAAAACTGTTCTGTGGTCAGAATAATCAAAATCTGGGAATCTATTTGGAAATCAGAGAAGGCCTTGCATTTTAAGCAAGACAATGCTAAACCACATACTGCATCCATCACAACAGCTTGGCTTTACAGTAGAAGAGTCAGAGTGCTGAACTGGGCTGCCTGCAGTCCAGACCTTTCACCAAAAGAAAACAGCTAGCACAAATGAGATGACAATGGTAGACTTGCCCCTGTCCCAACTTTTTTGAGGTGCAATCCTTCCATTAAATCCAGAATGAGCAGAATGTCTCAGTTTAAACATCTGATATGTTGTTTATGTCCTATTGTTAGTAAAATATGAGATTTGCAAATCAGTGCATTCTGTTTTTATTTACATTTTACACAGTGCCCCAACTATTTTGGATTTGGGGTTTTCATACAATGGCCAGGGAACATTTTTAAGGTTTTTCATACTGAATGTATTTGGGCCGCCTTTTAGGTACTTTTAACTGTATTATTAAACACTTTAGCATTCCTTCTCTGTGTCCCCACATAAATGCCCATTAAACCCAAATAGCTCATGCATTTCCTGCCAGCGTGTGTGCAATGCGTCAAAACCAACTGAGCGTATTTGCATTCCCGTTCCTCTGCACCCTCTTTACACAGTACCAGCCGCTAGCCCTCTCTCATTAGCTCCCACCGTTAAAGCTAACTCTGATTGCCTTCCAGTCAGAGCCGCGTACTATTCAGCTCCTATTCCGCGGGATGGGAGGCTGAGAGGCGAAAATGCTTCTCATTTCCCGCGGCCAATGACACGTGAAGGCGGCACAGGTAACAGATGCATTCACGAGGTATGTATAATCACACGCACGCCAACACACGCAAAAAGTTTAAGTCACACACACCCGGGTCATCACCATTAGATGAGCGCGGCGGTGCTGGAGTGAGAGAAGTAAACGACTCATGATCTGAGAGAATTATTAGCTAATGGCTGGAGCATGTGGACAGGGTGATCTCTCAGAGGACAGAAAAAAGGAGGAAAAGAGGAAGAGATACTGGCAGGCGGCTGGAGGAGCATCATCAAAAGAATACTTGCACAGTCGGATCAGCATCATTGGCTTATATTCATGTCTGTCAGCTAATGTGAAACTTGATTGGTGAGCCAAAGGTCTCTCTTCTCTGAAATGTCAAGGCTTATGAACAGGTGAGAGAATAGTCTTATAACAGAGGTTGCCATATTGCTTGTGCCTAATTTATTTCCCATTACGGAAAATGTTAACAAAGCATTAATGAGCTGCTGACTACATCATCCTAACTTTAAAGAACTCTGCCAAGGGAACATCCAGCCCCACTCTGTATGCCATTGTAGTCTTCAGAGTAATAATGTGCTGTGCAGCAACATTTCCTCAGTTAACTTGAACCCAATATGGTCACGACTGCAGTAAGCCAAGTGTTTGTTACTTTCATAGTTTGTTTGCGACTTGACACAAACAAGAAAGTTTCAGTTTATAAGGGATTTTTCCCAATTATTGATGTAGAAAGTGAAACATAACATGCTGTGGCATGCTGGCATGCTGTGGTGATGGCATGTATGGCGATAGTGTTATCGAAAATCCTAGTCCACTGAGGATGAAGACCAATGATTTTAAATACTCATGTTATATCACACTAAAGGGTCAGAGGTTTCAGGTCTCCATATGACATCAACATTCGCCAAAATGGGTGTATACAGTTAGTGATGACAGTCATGAATCCCGAATGATGACTGTTAGTGGTCCATCCTATGACTCTTAAGATTTTTCCGAGTGTTTTTGGGTAGCCTTTTAGGTACTTTTAACTACATTTTTGAACACTTAAGCGCAAATGCCCATGTCCAGCCAGCATGTGCAATACGTCAAAACCAAATGAGTATATTAAGTCAGAAGCTGTATGAAGGAGGAGCTGGGGTGGAGGAGGGTTGCAAGAGTAACTTGCAGAAAATAGCCAGGCAAGAGCAGTTAAATATAGCATAGTGAGAGCGATTAACCAATACCGTGCTTAGAGCAAATCAGCTGGCCGTCAGCTGATGAGGGCATGTGTGAGATCAGCTGATCTCAATTATGGCAGCGCTTGATCCCCTGGCCTGCTCGAACTAATGTTATATGCGCAATTTGTTGAAAGAGAAAGATGTGATTTGTAAACTTAGCTTTTAATTAAAAAATGTAGGGCATGCAAACTCTTTATGTGTACTCTCTGACAATAAAATGTATAAATTGTTAGATAAAATGTTGTCATCTGATGTTTTTTCCCAACTTTAACATGACCACACAGGCTGTTTAAGCAGGTTCAGTGTCAACAACAGTACATTTAAGGCAACAGCATTTTCATATTTAATCTTAAGACCCTTCATTCTTGGCCTTATGCTAAACAAAACCACTTCCACTTGACAGAGGTGTCAGTTCTACACAAAATGACAGTATCGTATCATACCAACGCCATCACCCTTTTCACAAGCACCCAAAAGTAATTTCAGGGTTAGGGCAAAGGATCCAAGTTGTCCAAATGAAAAGGCCCTCGATGAAGAGAGGAGGCCATTTTCCCGAGAAGCCGAATTGACTGTTGCAAACAAGAGGCATGACCGAGATGAAATTGGCTCACCTGAATCCATTCGTGGAAGAGGAGGGGGGGAGAATGGAGAGATGAGCGGCGGTTGTGGAGAGGGGGGGTGGGATGAGCGTGACAGAGACTGGCAGAGAGAGACGCAAGAAGACAAATGAGACCATGAAAGAGAGAAAGGAACTGGGGTATGCGCAGGTTCAGGGCCAGCAGAGAGGAATAGAGATGACAGGGGAGTAAAGAGAGGGAGAGTTGATATAATATAGATAGAGGATGGTAGACTGAACTTTCCATGGTTGTGTTCATGGTCTTATGTTAACTTTAGTGAGAGTAATATACATTTAACCATAATCTCCTCGGGCTGTAACCCCCCTTTCATCAATATAAAATCAAAATAAAATATTCATAACCCATCTTCTATGTACGCTGCAAATGGGGGAATCCATTCCCTTCAATTGTGATATCTTTATATTCAAAAATGTTGGATCAAAATGTGGCTCGATTTAAAGATTTGTCTACCACACCCTAAAATGCCATGTGCAGTGCAACTATTGTAGTCTCTAAAGCTGCATATTTAAACAGATATTAGCCTTGATTTGACCACAGATAAAGCTGGTGTAACCATGATGCAACATCTTCCCCCATCTCCACATCATAATTGCACATCATGTTTCTCAAATGAATCTCTGATCCAGAGTCTCTCCTCAGCAACTTGGAAACTCAGTGAAAGTTTTTTGCTCGGCCAGTATCACACTTTTATAGCCTAGCATAATTGGGACCATAAACCTGGTCTGAGCCTCATTCAATAATGATTCCCTGCTCCAAATACCTGCTGGCCTTTAGCAGAATATTACTTATTAAGCACTCCAAAATCTAGCGGAAGTATTATCCGTAAGGTCAAGCGTGGAGAATCTTTCAGAGAGGCGAGGCTTTATGAGCTCGGCTTCTATCACATCTCTACGCATTGCGGTTGGCATGCTAATGGACACTGGCTGCCATTTTTAGGCTGTTTGTCCCCTGGAAGATGCTGCCGGTAGCTTGAACTATACCTTTTATTTCTGTAACATGTGAACCAATCCATCATTACTTATTAATAAACTGAAGTTCAGAGATATAGCTTGGGGTGCCTTGTTCCTTGCTACAACCCAAAACGTAGTATAAAGCAGTCATGTTATCCTTACTTAAGAAGGCAGTTGGCCTTGCATTTGGCCTCTAAATTGCAAACAAGTAGCTTCAAAGGGTTTTTTTCTTACACAAGATCCCACGCAGAGAACCTTAGTTTTATTTTCCCAAGGTTGAAGCAGTGGTAAAATCAATTTCTTTTGGTTCTGTACAATCTTAGAATGAAGACCCATCCTAGCCTCTCTATCTAACAGGGTCCCAATCCTGTAATTTCTCAGACCCCTGCTATGATACTGACAACCTCAGTCCTTAAGGTTGGATCAGACTACATGAATTTGGCCATATTTGACCTGACTGTATCGTCACTGTCCACTGTCAAGAACAGGGCTCTAATATGCACATCAGGAGTGACCAGTGTTCTTGTAGTGTGCCATTAACGATCTATCCAGGACTCCCCATGACCCCAATTGGTACACGTGAATTTTGCTTGCATTTTCTTTGGTGATTCGTTGACTAGTATATTGGGAGATTCTGTGACTGACTTTAAAAGAGGCACTCATGTTTGCATAAGCAGTAGAGGTGACAAACAGAGATATTGTGGATTTCAAAGAACGTGGTGAGTCGAACAGAACGATGGGGTCGGTGAACAAGGTCTGCGACACATGACAAAAGCCCCAGCCAGACATCAGAAAATGCAACAGATGTGGTGGAGAAAAACCATGTGGCCAAAGACGGCACGTTTGTCAATGAAAACGGTGGAAGAGTTGGACTTACATAGTGGGACACATACAAAAGCCTGCAGAAACAAGACAGGGTAAAGAAAGTACTACAAAGTTTAAGGGGATAGCATAGAGTAAAGATTAAGCTACTGTCTGCAAGAGCTGATGGAAGTACACGTCAGTGCACAGTCACTGAGCCAGTCTGCAGTTATTTGGAGAAAAAAAACACCCCTTTTAATGCAAAATGGCCTTATTGTGTTAAACTTCTAATGATAAGGATGGTAAGACAGCATAAATAGAGTAAAGATAAACTTGCTGCTGCATGAGCTGACTGAAGTGCACTGTAGTTTTAATGATGCACAAAGTTTCCAGAGATCAGGAAAATTAAATAAGCACTTCTCATATTAAACAAGATCATACAGTACAGTTTGTTTTACCAGTTTCTAGAATTTATTGTTGGCCAATCAGAAGACATTTGGCACTGGGGTCCATAGTTTGGACACCTCTGTCTTAAAGAAACCACAACATATCAATGTAGTTTCAAGTCTGTTTTGATTTGAAACATGTTTGGACAGCTCTTTCTGGGGAGTGCCAGTGAACTGGAGAATGGAATGACTAGCTGTGTTTACATCCCAGTTTTTCACAAAATAAAAGCAATATTTCTTAAATTTCGACTAAGTACAATTGCACTTTGAATGTGTTTCCACTGAAGGGAGTTTTGGGCATGAGCTTCGCAATTCTCGTAAAATCTCATCTCGCGAGACTCCGCTGCAAGGAAGCTGGACACTTACAACCTGTTGTGTTGAGCTGTTGCCTTTGAACAAAAGGCAAAGGCAACAGATGATAGTTCAGAGGCAAAGTCTGTGTGTACGGCAGAAGGCCACGTAAAATCATTAGTATGATATTAAGAAAAGTCTCGTCTCCTCTTCTGTCCACACGTACCATGCCTTGCAGTCTTGGGGTGAACTGGTCACCTTACACTGTACGTTACGTCATGTCACTTGTAAATAGGGATGTCACCATTACAGATTTTCTTGGTGCGATTATTGTCAAAGAAATAATCGCGATTTTACAATTATCACGATTATTTTTGCATTCATTAATTTCACACTATCATGAATAAGTAAAATCACATCAACACTCCTAATAGGTCTTGTATTTTATTATTTATTTCCATCCTAGGATGCTCTCATAACAAAATAATATATCAACAATGTAAAGTAACCAAAAATTACAAGAAAAATGATAATAATCCCATTTGGATGGACCACTCGAGTGGTCTTAGCTGAGTAGTGTTTGAGTTAAAAAGCTATGATTCAGTTGGTCACATCTATTTTATATCCCTCAAATATAAACACATTTTTCATATTCACAACTGTATTTACTAGAGTTTGTCGTTAAAAACTAAATTTTCCCATTTTTATGTGGCATTTGAACACATCATAACATAAATAATACAATAGTACTGCGGTTACCTGAACGCATCATGTTTCCCATCTTCAGCTAGTGAAGTTCGCTAATTAACTTCAACTTGATGATTCCACCGCAGATTTCTACACTGGATTAATATTGTTAACAAACAGGACTTGCTCAAAGTTTTGGAGCATTTATCAGCATTCATCTGAGCAGCTAAAGAAGAAAACTGTCCTGAAGCAGCTGAAGTGAGGGATATATGAGCCCGCCTGCCTCACAGGCAGCATCTTTTTTCCTGAAGCCGACAGTTTAAGGTACATTCCTGTTTGATGTGATGCATGACACTTCTGGTTTATGTCCCCCTTGAAAGAACTGATGTATGTTTTTGCACCAGTCTTATCTTAAAATGACGTTACATCACAGAGCCTGTGAGACTCGATAATAGTATCAGGAAGCAAAACCTTATTGTATCCAAAAAATCCCACACGGCAGACTTCAACCATTTATTCAGAGGGAACAGCTCTTCCTCTTCTATGCTGTAGCGTGTTTGGGACTGTGACACGTCTCTGCCTGCAACTGCATGGAGCAACAGGAGGCGGTGACACGCAGATGTTGTGTAACTTTGTTTTCGTTCTGGGCGAGTTGCGCTGTCGTACCAATTTGGTTCCTGGCATACTCTTTTCTGGAAATTGACAGTGTTTAGGAAATGTTACGATTAACTAATCGTAAAGTTTAATACTGCAATTAAGCGTGAAAACGGGTAATTGTGCCATCCCTACTTGTAAATGTGGAAAAAGTGTTTCCACTGCACTTTTGCTATATATCTCTATATCAAAATGTCTGAAAAACCTCCTTGTAAGAGTGTAAATTTTTTTAGCGATATTTGAGAGGTTTTTTAAAAACCAGGTGTTTCCATTACCAGTTTTTTATTGCACTATTTAGATTTTGTGCATTTCTATGTGTAAACGCAGCTACTGTGAAAACACTTGGACTCCTGTTAATGTTTGACTGCTGAAATCTTTGGACTTTTTTATTTTCAAAGGCATCTTCCATGCTGAAATGTCTGTAAGCAAGATACTCTCTGCCTTACAAAGGAAAAATACCTGAAACAAACATCTAAAAAATTCCACTCGCTCTTTGTTTGAATCCAATTCCTTTGAGTTTGTTTAATATCCTTGATGCATTTTATTTGTTTGGTAGTGGATACACTCTCCCAGATCCAATTCACTAAAGAAACATTCGAGATAAATCATCCCGGCTGGAAGCAAGGTTTCATGTTCAGGGGGGTAATGCATGTTGGGTCGCTTTGTAAACGTTCTACTATTTCCCTGATTGCCTCATGCTCTAAACATAGTCATTTGACATTGTTGCGTTGTATCCCTATCTCAAGCAGAGCGACGCTGGATTTGCTTGATTTCTTTAAGACAAGAGTTCAATCATCCCCGCAATCCCACAGTGTCACATCAGATTTTATCACACAGGATATTCAAGGGTATGCTGTGTGATTATCCCCTGACAATACAGATAAAAGCTCTCTCTCTCCCTCTCTCTCTGTTTCCCAAACACATTGTTCAAAGACACACATACCCATGATACACAGGCTTGAAGGCTCCCATGTGCTTGCACACACACACACATGCTCAATGAAACCCAAACCTTTAACGGTGTACAAACCATCCTCCCCCCCATGGGTCAACAGAGAACACAGGGAGCCTATGGAGGAGCAATTGTTTCAATGCGGGACCCGTGGTGTGCCCATTGTGAGCCAAGGCCACCATCATCAGAGAGACAGAGGAGGGAATCATCCTCTGAAAGAATGCCACAGATCACTTCCCCTCCCTTGGCTTCCTCTCCCGGGAGACTGGTGAAGAACAAGGCGAATCCATCCGATCGAATGTCACGCAAATACACAGCCTCTGCGTCCAGCAGTCCTGTGATTGCTGTTGGTATACCCTGGTTATTGACCCGTGCTGCGTGTGATGTGTGAGTTTCCCAGACTGTATGTCGCGTTTGTGTGTATTATTTGTATCAGAGACGGATTGGAAGGCCATCATGCGCTGAGCTGACCCTATCTCCAAGGCTCGGAGGCTGCATGGAGAGATCAGAGCGAAAGCCAAGCCCACTGTCTCCTACTGTGATGGAGGAAGGATCTGTGTATGCGTGTGTGGATGTGTGTGTGTTTAGAGACGAGATGACATAGCCCAGAGCCCCTCTGCAGCCGAGTCCAAAAGATAAGAGAGAAAGAGAGATGGGCAGCTCCACAGATGGTGGAGGGCTGTGGTGAAACTGTTGGCGTGTTTATACGTGTGACGGATGACACTTGCTTACATGTATATGCATATTTAAGCACATAAATTTTGACAGATACTTAAAGTCAAATGCAAAGTAGGACGTCTTGTTACTTTAATTTGACTTTAAGGCAAGGTGATTTGACCTGATATTTAAATTATTGAAAGACTTTGGGCAAACTTTATGTTTCTATATGTCATCAAATCCCATAAGGGGGCTAAATCCAACATTTTCCAACACTTTTTTGCAACTCTGAACACTACAGACATATCTTCTCCTACTTAAGAGGAGAAAATAGGTCACAAATACGCGAGGACAAAATTGTTGAAGTGAAATAAATCAAACTCAGACTACCTTTTAAATTTTGGTTCATTTTAATCAATTTAAATACAAACTAATGAAACTGGTCTGGACTAAACTGATGGTACCCCAAGAAGAGATTGAAAAAAATAGACCATAGGGTCATGTAAAGTGTGTCCTGTAATTAGCATCACAGGTGTCTTTAACATAATCAGTCAGTCAGTCTGCCTATTAAAGGGTGAAAGTTAACACTGTGCTGTTTGGTGTCATGGTGTGTACCACACTGAACATGGACCACAGAAAGCTAAGGAGACAGTTGTCCTAGGAGATTACAAAGAAAATTATAGACAAGCATGTTAAAGGTAGAGGATATGAGACCATCTCCAAGCAGCTTGGTGTTGCTGTGACTACAGTAGACCATATTATTCTGAAGTTTAAGGTCCACAGGACTGTAGCTAACCTCCCTGGACGTGGCCGTAAGAGGAGGATAGCTGACAAATTGAAGAGATGGATAACACGAATGTTAACCAAAGAGCCCAGAACAGAGGTGAACTCAAAGGTCAAGGTACATCAGTGTCAGAATGCACCATCCACCACTGTTTATGTCAAAGAGGACTTAATGGAAGACAACCGAGGAAGACTCCAGTGTTGAAAGCAAATCATAAAAGAGCAAGACTGGAATTTGCCAGAATGCATATTGACAAGCCCCAAAGCTTCTGGGAGAATTTCCTTTGGACAGCATAAAATATGTAATGTGTACATGTGACTGCATAAATATTCACTCCCTTCAAGTATTTAGTAGAGGCTCCTTTGGCTGCAATCACAGCACTGAGTCTGTGGGGCTAGATCTCAGTCAGACTTGCACATCTAGACACTGCAACTACTACATTCTTCTTTGCAAAACTGCTCAAGCTCTGTCAGGATGCACAGGGATCAGGTCTGGGTTTTGACTTGCCCACTCCAGATCTAGACTTTGTTGTCTTTGAACCATTTCTGTGTAGCTTTTGCTGTATTCTTCAGGTCATTGTCCAGCTGGAAAACAAATCTTCTCCCAAGCTGTAGTTCTGTTGCAGTTAGAATAAGAATGTCCTCCAGGGTTTTCCCATATTTTACCACATTCATTTTACCCTCTACCTTTATAAGATGCTAAGAAGCATCCCCACAGCATGATGTTGCCACTGCCATTGTGCTTTACAGTGGAGATGGTGTGTTTGTGGTGATGTGCAGTGTTTGCACATAAAATCTTGTCGGATGGCCAGAAAGCACCATTTTGGTCTCATCAGACCACTTGACCATGGAGTCTCCCACATGCCTTTTTGTGAAATCTAGTGGAGATTTAATGAGTTTTCTTCAACAGTGGCTGCCTCTTCACCACTCTCCCATAAAGCTTAGACTGGTGAAGAACCTGAGTAACAGCTGTTGTATGCAGAGTTCTCCCATCTTTCACTGGTCTGCTTCTTGCATGGTCACTCAGTTTGTGAGGATGGCCTGATCTAAGCACGCATGTGCTATCCTGACATGCCAGATGGATTTGTTTCAAACATCCATCTGGTAAACCTTCCATAGACGGTGTTTTGGAAAGGGCAGAGCCTTTGAAAAAAAAACTTTGGTGGGTGATTGGATGTATGTTCTGGCCAATCAGAGCAACTAAACACGTGACGTAGCCGCTACCAAGGTGCGCCCCTACCGAGGAGTAACTTCATATAGAGCTGCATTACACAAACCATGGCGACTGTTAACATGTCAGTACACAAATTTTGTTGTTTTTGAAACGAAAACAGCTCGCTGCTGTTCTTTGTTCTTCTTTTAACAAGGAATGTCGTCAAGTTCTGAGAAAACTGGCGCTTTAGCAGCATCCACGCTAATGTCTTCCAGCATAATTGCACCGGCCTCTTGTTGCTGCTTGCTTACATCACGACTCTGCTGCGCCCGAAAGTACTGCCCCTCAATGCTGATCGGTCCTGTCACTTTCTAACAGGCCCAGACAGTTCAGATGGGAGCTGTGCAAGATGGATTTGCCAGTAAGAAACACAGAAACGGGTGTATCCATCTGCTTTGAAAGGTTACACATGTGCCATTTTTTCAATTTGTTCATGATGGCTTTAACTGAAATCTAGGGAAATTCAGTGCATTCATTTTTTTGTTGTATCCATCCCCAGACTTATACTTTCAATTACCATTTCTCTGAGTTCCTAGGAGTGTTCTTTTGTCCTCATGGTGTAATGGTAGCCAGGAATACTGATTAACCACTGACTGGACCCTCCAGACACAGGTGTCTTTATACTACAATCAATAGAGACACATTCATTAATTCACTAATTATGAGACTACTAGCACCAATTGGCTAGATCTCTGCTGAATTAGATGAGTCACTTTAAAGAGGGTGAATATTTATGCAATCAATTATTTTACATTACATTTTTATTTAACTGAAAATAATTGGTAGAAATCTGTTTTACACTTTGACATGAAAGAGATTTTTTTGTATTTCTTTGGTCAAAAAAGCAAAATTATATTAACCATTACTGGTCAATCAAATGAATAAAATAATTAAAAAAACATTTGTTTCATAGGCACTGTATCTGTCATAAAAAAGCACATCTTCTAATGCTGGAAATGAACCCTGAGAATAAGCTTTTGCTAGATTTTTTATGAGATTTTTTGATGCAAAGAAAACAAAATATTGCTGACTGTATCCTTTAAAAAACATTTTATTTTACTCAAATATTACCAGCAGCACATCACTGAAATCCTTCTCACTTCTCTGCTGCAGTTGCAAAGTAAACCCACACACATTACTGTACTCTATCTCTGGACCACGTTGTACACAAACTTCCTGCAGTAAAAAGTGACTGGCACCCTGGGCAACCAGCTGCAGGAGGCCTGAGGCTCCCCTCACAGCTCTGTCTAATCCTTATGCAGGTTAATCCAACTCTGACCTCCTCTAGTCCTCGCTGACCGATCATATCTCCACCTCTTCCTCTGCCTCTCCCTCAAACACTCTGCCCATACAGTCATTTTCAACCACCCTTGTCTCCCATCTCTCACAATCTATCCCTCATATAGCGCTTATCTCTCTCTCTCTCTCTGCGCCTCTTTCTCTCTTCTACTTTTGACCCCACCTTGCTGTCTCTCTCTTCCTCTCCCCACTTCAGAGTTGCCTTAAGGAGATTTCAAAGCCCATTCGGCAGCAGTTCTAACTGCCAAACTGATGGCCAGATAAAGTCCCCATTTACCTTGTCCTCAGTTTCCCATTAAAGCCCATTTTTGGGGACCGTAACTTAAGAGGAAATGGGAAGGAGCGTGGAGGGAAAAAAATCAGCCACTCGGCCACCCTTAAGCCTTTTCTGCTGTTTATTTGCGGCAGCATGAAGGAGGGAGGCAAGTTTTTTTTTAGGGGGAGAGAAGTAGAAATAGGACTGGGAAAGGTGACTTGAAGTGTCAGTGGCCCTGTCCCCATAGGAAGGCAATGCAGTGTGGAGCTGCACCCTCGGGCAAGGTAGCTTCATTGGCAGCAGAGATGGATGATCCGGAACACTGTACACTGTGTGCGTATGGAAGTTACAGTCATTTTACCTGCACAAGGACATACGGCAGTCTAAGTAGCTCAATTAAAATGTATATTCCCCTCATTTACTGCCCTCCTGGGTGAGCTGCAGAGATGACAGTGAGGTTTTCTAAAGGTTGCACGGGCCGTTGTGCATGGGGGCGTCTTGGCAGGTGAGCGCATTTAAAGGGGCATATTTTAGGGCAGAGGAAGGGGGTTGGGTTCCCTTGTTGGCACAGAAATATAACCGTGCAATGGTGCATGCCACATGTGGTCCCAAGAGAGTGGGGAGGGTGCCAGGCCAAGTTGGAACTGTCACCTTCGGTGCCTGGGGCATCACTGCCAAAACTTAGTTGCCCTCTGGGAAAAGTAATCTGGTGTCATAGCTGCCCATTAAGATTTGGGATTTACATTAACTATGAAAATTGAATTACTTAAACTTTTTTTACTGCAGCTCACCTTCATTGTATCTTAATTAACCCATGCAGACAAAGCTTAATGCAACCTCACAATTACCTTGCATGTTCACCCTGAAATAATTACGCCTTAGACTACAAGACCTCCAAAGAAAGTCCTCAGTGAACACATCTCTTACCCTGTTTGGGACATTTATATGAGACAGAGCTCACAGCTAACCCAGAACTATAACCTGTCTCTGTTTGTGCAGGGTGTTAAAAACCATATGTGAGCCTCCATGTCTTTATAAACAGACAGAAGCTTGTCATTCTAGCTGTCAAGATGGACACAGAATCAGCAGCTGATAGGGATTGTAAATACTTGGAAGCCTTGGGTTTTCCTGCTGAAAAGTTCCCCGTTACCAGCTGGTGTTGTAAGAGTTTGTCTATAAGGCATGGGTGCAAACAGAACAGCAAGTGCCTGTGCATTAAATATGGAATTCTTTGGCTATAATATAACCTTAATCATCCCATCTCAGTGTTGTGAAAACCTGTAACCTGATTGGCAAATTTAAATCAAAAACCCTCATTCAAATTCAATCCCTGTCACACTTTCAGTAAGAAACTACTGCTACAATACCTTAAAGAAGACTTTATCTTCCTATTAACTGTTTGTAAGTCATTCCAAATTGCCTTCATGATTTTTGATCTGTGCTGGACAGGGCCCAGATGCCTTCATTACAACTCATTACATGGCGCAAACGTTTGCCAGGCACGCAGCAGCCAAGGAGCACCAAAACACCATCTGACCCACTCGAGAGAGCAAGAGGAACAGAGGAGGAGTGAGGCAAGCTGAGAGAAACATGTGGTTTAAAAACCACAGTTTTCATTTGATATCACCTTGCAGAAAAAAGATCCACTTTGTAGCAATATTTCGCTTCAGTAGTTAGTGCTAGATCTTTAATATGAACAGATTCATGACAATCTGTAGATTCAGTTGGAGGGAAGGGTTGTGCTTCAAATCAATGAGGCTGTCAGCAGAGTGCTTAGCCTAAGCTCAAAAGTTGTTCAAAGGTAGCAGCACATCGCCAAATCTTACTACTGTTATTGGCTGCGTGTCTGTCTCGATTTGCATGCCACACTGTTGCTCCAGTTGTCCTTGATACCTCTCAGAAAACTTCTTGGTTGTACTGATTCAAAACTGGTGCCATGAAAAGGTCATAAATATGTACAGATTTTCAATTAAATCCAACATTTTGGTGCCTTTCTCTTTAGTTTGTCACTTCCCCTAACTCATATGCTCACTCCGCTATAATTCCGAAGAGGAGACAGCCTTCACTCTTAAGCAGAGGCGTACTTACCATTAGGCAAAGGCAGTTGATTGCTTGTGGCCCTGGACTACCAGGGACCACTTGAAGACATGTTTCATTAAAGCAGTGTTTGTCAACATTTTTTGAGGCACAGCACATTTTCAGATTAAGAAAATAGTGATGGGTCATGCGCAAAAGCTGCAGCTCTGAGAGCCGATGCTTTGTAGTGAATCAGAAGAGCCGGCTCGCATAGACTGAGAGCCGGCTCCCAGTTTTTTGTCCTTTTGATGCTTAGCTCTCATAGTGCTCAGCCCCAGCTCTGGTCAGAACTTTGTTTTGATTGGCCAGCATGGCGGCCATGTGGCCAATCACATGTAAGGATAAAGGATTATACCATTATGTGAAAACAAAGAGGGGGGTGTTGTTACCCCATCTGCCCCGGAAACCCAATTTGTAATGCCCATGTGCAAACACGCGTCTACATGCGCTCGGCATTAATTCTGACCCTAACCAGTGGAATTTAAATGCTAAACCAAAGAATGGTTTTGTAACAGAATAAATGAACAAAATTAGGTAATTATAAGGCTTCTCATAAAAACACTGAATGCAAAAGGGTTTTCAACACACTAACCATTATTTTTTCCGAAGTTAAGGTAAAATATAGGGCTACAAAAGATCCTAAATAAAGAGCCGTTCGGGAGTCGAAAGAGCCAGCTCTTCTTTGGGAGCCGAGCCAAAAGAGCCGGCCCTCTGAAAAGAGCCTAACTTCCCATCACTATAAGAAAAATCCCAAGGCAAACCGCAAGCCAAGAATGACACATTACAAGTTAAGCTACTAAGTAGCTAGCCTTGAGAGCTCTCTCAGACACCTTTGCCAGTTTCCCGTAGGTGAAAAAAATAGTCTGTGTTCTTGTTTTGAAGTGATTGTGTTTTATTTGGAGATGGCTTTTAAGATTAGTTGGGACCATGGCACTGTTAGATAGCTTTTCCCTACACACCAAACATAACGGAGTCAGTACAGTCGGATATCTGGTGAAAGTAAATCCAAATGAAAGGGAACTTTTGCTGTACTGCCTTGAACTCACCGCTTTTGGCTTCTTTTGACCACCACTCACACTTGGCATCTCATCTGGGTTAGAATTTTGACCAGGACCCTGGTCAGAGTCTTAATTTTTCCTTTTCAATTATTTATTCATTACTGTCGCACTTCTTGTCACTGCCACATTTATCGTGGATGACTAATTCTGTTGTCTTAGATTAATAGGGTAATTACTGCGCTCCCTACTGCCACCCACTGACATGGAGGAGTGTTACTCATACCAGCTACCACATTGCTGGCACAGGCGTCAAACACTAATGTGCAGTGACTAAATAAAATAATTTTTGAACCTAGTAAGTGGAATTGGATAATTTCCCATGACATTTATGGCAATCTCTCACGGTACAGTAGTGTGCTGCAGCACAGTGGTTGAAAATCACTGCATTAAAGAATGTCTCAATGGTGATGGCAAGCATTTCAATATCTTGCCAATTGCACAGGAAGTTGGCATAACACTCATATGCCACATGTGATTCTATTCATATCTCACATGTATGATCAAGGTCTGCGTCGCTACACATAAAGGAAGACCACAAGCTTCACCTTAGTTTCTAAGGAAGATTTTTATACTGTGCTAAATGACTTTAACCTGTAATAACTTTTGGATATGTTATTCTGTATTCTTCAAACTTTCTGGCAAGGCAACGGTATCACACTGAACACACCTCCTTAAAAAAATCTAATCAAAGCACTCCCTACTGGCAACAGGACGTGAAACAAATGTACTATTTGTTATTCCTCTGAACTCCGTGTGTGTCAACGACATTTATATTTTATTGAAGGACACCTCACTGCTAATGGTGAGCATTTCAGTATCTCACCAGTTTCACAGGAAGTTGGTGTAACTCTCATACAAAACATCTGATTTTCTTCAAATCTCACAGGTATGATCAAGATCTGCCCGTCTACACATTCAAACATTAATTTCATTGATTTGTGGTGGCGCCACCTACTGCAAAAAGCCAGTAACACCTCTTAAATCAAATGTCCAATCTTCTTTGATTTTTAAATGATAAAAATATCTGTCATTCCCAGATCACATCTAAATATTGGTGCCTTGCTTTGTCATATTGCCACCTACTGTTGACAGCCAGTAATACCTCATATATAAAGTGCAACATGCACATTATTTTTATTTTAATCACAGTCCTCAAAGGATCTCCCTGCTCTCTTTGCTGTGCAGGAGCACAATGCAGGTTTCCTAACACCCATCAGTGGGTGGTTGCCACACAAGCCAACATGCACTAGGGTGCGAGGGCTTCCAGCCCTAGTTTTAGTTTAAATTTCCCTATCAACTTATGAACCATTTGATATTTTAAAAAAAGCAGGGGAGTCGAAGATTCTTATTCTTTTTAAAGATATGAGTTTGCTGTATTTCACCATGTCAAAAGGATATTTCCCCTGCTTTTTATTCCCTGTTTTCTTGTGGTAAGAAGACAAAAACATATTGCTCAAAGTGTGTATGCTCTTTTATGTGAAATCAAAGCCTTCTTGATCCGTCTGCTCAAGGTCCTTATACCTTATTATTCAGTGAGAGTTTTTCAGATAGCCAGGATTTAGGTGTGAACAAAACCAAATTCCCACAAACAAAAAAGAATCCCCCACTTTTCTCACACCATTTTGCTCTCATCGCTCACCTCATGTATACGCATATGTAGTCATACCCATAAATATGAATCTTCACTCAGTCCTTTGGTATCAAAGGAAGACTATTTTTGTCCCCCTTGGGCTGTTTTTTTCTGTGCTGTGCAGCAATCAAGGGCCAGAGAACTGGCTGTTAGTCCAGGATTAAAGCTAGCCCTCTTCACATCCATCAGGGGATAAGGATACACGCAGCCTTGCTACTCAGGGGAAGACTGACTCCAGCTTCGTCTCAGGGCCCAGATTGATCCTCCCCAGCAATTTTATAGATTGTAGGCAATGGAGAAGCGGCTTTTTGAAGGAATGCTACCTCTGCATCCCAGTTAGTGGAGGAAAACAGACAGATTCTCTTCATGAAGGGAATTGGATGGATTTGGAAACCTGTATTAGCAAAGAATCCGAGAGTTTCAAGACCTTTTTTGCCCTATTTACAAGCTGTTTTATCAGAAATCCAACCCCTAAACTGAAGCCTTCATGTGGGAATTATTCCTTACACTAGGTCAGCCCATATATCTGCTGCTATCTTTCTTTGGCTGGCATTTTTTTCGTCTCTTACCGTCATCCGCCGCGCAATCGCTCTGTCCCCTCTAGGCTTGGGAAAGAAGGATTACCGCTTGTTGTCACTGAGCGCCCTTCGCACACCTGAAACAAGCTTGCTTTATGATAGACCTCCCCCTTTTTCCCTTCTTTCTCTGCATACTGCCACATTTGCCCCTTTCAAATGGAGGGCAAACCAAGCAGATAGCCTGGCCTTATCTTCTGCTCATTCCTTCTCGCCTTGTGACAAGACGGAGAAAGAACAAGGCGGTGCAGTGGGGGAGGGAGGGGAGTGTCTGATGCCTTAACACTGTCCTACAGTGGCTAAGGCTCAATGCGTGCACTGGTTGCGTGTAAGCCCTGCTAATTGCACACTGGGTTGAAGCTCCTGATGCATAATACATTGTGTGTATAGATAGCTGGAGCCTTTAAATATAGGAACCTCATAAACTCGGGCACATGATGCATCATGACCATTCCATGTTACAACCCTCACACATGCAAGAACCTGTTCTAGTTGAGGGATCTGCGCCTCAGGGTGCTCAATGCTGAGAAGGCCTCCTCCCCACACAGACTCTTCTTTCTGTTATCCCACTCTTCCCTTGACTTTCTTGTGATACATGATTGATCTATGTGCTGCCGGACTCAGGTGGGCCGTTTTTATGCGAAGCATTTCTCAAAGAAGACTCATGCTTTAAATGATTTATGGCTGCGTGCTCTTTCAGAGAAGGTATCTCTATGTGCAATTGTATGTCCTGGCATGGCTTCATGCGTGTTAACTGGCATGTTTGCAGCACTTTTGCATCATGAAACATCTGAAATATGAAATGAAGACCAACACGAACGCAGCATGCTTCGTAAAAAAGATTGCTCATGGTAACAAAAATGGAAACTAGAGGTAGCATAATGGACACTAGGGGTGTGTGAGAGACGCTGGCCAACAATTAAGCCTTGTCACCATTACTCAGCAACAGAATTACAAATCTGTTAAACAAATTATTGTTATTTTATTCAATTGTAGGTTTACAGTGGAAGTCAAATGTTTTGACTGCAAGCAGCTGCCCACCACTTTCATGACTAATGCGACACTGCCATGCATGAGTGTAGCAAGGGGTGGGGGGATGATTACCCGGGCCCACCCCAAGATGAGGTTGATGGAGAAGAAAGCAAGGACAGAGAGCAAAATGAGGATGACAGAGTAGAGGAAAGCAGGGATAGAGATCAAAACAAAGATGATGGAATGGAAGAAAGCAGGGGCAGAGAGCAAGATGAGGATGATGGAAGAGAAGAAAGCAGGCACGGAGAGCAAGATAAAGATAATGAAAAAGAAAGAAGGGACGGAGAGCAAGATGAAGATGATGGAAGGGAGGAAAGCAGGGACAGAGAGAAATGTAAAAAACTATTGAAATTTTAGCCTATACCCAGAAAAACAAACTTTGTAACTCTTTTTTTCCATCAAAACATATTCTTTTGTGCCAAGTGACTTTTTATAAGATTGGAATTAGAGGAAGTGGCAGGAAGTATAAAGCCATGCACTCTAGTAGCACCAAGGACATGAATGTACACAGCAAATCATCAGTGTTAATCTATCTCCCAAATAGTTAAATGTGACTCTATTTCCAAGTTTATTTAATCCTCACTGGTTCCAAGTAAAATTTACACTTCAGAAAGTGTTACTATTTTAACTCTCTTGTAGTGTTATTTTTTTTACAGACATAGTGTTGCTGTGTTTTTAAAACACATTTCACTTTGGGTGTAAATTCCAAGTATTTACAATTTTACCTATTAATACACTGCAGTACATTTTTCATACTTGATTAAGAGTGCAACCTTGTACTGGAAAGGATAGAGAAAAGAGACAAAAGCAGAGATAGAACATGCCCTATGATGAAAATTAAAGGGCTCTGCAAATTAATTTAACAACCTTTATCTGAATCCTTGTAAATAAACCCTGCCCTGTTTATACTGTTTTCAGGGTGGTTTCTGCACCTCAGATTCTTATACTAGTCTGAATTAAAATCTGTATTCACTTTACTTCCATAAGAAGAATCCAGAATCCACTGTAGAGGTCTTGAAGAAGTTGTAAGAAATATACAGAGTCCCTCAAGACTCACTTGTAGGCCCACTCACAATCCAAAGAATCCAATCTCAGAATAATAATAGGAATTTCCCTTTTCTTGACAGGCAATGTCCACAAAGCTGAAGGTGCAGAGAGCTGCATGGATCTAGTGCAAAGGTCCTGATCCACATAGCACACTCCTATCCATTAAAAGCCTTGTCAAAAGACCACTTGGTTCCCAACAGAGCTAGCCAAACTAGGGCATGATTCTCACTTATACTGACCACCCGCTTTTTGACAGTCTGCCAGTGAGAGAGTGAGAGACCCTTTAATGTAACCCCCAAGCCCCTGTGAATGAGGTCAGTCCATTTATGTGGTGTGTATGTGAGCGTGTGAGGAGCAATGGATGGGAGGAGTGGATGTGGGAGGGTTTCCCCTTAAGTGCCAATTAGCGACTAAAGGTATAAGCATCAGTCATGGGAGAACAGGTGATTTCACAGACGCCTGGGTTAGATTTGTGATACACATTTTTAGTATTTCAGTGAATTCCAAGCTTATGAGTGTCCATAACTATTTGATGATCTTTTAAGGATAATTTTTATGATGTTTCAGCTTTATTGGGTAGTAGCATGAAGCAGCAGCAAATATGGGAGAGTCAGGTAATGGCTCCTCTAAGAAGGCTTTAACTTAAGATGCCAAACTCGGACTCATAACTACAGTATATTACCCTTTTTATCCATTGTTGCAGGACACTTTCTTGTTACAACGAGTCCCTAGTCCCCCTGTACCTTTTATATCACATTATCTTTGTGCCTTCTATCTGTTTCCATACGTTTTCACATTTCAGAGTCTCTCTTACAAGGCAGTCCTCCCTCTCAATCTTTCTCACTTTTTAGCTCCCTCTTTCCACCATCTACCTGTTACCATGAGTCCAGTGCCTGCAAACACAGGCAGGTCCAAAGCGTTCCACAAATAGGTGCGGTAGAGGAAAAGTGGGAGAGGAAAGAAACCAGGCATGAAAAGTGGAGAACACCGCGACCAAATAGACACTAAAGACAGAGACACCCACACCACTTCATTCCAAGTAAATGTCAGCCTCTTTGATATTCTGATGGTTCACCCTGATTTCTCTAAGCAGATGATGCGTGGCCACTGCAAATGAGAAAAAGTAGCGGAGTGTTTTCTCTCCCATGTCCTGCTAATTTGTCTACCAGGGAACACAGAGCCAGGCGGGTCACCTAAGAGGCAGACTTGGAGGAGCTGCATGGAGTTTAAAGAGGAAACACTTGAAATAAGGAGCAATACACAGTCCATTTAACTATGTAAAGTGGGCGCAACTTCAGATCTATTAAAAAGTACAGACTTTATACACCATCTACTTGAATTCCTCTAGACTTTTAAAGAGATTTTGTTGTAGTGCAAGCCTGTAAACGTGACGGCCAGTGAGGGGATTTGTGTGGATGTAGCTGTGGTGATAGTTTTTAGAGATGCACTGATTGAAAATGGCTTGCATTTATTCCATGTTATTTTCAATACTTCTTTTTGAGGAAGAATCCCACAATGCCAACATTGTCTCTCATGTTTGGCCATAAAAACAGATCAGCGAACAGATCACATCCTTTGTCCAATAATAAATCTTTTTCCCAAAGTAGTTCAGTGTACTACATAGTAGCATTGAAGGGACATTTCAGTATTTGTTAAGTTATATAACATACACTATATTGCCAAAAGTATTCACTCACCCATCCAAATAATTGAAATCAGGTGTTCCAATCACTTCCATGGCCACAGGTGTATAAAATCTAGCACCTAGGCATGCAGACTGTTTCTACAAACATTTGTGAAAGAATGGGTCGCTCTCAGGAGCTCAGTGAATTCCAGCGTGGCACTGTGGTAGGATGACACCTGTGCAACAAGTCCAGTCATGAAATTTCCTTGCTCCTAAATATTCCACAGTCAACTGTCAGTGGTATTCTAACAAAGTGGAAGCAATTGGGAACGTCGGTAACTCAGCCACAAAGTGGTAGGCCACGTAAAATGACGGAGCGGGGTCAGTGGATGCTGAGGTGCAAAGTGCGCAGAGGTCGCCAACTTTCTACAGAGTCAATCGCTACAGACCTCTAAACTTCATGTGGCCTTCAGAGTAGCTCAAGAACAGTGCGTAGAGAGCTTCATGGAATGGGTTTCCATGGCTGAGCAGCTGCATCCAAGCCATACATCACCAAGTGCAATGCAAAGCGTTGGATGCAGTGGTGTAAAGCACGCCGCCACTGGACTCTAGAGCAGTGGAGACAGGTTCTCTGTAGTGATGAATCACACTTCTCCATTTGGCAATCTGATGGACAAGCCTGGGTTTGGCGGTTGCCAGGAGAACGGTACTTGTCTGACTGCATTGTGCCAAGTGTAAAGTTTGGTGGAGGGGGGATTATGGTGTGGGGTTGTTTTTCAGGAGCTGGGCTTGGCCCCTTAGTTCCAGTAAAAGAAACTCTGAATGCTTCAGCATACCAAGAGATTTTGGACAATTCCATGCTCCCAACTTTGTGGGAACAGTTTGGGGATGGCCCCTTCCTGTTCCAACATGACTGTACACCAGTGCACAAAGCAAGGTCCATAATGACATGGATGAGAGAGTTTGGTGTGGATGAACTTGACTGGCTTGCAACCAAGCTCCTTAACTTACCCCATTAAAACACCTTTGGGATGAATTAGAGCGGAGACTGAGAGCCAGGCCTTCTCATCCAACATCAGTGTGTGCCCACACAAATGCACTTCTGGAAGAATGGTCAAAAATTCCCAAAACACACTCCTAAACCTTGTAGAAAGCCTTCCTAGAAGAGTTGAAGCTGTTATAGCTGCAAAGGGTGGACTGACGTCATATTAAACCCTATGGATTAAGAATGGGATGTCTCTTAAGTTCATATGCGAGTCAAGGCAGGTGTACGAATACTATTGGCGATATAGTGTATGCAGCAGTAGTAGAGCCATTAGCCTCCAGTGATTTAAGTGAGCATTGCACCCTTAAGAAGGACTTACTAGTTGTGCCGGCCAGGAAGCTAGGCTATCAGATGGGTACATTTTTCTCCCTGGAATTTTGTGAGTTTTTGGTAAAAATGGGCCACATAACTATGTTGGCTCAAACGTATGCACTATTAAACATTTTTAAGCACTTTATTTTATACCCAGAAAGCCTCTGTGTTTTTGTATCTATTTCGCAATGCAAGAGCACGAAACTTGTAGCCAAAACTTGCATTGCAAAATAGTGGCAAAAACACAGCTGTCTGGGTAAAATATAAATTGCTTCAAAAGTTTTCAGTAGTGCGTACGTCTGCGCCAACATTGTTTTGTGGTCCAATTTTACTAAAAACGTACTAAATTTCACAAAGAAACTGTACCCATCTTTTACTCTGGGTAGCCTAGCTTCCTTCTTAAAGGAGCAATGCTCACTGAAATCACTGGAGGCTTATGCCACTATGACTGCTAGGTACCTCACACAACCCAACTTAAAAAAAAGGTGAAATATCCCTTTAAACTGATAGTACACAACAGATTATTACTGTTGTACTACAACACATTTTTAACTGATGGCTGATGCTTGTCAAAAAGGCCAATATTAGCTGATACCAGTATTAAACCCATTCATATATGCATTCCTAGAAGATTTATCCAAACTGGACAAAAATAAGAGCAAAGAACCTCACTGAAAGCCTTTCTTGGTCTTAAAGATGTTTTTGCTCATCTCTCAACTGGCTTTGGCATGAGTTTCATCAACTGGCTTCACTAATAGTGATCAGCCATAAGAGCCACCTGAGTCTTTGTGACTACCTGGAGATTGCATGCAGAGCATTGTTTTAGTTAGTGTTGCTATAGCAACTATGGGCCATGTGGTGATGTCTCTTACCAGTACAGAATTCAATGACTGCTTCTCCTTTAGATTACTTGTAAGTTGGCCCCTATAAAGAGCGACACAGTACTTTTAAATAATGTTGTACGCTTCTGTGTTATAGACAGCCCTTTTTAAATACAGTGGAGGTTATTTTTTGTGAAGGTTTTGCAGAAAAGAAAAGATTTCTGCATGCAGAGAAAAACACTTTATAATAGTTCTAGTTCTGTTCCATGGGTAATTGAAATGACAAAAAAGACCAAACTTGAGCAGCGGTTAATACAGAAAACTGATAATACAGGAAATTACCAGTCTTTGTATCAGAATTAAAAGTGAACAATGATGAGTGTATAAAGCTGGAAAGTAAAATAAACTGAAAATAAAACTATAAAACCCTCAAAATTGAGTTTGATTGTGCCATGAAATTGGACAACTGGAAAGCAGGCACCAATACTGGTTACTGTCCTTGGTGCAGTGGTTGTAGGTTGGAGTCCCAATCCTGGTACTGTTTGGTGCACGTCTTTACCTGTTCTCTCCCCATATTCTCTGTCTTTCTTCAGATGTCCTGTTCAATAAATGCCAGGAAGATGATCGTTAAAAAGAGAGAATTAAAGAAACTGGAGATCTGAAAGTCAGCTGGACTTAAAAATAGCAAGAAGTCATTTGCGACCAATTATGTTATTAAATATCTGTTTGGCATTTTTTTATGGACATTTAACATCTAATTCAAAACTAAATAGTGTTTAGGGTAAAATGGTTAGAGTGCTATGCTCCCAAATGGAAAAGGAGCTATCATTACAATTTTAGTTGATTATTCTTGGGTTGCTTTTCTTGATCGAGTAAAAGCCCATCGTCAGAGGACTAAAAGTGTTTTTTGTGGCACTGATAGGCTTAGATGAAAAGCTGGGTGACTGTTGGTCCTCTGATGTCCCAGTGTTTGAAAATCAGGTCCCAAAGGTGCCCTCCTAGTGGACAAAACATACTTAAGTTCCCTCCACTGTGCCCTCTCAGTGGACAAAGCTTAACAAAGTGCCCCTTAAGGAGCCCTTTCAGTCAAAAAAATGTGACAAAGTGTCCCAAGGGTGCCCATTGAGAGGAAAAAATGTGATAAAGTGCTCCCCAGGGTGCTCTCTCAGTAAACAAAATGTGATAACGTGTCCCCCAGGATGCCCTCTAAGTGGACAAAGCTTGACAAAGTGCTGCTTAGGGTGCTCCTTTCAGTGGAAAGGGTGTGATAAAGTGCCCCAGGGTGCCCTCTCAGTAAACAAGATGCAATGAAGTGTCCCCCAGGGTGTCCGCTCAATGGACAAAATGTGACATGGTTCCTCTTGTGGTACCCTTTCAGTAGACAGAGCTTACAAACTGCTCCTTAAGGTGCCCTTTCAAAGGACAAAATGTTATGAAGTGCTCCCCAGGGTGCCCTCTCAGTAAACAAAAATTGGATGAAGTGTGCCAAGGGTGCTTCCTTAGTGGATAAAATGTGACAAAGTGCTCCTAAGGATGGACAAAGCTTTCCTTTTAGTGCAAAAATGTGATGAAGTGCCCCCAGGGTATCCTCTGTGTGGACATAATGTGATGAAGTGCCCCTATAGGTGCACCTTCAGTGGACAAAAAGTGATAGTGCTCTTTAGGGTGCCCTCTTAGTGTAATAAATGTGACCAAATGCTCCTAAAGGGGCACTTTCAAAGGACAAAACTTAATAAAGTGCCCCCAGAGTGCCCTTTCAGTGGACAAAATGTGACATACTGCTCCTTAGGGTGCCCTCTGAGTGGACAAATGTGATCAGGTGCTCCCCAGGGTGTCCTCTTTATGGGATAAAATGTGATAAAGTGGCACTCAAGTGGATTTAATATGGCAAATCATCCTGTAGTGGTAGATAAAGTTCCCTATAGTGTTCCATCAAAGTTAGAAAAAATGCTAATTTGTTGCTCTATAGAGAACAGGTACCCTTTATATTATTTTCACCCCTGCCATGTATACATCACTGGGCAGGAGCATTATTTTCTCTTGTCATGCAACAATTGGGAGACAGTCATGAGATTGAGTTTTAATCATTTAATTATTCTTTTGTTTTTGTCTGTTAGAATAACCATTATTTAAGAAATACACCAATTAAATCCATAATATATATAATCGTATTTAGCATTGAATGCAATATTTATTCAAATTCAGAATTAATTATTATTCTGAGCGAAATGTCTTTGATCCCAATGTGCATGTTCAGAAAGAGATTAGTGCATGAACTTTGAGAGACAGAAAAGAATCACAGCAGGCAGCTGATAATGCTGTTGGAACTTGTGCTTCCCTTTGCCCTGCTACACTCTGCCAGAGTTTCTCCGCACCCCCTCCGTCTCCCTGTCCCCTCCGCGAGTGTCACATCGCTCGCTCTGTGTGTTGCCAAATATTTGTGTGCGTGTGTGAGTGCACAAAGAGGAGTAGTGGGGGGTATTAATTCCACCTCTATGAGACAGTCCTTTTGCTGCCTTTTTCTCTCCTCCACCTCTCATCCCCGTCTGGGCCAACTCTGCTGAGCTCAAGTGAGCCAAAGTTCAGCTGAAGGGCAAACTGACTTTACAGTAGTAGGCAGGAGAGTCATGTGTCTCTCTGGTGCTGGCAGGCTACACTCCTAATTGACCCCCCCTCTTTCTTCCTCTTCCTCACACACACACACTCAGTGATTCTTTTTTTTTTTTATCTGATTCCATTCCACCAAAGCTGGTGTTGACAGCACAGAGCGCTTTATGGGAACAGCACGTCCATTCTTCCTAACGCCTCCTAATCACTGGCACTCCTCCTCTGCTAAACCTGAGAGGGGAGAAATGAGGAGAGACAGTGGGGGAGAATCAAGGAGTATGGAATGAGATAAAAAGAAAGGGGGGAGGAAACGAGGGCTGAGTGGCAGAGAAGTAGAGAAAGAGGAGATAAAGAGGGAAGGAAATGAACACGTCCTATTTATTTGTTTCTTTTAGGAGTGGGAGTACACTGTGGAGGAATATTCAGGTGGGGAATAGCGTGGGTGATCAAGACCCTGTCTGTTTCTGTTATCTACCCCCCCTCTCTTTGCTTCCCCATTCCCCACTACTGAAGCCAAGAGGTAAAGCCAAACCACCAGTCAATCTGAGCAGATACAATAGCTGCGGGCCAAAACAATGCACAGAGGAAAACCAAAAACAGAGCCGTCTGTAAGTAGGCACAGATTGGGACAATGCACAAGGGAGGCTGCGCTGAATTGCAAATGCGGTTTTGGATGCTGATATGCACGTGCGTCACACAAACACGCAGTGAGCCACACATGCTGGCGCTCGGCAGGGTGTGTGCATGGTGCAGGTACGTGTGATCACGCTTTACATCACCTAACAAACAACGTCATTACATGCACTATTTTTTATACCAATGCATGCAGCAGCAAGGCACACAAAAGGCATGATTTTAGTCAATTTACAGTTGCATGATGGAGTATGCTTTTCACTTTGTGACTGGTTGTGCCACCCTTGGTTGCAGCAATGGCAAACAAGCATTTGCAATAACTGTCAGTGAGTCTTTTACATTACTGTGGAGCAATTTTGGCCCTCTCTTCTTTGCAGAAGTGTTATAATTCATCCATACTGGAAGGTTTTCAAGCATTAACGGCCTGTTTAAGGCCATGCCACAGCATCTTAATCAGATTTAAGTCTAGGCCAATCCAAAACCTTCATTTTGTTTTATTTAGGTGGATTTGCTGGTGTGGCCCGACATTCTCTTTCAGGATTTTCTGGTAGAGAGCAGAATTCATGGTTCCATCAATTACAGCAACTCATTCAGGTCCTGTAGCAGCAAAGCAGCCCCAGACCATCACACCACCACCACAATGCTTGAGGGGAGTTTTGTGGGAGTTTTATGCCACACATTCCAAAAAGTTCATCTTTTGTCATGTCAGTTCCAAGAATGTTTTCAAATGTCTTGGATCATTGAGATGTTTTTTTTTTTTTTTTCAAATGTTGAGTTCTTTTTGGTTAGCAGTGATTTTTGGACTTGGAACTCTCCCATAATGCCATTGTTTCCCACTTTCTTTCTTACTGTTGAACTCATGAACGCTGGCCTTAACTGAGTCAAGTGAGATCTGTGGGTCTTTAAATGTTCTGGGTTCTTTCCTGACCTCCCGGATGAGTCGTTGATGCACTCTTGGAATAATTTTGGAGGGCCAGCCACTCCTAAGAAGGTTTACTACAGTTCCAAGTTTTCTCCATTTGTGGGCAATGGCTCTCACCATAGTTCCCAAAAGTCCCAAAGCCTCAGAAATTGCTTTGTAATAGATATCAATGACTTTGTTTTTCATCTGTTCTTGAATTTCTTTAGGTCGTGGCATGATGTATTGCCTTTTGAGATCTTTTAGCCTACCTCACTTTGTCAGGTTCTGTTTTTTCATGATTGAATAGATCTTGAGGTAGTCAGACCTGGGTATGGCTAGTGAAATTGAATTGGCTTTCCAAAAATGTGGTTAACCCCAGTTAAACAAATTGGATTTTGGTAGTCAAGAGTTGAGGTCATCCCTTGCTCAAAAGATTTCTACGATTGGGTCACAGATGTGTTAGGTTGCACCCCATGTATGTGGACAGCCCAGGTTCAAGTTTGGCCTGTGTGGGCATAAAAAGCCTAGAAATATATCTTTAAAAAAAAGATTTTCATGGATCACACCCCACATCACATCATCAGTCCAGCTCTTCATCCTGACCCACTAGTGTACTTTGACTGTCCAACAACTGTATTTGCACAGGCATATAACCACGTGGTAGTTCTGTCTGTTTTGGATGTGGCAAAAATACACTCCACTCCAAAAGTATTGGAACAGATAGTCTTAAAATAGGATAAGGTGAAAAAGACTTCATATTTTATTAGGGTTAGGGTTGGTGTTCTGCTACAAATTAGTCTATCTTCTAAATTGTGTGTCAGATCCAGGTGGAAACCTGGAAATAAAAGCTGAAATGTTGATCTCCTGCAATGTCCAACCCAAATGTTTTCAGTCTACAGCAAAAATAAAGGAATCAGCCTCACCATTCCTGTGCTTTTGGAGATGAGTGTATATTTTTATTAAAAATGGAATAAAGATATAAAGTTGCAGGGTTGATTGGATTGCATTTGGACAATATAACAGTTAAAGTTTTATAAAAGCCATTTGACCACATCTTTGAGGACATACTGTAGCATAAGTACGTTTTCTTCCAGTGATTGCAGTCTATCTTTAAGACTAACAGAAGGACAACTGTACCATGCAGTGCGTCCATATTGCATTCTACTATATATAAAATGCAATCTGTGATGGGATGTATGAAACATAAGGACAACATAAAGCACTTAAGGTCATATGAGTCTAAAGAGGCAGGTGACCTTAATCACAGATGCTCATAGTTTTATTTCCAGAAAAACCTTTCCGGCTACCTTTAAACTAAGTGACAGATTCATTAGGTTGCATACTGATCTCACGCTGACGATGTGGCACGCAATACAACGGTTTGCCATCACTAATCTGGCATTAGAAGCCAGGCAGCATATTTTGCAGCCCTGCAACGCAGCTTATGTTCTCTCAACGGGGAGTCGTGAGGTTCTGGCTGTGATTCCTCCCTCTCTGCTCGTTCTCTTTTTTTCTGTATCTGTCTCTCTGAATTGTACCAAAACAGACCAAGGCCTGAAAATACTGCAGTGTTGCATTGTTTCCCCAACTAATTACAAGGCAATGCATGCTCAACCTCCATTTATTAGCGACAAAAATAACACCAAGATAGAGAATCACAGCACTCATTTGGAAAAACATGGTGAGACAAAAGGGGAGTTAATTAGGACATGAGAAAAAAAAAGGATTTCACTAAAAAGGCACTCATCAAAACTATCCTCTCTCTTGACTGTGCAGCATGAAAAGGGCATGTCAGGGAATGAAGCGCGGTGGGAAAAAACACAAGTTTTGACTGATTTTGACAGCTTTGACTGGCTGATCATCCCTTGCTAAATAGGAGGGTTGTGTTTTTTTTTTTAACAGCTTGTGATTTTCAAAGAGTGACAATCTGAAAAGTGAGCATGTCATTAATGAAAAAACACCCGGCTAGAATCTCATCTCCTCCTCATAACGAGCTGCAGTTAATTTGACTGGCTATCTCCTCAATTTAATCACCATTTGCTTGTATCTTCACTCATTTCTATACATCTCATAATTGATTAGTCGGACTAATGATACATACATGGTGTTTTTAGATGTTAATCTCATGATGTTAATACATAACATGACATGAAATCACACGTGAAAATGATGTGCATGGAGCTTTGAAAAAGAAAGGAAACGCCTGCATATAAATGTGAGCTAAAGTGCCAGCGTGTTTGCTGGTGTGACCATTCCCCGTATCAATTATTCAAACTGACAAATGGCCACAGGCCGCCTGGTGTTTTGGCCAATTACAAACGGGCATACTGCGGGGCTAAACAGGGCCAGTTTCTGCCGCGGGCATTTCTCCTGACGCTTCTCACACAGTGTGACAAGTCAGGACCCAAAACAGAGTCATCGCCACAGGTGGGGTTGCCGCCTGAAGTCGACCAAAACAAACAATCCCCAAATGTCAAAAGCACTGTGTGTATGTGTTTGTGTGTCACGCTGCGGTGCAAAAGCAAACTATGGGCCATTTCCAGGTGATTTAGTTTGAGTGTTTGCTTCTACCATCCTCATGTTTTGACAGACAGAAGAAGCACGCTCTTCTTTTTTCTTTCATAACTGATATTTTCGCCATATCATGACATTTTCCCAGCATACCTCAAGGCCTGTATTTATGCTACATAGCAGCTGATTCTGTGCGGGCAAGAAGACATATGCACATTGACATTCTGAGACGCAAAAACACAGCAGGAGTGGGCCAAAAGCTCAAGTTTCCACAAAAAGAGGGAGGAAATTTTACTCTTAATCTTGTGAAGAAGGTCTGGGTGTAAGCTGAAGTGGTTACAAACACATTTGACAGCTCAGTACAAAAAAGATGGGACACTTTGTAAATATACGTAGAAACATAATGCAATGATCTGCAAATCTCCTAAACTCTTATTTTTTTCTCGATATAAACAAGAAATTTTATCATTTCATGAAAAAAATATAACCTTATTTTGAATTTGATGGCAGCAACACATCTCAATAAAGTTGGGACAGTGCCATAGTTATTTTATTAGGAGAGGAATGTTGTCCAGTGTTTACCCTTTCATTGAGTTTAGATTTTTTTTTTTTGACAAAAATTACATAAAAACCCTCTTTTATGTCAAAGTAAAAACATATTTCTACAAAGGAATTTGAATTAAATAAAAATATGTAATATAAAATGAGTGACTGCATAAATCAGGGGTGTCAAAATCAGTCTCAGCAGGGGGCGTATTCTCAATTTAGGTCAAACTCAACAAATAATTATAAAAAACAACTTAGTAGTGATGATAAAGGATTTTGAGATTTAAAAAGTCAAAATAGAAAGTTTAAGGCAAGATTAAAAAAAAAAAAAATCAAACTTATTAGTCCAAAAGGTCAAAATAAATGTCAAAATAATGTTTTTTTAAATGTGAATATATGAAATAGAACGTTGCAATCATGTGTCAGGGGTCAAAATACAACATAAAAGAGGAAATGAGTTTAAAAGGTCAAAATATGAGCAAAAATAAAAAATTATGTTATGTATTTTCAAATCACAAGTTTAAGTTGTAACTGTGAGATGCAAAATACCTACACTTTTATACTGGAGGAAATCTGTAGACCTCAAACCCACTGGCCAATTTTAATTAAAAATATAAGATCTTGTTGGCCGGGTATAACTGCACTACAATGAGTGCAATGTGTCTCCAGTGACTGTCATATGTGGACACCTGTGTCTGGAAAGTCCAGTCACTGGTTAATCATTATTCCTGACTACCATTACACCATGAATACAAAGAACACTCCAAGCAGCTTAGAGAAAAGGTTATCAAAGAATAATTCAAAGTATAATCACAACAAATACACGACCCCCACAATAAAAGCATGCAGCAAAAGCTACACAGAAATGCTTTACAGACATCAAGGTGAAAGTTCAAGAATGGCAGAGTCAAAGCCCAGACCTCAATCCAAAAGAGAATTTGTGGATGGACTTTAAAAGAGCTGTTCATGCCTGATCCCCATACAACCTGACAGAGCTTGAGCAATTAAGCAAAGAAGAATGGAGTAAAATTGCAGTGTCCAGATGTGCAAGTCTGATTGAGACCTATCCACACAGACTCAGTGCTGTGATTGCAGCCAAAGGGGCATCTTCTAGATACATACTTGAAGTGGGTGAATATTTATGCAGTATTTCCCCTCAGACCATTTTAAACGAGCTTTGGCCTACAGAAGATTGCACATTCTGAATTTGATGGGAGCACATCCTGCAAATTTTGATTCAACTGACCACAGAACAGTTTTCCATTTGGCCTCAGTTGAGGCTCTGCCAATGTTTACTTCTGAGAGTCTCTGCCTCTCTTAAATGCTCCTTTTATACCCATTCATGTTACTGACCTTCAAATGAACTGAATAAGTTGCAAAATGCTCCTTTAGCTGATACTTTTCCGGCCGTTTGTTGCCCTGTTTTGGGACGTCTTGCTGCCATCAAATTCAAAACGAGCTCATGAAATGGTAAAATGTCTCAGTTTAAACAGCTGATATGTTGTTTATGTTCTATTGTGAATAAAATATGGGTTTATGAGATTTGCAAATCATTGCATTCCATTTTTATTTACATTTTAAACAGTGCCCCAGCTTTTTTGGAATTGGGGTTGTACTTCATTTTATGTACAGCCAGTCCATATCTGGTCTGATTGGCTGGTCACATGTGAAGCTTTTTTTTTTTTTTTTTTAACTTTGTAAATGGGGTCTTTGCCAATATTGCATGTAAATCATATAAATAGAACGCTCCTTTTTCACATCTCAAGACCTGCATTGTTGCTGCTAACAAGACATATCATTGGCAAAAAAAAACCCAATGCAAAAACAGGACTTCAAAGTATCCAATTTTCAACCAGAACAGTGGAGAAAATATATTATTTCATGTGCTGAAATTTACACTCTACTCTGATTGGCTGGTCACGTTTGAGGCTGTCGTAAAAAGTCCAATAAACACATACCTTTGACCACATAATAGATGATTTAAATATTCAGGCAGAAATGATCTCATTCTCTAATGTGCTACAATAAAAGTCCTTACAAAAACTGCACATCAAAAATAAAAGATTACGTCCTTTTAAATTACAGCGTTGCCTTTTGTTGCTTTTAATAGAAGATGTGAAGCCTCACATGAAATTTATTTTAGGACTCCTGCACAGCTTATTGCTTGATTTTGATGTAACTCTTTACCAAGTTCGAAAAAAAAAATCCTCCTTTTTATCTCACAGCGCCTTCACTTAGTCTGCATTAAGCACCTCTTTCCAGCCCACCAGCTCTGGTCAGGTTTCACAGTTGGTCCCTTCAATCCATAACGCATGGATTTGCAAATGAGCAGAGGGGGTGGGTGGGGGGAGGGTGGTGTGGCGGGGATCACTGATCTCATTTGCATAAAGACCCCTTCTGTGCAGTGTCACTCTCATCACCTCGGACCTCTGCAAGAGGAAGAGAGAGAGAGGAGGGGTGAGAGGGAAAAAGAGGGATCCATCAGTCGTTCCCTGAGCCGTGGGAGCTGGGGGCGAAAGCACGGCCTGTCATGATTCACCTCACATCACAATGGAGTGATAGGTGCAAAACAGCTGGCCCTATGATCAGTATTGATCTTTCTGTCCTCCTTGCGGTATGCATGTGCGTGTCAAGATGATATTTCTATGCGCAGTGAGGGAGAGATAAGTGAGCGAGTAGGCGGAGGAGTGTGAATGATTCTCCTTCCTCTCACGTCTAGTGCTGTGCGATTGTGTAATTGGTTAGTGTTACTCCACCTCCGTGTTACTGTACGTTTGTGTGTCCACCGCTGCTGCTCCACTATGATGTTTGCATAAGCTCAAGAGCGGTGACGTCTGTGGGAGGTTAGCTCTCGGAGCCAATATTCAGATGGAAGACAACCACTGTGGACTTTCACCACCTAGACACTCAACCTCTGACCACCCACCCAGTAGCACATATGCCTATGCATAAACTAGGGCAAATAACTCCAAAACATCCACCACTTCTACTTTTATTCCCAAAATGTTGTCTGTTTTCTTTGTATTTTACGCAGAAATATAGAAGGATTACTTATTCTCAGATCATGAATAATGCAGCTTTTTTAGAACCCACAATGCGGCAAAATGCTACCAACTCTTAAACACACTTGTATGCATTTTATTCCCTAAATCTTTAATTTAATTCTCTTTTTTAGCAGAAGCTAACACTGCTACATGTAAATGCACTGTAAATGATAAATGGCTAACTGCTAATTCTCCTCTCAGCCCACTCAATGGTTTTCAATGGAGCTTATTGACTAGACTAGTCTCAGTCTGCTGGCTGCTCCTACCCCCCCCCCACTGAAACACACACTCACATGCGGTAATGAATAACCTCTGGTGGCAAAGGGGTCAAGAACCTTGTGTGTGTTAGAGATAAACTGAACATGAGGGTTAATGACTGCTAGAAAGACAGGAAAAACAAAAAATTTCCCTTTGCCACTTCTTTACACGACTTAGGGAGTGTGTAGTGCTATTTGCCAGACTTATATGTCTCAGACAACCAACCCAGTTTTGATGTTAGACAAAGATAACCTGACTACAGCCAGAATGCAATTTTTTTAACGATGTTTTCATTCGTTAAGGGAAAAAGACATCCAAACCTACCTGGTTCTTTTTGAAAAAGTAATTGCCCTCCCTTGTCAAATCTTGAATTAACTGTGATAAATCACATCGTCTGGAAAGCTGAGTTCGCTTTCACCAGCTGCACTTAGGACTAATTTCTCTCCAGATCTGTCAAATCAAGAAATCCCTCAAGAACCTGTCTGACAAATTGAAGTAGGCTAAATGATCTCAAAAGCAACACATCATGCCACCATCTGAGAAAATTCAAGAACAGATGAGAAACAAAGTCATTGACATCTATTAGGAATCCATTTTTAAGACTTTGGGGCTCCATCGTACCATAGTGAGAGCCATTATCCACAAATGGAGAAAACTTCCAACAGTGGTGAACCTTCCCAGGAGTGGCAACAAAGTAAGTCTAAAAGTCTCAAAAAAGCAACACATCATGCTGCCATCAAAAGAAATTCAAGAACAGATTAGAAACAGTCAGAAAAGTAATTGACGTCTATCACAAAGCCATTTGTAAGGCTTTGGCGAGAGCCATTATCCACAAATGGAGAAAACTTGGAACAGTGGTGAACCTTCCCAGGAGTGGCTGACCTATCATATTTACTCCAAGAACACATTGAAGACTCCTTGAAGAGGTCACATTTGAATGAAACACAAGATACTTGTGCCCTTTAAAGAGGATCAACACTCAGTGAAGAAATCCCTAATCCATTACTATCTACCTCCACAAGTCAACCGTGCAGACTGATGGGTAGTAAGAAACCCGCCTTTCACAGGGGTTGTCAAGTGGGAACCCTCCTTTGTCAGTGTTTTGTCCAATTAGTCCCACGAAACCTCCAGAGGGCTGAACAGTGATCTCCAGCGTCCCAGAGCCACCATCCTCCATGCCGGCTCCCCCCACCCACCATGCCAACATAGAGACATCATCTTACCTATCTTACCACATGGCCCACACAGCCTCAACATGCCAACTTCAACAGGCCCAGGCTCCGTATATGCAAGCTCCAGGTAGTGACAATGCCGATACTACCTTCCTTAACACCACTCGCAATTACAGTGCAACAATTATTACCCATAACTAAGAGTAAAAAAGATGGGAAAATGAGACAGATTAGGCAGAGCAAGAGAGAGAGAGCAAGCTTCACAAAAGAACTCCAAACAGAATACAAGGCCTGCAGACCTTACTTAACTCATACCCCTTTCCCACTGGGCGAAAACCCGTTTAAACTCCCTAACAATCGGCTCCTGTCGGCAGTGGGAAAGGCTCTAATCAGCATTCAGACCCGGGTCGACTGACCCTGCAATGGACGGGTTTTTATCGGCTTGCCTCCGATCGGCTCCAGTGGGAAAATCACAACCGGGTGAACACAGGATGACTTTGGCATAGAGTGCCTATATGTTTATTTTAATACAAGTAATAGGTTTATATTTCTTGCCAGTTGTGATCTCAGATCCTTTTTGTTGTTGTTGCACAGAAACTTTATTCTGTCAGCTGCGCGTTTAAGCCTGATGTGCTGGAGGAGGCAGGAGTTTAACGGCAGAAGTTTCACAGCATGGCAGTGCAGTTTAACGGCGCATATAAACACAAAAATGCCCATGTCACAATGAACATATCCACTGAGAATATATTTTTTTCCCAAGGACAGGTTTAGCTCATTCAGTCTGTTAAAATCTCATGGATTATCTCATAAAGCGCCGTGCGTCCTGTTCATGTGCAGGAAAGAGAGATCCTTTTCAAACGATTTAATATATCAATCTTTCATTTATTTGTTTATTGCATTATTTGCCTCTTAGAAATGACCACATCGATCCTCTTTTTTTGTTTGTTATTACACAGAACTTCAGCCCATCAGCTGCACATTAAAGCCTGATGCGCTGCTGCTGAAGGAGACAGGAGTAAAGGCAGAGGTTTCGCAGCACGGCAGCACAGTTTAACGGCGCATATAAACACAAAAATGCTTGTCTAGCTCACTCTTGTCATAATGAAGATATCTGCTGAAAGCTATTATTTTTTCGTGAACAAGTCAAGCTTCTACAGCCTTGGATTTCACATGGATTATTACATGAAGCACAGCACGTCCTGCATAAAAACACAGCTAGAGAATGGGAGACTTTTCTAAAAGGTTGTTTCTATTTCCCTTTATCATATGTCTGCTCCTTGGAAATGACTATATATATTTATATTTTTTTTAGTTTTCACCCTTAAATCTCAGTCTGAAAAGGGCTGTCTCCTCCATCAGCTGTTAAGCCAGATGACAGCTGATGGAGGAGACAGGAGTTTGGCAGGCTAAAGTTTCTGTTTTAAATCATTAAAAAGATCGATGTTTGCCTAATATCACCCAAGGAGCAGATAGATGTGAAAATTTTAAATAGAAACATTGTTTACAAAAGGTTCTCCTTTACTTTATTTGGCTGCGCTCATAAGTAGGAGGCGATTTGCTTTACTGGATAATCCACGCCCCAAAAATGGGGTGTGGATGGTTTAAGTCCAGTTTTAGATGACAAAAACTCAAAAGCATTTTTGTCTAGTTTTAGTCCATGAAAAGTTCTCTATTCATCTCTAGTCATTTCTAGTCATAGTTTTAGTCGAGGAAATTAACACTGGGTCATGGTTTAACAATATGAAAGAGATTGGGAAAAAATGGCATCCTTGGGAGAGTTCAAAGACCAAAAATCACCACTGACTATGAAGAACATAAAGGCTCCTCTCATTCTTGCCTGAACACCTTGATGATCCCAGAGACTTTTGGGAAAACATTCTGTGGACTGACGAGACAAGTTTAACTAGTGCCCCTAACGCAACCTTTCATAAAAACAACATCACACCTAGAGTCAAACATGGTGATGGTAGTGTGATGGTCTGGGGCTGCTTTGCTGCTTCAGGACCTGGACGACAGAACCACGAGTTCTGCTCTCTACCAGAAAATCCTGAAGGAGAAGCCCCGGCCACAGCAGCATGTCCACCTCTGATTGGCTTTTAAAAAAATGAAGGTTTTGAAGTGGCCAAGTCAACATCCGGATTAAGTCCAATAGAGATGATGTGGCATGGCCTCAAACAGGCCGCTCATGGTCCAAAACCCTGCAGTGTTGCTGAATTAAAACAAGAGTGGGTTCGGTTTAGAGGGCAATCATCAAAATGTGCATTTGTATTGACGTGGGTAATCTTTGTCTGATTTTGAAATTTATTTAGAAGTTAGAAATGCAACTTGCTCTGTTTGTCTTTCTACTCATAATAAATTCATAAAACTGACTAATTTATCACAATCTACTGCAAGGAAAACTACACCAAGAAGAGTTTTATAAGGGTTGCCGGTGTAATGAAAAGCTGTCTTAATTTAAGCCAAGGTGAGGATGTGAAGAATGTTTTGGCCAGAACCAATCAGGGGCTCCTGTTATTTTTCAAAAAGCAGAAAAGGAGAGAAACAAGGGGAGGGGGAGGAGAAGGAACATCAGCACGGAGCCCAGAAATAAGGCTGAGACCACCTGCCCTCCCTCAGGCGACAGATGAACCAACATTGCAAGGAAATGTCTGCTCTGAAAAAATAGTCCCAGACTCTGGCAGAAGCTTTAGAATTATCAGTGTGATGCTGATGCAAAAATTCTGCCCTTAAAAGTTCAAGCATATAAAGCATATCTAATAGGATTACACTGTGTAGGTTCTTAAATCTTTCTCCATGCCCAAGCAAGGAGGGGTATACTGTACATTCCCTTAATACATCAAACAGAGAAATATGTATTCTTTGGGACTACAAAGAGAACAATGCTATCGCTGCCACATCTAATAATAGCTCAATTACCATATCCTTCAGGGCTGTATCTATGGGGAGATGTGTGCCGGCGTGTGCACTGAGATATAACATGAAGCATTGCTTAGCGTCATTTGAAAAGCAGTCATTGAAATAACAGCAGAGCAAACAGAGCTATGATACTTAAGCTGTCCCACACACACAAGTCTCACATTCCCCGCTGAGTGTGCGTGCATCTTTTGTGACAATGGATGCGCTGTTTAGCCAAGCACATGACTACAAGCTGAAACCAACGCAGTCCGAGCAAAAAAAAAAAAAAAATCCTTTGATGTGACCACCAAAATGCAAGCAAGAAAGACGGAGAAGGAGCAGCACTGTTTGTGAGTCTTGTCAACTTGCGTTTGATGAGTTTGTCTTTGTTTTGCTCTCTCGCTGCAAACTGTGCTGCGTTTATCGGATCAAACGGGGGCTCAATCTGAGCTTATCTCCACGGCTGCTGAACAGCTTTGTCACATTTCAAGATGCCCCGTCCTGATGGAGTACTTTTCTCACCCGCTCCTCCAATTTTTTTTTTCTCTCCCCCCTCTTCAAACAAATCAATACCCCCATAGTTTAGCCTTTCATAGGAAAGATTACAGAGAAATGGCTATTAAGGGCTTAGCCTCTATCACTCCTACCATCTCCAAGCCACTTAAAGACTCTGGCAAGTGTTGGGTTGGGATCCGGAACCTGGTGCCCCTGTCACACTGCGGGGGTAGTGAGAGAACCTGAGGATCTGACTGACTTCAGCGATGCACTTCTTTATGTGTGTAAGACTGGATCTAGGGCCTAGGCATGGGTCGCCAGGGCTCCTTTAAATCTGATTGGCTACCCCAGAATAGCTCTACTGCGAATCAAGAATTTGTATAGAATGGCACAAAGAGGATTACTGAATATTCGAAAGTAATGTTTAATCTTTTTCTTAAACTGTGATTTGCATATTTCCTTTTTTAACAAAGGAAGCGACAAAGCACGATCCAGGGTGGCCTAAACCATTTTAAAATCAGAGCTGCACCTCTAGTACCACCCCAAATTTTTAAGTATGATTGGAAACATGGTTTGGCTCAAATCACCACAGAACAGTTCTCCATTTGCCTCAGTCCATTTTAAATGAGCTTCAGCCAAGAGAAGACAGTAGAAAATGAAATATGTCATATAAAATAATGAAAAATATGAGCTTATTTTGAATTTGATGGCAGTAACACCTCAAAAAAAGTAGGGACGGGGCAACAAAAGGCTGAAAAAGTAAGTGTTAGTAATGAAAAACAGCTGGAGGAGCATTGTACTACTAATTAGGTTGTGGATCAGCCCAATCCAATTCAATCCACTTTATTTATATAGCACATTTTAAAAAAACATTCAAGTTTACCAGAATGATGCACAGTAAAATCAAACAGATCACAAATACTACAGAAGTATAAACATTAAGAGGAAAGACAAAATCAGATAAGAACATCATAAAAACATTTAAAATGAAATAAAAACACATTAAAACACAAAACAAAGCTATAAAAAACACAGGGATTAGGACCATAAAAGACATAAAAGACAGAGATCACACAACTCCCATGCTGAATTAAAAGCCAAAGAATAAAAATGAGTTTTAAGACACGATTTAAAAATTGGTAGGGTGGTGGATGTTTTAATTTCTAGTGGCAATTCGTTCCACAGTTTGGGGGCCACCACAGAAAAAGCTCGATCGCCTCGGGTTTTTTATCAGGTTTTTGGAATGACGAGGTGAAGCCCATCAACAGACCTCAAGGACTGCGAGGGGGTGTAGACATTTAAAGGTCAGAGATGTACTGGGGTGCTGATCTGTTTGAAGATTTGAAAACAAATGATAAAATTTTAGAATTGATTCTAAAATGAACAGGAAGCAGTGGTGGGACACCAGGATTGAAGTGAACTGTTCATGTTTTCGGGCAATAAATGATCAGTTCTGTTTTCTTTTCATTCAAATTTAACAAGCTCAGGGCCATCCAGTCTTTAATGTCTTGAAAGACTGGATCAGAAACATAACTGGGTATTAAAAGAGCATCTTAGCAGTGTTAATGACTTAAAATGTTCATAGACTGCCTTTTTCCATGAGAAAGACTGGACTAAGACTAGCCAAAAATAGATCCTGTGATGACCAAAGGTGACAAAAAGTATGTTTAGTGTTCGTCAAGATGACTGAAATTAGACTAGAATGTAATTTTAGTTGTCGTCATTCAGAATCCATGATATTTCTCCACTGTGGGTAAATGTGTCAAAATACAATGTATCTGTAGCTATTCTGCCTCTCAGCTATAGAAAGTAGGGACCCAGGGTTCTGCAGAGTGCATGGAAACACACTACCATGACATGGTACAAGATTCAGGCAAGAGAATAAGTGCTTGGACTAAAACACAGGACTAAAAGGTGAGGACTTTAAATATCCCACCGTCTACCGAAAATAATATAATCAAAAGTCAAGGGACAATATTGGATGTTTGGAATCTTTGCGACCTCAGGCAGAACAGCATCTCAGGAGCACCAATCATTGTCTGTCAATACAGTTCACCATGCCATCCACAAATAAAAGCTAAAGCTACAAGAAGAAACCATGTAAACAGGATTCAGAGGTGCTGCTGCCTTCTCTGTCGTTTAAAATGGACTGAGGCTAAATGGAAAACTGTTCTGTGGTCATTTGAATCAGAATTTGCAAGATGTGTTGCTGCAAAATTTAACTAGTTTCACATTGCTTCTCCAGCTGCTTTCCATTAGTACCACTTACTTTCCCAGACTTTTGTTGCACTGTTCTTACTTTATTGAGATGTTACTGCCATCAAATTTAAAAAAAAAGCTCACATTTTCATGGGTTTTTATGATGTATTTCATTTTCCACTGTTTTTTCTCCACTAAAACTCATTTAAATGGACTGAGGCAAATGGAAAACTGTTCTGTGGTCATTTGAATCAAAATTTGCAAGACGTGCTGCTGCGATCAAATTCAAAATGTGCAATTATTTTTCATGAAAAGGCAAATGGGTCAATTTCAACATCCGATATGTTGTTTATGTTTTATTGTGAATAAAATATGGATTGATGAGATTTGCAAATCATTGCATCGTTTTTATTAGACTTTTACTCAGCGTGTCAACTTTTTTGGAATTGGGGTTTTATTTTAAACTAATCAGATAAGATCAATAAGGAACTGGTAATTTGTGCATGTAAACTTAAGACCACCTTAATAGTAGCCACCTCAGTCCATTAAAGCCTACCTCCACACCTGCTCTCACAACTTTCACCAGACTTTGTAAACAGCCAAAATCCACCAGAAAAACAAAAGAAAAATGACTTAAATTGTCTTTTACCGTTACTGAAGTTATTCCCTGAGTCACCAGACACTTTTGATTCCTCTGAGATCGACCACTCCTTCAAGATAGCCTCCTCCCCCTCCTCTATCAGTCCCCATGTGAGTGTGGGACTGGAATGAGCAGGAGGCAACCAGGGAATCAAAATAGCCAGCACAATCAGTGCAAATATGAAAGGCAGCCCCATGCGACTGCTGGCCTTTAAAAGGAAGCACCCCAGGTGATTGAAACAAACAGGCCCCCTCTGTACACATATAGCTGCTGAAGTGCTACAGAAGAAGTGCTAAAGAGCCACAGTAGCACTAATGCTAAATGCAGCCCGAGCTTTTTAATGCTTGTGCTGAGTTTTATTTTTTTTCAACACGCAGCAATCGCCTCAGAGAGTTACTCATGCATTGGCAGACGCCGCTGTTGCTCACACAATTAGCTCGCCGCAAAACGGCAACATCAGCTCTCGTTTTCTTGCAAAGTGATGAGAGAGAACATGAATAGCATATAATTAGGGATGTTGGCATTGCTTCCTTGTCTTCTAACTGTGTTTGTTCTATAGTCTTCCTTTCTCGCGAGCCTAAAAAAACCACAACGTTCATTTGAACAAAAAAGAACAAGATTTGTGTTGTTTTGGAATAAATTGCTGCGGCTTATTTGCTCAGTATTTCTGGCACTTGTGATTGGAATAGTATTGTGCTTTCTCCCTCTCTCTATTTCTCGCTCACTCTCTCACTCACTTACACACTTAATCCTCATGATTTAAAGTGCAGCAAATAGGTTTTTCTCCCTCTTTTTCTCATTTTCTCACATAGAAAATGTCTTGTCAGAAATGAAGCATAAATGATCACCAGCAGAAAGCAGTGAGGGGTAAAATGAAGCTACTGAACCACACTCATGGGCGGGATTAGCATGCAGTCAATCATTCACTGATATAGTCCAATGAGCACTCCTCAATCAATAAATGGCCCCGCTCCCTCCAGGTGAAAACTTTTTAGGGCAACCGCCTCTAGTGACCTCGGCACCCATTTAAATGACAGACCCAGCACTTTAAGAGGTAATGTGGGAATATTAATGATGAAAACGTAGTCATGGCAGGCAAAACCAATGCTTTTTAATCACATACAGTGCTTAACAAATTTATTAGACCACTCTAACCCTAACCAAAGTAAGGTTTATGCCACAGCTGCCCTAAATTAACAGCATTGGTAATTACCAAATTCATTTTTTATGTTTCTGCAATGGTTAATACACCAATTTGTAGAAGCTCTTTAACCCAAATGATATTTTTAATACTAAAATACAATTATTATTGTTATCCATGAATATTCAAATTTACTGATTTACAAAAAAACGGAAAAAAAAGTAAAGCACATTATTATTTCTTGATTAATATGTCAAATTACAGCTCTTTACTTGATTTCAGTTTGAAATCCCTCATTCCTGTTCAAAATGGTAAAACACGGAGAGCTCACTGAAAATGAAAGAGTCTGCATTAAAGCGCTTCATGATGCTGGATGGTCTTTGAGACAAATATGGACAGGTGGTCTAATAAATTTGTTAAGCACTGTATGTCCACTATTTCACACTTAATTTGTTTGTGCTGCACGTGAACACTTTGTAGAAACATCAGTCACAAAAATTATCACACAAGCTACGGCAGCCAAAAGTGACCAAAATAGCTGCTCTGGTGTACTCCAAAGCCAGGGGTATTCCAGGTTGGCTTGTTGACTTACAAAAACAAAACAAGCTCATCAGCATAAGGTGTAAACAATTATTCTGTTGTCTGTTATGTGAATCTTTGTGCAGTTTTAAACTAATATTTAAGACAAGAACAGCAGAGATAAGTACAAAAACTTTGTCCACTGATGGCCAACAAAAGCAAAAGTTCCTCAAAGTAAAGGTAGGGAGTTTTTCTGTTGTCAGACTGAAATCAGATGCATCTTTTTGACCATCAAGACCAATCAAGACCATCAGCATGATTGTTGTTGTTTTGTTTTTTTTAATGCAGGGGTGTCCAAACGATGGCCCAGGGGCCAGTCGGGCCTGTGGTCCAATTTTGATTTGCCCACAACAAATTCTAGAAATTAACTTGAATATGGTCCACATTTGAACTTGAAGCTTGTGCTTAACTGTAATTGATGTGTGGTTTTTTTTGTGTTTTTTTTTTTCTTTACTTAATTGAGACAGCACTGTGCATGATGAACATACTGGTAACCAGAATAATAATATTTTGTTTTCTTACCCCCGATTGGTAATAGCAGGAAACAGTACCGATAATATTCCAGGGGTGGAGCCAGTGGTAGATGGGGCCAAACAGGGCTCCCTGAAATCCAATTGGCCTCCCCAATAACCGAGAAATGATTGTCTATTTGCCTTGTCAGCCATTAAATTCTGCTCAGGCTGTGCTGGCAACCATCCTCCACCCCAGCTCCTCCTTCATTTTGCTTCCAACTATATCAGTGTCATTCTGTTGTTGGGCTTTTCTTACCGACATAGGGAGAGGAGGAACGTGTTCTGTTCTTGCTTGATGCTTTCCACACAGGCACCACCCTGACTGCTGTGAACGGTGACACCCGTAGTATCTACATCTGAGCTAATAACAATATAGGTGGCAGCCATTACTAATGGCTCCTTAACCCAACCCATAGCTACCTTCTTAAAATGATGACGGTGAATGGTCCAATCTGGTACAAACATTGTGGACTGGAACTTTTCAAGGTGGATTTGCCTGACGACAGACAGGGTTAGGTTAACAGGACCAGCCCATTTAGCCTTGGGGACTGGTTAATAAAAATAGCATGGTAAACACTAATGAACTGAATATTTTATAAGAAAGCAAATTGAAGTATTTCCCTGCCATTGAACCATTTCTTCAGTCATTAAAGATAGTCTAAACAATGGACAAATAATGTATTGCTTTGACTTTTAAATGAAAGGTAAAGTCTTAGATTTAAAGTTGCACAGCTCCTCCAGAACAAGACCTATTTTTACATTCTGTTGGCATAATATTGATAAAAGTTTAAAATTACTACCTAAGTTTCCAAGTAATCTTAAAGGACATGCATTTTGAAAATCATACTCCTTTATGCAGCACTGTATCTCAATTGAAACACCGTTAGCGACCTTTTTTGGTAATCACATGCTAATCAGCTCATTGTCTTTCCCATCCTGTCACTGGCATTTTAGATGTAAGAAAGTACACACCTGGAAGGTTTCTGCAGATATGTGAGATTTAGAGCCATAAATGTATCCACTGTGTGACATGAATACAATACCTGACTTGGTCCATTATTTCAACTATAATATTCCTACTTCCCAGCTGAACCTTTACCATTTTGATCCAGCTCTTTTCCGCAGCAATATAGAGCAAGTCTATGGAAAATTGCGCCCTACAGCAGTACACCACACTAGTGTTATGGCACCCGCATTTAAGATTGGTGTTTGGGTGTGGGTCGGGTGGAGGAGAGTTTTATGGGCACAGAGAAAGTGAAAGGATATCTTATTTGGACAGTTTTGAGAGTGAGGGCAATGTCACAGAGTGGTTGCAAGCCAGGCCTGAGTTGTTGTGATCCATGATATTGCCAGATTTAACGCTATTTCCAGGATGCTTAGGTCACTATTTTCCTTTTTCTTTTTCTTTTTTTTTTTGCCATCCTTGCTCAGCTCAATCTCTCAAGTGCCTGTGTGAGAGAGAGAGAGAGCAAGATACAGAGTCGAGCAAAAATCCACAGACTTTAAAATGAGGTTTTGTTCTTCCAGGATAGATCCAGTCAGTTTGCGTCGTCTATTCTCTCCTTCTTGGCTCTCTCTCTTTCCTCTCTCTAGCCGCCCGTGGCGCTCTCTGGCCGGGGGTAGCCAGGAACACGGGTGCTGTGATATGGACAGCTGGTCGCTCCGTCTCTCAGGGCCCCATAAGGTGTGAAATCTGGGATACCTTTCATAGCACATTACCCTCGTTTTGGCATAAAAAAGAGAGCGATAGAACAAAGCCAGGAGAGCAAACAGAAGGGAGATGGTTATTTATACTGGAGTGAAATCTCTGATTTCTTTGAAGGAACCCTCGATCATGGATCTTGTCATCAATAGCCCCTCATTGACTAGTTTTCTTAATTGATTGAGGGAAAGGAGAGCTAATATTTGTCATTTTGACACATCCATTATTGCAGAGGAGCCTTGTCCACTGGAGCTTCAGATGTGTCAATAGATGAGAATGAATTGGAAGTGAGAGCAAGCATCTAAGGAGCCATCTCAGGTGTCTGGTCTGATGATCATTTAAAAAAAAAAAAAAAAAAAAGAAAAACACAACTTCTCCTACAGATGAAAGCCCCAGAAAGACATATATCCTTTGTTTATATATATATATATATATATATATTGTTTTTATAAGTAAATTTCATGTTTTTTCACATTTCTTGGCATATTTATCCTGTTATCTTGGATATAACTCATGTTTTGAGTTGTTTTCTTAAGATCACAAGAAGTTAACTTGTTTTGAGGAAAAAATAGCATTTTGATCCAGAGAGAGCAGGATAAATAAGACGATGTCTTGAGTAAACAACCAAATCATTGGTCATCATAATAATAATCATAGTAAAAATATCTTTATTTATATAAGGTGCTTTGTCCAGGGGTTTCCAAACTATGGCCAGGCAGCCAAATGCCACCCGTGGTAGCTTTGGCCAAACAGGGCCCCCTGAAATCTAATGTCTCCCCAAAAACCGAGAAATGATTTTCTGTTTGACTTGTCAGCCATCAAATCGAGTGTAATTGAGATCAGCTGCTCTTGCCTGGCCCTCTTGCAACCCTCCTCCACCCCAGCTCCTCCTTCATTCTCTTTCTGACTAAATCAGTGTCATTCTGTTGCCACTGCTGCCCTTTCTGATCCTGGTTTTTTGCTGCTTCTCTGGCTGCCTCTGGCTGTCCTTATCCGCATAAAAAGAGGAGGAGCGTGTGTTGTCCCTGCTTGATATTTTCCACCTAGGCTCGTGAAAAGTTAGGGAGATCCCAGGACAGCCACAACGCCAATCATATGCAACAGCAAAAAGTGCTCATCAATAACTGCTAACTCAATAACTAAGCATATTTTAACCTTAAAGTTCTGGCACCACTGATCTATGGTGATGAACTAATGAAAAAAGGATGGGTGTATGTCCAATCAGAGCTCCCATAGTTAAGGCTGAAAAATTTGCCTTTAATCTCATTTTTGCAACAATTATATTTGAATCTTGTTTTTTGCAACCCAAGTCTAACGCAATTACACCTCTGATGCCAAAAGAGACGATAAAGTGATGTTCCTCCCCTCATTTAAAGGCTTGTTATGAGTGACATTTGTGTAATTTCAACAAATGCCCAGGTCATATTCCATTTACAAAGCACTTATTAGCACTGCAGGCTTAACAAGAAATTCAATAGCTGTCATGGCTGAGCTCTATTGACAAATCAGGATGATGCAAAAGCTTGTACATTTCAGAAAACACGATAACATGATGCTATCTGTTTCCACACTTCTGTTTTCATAGAGAGGGAATTTGCTTTCTGTGCTCTGCAAACCCAAACCGAGCCCTTATTTCAACACGTTTGCCTCCTCAAGTATGTCACCCTCTCTGCCGAGAAGGAAGAATATATGGTCCAATACACCGGAGCCAGTGGAGAGGGGAAATGCAATCCCATTGTGAGCAAATAAATGAAGATGGCTTGACCTCCCTTCAGAGCTCTCTCATTACAAAAAAAGATATCAGAGGCGCTGTTGGTGGCATAGAAAGCCAAAAGGGGAATGAAAAAAAGGAGCAAAGTTTGCCGATGTGTGAAAGCAGATAAAGTTGGGAATAGCGATGCAACTTTCTCTTATCTGATGGCAGACCTGTCTAAATGTATCGGGAGCCGCCTCGGCTCAGCGGCCACCCGGCTCGAAAGAAACTGCACAAAGATTCTCCCGTCGATACGGTCAGTCGTCATTCGATTAGCGTGGCTCTCATCCTCCTCCTGTATTCGGATTAGTGGCCGGGCCGGAGCGGGTGTTGCACATGTACTAGTGCTTCTGCGTGTTCCATCCGCAGCTTGTCAGTATGCGCGGGACACCGTGGATCAGTGTTTATTGAATCATTTTCCAAATAGGGGAAACGATAATTACAAGAAGTGGCGGCTCTGCACATTATGCAAGTGCTGTGCCATGACTTTGGAGCCAAACGGGCCGTCTTATTAAAGGCGGCCAGGCCAGCGAAGCTCCTAATCTATTTCCAGGATTTCCGAAGCTTCAGCAATCCAGGGATTAGACGTTTTCTCACAGATTTAGACCCCTCCCCTCCACCCCCACCTCTCCCTCTCCCCTTCTCTGCTCAGACCCCCCCTCACCCCCCGCTCTCTCTTGCTCCCTCACTCTTGTAGTGTTGGCGTCTGCAGTTTGTCAACTCGAACCTTTTTTATTCTAAGGCATTCACACACAAACACAGATGTATCCTTTAAATATGGAACACATGCCCGCCTCAGAGTGTGTGTTTGTGGAGTCATGTGGGCAAACGAATATGGACTTACTGATAACAGTATCACAGTCAGAGAATAACCTGCCTCCTGACACTGGTACATGATGTTAAACCATGTGAACATATAGTCAAAGCCAGCATGTATGCATGCAGAGAGAAATGCCTCTGTACTGATCTGGAACACTCCTACATAAATGACTACTTTGATTTTCAAAGCTGCTGTCAAGAAGTTTTATTTGGTTATGACAAAAAGTGAAATTAATATCAATGTGCCTTTATGATCTATAATCCCAATTCCAAAAAAGCTGGAGTGCTGTGCAAAAAATTCAATAATTTTTGAATCTCATTAACCCATATTTTATTCACAATGGAGAAAAAAACATATCACAGTTTGTAAATGTGAGGAGACCAGTTGCTGCAGTTTGGGTTGTCCCATTCTTGTCTGATGTAGGATTCTAGCTGCTCAACAGCCTCTTCTTTGCCGGATTTTTTCATTTTATGATGCTCCAAATGTCCTCTATTGGTGAAAGGTCTAGACTGAAGGCAGGCCAGCTCAGCCCCCAGAATCTTCTCCTGCAAAGCCATGTTGTTGTGATGGAAGCGGTATGTGGTTTAGCATTGTCTTTGTTGAAATATACAACAAGCTTGACGGTCCCTCTCCTCTTCAGGCCACAGGACACGGCATCCATGGTTTCCAAAAGAGAATTTCAAATTTGGACTTCTCTGACCACAGAACAGTTTTCCATTTTGCCTCAGTCCATTTTAAATGAGTTTTAGCCAGGAGACACACAGCCAGGGGTGTCAAAGTCCAATTTTCATTGGCCCACGGCAAATTCTAGAAATAAAATGAATTTTGGCCCAAATTTACCCATGAAGCTTGTGAGTGACTGCATTGTTCTTCATAGCTTCAGCACAAAACATGGCTACCATGCTAATTCTGTAAACAAACATCTTGACAAGAAGAATTTATTGATGTGTTTTTTGTATGACTTAATTGAGACAACAATGTACATGGTAAACATATTGGCAACCAAAATAATAATAGCAGTACCACTAATATTTCAGGGGTGGCGCCAATGGTAGATGGGGCCAAACAGGGCCCCCTGAAATCTGATTGGCCTCCCCAACAATCTAAAATGATTGTCTGTTCACCTTGTCAGGCATTATACTGAGCGTATAGCATTAGCACACTATACAGTATACATTTTTGAGATCAGCTGGTCTCTCATCAGCTGACAGCCAGCTGATTTGCTCTAAGCATGCTGTTGGATAATCGCTCTGATGCTGCCTTATTCAAACTGCTCTTGCCTGGTCACTCACTGCCGCCCTCTCTGCAAGCTGCTCTTGCAACTGTCCTCCGCCCCAGCTCCTCCTTCATTCTGCTAATGTCTAAATCAGTGTAATTCTGTTGTCACTGATGCCTGCTCTGCTCTGGGGTTGTTGCTGCTTCTCCTCTGCCTTAGTCTTTCTTTATTCGCGTAGGAAGTATCACTCGCTTTTCCAGCCTTGTGTTACCCATCCCTACTTTTTTTTGATGAGTTACTGCCAAAGAAAACAAAAGTAGTTAAAATTTTTCATGGAAAGTAAAATGTCTTAATGTTCTATTGTGAATAAGATATGGGTTAATGAGATTTGTAAATCACTGCATTCTGTTTTATCTACATTTTACACAGTGCCCCAACTTTTTTGGAATTTCGTTGTACATAAGCAATTAAGATGACCAGCATTAAAAACATTTTTGACATTTCATATGTTAAAGATCATCAGTAAGTTACGGATGTTGGTGATAAATGTTTCTGTAAAGGTGGCAGTATGCTTGGACATCAGCTCTGCTGTCTGCCTTGTGTTGCAAACTTGTAAAGAAAATCTTAGTCTTTTATAGTATTATTACCAGAAATGTATCTAACAAATCAATATTTAAAACCCTTTAGATACATTAAAAAAAAACATTTTTGATGAATTACATATGAATATCTGATCTGACTCTCAGCAGAACTCTTGTAGGTGTGTGGAGGATGGGGGCCAATGGTGCAAGTTTCAGGGGGGTTGTCTGGATGCCAAAGGGTGGATTGAGTTGTTTCTAAGTCCCCAGGCAGATAGGCCCTTAACCTTTTTGTTTAAAGCAATCAAAGCTAGAGAAGAAACTTATTCTCTTAGTTTATAAGAGTCACAGAACTACATAATTAAAGATGTTTTTAGTCGAGGTGCACCGTATGGTATGGTGGGCCCATCATACCTGTTAAAATGAATTGTTACAGATGTATATAAATGGTTCAAGGACACAGATGATTTCTTTTATGAGCGACCTGCCAACATCATTATAATCGGTTCATTTTCTGTTCTTAAAGTATCATCCAACAATGTCTACACTGCCTTGGAATCTAGTTTACAAGGCAGACAGCTGTACTCAGAGTAGGGTATGGGAGTCAATCCAGAGGGGTCAGAGAATTTGACACGTGGGGGACGGCCAGCCTTGTGTTGGTTACAAAGGCGGGATACATCTTTAGCACTGGCTGTAATCGGCTGCAGTCAAGGTGTGGGCCGGATGTCACAGTGACGCAAGTGAATATAAATACAAACAAAGACATGTATGAGAACACGTGCTTCACCGCAGACATGCAAGTGTCTGACAAAGATAGATTCATGAAGACTGTCATGCTAGCTGGTACACATGTGTTACATGGTTGGCAGAGATGTAAATCAATGCAAATTAGCAGGATGCGCGAAGCGGTACAACGTATACATTTTAATTCTGTTTTCACTCATGGGTTACAAATGGCCGCTCAAAGCAACATCACACCTTGCAGGTGCAGGATTGGACAATTCCACTTCCTTCTGCTCTCCAAGTTAACCATGGAGTCACGGAAATACCAACCCATGCTGAAATCACAGACGGCATTTATTTATTTTTCTCTGATTTTCCTAGATAGTTAATGCAAATGACATTTGTTGAATTTGCAGCATTAGGAGGTCATATTTACTGAAATCAAAAGCAAATTAAATGAAAAACATCTTAACAGACCAAGTTACATGTCAACATAGGACCCCTTCTTTGTTACCACCTTCACAATTCTTGCATCCATTGAACTTGTGAGTTTTGAAGAGTTTCTGCTTGAGGTCAGGGGAGGATGGGGGCCACACCATTAATTTGTCTCCCTTTATGCCCATGGCAGCCAATGACACAGAGGTATTCCTTGCAGCATGAGATGGTGCATTGCCATGCATGAAGATAATTTTGCTACGGAAAGCACGGTTCATCTTTTTGTACCATGGAAGAAGTGCTCGGTCAGAAACTCTATATACTTTGCTGAGGTCATTTTCACACCCTATAGGGGCCTACCAGCTCTCTGCCCATGATTCCGGCCCAAAAAATATGACTCCACCACCTCCTTGCTGACGTTGCAGCCTGAAACATTTAAGTGTGACAGATATGCAAAAAAAAAAAAGAAAAAAAAAGGGGCAAATGCTTTTCACAGAGCTGATTCTTTTTCAGGAAGTGGCCCCCATTCCAAACCAATTGTATTGCCCTGATTTGGTCCAAAAGAGGTATCTGCAGCCATAAAGGTTTTGCTTTAGTTGACATATTCATATTCTAGGATGGAGAGGTTGAATGTCTCTAAATGAAGACGGTACACAGTTTAATAAACGGAGAGCAGAGGACAAAAAAATGTTGAATAAAGATGAGAAAGAGTGGAAATAGGAGGAAAACGGGAAATTGAGCTGCAGCTGTAAGCCTTTGGGGTGATAAGCTTATCTTGGTTCGAACCATTTTAATTTAACAGCCCAAGCAAACAAAAAGGGGTATTTGATAAAATATTGCAGAGGTAAGGCTGACCACTTTAAATAAAGGACTATACAAGAGAACAATCTGAATGTGACCAGATGAGACAGCGCACGGCGCTCAGGTGGGACGTGGCCTCGGACCAGACATGCCACGACTCGCCTGATGGGATCCACGGAGCGGAATAACCAGGTCCGACAAACAGTCCCCAACCTCCGAGTCCTCCAGTTCCACCTTCCATTTTCTCCAGAGCAGCCCAGACTTGACCAGCCCTGGGACTTTAGGGGGAGCAACTCAGGAGGGAGGGGGGGGCGGGTTTGGATTAGACCTGATCCCTTTAGCTTTCAGCACGAGCTGGAGGAAGGCCGGAAAAAAAGAGGCATTCTATCAGCGAATTAAACTAAGATTCATCCAGGGCTTATGTGATTAAAAGGGGAAGAGGACAGCATCAATTAACAAAATCCCTCCCAAACATTTTCGCCAATATTTGTTTGAGGACGTGCTGTCTGTGATGTAAGCCCTTTTTGATGCCACGCACAAATATTTGGAGTTTATTTCACTGGGGCTTCGCTGGGGAAAATAAGCCTTTTAATGGGCATGTGAGTTTAAAAGTACATGTTGAGAAGCTGACATGTTTACGCCAAGATTAAACCCACTACAAATAACAACAAAACAGAGTAAACTTGACAATGCTATTTCCCTATCTGAGTAACATTCAGAAATCTGTCTGTAGCATTTTCTTCAAAAGGGAAACCAGAGCTTTCATTCTTTAGGAAGCAGGTTAACTCGGAAGACCCCGTCTTTGTGTGTCACCTCGATATGACCCCTGCGGAAATGTCATGACGAGCGCAGGCTGAGCCATCACAGAGGAAAGGATTTTACAACACCTTTGTGTACAGTGTGTCGCCATCTCATTAGACCTACAATATGGTGATCTGACATCCCCGAGGGCTCTCACCGCTCCACGAGACGTTTGTAATCTCGGTTGACACCGCCCCCCCCTCCTCCGTTCATTGTTTCTTGTGCCATTGTTCACCCGCCACATCACTGACTAGATAAACCATGGACATGTCGGTTACAATTGGCTCCTTCTGATTAGCTGAGGCGACAAACAGACAAATTATAAGCGAGCATGCGGCACAGGCATTAATAAAAAGGCACTCAGAAGTGAAACAAGTGGAATCTCATAGTCGTGGCCTTATTGCTGCACAAGTGCATCCTTAAAAGTTGCCTCTTCCACTATTAAGCCTAATTAATGGGCCTGGTGTGGAGGGGCGATAACCGCTAAACAGCGATTATCGGCCAGTGTGACACTCAATAAAGAGCCACTCAGCACACAAAAGCCCCGGCTGCACGGCGGCACAGAGGAAAGGAGGCATACAGGAAAGAAAGGAGAGGAGGAGCCGTAAAGAAGGAGTTAAAATGAGTGATGGAGGCAGGCAGTTGTTAAAACAGATGTGGTCAGGGTGATGCTGGGGGAAGAGGGAAAAGGCAGGCTTGAGAAGAGAAAAGGGTCCTTTATCCCCGATCCCCAGAGTGTGGACTAGAGTGTGAACAGCCAGATCAGAGGGCTCTGGCAGCCATCAGGGGCTTCACGCTAGCATGCCTGCAAAGCACAGCCTTCTAAGACACACGGAAGTGGCCCCTGGGTACATGCTGGAAATAAGATGTTACAAACAGGTTTTGGGTTTGGCTGTGAAAGCCCTGAGCCGCAGTCAGTGACGACTTTGTCAATCTATCTTGTTTTAGTGACACACCCCAGCTTCTGCTTCTTCCACTGTGTATTAAAGTACAGACAGTTTCCATTTAATGGCTCTGTTTTTATCTGTTTTTGTCTGCCGTGCACGCTCTCTCGGTAACTGGGCTACATCTTCAGACGAATCTGGACACTCCTGCAGCAATTCCAAATTCATTTGGGTTCGACCGGTGTGTCCATTTGTTGCAGTGGAGGATGTGTCAATACTGGCTGTTTTTAGGAGTGCCTGTGTGAAGGTGTTTGTGCCATGATAGGAGAGAACAGACACAGCAGAAGACTGAAAACTGAATTTCATTTTCATTTTAAGGTGGCTGATGGAGAATGTCACACTCAAAAGCAAAACATTTTGAATTTTTGCTTTGGAATGTCTACATTCATTGAACAAAAAGACAACCCCAGTGAATATTTTAGCCAAGTATTTACATCTCAAATATTTTCACCCTTATTCTAGGCAAGAGAGAGCATCATCCTGGCTAACAGTTACCTCATTATGGAGCTGGAAAGTTTATTAAACTATTATTGGGTTCTGAGGTTGAAATAAGTAATTCATGGTAATTTTGAAGCTCTTTTCCACCATTTTTCGAGCATTTTCATCACACTTTTGCCACTTTCAACCCATTTCACTGTTATTTGCAACTTTTTTTTGGCCATTTTTAACAAATTTTTGCCACTCCTTTGTTCCAAATTCAACTTCTTTTAATGCTCATTTTTACTGCCACTTTCATCCAATTTTTTGCCACTTTTTAGCATTTTTTTGCCACTTTTTTCCATTCTTAATCCATTTTAGCTCTTTTATTTGTTGACCCTCTTTACCTAATTATTTACCTAATTAAAACTATTTTTGCCACTCTTAAGCCTTTTATTTCCACTTATTTCCGCCAAATTTTGCCACCTTTTTTTTTTCGCCACATTTACATTTTCACCAATTTTTGTCACTCCTTTTTCCAAAATTTAACCTCTATTTTCACCTTTTTTCTTATCTTTGCCACTTTGAATGCATTTTTGCCACTTTTCATACATGTTTGCCACTTCTTCTTGTCACTTTAAACCAATTTTTGCCACCTTTTTCTACTTGTTTTTGCAACCTGTTTTCTTTTTTTTTTTTTTACTCATTTTTGCCTTTTTTCACCTAACTTTTATTCTTCAGTCACCACTTTCTCCAATTTTATTGCCTGTTCTTAACAATTATAGGCAATTTTTTTCCCCTTTAAAACCATTTATGGCTCTTTCAAGACCTTTTTTCCACTTTTTACCAATTTTACCATCTTTTACCCATATTTACTTCTCAGTCCCTTTGTTGCCTCTTTTAACCTATTTTTGCTACTTTTCACCAATTTTTCCCATCTTTAGTCACTTTTATCCACTTATTTCCACCAAATTTTGCCTCTTATTTTTTCCCTTTTTGCCATATTTTATCAATTTTTTCCACAGATCAATATAAGATATTATTGAATGCATTTTTGCCACTTTGCATATGTTTGTCACTTCTTTTTGCCACCAGTTTAAGCTGCTTTTTGCTCCCACTTCTTTTTCACCAATTTTCCACACCAATTTTACCCCCCATTTTTGCCAGGTTTTCCTTTCTTAACCCATATTGGTTGCGTAACCTCTTTTTCCTCTTTTAATCTATTTTTACCACTTTTGTGAATTTTTGCCACTCCTTTACCACTTTTCTCTGTTCATTTCCTTCAAATTTAGCCTCTAATAACCCATTTTTGCCACTTTTAACCAACTTTTGCCACTTAATAACTGCTTTTTTTTAATCATTTTTACAACCCTTTTTTTTGCCACTTAATAACTGCTTTTTACCATTAGTTGTTGTAACCATCCATGTCTGTCACAGCAGCTCTATCCTGGCAGCTGCCATAAAAGACAAAATGTTCCAGAGGAAAGTCTGGGCATTAAGGTGGAACACCGCTACATAAGGAATGTGTACTGCTTTTGATGCTGTATCTCATTCATGTTTTGTATTGTTATGATGGACCACATTCTATCTTGAATGCCCCCCATGATGCAGAACTAAGCCCCCAGTAACACTGTGGCCCCACTAGACATTTCCAGGCCTAGTGGAGGCCACCCTCACCTATTTTTTTTACTTCTTGTTTCAAATTGGAGACTGCATTAACAAAAACATCTGTCCTTCATATGGTGCTTTTACTAAATGGTGAATCACTGCTGGACTCAGGGTAGTGGTGGTGGTGGTGGTGGGGAGGTCTAATATTTAAAAAACAGGTGCACAATTTCCCTCTTGGTAGCCTCTATGGTAGATCAGTGCGATAAAGTGCAGAAATGTGATTAAAAGCCCTCTAGGTTTCCTTTATGTGGACAAATTTTGAATCTGACTAGTCTATGCAGGCAGTCTTACAGTTCTACTATTATAACATATAGATACACAGTATATACCTATCAAAAGTATCTATTTATATCATAGTAAACCTTCATAGCATCACCATGGTCACTCACTGGCATGAACATAAAGTCTGTTGTTCTGTCATTTGTGGTGGATTCACGAGTCTCTGTGGATCATCTCCTGCTTGTTTGTTGGGGATGTAGGAGCTGTTGTCAGTTCATTGATGTCAAAGAACTGGCAACACTGTTGTAAAGTAATCACTGGCAGATGTCGTGCTCAACACAGTGGCAATGGCGCCTCATTACTGAGGCTGTTACTGAAAGCATAGGAAACAAGAGTCTCATAGATTATCATTACGGGCAACAACAAAGACACATAAAGGAACATTCCCCCTGATTACGCTGGTTACACACTACATGTCAGCATACAGTATGGGATCCTGATTTATGCTTTGAATTTTGCTCTTACCTGCACTACACATGTATGCAGTGCCTACAAAAAGTATTCACCCCTTGGATGTGAATAAACTGAGACTGTGGAATATTTCCCTACTTTATATACATGCCAAGGACTGGAAATCCCACCTTTTTTGAAAGGTTTGTTGTTTTTGTTGTGATGTGATATCACCTGTCTCCAGTGACCTATGCCTTTAAATATCAACACCTTTCAACAACCAGTAGATGCTACTTGCAATGCAGTAAAACAGCAGCAACATCAGGCATACCTGCATTACTCTGGACATGACATTAAGGCATCTAATGTGTGAAAAATACCTAATGTGTGAGGGCAGGGGTGACACTACCAAGGGGCAGAAGGTGACACTACAAATGGGCTTGTCGATAGACTAGTTTGCATATGAGAGGGTTATTAGCAGAAGGGAAGGTTGGTTCCTTGCAGGATGTCACACTCCATCAACAAGACGAGGTGGCGCCTGGCCCAGGCGTTCATTTTTTCACAGGAGCTTCTCAAACCACATCCATGGTGTGAAGGTGTTTGCCTGTGACATATGGGCCTTTCATTACCCTCTTTCTTTTAGTGGGTTTGCTGCAGCCTAGAGTCAGACCACCTTGAATTTGATTCAGAAAGATGGAAGTGGATGTGTAGAGGTGCTTTGTGTTTCTTTAATTGAAAAACCAAGGCAGAAAAACACAGGATTACTGGCTTCATGTTTACATCCATATTTTCAATAGTGGTACCCCATAGACACAAGCATGCAGCCATGTTTGATCAGTCAACCAAGAGGATTGAAATGGATTATTATGAATGAAACAAATGCATTCTCTCAGTCAAGCAAAGCTAGCCTATAATGCTAACCGAGTACAGCCATAACAAAAGACTTGCTCATCTATTATTTAAACAGAACACCAGCTGACATTTGCTGGTTATGGGTGGGTAATTGCGTGCGCCATGTGCACCGTGGATGAACGTCTGGGTATTTGCTGGTGGGGATGGTGTTGAACAAGCCCATTGCCTCATACCCCCTGGAATTGTTTCCCAGTTTGCGATCCCATGTTCATCACAGTCCAAAGGAAGTCGCACGAGATGCGCTCTTCTACTCAGGGGTTGCCAGTTCGGCAGATACCCCCGGCCTCACCACTTTCCCCAGGCTTCATATTTATTAGCCCTGATGTGTGTGAGCTGGCGTGCAGCACGAGCAGCCGAGCGAGAGTGCAGCGGACGCAAACCATGCTTGACGTGGCCATCTCATGTGGAAGGGGAGAGTAAATAAGATTCCAACAGGGAGGAAAATGCACAATCATTGCCTGGGAACTGGGGTTCCCATCATGAGATTCATGCAAACCTTGGCAGGTTTCTGCTCAAACTCAAACCTCACCAAGTTAACCATTCTTTAGTGGTTAGAAATTGACTGAAGGAATGTGCCTGGTCTCCAATGCTATGAGCATTAGCTTACATCACCTCAGGTTGTGCATGAGAAATCCACCACTGTCCTCCCCCTCTGTTTCTAAATGTCACAATATCTCCACAATATCCTCCCAGTGCAGAAATGCTGCCCTTCAGCATGACTGGATTCTCTCATGGAGATATAGAAAAAGACACAAGAAAATTCACTGCTATCAATAGAAAAGTGTCCAACACTGTGTGTGCACTCAAGTACAGGCTATAACTTAATCTTCGTGAGGAAATGGTGTTGGGGCCTGGGAAAGAAAGGTAATTTGCAAGTGAGAATAGTCGCTTTAATAGAGGACTTGAAACGAGGTTACTTGATATCGAACAAGTCGGAAAATCTGGTTTCCCAGCTATCTTGTATGAAGACCACGCTTTACTTAAAATAGCCAGCAGAAGGGCCAATCATAATACTTTATTTTGAGAATGTAATTTTCTCATGCCTTGCCAGTAATTAACCTCCACACAATAAGGTATTGGAAGCACCACAGACACAATTCCAGCCCCACAGTTTGTTTAAAAGACTAGGCTATATGATAGGCTGTGTGTGACAGGGGAATGGAGGAAGGAGGGAAAAAAAGGAGCCAAGATTCGACTTTATCTTCTTGCAGGGAGCCTTTTCTTTTGCATTCTCTGCCTGGTTTTATTCAAAACTGCTGTTTCTTCACTTCTGCTGAATTGGGTTTTGTTCCTGGCTAATTCCAGCACCGTCTCAGTCCAGGGCTCGTGGGAACTGCAGCGATCGCTTACAATCACTTCAGTCAAACACCTGGGAGATAATTGACTGGGCTTCGGTCAAACTTGTTTTTTCTCCCCCTCTCCCTCTCTCTCTTTCCCTGAGTCTTCACAATGGAGACAAAGAGCATGGGCACAAAAAAAAGATCAGAATCACTAAATCCATTCCCAGACAAGGCACTGTATAGATGGTCCGGGAGCCAAATTGCCTCGCCCGAGTCTGGGCCAAACTGAATGTGAAAATGGTTGAGGAACGGTTGTGGTCTGAGCTTGGCAGTCCCTAAGGAGATGTAGTGTAGGAGAATATAACAGTGAAAAACACATAGACAAATACATTATCTTTTCATACCTTTACAAATGTTTCCAGACCTCAATTCGCAAACACAGAAACTAGCATAGAATTGTGTACAGTAATTGCAAATTTAGTATCCTGGCTGGGCGAGATACAAGAACATTAAAGGTTTGCCCTCTATGCAGACGACTATAGCATATTATACAGTAGGTAATAGTCAATTTATTTTGTATCTGGAAGAGCCCAAACAACTTTTATTTTTCAGTCTCTCTCTGTATCTAAGCTGGGTGTAGATGCACTTGCAGTCACAGTACAGAAGTCGGTAGTAATTTCAATTTTTGTTGTTATCATGGTTCAGAGATGTCATTTTTTTGTAGGAATAACATCAAAAATCAAAAGTCTGATCATTTTGTATTGATTTCCTTTTGATGAGGTGTTAAATTAGCATTGCAGGTGAAGTTAAAGTATTAGACACCCTATATTGGGCGCAAATGTTTGACCACCCAACAGCCACGGAATGTTATAATATAATTCTTATTGAACAAGAACCTTCAACCTGCTCAGTGTAAAATATCATAAACTGTCTCTTACTGCTTTATTGTATCTCAAATGCTGTAAGGAAGCTTACCTCATATGCACATTCGCACTCGCTAATCTAATAATTATGACTTAAATCACTGCAGGTAAATGCCTTACCTTATAAGTATATTTGTACTAATTAATCTACTTACCACACCAATAACCAACCTTATCTACGTACAGTATACAAATGCTGCAAGTATTTAATGTTTTTACTCTACCTCATGTGCTGTAAGTAGTGCTGTACTCAAGACCACACTATCCGAGACCAAGACAAGACCAAGACTTTTGGGAGTCAGGATCGAGTCAAGACCGAGACACTCCAAGTCCGAGACGAGACCAAGATCATAAAAATCAAATTTAGAAAAAGGCTTGACAAGGTTGAACAGTTAAAGAGCATTCTCTCTTTAATTTTAGTTTTCTTTTAACAAATTTGACAGATAAAACAAGATGTCTGCAACGCTTTCAAAGCAAAACATGCAAAATCTCAAATCTTAATCTTAAGCAGGTGTAGCTATTTGTTGCTTTAGCTAGTGCTTCTCCTTATTATCACATTTAAGAAGTCGAGGGATAGCAGATCAGTGCTGGTCTCAACAGGTCTTGATGGAAAATCCCAAGTCTGGCCAGTCCAACCAAGACAAGAACGAGTAAAAATGCTCTTACTACAACACTAGCTGCCAGTAGGCTCTCTGTAGTAAAATGCCTTTCTTCATATGCATATTTGCACTAATTAATCTTTTTACTGTATCAGTTACCAACTTAATCTATCTACTGTACTCAAATGCTGCAAGTATTTACTCTATTTACTGTAACTCGTGCTGGAAGAAGGCTCTCTGTGGTAAAATGCCTCACCTCATATTCATATTGCACTAACCAGCTATCTTAAATTACCTTATCTACCTCATGTAAATCTGCTTACATCCTTACTGCCCATACTCTCACCATGTCCAGGCAGTATCCTTGCACCCTATGCACATCGTGCAACCATACTATCAATTCACTAGAATTTGTACAGTACTGTGTTGAAGTTTTAGGCATGTAGAGTGCTAACGGTTCTTCACAGGTCCTGATGTTCCACATCCCTGGGCTGAAGAGAGGAGGGAGGGCGGCCAGAGTCGGTGTCAACACATTTGACACATACGTGTGTCACTAACAGTGCCCTAACAGTACCCTAGGCTATGTTTAAGCGCCACATCTACCTATAACTCCGCCCTAAAGCTGTGAATTTTGTTTTGTTTTCATCAGATTATTTTCCCGTGGCCTTGGTAATGTGCAAAGACATCCAGAGCATGACCTGGGTTGTGTCAATCCTCCTTCCCACCTGATGGGGCCCTCAAGTGGGCGTACTCGCCATTACATGCCTTACTTCGGCCTTAAATTTCAGCCCAAACATGCCTAAAACTTCTGCACAGTACTGTATGTTGTAGAAATAATACCTACAAGAGCTTTCACATATTTAAATCTTCATTTTTTTGTCTTTAATGTTTAAATCCTGTGCACTGAGTGCAAAGCTTACCAGACTCAAATTCCATGTTGCATAAGCACACTTGGCCAATAAACCTGATTCTGATCCTAAAAGGCTTTTAATTGTCTCTCACTTTTAATTCCTTAAAATATCTCCAAGTTTAGTTTCAAATTTTAGCCCTGCATGCAGTTTTCATTTTAGCATTCACAGTAATTTAATAGCAGAAAGCAGATGAACTGTCAGTTGACGTCTTAGCAATAGAAGCATTAAAAATGTCACCTGATAATAAGTCAGGGGCGGTAGGAACATCAACAGTATCTCAGGGAATATCTATAACATCAGTTCTAGTGTGCCACTTCAATTATCCTTCAGCACTATCACACTCACTGCTCCCAGATTTGATGGCACACATTTCTATTCCAGAAAGAAAAAGGGAAGTAAGTAATCATTTTTGAATTAGTGGATGGCAGCAGTAGGAGCAGCTATTAAAATCACACCGCTATTAGTCACCATACAGTACTGGGACTTTACAGCTTCACTGTTAAACATAATCATGTCCTCGACTCATTATCCACAGGGAGTGTTTATAATGAAACAATTCTGCAGTGTATTCTTATCAGTGAAAGCAACTTAGTGAATTCATGTTATTGACTCGCTAATCTTATTCAAGGTCGTGATCTGCTATAAATAAAATCCATAAAACGGAACCTTGTAAACAACAGTGGACTGAGTTGACTTCTTATCTTCCACTTGGCAGCACAGTGGTCCTCATACATATAGAAAATGATTTATCTTCCGTACCATGTGGCCACCTCCTGATGAGAAATCACATTTTAGCACGGAGGTGGTTAAATCCTCGGCCTGTTTACTCCAGCTGCCTGCGGGGCAGAGGGTAAATTGAGGGTAATTATTATTAGGGTATGGAAATGTTGACAGCTTTACATAGCCAGAAAACAGCCATACTCGCAAAATGACTCGCAAGAACACACAGTAATACAGCTACAGCAGCTCACACCTGTTTATTTGGGAGCGACTCCAGCATGGACAGGTCTCTGGAGTGATTGTTTGGGATCTGTCTTCTTGATGCATCTGTTCCTTCTCATCTTTGGCCTGTTTTGCTGCTTGGTGTACGATATGTCCTTTCATTATGAGCTTGGCCTCATTATCCATTTATGTGGTAATGCTGTTATCCCTAGTGGCTTGGCATGCGCATTAAAAAATAATAGCTTACAAGTTATTCTGATACCATCATTGTTACATGCTTTCACAATGCAAGTCAGTCTGCTGTACTTGTAAAGTCCCTTCTGAATTCTACGCTGATTGAGTTTAAAGCTTTTGCTTGGACTACTTTAATGCAAACTTATAATATCAAGTCATTTTTGTATGTCTTCTTGAGGAGTTCTGAGGATAATGTCACCTGCCAACTTTAAACCCAATAAGGGAAAGCAAGTTGTTGCTATGGGATGGGACAATCCGAGCTATTCCGTCCATCCCTTTGAGCGATCATCAAAGTCTTGAAGGGTCCGCACATGTGATCCCGCCACGCTGTACCCTACTCGGGTTGCACTTGAAGGCACGCGTCGATGGCTTGTGTCTTAGCACTTCTCCTTGAACCCCCATGCTATAAGGAGTTCAGACAGCAGTTGTAATGATGTCAGGACAAACGGTGTTATCAAATGCCCTCCACCTTAGACTGCACCGACAACAGCATTATGCACATACCCAAAATAAGCTACATTTTATGTAGAGGTCAAACAATGTAGAGCAGTGATGGGCTCAGGATGTTTGAGGGGCAGAGGCAAAAATAATAAAAAGGCACCTGCTCTATTGGGGGAGGGGGTAGCGCACTAAGGTTGTCATACATCTATAGTGACATAGCGAGAAACCTAGGTTGGATTAAACATGTTCAGTTATGTAATTATACCTGCACCCAAGGCCACCCATAAGGGGGGTTGAAGGGGAGAGCTTTCTCAGGCCAAGCCTAAATGGGGGGGAATTACCTTTATTGGTAACATAAAAATGTGGAAGAGTACATTAAACAAACCCATCCGGAAAGTAATCTCAGACTATATAGCTAAGCCATGAAATGGAAAAAATGTCAGGATGCCAGAGAAAAAAGAACTGAAATGACTTTAAGGGAAAAATAATTAAATAATTGCAAAAAAAAAAAAAAAAAAAAAAAAAAAAGGGCAGCAGTGGTTTAGAGGAAGGTTAGGAAGAGAAAGTTTAGGGGTGAAAAGCGGTTAAAGAGTGTCAAAAAAAAATCGGCCAAAAGTGGTAAAAATGGGCAATAAAAGAGGTGAAAAGCTGTTAAGAAATGGGAAAATGGGATCAAACTAGTAAAAAAACTGTCTAAAAGAGGTCCAAATGGGCAGTAAAAAATGGTGAAAAGCAGTTAAAATTTTGCAAAATGGGATCAAAGTGGCAAAAGTTGGTAGAAATAAGTGGTAAAAGTGGTGAGAGTGTCAAAATTTAGGTTGAAAGAAGCAACCAAAAAAGGTTAAAGCAGGAAATATGGGTTAAGAATGGAAAATAGTGGCAAAAATCTTTGTTAAAAATGCTAACATGGGTTAAAATTGGCAAATATGGGATTAAAGTGGCAAAAGTTGCAAGTGGCAAAAGTGGTAGAAGTTGCAAAGATGTGTTTAAAGTGGTAAAAAATTGGTCAGAGTGGCAAAAATGGAAAGTAAAAATGATGAAAAGTGGTCAAAAAGTGACAAAAATGGGTAAAAAGATGCAAAAAGGTAAAAATCCTCAGCTTAAGACTTGAAAACAGTTCTAGTAGCAAAATTTGGTTAAAAGTTTCAAATGGGTGTAATGTTGAAACTTGGATGAGAATGTGTTAAAAAAGTGTAATGAATAAAAAATTTAAACATCAGAAGACAATAATAGCTTTACACACTTTAAAGGGATACTTCAACATTTTGGCAAATTCATCCATTGACATAATTCTTATAGTCTTAGTAATAGGTTTGTTACCTTCACTTGTTGGTGCAAGCTGTTTTTAGATCGGCCGCTGCCGAGTTCGGACCTGCTGTGCCAACTCAGTGTAAGCAGACGGTATTCCAGCTTTCCCTCATCAAGCTCATGAAATATACAATCCAACAACTCCAAAACGCTCTCATGGACAAGTTGTGACCTGTACATTCACCACGCTATGAAATAATCATTACGAGACGGAGATTTTTTAAAGCTAAATGCGAAGCCGGAACTACTGTCCAGGCATGGCTGCTGCACTGTGTCACTCCGCCCAGTGGTTTACTCAAGAAATAGTTCCGAGTATTTGCTTCATGCGTAGTAATGTTACATAATTATACGTTATTATTTCTTAGCGTTGTGAATGTGCAGGTCACAACTTGTCCATGAGAGCGTTTTGGAGTTGTTGGAGGGAAAGCCGGAATACTGTCTGCTTAAATTGAGTTTGCACAGCAGGTCCGAACTCGGCAGCGGCCGATCTAAAAACAGCTTGCACTTACAACTGAAGGTAACAAACCTATTACTAAGACTATAGGGATTATGGCAATGGATGAATTTACCAAAATGTTGAAGTATCCCTTTAAGCTCCAAAATGAAGTAACTGTTAGCCAGGATGCTAGCGCCAATGCTACTGGTCCATCACATGTGCATTGATATCAATAAATCACTACTGGAAAGGGCCTTTCCCTGCCAATTCTGTGGGCAGACCTGGCTACGCCTCTGTTAAAAAACATTTTCTTTTCTTTTCATTTCTCAAAGATCCACGAAGGAGGATGTCAGTAAAAAGGACCTTTATATGACAGAGCTTATGGCTTTATTGCATTCTCTCATGTGCCTTCCAGAGAGCATTTAACCAGGTTTCATCCACTGGTAGGGATCCTGAGAGGGCACTCTCAACTCAAAGGGCACCCAAGTGGGCACTTCATCACATTTTGTACATTTATAGGGCACCCTTAAAGGCACTTTACAATATTTTTGTCCGCTGAAGGACACCCCAAAGGGACCTTTACCAAAATGTGTCCACTCGAAGGACACTGCAGATGGTACTTTACCACAGGCTGTCCACTGGAAGGGCTTCCTTAATGTCACTTTGTCAAAGTTTGTCCACTAAGATGGCACACTAGAGGGCACTTAGTCAAAGTTTTGTCTACTGGAGTGGAACCCTGGTGGGCACTTTGTCAAATCTGTCCACTTAGTGGGCAACCTAGGCAGCACCTTACTGCACTTTGTCCACTGGAATGGCATTCTGGAGGTCCCTTGTCCACAATGTGTTCACTGGGAGGGAATAGTGGTGCCTTCCACCAATTCTGTCAATTGAAATGTTACCCTAGAGGACACTTTTATGATTTTTTTTTGTCCATTGTAAGGACTTCCTAGAGGGAGCTTTACCATGGTTTTTCCACTTTAAGGCCACTATACGATGCACTTTATCACATTTTGTTCACTCCAAGTCAGCATGTCCATGTGGGCCCCATGGATAATACATGGGGAATCACAGCTGGGGCCACCAAGGAGCCCATGGACAAACCTACATGGGACCCATACTGAAGCCCACATATAACACATGTGGGGCCCACAAGGACCTGCTGGCTGTGCTAGAGGGGCACCCTGGTGGGCACTTTGTCAAATTTTGTTAACTGAGATGGCACCCTAGAGGGCACTTTACCACATTTTGTCAGATGGACAGGAATCATGGTGGACGACTTGTCTAGATTTGTCAACTTTTCACATTTTTCCCAATAAAAAGGCACCTTAAAGAGCAGTTAGCCTAATTTTGTCCACTGCGAGGCTGCCTAGAAGGCATTTTGCCAAATTTTGTCCACTAAGAAGGCACTTTGGAGGGCATTTGTCAATTTTTATCCACTGTAACAGAGGTTACAGTTTGTCATGTTGAGGCACCCAAAAGGGAACTTCCATGGTATGTTTTCCAACATTGGGGCATTGGTAGGGACTTTTGTTGAATAGAGAACTTCTACATCAATATTAGCACTGTAGCATTATCTTCCAACATCATATTGGTGTAAGATGAAGTTTCTACTACTGTGTCCTTACAGCTCATTTTCATTCTACATAAGGATGGCTGCTTTCTTGAAGTAAGAATTGATACCGTAGATGATTATCTCCATCCTGCAGCAAGAACATTAGCAGATTTTCTTTCCATTATCAGGCAGGAGCCAGATTAAATCATGTCATCTTCTAGTTTCACATCCGTCTATAGACTATACCCTGGCTGGAGCATATATTGACTGCTGAAGGAATCTTTCCCATTTCTGACCCATTACGCTCGGCTGGGCCTTGATGAAGCCAAAAGTACCTGCTTTAATTGCAGTGTTTTATAGACTGTACACAAGGCTACCCTCACTAAATACAGCATGCTTAGATTAATGGGAGCGTTCAGCGTTGGTGCATTTTTAATGAGGGCTGGAGGCTGCCAGACTACTTTTCTATATGATGAGGCACACTTTCCCCTTCGTTTGTTACGCTGGCACGATACGATGTGGCGCCCCAGTGCCCGCCAGCTGGTATCTAGTGTGAAGCCACGACAAAGTACATCCCACCCAGCAATGACAAGCAAACAACAGAGATTTTCTGTTTGGTGCCTGGAATGTGCCGTCTGAGATGTAAATACCCCAAATTTACAGACACACCAAGCTAACAACATGCAGGAATAGCGCGATACACATGGAGGGTTTGGTGTTTTTTCACCCACCAGAGTGCACCTGTTGTTGCATCACAAACTCACAGGCGCGTACACGCATATATACGGGGCTTATCAAAGAAAAACAAGAGTTTACAGCCTGATATGTTACGGGATACAGGGTGTGACCCTGATTTACATTTGCATGCGGAGTGCAATGGAGTACAGAGAATAGAAACGGCAGTCGGCAGGGAAGATAACCCCAAACATTCACTCTAAATTTATGCCAGGATCCTATTCCCTCTCACTGAATTAATGCTTTAATCTCTCCCTCTTTGTTGCATGTGTACTCGGGCTCAGGGTGGGTGTTTGTGTGTATACGCATTGGGCATTGGGAGGTTGGGGGATTATATTTCTCAGCAGCTACTGTTTTAGTACTTTCTTTTTGGAATGAAAGCCACCCAAGTCCAGAGCCTAAGAAATTGCACCTTTTGCCATCTCAGTCTTTTCTCCATTCAAAGTCATAGCAATAGTCCCCATCACTTCTGCTGTCTTTGCATTTCTCCTCCACAAAGAAATATTCTTTAATGGAAGATTACCTTCAAATGCAAGCTTAAAAGATTATGTGCTTTCATATATGTCTTTGAGGTCCATTATTCGATGTCATTTCCTGAAAATTCGCTCCTTTCCTATCACTTTTCTCATGGTTGTTCTCTCATTTATCTTTAATTCACAACTTTATCTATTCAGATACCTGCTCTTATTGTGCACTGAAACTTTCCCAGACACCTATGCTGAATCTGTGACTTAGCGCGCTGCATCTCTGATCCCGCGGCTCACTCTGCATGCAGTACCACCAACACGTCTGCTGACAGACCGTATTTATAATTTATTCCATTCTGAGATGAAAAATCAAACCTATGCTGGGGAATATTCATCTTTCCCCACCGCCATCCTGCCATCTGACTCTTGGCTTTATGAATTATTTTGACTATTGGTAATGATGTCCTGTGTTGGTAGGCCATTACAGAAGAGGAACTTAATTCGCCCATTGTTAATTAATTGCTTCAGTCTTAGCGGGAGTAATAAAAATGCTATTAAGTAAAATACCTCTATCATTAACCTAACTTTGTTAATATGGGTATCAGTGGGGCTCAATAAACAAAAGCTGTAGTGCCTACCGCCACACAGGGGTAATTAAAAATGCACTGTCATTAATTATAGTGCATGGAAGATTGTCCAATGACTTAGTGTCTTGTTGACTATTCCCTTACCAAGCAAGAGCTCCATCAGGCGCTCAGTTAGAGTTTTTATCAGGCCTGGACTTCCTACTGCTTGTCTGCACTTTACATAGACACCAAATACTTCCTGCTGTGACCAAACTTAAGCACTTTATTATTCTTTTGAGCTGATTTGATTGACTAACCTGCATGCATGCTTTACTGTTGAGTCATAAACTCTTAACTGATGAAAGACAGAGCTTACGTGAACTGCTATAAAATGTGTTGGTCAAAGGACCTTAAACTAATCATCGGGTTAAATATCTGCTATCTTAAGCAGACTTGTTTGCACCATAGATAAGAACTGGTGATAACTACCTCACCTTATAGAAGTCCCAGGAGTTGGTACTTTTCCTTCAAGGATTGACACAGAGGTAACTTAGCCTGCATTTTTGATATCTCATACTTATTTCAGATTAGAATGGCCAGATAATCAGAGTCTGGTTTTATTGCCAAGTACATTTTCTCATACGAAGAATCCGACTTGGTGCAAAACAAATAATAGAGGAAGAATAAAAATATTATGAGGCTATCAAAAATAAAAATAAAGATCAAAAATAAAACATTAAGTCTGTATAAACATGTATAATTCTGTCTCCTGGTTCTGGGGTTCAGTGAGCGTCTTTAAGGTGAGGGCCGGAATACTGCTCATGATGCAACCAGCAGAGGGAAAGAAACTGTTCATGTGGCGGGAGGTTTTGGTCCTGATGTCTGCTGGTTCTGGAGTTCAGTGACAGTCTATAGGGTGAGGGCAGGAGTGCTGCTCATGATGCTGCCAACAGAGGGGAAGACACTGTTCAAGTGGCTAGAGGTTTTGGTCCTGATGGATCTCAGCCTCCTGCCACAGGGGAGGGCCTCCAAAAGTCTGTGACCATGGTGAGGGGGGTCAGCCGCAATTTTACCTGCACACCTCGGAATCCTGGAGGGGTACAGGTCATGGAGAGATGGTAGGTTGCAGCCAATCACCCTCTCTGCTGAGCAGATGATACGCTGCAGCCTGTTCCTGTCCTTCAACTTGGCTGCAGTGCACCAGACTATTATTGATGAAGTGAGGATAGACTAGATGATGATGCTGAACTTTTTTGACTTGAGGTCCTGGGTGATGAGGATCCCAAGGAAGCAGAAAGAGTCCACAGTGGAAACTGGGGAGTCACAGAGGTTTATGGGGTAGCATCCATCCTAAAGTCTATAACCTTCTCCACTGTCTTCAGAGAATTGGGCCTGTGTCCATAGATGGCTTTTTTTTTATAAGTGACAGAGCTCGTTTTTAATTCAAAACCAATGTAGTCTAGCACTCTGAGCGCTCAGCACCCTGGGTGAAATAATGCACTCAGCACCAGTTGTTTTTGTCACCTTGCTTAAAGTGCTCTCAGTTGAAAACCACTAAACTTTTGGAACAGTGTCACGCTTGTCAATGTCACTTCTCTGTCACTTGCCAATCAAAATCAAGAATTCTGACAGTAGTAGAAGAGAAACTGGTCTGTCTCTGCTTTCTTTGTCTTTTTCGAGGGTGGTTTTCAGGTCGGCAGCTGCTGCTCCTTTACATTGTCTGTGGTGTGATATTTCCTTGGAATACAGAAATATGAAGAGAATAGAGCTATTTTAAAACAATGTAATAGATTCTCTAGAGGAAAGCAGGGTTTTTTTTTAATGTAGCAACCATAAGTGCTGGTGAGCAGTGCTCTGGGACCGTAGATTCTGCGATTTAACTAGTAAATTGTTGGTTTCTCTCCAAAATCTGCCCAAGCTATAATACCTTATTTTTCCACTAGTGAAAAGACCCAATGTCCTCATACGAGCACTTGCTGATTAGCAATGTTGTAGCTGATTACTGTCGATAAAACTTGTCAAATTCAAATATCATTTAAAACCACAAAAGTTCCTAAGCTTAAATGTACAAGTTTCAGTCATAACATTTGAAAAATGTTTGGAGCTGAAGCAGTTTTGTACGATGGATTATTAGGGCCACACGCAGAGAAAAAAAATAAAAGAATAAGAAAAAAGAATTTGACATTACGAGAATAAAGTCGTAATATTACGAGAATAAGGTTGTAATATTACAAGAAAAAAAGTCATAATATTACGAGAATGAAGTCGTAATATAACAAGAATAAAGTCATAATATTATGAGAAAAAAAGTTGGAATATTACGAGAAAAAAAGTCGCAATTATGAGAATAAAGTCGTAATATTACGAGAATAAAATATTACAAGAAAGACAGTCTGCCGCGGTGCCGTGGATCTACGACGGAGTATTGTCCCGATTCTGATGATAATTTAATGTTGATGTGCCAAAAGATGAAGTATTTCCTTATTTGTGAATCCGATACTAAAGTATAGCTTCACAAGGTGATCAACATTGCTCATTTTAACGGAGGCAGCGCCCCGGCAGACTTTCTTTTTTGTAATATTTTGTTCTCGTTATATTATGACCTTTTTCTCGTAATATTACCTTTTGTTCCTCGTAATATTACAACTTTATTCTCATAATATTACGTTTTTTTCTCTTAATATTACGACTTTATTCTCATAATATTATGACTTTATTCTCATAATGTCAAAAAAAAACTTAATTCTTTTTTTTTTTTCTCTTCATGTGGCCCTAATACTCCGTTGTAGTTTTGTGCCGAGAGCAGCTGTAGAGCCTTTTAGTCAGAGTCACAGCCATCTTGAATAAACACTGATGACTGTAATATGCTTTCAACAAATGAGGCCAGTAGGTCTTAGTTTAGCAAAATTCAGAATAATGGTACAAAATGTAATGTCCTCTTATGAGGATGCTGGGACATAGGAGGCTAAATGTGGGGGAAATGGTGCAAGTTAGAGTAGCTATAGATTTGTTACGAGAAGCATTGCCCTACGGCAGCTCCTACCACCTCATTTTGTATTGTTGCTCTGATTGGCCTGTCATGAATGTGACCGACAGAACGTCCAATCACCTTCTGAGAACGTTTTGAAAAGTCTGTCCCATTCAATTCACATTCAACCCAAGATGAATGTGAATTCTATACCCATAGAGGAAAGCACTACCAGAATAAGTAAGGCTAAAGTCCCAGAATGCACTAAAAAGAAATAGTTTCCTTTAACTCTCTGTGAACCTACCACAAAGAGTAACACAGAATTGCCGGTTGAACTTCTTTGTTGCATCACTAAATTGAGAGGCAGTTGAGCAATATTGCCAGTAAAGATATTAGCCCTGGTGATATTCTCATTTGTTTGTTCACGAGACAGCTGTGACAGCAATCACTCGCAGCAGGAACTGGCCTCCAGATTAACATAGCCAGCTCTATGTATCTCTCAGCTCGTTGTTTTCTTCCTCCTCTTTTTTCCCATTTTTTCCTCCCCAGTCTCCATCTTGTCACATTTCTGAAAAAAAGAGAAAAAAAACTGGCGGCACAGGCGTGAAATTGATGTGATGAAAAACAACTGGGATATCTCTATGAGCCATTTGCTTTGCCGTTATGGCCACCCTCTCTCCCCTCAGCGTGGCTCTGGGCTTTCTGTTGCGATTGGGGGCATACTGCAAATTAGCCAGCAGCTATCTGAGGTTACCAGCCAAGTGCATCGCTGACCTCCCTCCCCCTGCCAGGCTCAGCCCTCCTGGAAGCAGCTCAAACTTTGTTTCAGTGACGCTGGTTTGTTTTCTGTGTTTGAAACTCTCTCAGACATGCATGATTCATAGTAATCATTTGCTATGGCACATCTTTAATATTCCAGGGCTTATTGAATTTATAGGGAAGATGCAGTGTAATGTTCCCTCTTAAGGTAATGCAATGCAAAATTGCATTTGCACTGACAAATGGCTGCAGATAATCTAAGCACATATGGATGCGTTTGTTCTATACGTGCTTGATAAAGTATCCTCATAAAGCCTGGGTGGTGAACTGACTTTTCTAACAACCAAGGATTTTTAAGGTGCAAGGGCATTTAAGAAAAACTCCCCTTGGTTATGTTCATCCGAACATCTCCCCCATGAGCCATGAAATCGGGGCTCTGACTTATCCGGGAGCTTCACGTTTACAAGGAGAGATAAGGGCTAGTTCAGACCTATTGTTGCAGCCAGCGTGACCCTAAACATAAAAGGGCATCTTGGCCATCTCCCATTGTGTGCAGCTACAGTATATATTGAGCTGCATAAACCCATCCTTTTGTGCCGAGTGAAAAGAGAAAGGGGCCTCTTAATTAAGCCGGAGAGAACGCAAAGTGACTTCCTACGTGCATAAATGAATACTCAAGAAAGTAACTGTGTCATCCTGGATGTAGATAAATGAATAAGTTGCTGAATGCAAGCAGAGGTAAGTGGGTTAGCATGTAAATAAGTGAATAAGTTAGCAAATTAGCGCTTAAGTGTGTTAGCATGTAAATAAATGAATAAGCGAGTGAATTACAATGCAAGGGAGTAAAGACATTAAGGAAGTGAGAGTGTCAGCACAGCCAAAAAAAAAAAACAGCCTTTGAGGACACAGTTGTTCCAGTGTCGCTTGTTGCCGGGCGGAGTGAGTACATCTGGCTAGTGCGTGTCATATTTCCTCATGTACAGATGACATGCCAATTACTTCTTAATTACATGCGTCATCTGGACCAAAGTGCCCAATGCCAGAGCTGATTAATCCTGTTTATTGTGGCGGCGATGACAGTCCCAGTGGAAACAGAGCACCAAAAAAAAGAAACACAAGGGATTATGAAAAAGACTTGGAGGAGGCTGCAGAGGGGGCCGAATCACCAGGGCAAGGGTTGACTGATTGAATGACTGCCTGACAGTTAATCTTACTCTTGATTTCTACCGCTGATGATCTGATAGCCTAAAAATAAGTGATGGAAATCATTTTTATTTCCAGGAACTCAAAATGGCCCGAGGCACAACAACATTTGACTGAGTCCAAAAAAAAAAAAAAAGGTTTCCAAAAACACTGACGTTGCCTACTCGCAAGGAAAAAGCCAGCAGTATTGCTCAGCACAATCTCCAATCTGCTTACACACATTTTCATGTTGACGCTGTGCTGCCAAGTCATTTGAATATCATGTCCGGTTAAAATCAAGATTTTACACACATCAAAACCAATTATTTTTTCTCATCTTGGCATCTGCATGTCATTATTTCTTCCAATTTAAATACCACTAACAAGGGAGGAAGTTTCCAAAAGTGACAGTCTTAAAGGGGCAATGAGTTCATCTGAGGAGTGGAAGTATCTGTGTGAAAATCTAGACCTTCCTGTAAATGAATACATGTCAGCCAGATAGCCATCATGAGCAGTGAGATCTTAGATTGGGACTGGAATATGCTGGGGGAAGGAGAAGGTGGTGACCATTAGATTAACAGTGAGATTGTGGAAAAAGCTAGACTGGGAGTAGGAGTGCCACAGAAAGCCAGTTTGGGCCCAGTTATTTTTTCTGAACAGCTTAGAAGCATTATAAGGTGCTTTCCCAGCCTCCCATTGGTCTGAACCTTTTTGATTTTTTTCCACAAACAAACTATAAAACATCTTGGAAGAATTTAGAGGTGCTTTGTAGCGCAAGCGGTAAGATCCTCGATTAGGACTGGATTACACTGGGAGAGAAGAATGCGGTAACCACAAGATCAGGGGTGTCCAAACTATGGCCCTGGGGCCAAATGTGGCCCGAAGTCCAATTTTTGGTTGGCCCAGAGCAAATTGTAGAAATAAATGAAATATGTTCTACATTTGAGCATGAAGCTAGACTCTATTGTTCTTTATAGTTACAGCGCAGGGCGGGGCTACCGTGCTAATTCTGTAAACAAACATGCTGACAAGAAGAATTTATCGACCAATAATTTTATCATTAATATTATTTACCTTTAACATTCCAGGAGTGGAGTCAGTAGTTGGGGGCAAACAGGCCCCCCCTGAAATCTGATTGGCTGCCCCAAAAACCTAGAGATGATTTTCTTTTTGCCTTGTCTGGCATTAGTATTAGTTCAGGCAGGCCACGGGGTCAAGCACTGTCTTAATTGAGATCAGCTGAGCTTTTATCCGCTGATGGCCAGCTGATTTTCTCCAAGCACACTATTGGCTAATTGCTCTGATGCTGCCTTATTTATCTGCTCTTGCTACCCACCTCCACCCCAGCTCCTCCTTCATTCTTCCTTTGACTACATCAGTGTCATTCTATTGTCATTGATGCCTGCTCTGCTCTGGGGTTTTTGCTGCTTCTCTCACCGCCTCAGGCTTTCCTTATCGGTTTAACACATGATACCATGATGATCCATCTGCTCTGGGCTGTACAACCTCCTTTTATATTTCTGTATGTGGCCCTAAGTGGAAAAGTTGGGCTGGAGTAGGCGTACCACAAGGAGGTGGTTTGGGCGCCACAGAGATTTTGTCCCGAACATATTCAAAGCATTTTAAGGTATTGCTAGCCACATTTTTGTCAGAACCTTTTTGATTTTTTTCCTCCAAATGAGCGATAAAACATCTTCGAAGCATTTTAAGGTGATTTACTACCCTCCCATTGGTCTGACTTCTTTGTTTGAGTCCAATCACTCCTCCTTGTAACTCCCATCTTCCTTCCCTTTCCTTCCATATCTGCCTCTAATTCATGCCCCCGTCTTTGTCCAAATCTTTCTAGCACTCCCTCTTGCTTTTGTTACTCTCTGCCACACTCCCTTTCACCATTAGCTCCATCTCCATCCATCTGCTCCTTTTGTCTCTTTGCTCTTTTTACACTGGGATGCCTCGGCAAAAAATGGCTATTGACTGTGCCTTCTTTTCCCTTACATCTCTGCTCCGCGCTCCCTTTTTTCCCCATCACTGTGTACTCCTGCACTACATGCTCCTTTTAGGTGGCGATGTGACGAGTAGTAGAAATGCACCCTGTAAGGGGAAAAAAAAGGTGATGATACAATCAGTTTTATTGTGCCGTAAGGATTTTTTTCAGGCTTGTGGTTATACACCCTGTATGCAGGCTGTATGAAAGAATTGCATCCCGCATGCATTTTTTTCCCCTCCCTCTCTTTCCCTCATTCCCCTTTTTTCCTTCTCTTTTCATTGCTCAAAATAATTAGACTGCAGTCTGGACTCAGGGGTTTCTGCTCACATTTCCATGATACAAGAGTAAAAAAAAAGTGTGCTGCTCTAGAAATTTCTACCTGTGTGTCACCCCCCCCCCCCCCCACCACCACCACCACCTCATCTTTCCCACCCCCCTCTCTCCCCTGATGCTGTTTTAACGTGGAGTTCCACAAGGCTCGGTGCACTCCAGCTGACCTAATTCTTCCCTGGCGCTCCTCCAGTGCTAAGAGTACACAAGGACTGCGCTGTCAAGGTATTCAGGCCTGCCTCTCTATTATTTGAGAAATCAAGCAACATCTGTTGTGCTATGGGCCCTCTTCATGACTAGCAGGAGGCTTTTGCAGTTTCAGAAAGATGCGCTGAAATCCCCCTGTAGCCTGTGATGAGATCTCATTAATGTTTTTACATTTTTTTGAGCTCATCTTGACTCTTTGTTTTGCTCAGTTCCGAGGCAAAACATGAACATTAATATTAGTGAGGCCGTGACTTTGACCAACTAAGGTTTATTTTAAGATTCAAATAAGGCCTTACTGGGTATTCAGCATGACAGAAAGCACAATTTCATGTGCCCTTTCAGAAGAAAAGCCTCCACTTCATCTCCCCCCACACAAGCGCATCTCATTTCCTCTAGTTACATTGCCAGGCATGTGGCATCTGTTGGAATTTTACAGCAATTTCAAAGTTTGGGTTTGTAGCATTTTAAGCACAAGGAGTGCGTCAGTCTTGTTTATGCATGTGTGTTTGCAACCCAAAAAAAACCCTCATGGTCCATAAATTTTAATATTCCTTGTGAGTGCTATACCCAAGCAAAACACAAAGTGCCTCAGAAGTCCCTGCCCAGAGCGCTAGTTTAGCACAGTTCTCCACCAAGACGCATTACACACCAGGCCGGCGCTCACAGCTCGCCCCCTTTCTGCCACCACTTTCCACATGCATCTTGCATGACTCACTGGTGATTTTAAACAAGCCCCAATAACAGCCTTACAACACACAGCTCCGACGGGAGACTCCAACTCGCATCGCCATGTGACCGTGATATTATCCGTCTGCGGTGTTAGGGCCAAAGCTACCACTCTCCTCCTCCGAATGAGGCTGGAGTTGAAGAGGGGGAGGGAGGGAGCATCCTGTGTGGCACCCCAGGCTCCTTTTTTTGTGTTTACCTGCCCCTGCGTGGGACTGATGCTATTTTCAGTCAGCCACGGCTAACTGGCCCTAGCCCCTCCATGCCATTTGCCTTAATAATGTGGGCTGGACTCTCTGCGGGGAGAGTAGCCGCCATCCTGAGAGTGGCTAAATGACACAGTGGAGTTCATTGATGGAAAGGATTACACGCTTGCACGCAGGGCGAGTGAGGCGACGGCTTCTCTGAAGGGCACAACAAAGATAGGAGATGTAAAAGAATCTGCACAGGAGGAGAGAGCACTAGCTTACTGTATGTCAGAGGGTGAGGCGTGCCGTAATTTGTGGAATCACACTGTTTATCTTGTTGTACATACTGTATGGAAGCCATGGAGGCCGAGTTAATATGGATTGTGAGAAATATGGCTGCAGAAAAAGAAACAAAACAAAGGTAGCTTGTGTCGAACATTTTTAGAGAGAGAATAAGAATTACAAGTTCTTTCACACAGTGAAATAATGCTCTATGAGGAGATTGGTAGTAGAGCTAGTGTAGTGCCAGGTTGTATGAGGTGTTTGTCAATAGTACTTGGCTTTAAAAATTACTTTTTTTCCCTTTTTACACATAAAATATTTTAGCAAGCCACCCAAGTATATATACAGCCACCCAAACATATTTGCTGAGCTATGCATGTGAGGCATTAATAACAACAAAATGACACTGAATAAGTCAGAAGCAGAATAAAGGAGTAGCTGGGGTGGAGGAGGGTTTAAAAAAAAGTGGCTTGCAGAGCAAGCAGTAAAGCATTGCTAGGATAGAGCAGTTTAAATATGGCAGCAAGCGTGTGGTTAGCCAATAGAATTTCCTTTGGGATCAATAAAGTATCTATCTGTCATGCTTAGAGGGAATCAGCTGTCCGTCATCCAACAAGGACTTACATGAGATCCACTGATCACAACTAATATGGCAGCAATTGACTCCATTGTGTGCCTGATTACACAACAATATCTGTGTATCTAATTAACACCATCAGGGTTAACACTGACACTTTTACAGTTCCTATATGGATCCATGTCACAGTCTTGATTTGTTTTTTGGGGGGGAAGAGTTGGTACCTTAACACTTTGTGTAATTATTGTCTCTTTTTTGAGTAAAAAATGAACTCTGGTGGATTTGATGTGGGTATTTTTCAATTTCAATAATTGACACATTACAATATACTTTTCCTAATTAATAAAGATTGCTGTTTTTTTTTTTTTGATACCTGTGGCAAAGTCTGATGTTTTGTGGTAAGAATGGAGAAAAGAGATAAATACAGAGTTAGGAAACGCCCACTGATAAAATCTGCACACCACCCTATCCTGTAGACCAGAATCAGTTACTTGGTGGATAACTTCACTCATGGTGCAGAAGCAGCAGTGATCCCTGATTAACAGGAAACATCTGACCACATTTAAACAAATATAAATACATTTAAAACACATAAAAACACTTTGCCCAAGGGCATGATGGGAAATCATTGACCGCAAGGCTGCCCATAAGGGGGGTAAAAGGGAGAGCTTTCTCAGGCCCAGCCTAATTGGGGGCACATGAAGGTCTTCAAAACCATGGTCAACTGTGAAGTTAATCTGTGATAACCATATTTTATTTTTAACTGGAATAAAAACCACTCTATTAAAAAAGGAATTGTTTTAATTTTTAGCTGTGGTACAATACAACCTTTTCGAATGTAAATCCTTTCATTGAAACAGGATGCCAGAAATTAAAGCAAAAAAGACAACTCAAATGGAAAGCATACATAATTGTGAAAGAGGCAAAATGGGCTAAAACTGGCCAAAAAAATGTCAAAAATAATTAAAAACCAGCAAAATTGGCCAAATGAAGAGGTCAGTATTGACGAAGAGTGGCAAAAAGTGGCAAAACAACCACAAAACTGGGTGAAAAGTGTCAAAAAAGTCAGGAAAAAGGTCAAAAACAGCAAAAACTTAGTTGAAAGTGGCAAAAAATGTTTTCTAAAAGGTTTAAAAACAGCAAAATTGGGTTGAAAGTGAAAAAAACTGTGGCAAAGATGGGCCTCAAGTGGCAAAACAGTAGCAAATATGGAACAGAATGTGCCAAAAAAAAGTGGCAAAAATTGTTTTAAATGGCATATCAGAGGAAAATATGGGCTTTCTGTGGCAAGAAAAAGGCAAAACAGTGGCATAAATGGGGATAAAGTGGCAAGAAGTTTGCATACTGGCTAAAGACTTTGCTATAAAGGGTGAAACAAAAATTGACACTGTTAAAAAGGTTGGGAAAACAGCGAAAATTTGTTTATAGTGAAACAGTGGCTCCATTCGGGAAAAAGTGGCAAAAATGGGTGAAAATTGACAAGGAGGGTGACAAGAAGTGGCAAAATTTGCCAATTTACCAAGCCAGGATGCTTAACCTACATCAGTAAATCACAACGGGAGAGGGCCCAATTCCCCAGGTTTTTCAGGGGCTCAGCAAATTCTGTGTGAGCCCTGCCCAGGTTTAAAATGACAGTGGGTGGAGTTTAATTGACTAGTTGGACTAACACTGATAGATCAACTCTGTCAACTAACTGTGTGTATGAGAATGTAAAGCTGTGTAATGCTATTGTCTTAATTTGGCACCTACCCCAACGGCAGAACATTCATGCTTAAAACATAAGTAAATAAGTCTTTATTCTGATAAATTTGCTTGCTTTTGTAGCTTCAAAGATGCAGCTGCATGGATTTCAGTCTGTTTCATAACAACATAAAACTCCACACAGGAGCTTTAATAGTTATGGCACATTTTGCCCTTATTTAGCCTATTGTACCTTCATTTTTTATGTATTGTTTTCATTACATAACTGTTATTGTAGAGCGATTGACTTCTATGAATTGTGGCCACTTTCTCCACTGTCCTTTAATAAGGAGAAAACAATACAACTTGTCAAAGACAAAAAATCCCCCAAAGATCTGAAAGCACATCCAATGACAGGCAGCAAGAACAAAGCGTGAGCTGTCTCTGAACAGTCGGGGAACAATAAATGAATAGATGTAGCACTCTGTTTTACCTCTGCCCTCAATTAATTCATATGAATCCAGCCACCATGTATTAAAATGGCCAGATGCTAGGATAGATTCTGTTGGGAGCAATGACATGCAACAAAGTGATATGAATCACCCACACACATACACACACACACACACACTGAGCAGCAGTGACGGCACATGCTCTCTGAGGGCCACTGACACAATTTATGGAAAAAGGAAAACAAGACGCGGCCACTTGAGTATGGATGGACTGTCAAAAACGACACTGCTAAAAACAGCCTGTCTGAGGTTATTACATTTAAACAAACATTTCGATACGCATGAGCAGCAATCTTTATGTCAGATTTCCAGAAATGCAAATGGGAGACTCTTTGCCATGAGTCAGGCTGTGTTGAATATTCAAACAAAGATAATTATCTGTGGATTAGCCCCGTTTTGGCTTCAAGAGCTGCACTTGTCAGCTGACTTTAAGGAAAAATTGTTTCATCATTGAGACCTTTTTCTGCTTTCTGAGAACAGCCAGCAGCAAAAACTGATTTGCACTAAATCTGACTGAAGTTTTCCTGCACTGGGAAGTGGTTTTTATTCTATATGCACACAGAAAAGTTGTCACATTGCATTATTTTTGAGTTGTAAGCTATTTAGCAATTAAGCAGCAGTCACTTTGAATTAATAAGGGTTTTAATGGTTCCGTTTGAAGTGTATTGGTGTGCAACGCTTTCCTCTCAGAGGCTTAGAGAGGTTTCCAAGGAAGTCAGGGCCATCATATGACAAACGTGCGATGCATCAATGGGTGTGAACAACTTTTCACACTCCATCCTATAGATTCAGCCCCCTGGAGATGTGATATCTATAAGAGCGACTAAATGCAGGGGGCTGTGTGAAAGCAAGACCTCAGGTCATTTCATGGTGTGGAGTGATTGAAAACGAAGTGCTTGAAACATCTCCTTTTTCTCATTTTGCAGTGATCGCCTTTCACATGCTCCTTATTAGCAGCTTTCTGCAGGTGCAACAAAGGCATTTCAAAGACTACCTGTATCTAAAAGATGTAGAACCGTCTTATTTTTGAAATGAGCCCTGTATCTACAAATCTGTACCGCTGCATACATAAATACCCAGCCTCTAGCGAAGAATGTTTGCAGAGAAAAAAGAAGACTCAGAGGCCATTCAAGAAGGGAAATCATAACATTATATCTATATTTAGCTCCCGTTGTCTTAATTGGCATGAAGAGTACAATCAGATAAGCCTTTTGACTGTGACTCACATGCCGCTTCAGGAGAGGATGAAATAACATTTACCAGCACATAACTCCTGCCAAGATTTTCTTTTCTTGTCTTTTTCCTCTTTTTTGGCAATTTTGCTCTCATTTTGTTCATATTACGTGACTTATACAGACTGGAGCCGTACCTAGATCTCCTGGAGACTGATATGTTGCTTTATCCATGCTTGCCAGTAACTATCAAGCTCCATTTCCCTACCGTGTTGCCCTTGTATTACATTCTCTGTGGTACTGGTCCATCTGGGCTCTGTGAGGTCACTGCACACGCCACCTGCTCCAATCGGGTTTTGCCGTGGCTTCTGGGTATCGTATCTGGGCATGCTCCGAGAGGCAGATGTATAGATTTAGAGGTACAAATGCCCTCAGAAACCCATAAGCATGACACAGACTTCTATACATACTGTTTAAAGCTGCACATGCAGGGCACCCGCTGGCATGTGAAGACACAATCTGTGCAGTCAATGTCTTGTGTCCCAGAACCTTCTAGAGGTTTCTGTGCATTTTCAAATGAGACTTGCTGCATGTATATCACTTATGCATGCTCAAGTGGACATGATGATGAAAAACTCTTGGTTTTAGCTTCTTATTGCAGAAAAATGATGGAATAAAGTCAACTTTCTATCCAAAAAACTGCTGAAATCATCCTTTTTACCACAGTCTTTAAATTAAAGCTCCTGTGACAAACTTTTTCTTTGTGCTTTCTGATGAAAAAGATCATCCTGTTTTCTGTCAAACATCAGTGACTGTGAATCTTTGCTGTGAAGTTGTCAGTAAGCTGTTAATCAGCTCCGCTGACACCTACCCCCCCGGCATCATTTACATGCTTTAGAAAAAACAGCAAATGGAAGCAATCAGTCTTCTGGCTAATGAGCTAGTCTGTTTTTGTGGGTCATATTTAGTCAGTTTTATTCATTTCACACCGTTTTACAACCACTGAAAAACTCCACACAGTAGGCTACCTTTAAAAATCTATCTCAAAACTATTTAGTATTTCCACAAAGAAAAGTATGGTGGCCTGGAAGTGCAATTCAAATTTACAAAACTGTAACACTTACAAAACTTGAAATGGATTTAAATTAACCAAGCATTTTTACATTTCATAGAAAAAATTAACAGCAGTGAAACACTTTTAAAAATGACAAAACAGTTCCATTTTACAAAACAATTTTACAAAATGTCCCACACCAAATCAAATGTCTGGAACACTGTCAAACACTTGAAACCAATTTACAAAGTTGGTTAAAAAAATTACAAAGTCTAAAACACTTTCACAGAACTTGAAACAAATTTACAAAGATGGTTGAAAAATTATAAAGTTTGAAACACTTTTACAAAACTTCAAACAAATTTACAGTAAAAACAAAGACAAAGTCTAAAACAACTTTACAAAGTCCAGTAAAAGATTACAAAGTCTAAAAACACTTTAAGCAAAGAAACTTTAAATTTCATGACACATACTTAGTATCTTAAAAAAAAAAAAAACATAAAAAATTTTAAAATAACATTTTACAAAACAAATTTACAATACATGAAAAAAAATTACAAAGTCCAATACAAAAATTACAAAGTCTGAAACACTTTTACAAAACTTGACACATTTACGAAAATTGGTCACAAAATTACAAAGTCTGAAACATTTACAAAGTTGGTTTAAATTTTACAAAGTCTGAAACACTTGCAAAACTTGACAAAAATTTACAAAGTTGGATACAAAATAACAAAGTGTGAAACACTTTAAAAAAACTTGAACAAAAATAAAAAGTTGAATACAAAATTAAAAAGTCCAAAACACTTTTACAAAACTTGAAACAAATGTAAAAATTCCAATAAAAAAATTACAAAGTCTGAAACAAATTTACAAATCCCAGAACAAAATTTTAAAATTTTGAAACACTTTTAGCAAAGAAAATTCAAATTTCAGGACACATATTTAAAATCTAGAAAACATTTAAAATTTCAAAATTACATTTTACAAAACAGATTTACAAAACACTAAACAAATTTACAAAGTTGGATACAAAGATAACAAAGTCTGAAACACTTTCAGCAAAAATTTTTTTAATTTTATGAAACAAATTTACAAAGCATTTGCATGAGCTGAAACAAATTTGCGAGTTGTGGAAAACTTTTACAACTTTTGAAAGAAATTTACATAAAACGGTATTTTACAGAGAGGGAATGTACCAATCCTGCCCTTGTTTCAAGTTTTGTAAAGTGTTTCATATTCTGTAGAGGACTTTGTAAATTTGTTTATTGGTTTCTTAAAAATGTTTTAGACTTTGCAATTTTTTTTCAGGCTTGTTAATTAGTTTCAAGTTTTATAAAAGTGTTTCAGAGTTTTGTTTTTGTATCAGATATTTTGTAAAAAAAAAAAAATGTTAAACGTTAATGTGTTTTGTCATTTGTAAAAGGGTTTTTCTGATGTCAATTTGTTTTATGAAATGTAAAAAAAATGTTGGTCAATGTAAATTTGTTGGAGGCTTTGTAAAAGTGTTTCAGACTTTTTCATTTTAATTGCACCTCTAGGCCACCATAGCACAGCCCTGTATGTGGTAATAAACCCTTCTACCTGACATATAAAAGTATATCTCTGTAAATGTGTGATCTGAGGAGGACTGTAAAGAGAATTCCTCACTCTAACAGAAAGCCCACTTTGTTTAAAATGTCCACAAAGCCTGTGTTTTTATTTTCCTGGGGTAGTGTTGCCTATACACGTCCTGTTGACACTGTATACACGCTTGATACTGCCACCTGTCCTTTTTATTGCCTCTGAATGAACAAAGAAATACTTTGAAAGGGGGCTAAATTGCGTCTGTGATACTCTATACTACAACACGGGCATTTTAGGTCAAAAGAGTGGAAAACAATGCCTCTTACTTGTGTCTGTGCGAAAAGTGCCATTGAACTTATCATAGACATTCAGATTCTGCTATTGTTATTTATATTCATGACGTGTTTGCGCGTGCCTCGTGCCAAATGCGCATTCTTCCACTGGCATTTTTGCACGCGCAGGATCGTAAATTACATTCAATGACACTTTCTGAGACCTTAAAGGCTTTCTTTCTGATTTACTTTGTCAAAGATGTGAGGAGATGAGTGATGACGAATCCCAAGTATCAATTTGATGGATATTTGGCAGCTGACGCGCCGTTTAATCGATTAAAATCTACAAATTAGTGCATAAATCTGCGAACATTCATACTGAGGCTGCAAAAATCCGCCGAATTGTGTTAATTTGTGCCCCAAACATTTTGCAAGAAGGCTAAAAAGTCACAAGAACAGGATCTTTTGGAAACTGAGTGTATTCTTTAACGCTGTATTTTCTAGTAAGGCTTCTGAATTGAATTGGAGATCAGCGTGTTTCTTTATCCAGACTGCAGAAACGAGTCATCTGTTTGTTTTCCACTCACTAAAGCCTACTGTATGTGTCGACATGGCTTTCAGATGGACATTTTTTACAGCGCACGGAGAGGATTTTACTATGTGCGCAGCCAGACCCCGCCTGCTTCTCGCGCGTCACTGGCGAGTAGTGTGGACGCGGAGTCACTCCCCTGCCTACTTTTAATAGCTTTGTCATGTGATGGAAAGCAGTTGTAAGACAGGTGCCCTCGGTTCATTCTCGGCGAGGGGCAGCAGTTGCCTGTGTGAGAGCGAGAGGGAAGCGTGTGTGGATTTCTTTTTTACTTGATTTTCTTTCTTTTTTTCTTTTTTTTTTTTTTTTCCTTTTTTTTATTTTTTATTTTCCTGGGGCCGTCATTCAGTGGCTGGATGGCGTGGGACAGGTGTAACCAGGACTCGGTGTGGAGAGAATTAGAGGTGAGCGCATGTTCAAAAATCTGACCTGTTTCATCTTTCCTCTGGAGTTTCTTTTTCCCCCCCTGGAAGGATGGACTAAACTGGCTCTCCGAGGCGGAGATTTGCACACTTCTTCTCTGGTGCTGCTGCTGCTGCTGCTGGCGGTGCATGCCGGTATAGTGCGCGTCTGGACACAGTTTTGAGGATGTACAAGACGGGAATATGCATAAGAAGTGGAGGAAATGTGCGGAATCTCCTTTTTCTTCTCATGTAAAGATGTAGTTGTTGCATTGCTTTCCTCGTAGGATCTCTGTTCAGTCGGATAACGGGACTGCACGCGCTCCGAGAAGCTCTTTTCATGCCGAAATGACCGAAATGTCTCAAAGTCAGGTATTTTCGCTGACGCATGAAATCCACCGACGATAACAATCCCTTTGATGTGCCTGCGTCCGGATAGCGCATGTTTTGTTCAGGAGCAAAGGTTGTCCACACAAGAGGGACCGCTAATCTGGTATTGCGCAGGCAGGAGCATCATAGGTTGCCGGGCACGTCTGTGTGCCAACATCCCGGCCGGATGAGCGTAGCAACCGGCTGGGGAGCAACATCATCCACCACACTTCATCTCACCATATTTGTGCGAAATCTATCACATCTTGTGCGTATTTTCACTCTCTGGCGCAAAAATACGCTCAAATCCGCCCCATTCGTCGTTTTATTCTACTTTCAATCCCTCACTGTTATCATTAAAGCTCTTTCAATTAGAAAGGCACATCAAAGGGATACTTATTCGTCTCCTTTTTCCTGATTTACCGAGCCCGTCCAGCTTGTCATGCACATTAGAGTCTACCTGGCTGCGTGCAGGAGCTCGGAGGAGCTCGGTGATGTTCCAGGAAGGTTTTTTCATGATGTAGCTGCAGCCTGGCTGCAGAATTATTGCCATCAGTGCAGTGTGATAAGAACAGGTAAAGAAAATATAAGTGAAGGTGTGATGCTTTGGCTCAATTTTGGGATTTCCTTGCGCGTATTTACACTTAAGTGACACATTATGTCACTTTAGCCAGGTTGGCTTCAGGGGGGAGCCAATCCAGCAAATGATCGCGCTTTTTTGATGCTTTTTCGACTAATCACACGATGCATGAAGAATCAGTACTGCGTAATAATCTAATGAGAGAAATGTCATGAAGGAGCTCTGTGGTATTCCTCCCCTTGCAGGTGCTTTAATGCATAATGCGTGCGTAAATCACCGGAGTGCTTTGTGCGCACTGATCGTCTGTCTGGCGGCGCTGTTTCATTAGTTCACCAAGAAGTCTATAAAATAATTGGGCATAGGACGTCCACTTTGAACATCTTTGCTATGTTTTTCTTCTCATTTCGTGCCATGTCGGATTGAATCATCACAGGGGGGAAGCCTAAGACGCAGTGAATCTGTCCCCTACGCAACAGAACGGATTTGTCTCATCACAGTCGAAGTCATCGTGTATTTGTGTTGGTACGAATCCGACGACAGATGAACTGTGACACCGGTGTCTGGGCGTTTTTCCCCTCCTTGCTTGGCACAACATCCGTCTCTCTGCTTTGCCCTGATTCGAACCCTGCTCTCATCCCTCTTCCTCGCTCTGCGGACCAAATACCTCCCGGTTGCGCCTCGAGGATATCTATAATAGTCCTAGGCAGTCCTGTAGCGATCACACGTCTGCAGACGTGTTGTCAACAATATGTGGAGCGTGCAGCCTATTAGAGACTGCACTTACAGCTGTTTTCTTAAGCTTGGGTTGCATGTGCGCAGTGACAGAGTGTAAACACAACTGGGGTCTTTAAATGGATCTCTAAGTTCGCAGAGAAAGGTCTGCAGATTGTTGGTCTCCTTCCCTAAGGGTTGCACACTTAAATTATTCTTAATAATGTGTTGGCATGCAGCTAGAGGTGGTTGCAGAATAGCCTTTTTTAAACCTGTTGCCTCCTCTTTAAATGTCCAAATCTTCCACTTCCATGGCTGCTCACTTGCAGCCAAAGCAGGGCTGCATGATTTGTGGTGCAAGGAAGCAGCAGGAGCAGCTGCTACATACAGTACACATTGTCTAGATTACATAAAAGTGGCTGGTGAATAACAGAATGTCAACAGGCATCAGTTAGCAGCATGGAGGCCAGAGCCAATCAAAAAGCTCAGGAGAGGATTGAGGGAGGACAGGGTGTTCAGTTGGGTTGGGTAGAAGCGTGAGGAAACGGGTTTAAGGTTTGCATGTAGTGGAAATGATACATTATTGGCATCTGACTTGGACGATTTGATGAAACTGTATAAACATATTTCTGTTTTTGGGATCCGGCACGTTTCAAGGCTGTTTTTGACTCCTGCCCAGATTTTGATTTCTCCATTGTTTCCAAACTTGGCACCAAGAATCCAGTGCCTAATTTGCATATTAAAGGGATGTAATTTTTGTCTGTTTTCTTTCCAGTGTGCTGCCTTGGTTGGTGAAGACCAGCCCCTCTGCCCAGACCTCCCTGAACTTGACCTCTCAGAGCTGGATGTCAGTGACTTAGACGCAGACAGCTTCCTGGGTGGCCTCAAATGGTACAGCGACCAATCAGAGATCATTTCCACGCAGTATGGCAACGAGGCATCCAATCTTTTCGAGGTAAGAAACACCCTTTACCTTTCTTTCTTAATTGCATTTGAGCTTTGGAACATCTTTGCATCCACAGTGATTTCAGTATACGATCGCCCATGGGGGCTGGAATCATACAGCTCACCAGTGCACAGCAGTTACCGGTTTACAAACACGCTTTTACTCTGCTCCGAAGTACAAAAAAGGGAGATAACATGGAGTATGATAAGCTGGTAGGACCTTTGTCCTCCTTCGGATCCTAGCCGCCACGGTAGGCTCCCTTATCAAAACTTTTATTCTAACACAGAGTCAGTGCCGCGGCACAGATCTGACAGACAGCAGTCTGGTAGTAAACTCAGGCCTTATTGCAAAACACTTCTCAAAGGTTGGAGTGTAAAACTATAATCTTTGCTTACCCCTTCTCACCTCTCTCTCCATCTTTTTTCTGTTCTCACCCAGTGACAAACGAAGTCCTCAGAGGGTGATGATCTGGCCGGGGCCATAAAGCCATCGGTCGTGGGACTGAGTTCCAGTCCCCAGTTCATTATAAGCCTTTATCAGTGCCAGAGATAGACAAGAAAGACTGAGATTGGATGCTTTAGCCTTGCCTCAGGAGGAAAAACCCTGTCTGAGAAGCCTTCAATGTGTATCTTTGTGTTATGTGTGTGGCCCTGTCATGTAGTCACGTTTTCTTGCAGGCAACAGTTGATAACAGACTAAATTCTTTCCACGTTTGACCTCTTCCTTTGCACCGCCACCTCCCTTTATATCGCCACACATTCTACCTCTATGGACCACAAGAGGAAGGGATGGTGGGATGGGGGGTGGTGGTGGAGGGGTTTAAGTACTAGCTGGTGTGACCGTGGCTCCTCTGTCGTCTGAGAGTGATATGGCTTGCAGCCACAGAGCGGCTCTGGGGATGGATAAAAATACCAACGAGAGAGTATGCATGTGCTTGAGTGAGTGTGAGTTTAAAACACAATGGAACCAGCACCAAACCTAATGAGGGAAGAAGCGAGCGACTTCCTGTATGGGCTTGTTTTCATCTGAAAAATGTTTGCATCCACATTTCAGTGCAGGTTTTTTTTACCCACTAAAGCTGTGAAAAACTAGGGGTTTCAAAGCAAAAAAAAAAAAAAAACATTTCCCTGACCAGGGATTTTTTTTTCTTCCCTTCTTTGGAAACTTCCAAGTCACCATATGAAGTGCTCAGTTCATCATACAGCAGGACCCGGCTAATCCTACTTAATCTGACAGGGGAAAGTTTGCCGCTCGGCAAGGATCAGAAAGCTGGGGCTGCAGCTGTACTTCCTGCAACCCCTCCTCCCTCTTATTGGCCTCTAATAGAGCAGAGAGGCATCCAGTGAAGTGCACAGATTGCAAGACATGTTAATTAATGTTAACCCTACAATCTTGAGTCTAGTCTTTGTTTTTTACACATGCATCCTGCTATTTATCTACTTATTGAACCAGGAGTATTCCCATTGAGGTGCAACAATCTCTCACAAGGGAGGCTGGGAAAAGACAGTAGAAATCATGTGCATACATTGGTCAAATGTTCAAGCAAATGCAACGTTAAAGCATAGAGGACCCTGTAGCTCACACCAAGATGGCCAAGTAAAAACAATAAAAGCTTTTACCAAAGACAAGAGCAAATTCAAGGAATCTAATCCATGATGACTCCATGAGATCAAAGGTTGCAGCTACTAACAGCTACTGGAGTCAGTAAAGAACATAGGTAAGAAGTTAATTCATGTAAAATGGCCTTATAGAGAAAGATAAACCAATGGTAGCAGGGTACATTAAGTCCAATAGCATCCATGTAAAGAATATCCCCATAATCAATGACAGACAAAACTATTGTTTTGTACTCTCTTCCAGGCATGTGTTTTTAAGATAAAGCCGCCCTGAGTAACATGTGTAACAGCTGCGTGCAGCTGTCACATGGGGCCCCCTTCTTTTAAAACGTCCCCATCAAACATGCTGCCCGGAAGTTTGAACCAGCTTTTGTTAGTTCAAGTAAGTCAACTGTTGAAATGATTTGCAGCTAAGACTGCACCTCTTTGTTTTCTGGCTTTTATTGTGGTTGCAGCTCCATGTGACGGACAGTAGCAAATGAGCAAACATACTTTGACACGGCTGGACATTTAAAAGCATAGCAGAATCTTATAAAGAACATTAGAGTTTGTTTACACTTAGTATAATTAGTGTTAGTGTTATGTATGAATGCTGGTGTCTCTATCCGTGCATGTGTTCTGTTCCCAAAGCAGCATGCGGCCTGAGATCACAAGCTGTCCCCTGGCTGGACTTTTGCTCCATTCCTGCCGCTGTCCCAACTGTCCCTGACACGAAATGTAGAGAATGGCTGTACACATAACAGCGCCGGCTCCTGGCACAGCATGTTTGACACCTCTTCAAAACGGGCCGACCGTGAAAGTCCAGCGTCTATTTTGGGCTGCAGTTGTTAAGGGGTGGTTACTCCAATAAGACCCCAATGTACTGCCAAAGATAACAGCAGAGAAGTGTGACTAATGTCTTCTTACCTGCCGGACTCCGCTTAGAGTTCATGTTCAAGCTCGAAGCAGTTTGATTGATGGAAATGCATCCTGTTTGTTTGGGCTTCTCGGGATTTCAGTGTTGATGTAGCCACTTTGTATGTAGATAGGGAAGTGGCAATATCTTGCAATAGACAGTTTAAATCCATACAACAAATATAGATTTTTCAGTTGTATTTCTTTTTTAACCAGCAGAGGGCGTTGTCTGTTTAAGGCTTCTTTTGTTCGATTTTGGTGGCCAAAAAAGAGTCGTGTAGATTAAGTAGAAAATAGCTAACATTAGCAACTAGCTCCTCCAGCATTCGTTCCCCTTTGCAGATTAATAACGTGCTTTGATATGTGGCCTCTTCACTTTGGTTGAATAGACATGAGTTCAACCCTGGACAACTAACATACAACTTTATTTCCATTTTCTACCTAAAAAAAACGGTCTCACTGCGCTGTTCAAACTACACGCTAACTGCTAAGCTTCTCATATTTACGTCTGATGAAATGCAGGGGGAAAGCTCTGACAGAAAGGCAGTGGCCATGAACTTAAGCTACAGTGGCTTCTAGTGGTAGGAGGTTCATTATGGTTTCAAAGAGCATTAGACTGGGATTTCAAGCCCATGTTTATAAAAAAATGATAGGTAATTAGTTTAACGGACTTGTAAATCTTGCGCAAGCTAATTTGATAATCGAATATGGTCAGAGACAAAGTCATGGTAATTCATAAACAGACCATCCCTATAAATATCAGAAAATTGTAACACAAAAAGTTGCAGATTTGTACTATGAATGAACATATAATTAAAGTTAACTGTGCTTTTGAGGCTGCAAAGCATCCCCAGAATCAGTTTGATGACTTGGCTGTACAAAAATGTCATCAAAAATTACCATGACACGGACCCAGCTGCAGTATACCTACATGACCAGTAAGGGCATACCAAAATATCAGTACACTAAAATATTCTGATATTCTGCTGCTCAATACTATATTGATGTTTCAAAACTCTGCATGGATATTTTATCAATAAAAAATTGACTATGTTGGAGCAGTAGTTTTGCGATGTAATTTCGACCACTTGTTGGCTCTGTTTAGACGATGAGATCATACAAGCCTATCCAGCCGAGCATCTGGATGTTTTGACTTTTTTTGGCCACCAAAACATTAAATACAGTTCAAATTTAGACAACAATCAAGTCATTTGCAAGACAAGTCATAGCAGAGTGAAATACTCAGACAACACAATGAATCTACAAGCTTACAGCTAGGCATCATAGCGATAGCATTACAGCTGACGGCTTACGTGAAATGAGTGGATGCTTTCAACAGACCCTGACACAAGCCTGTTGAAGCTACCGCTAGTCTCTGCGTGTGCAACCATAAGTACACAGTCACTATTTCATTTAGGTTGTAAGTTTTTGTAGTGGTGTCTTCCTGATATCTGGATTAACATTATGGAAGCTTCCTTGAGTGTTACCATGTTTGTAGTTTACATCTTGCACATCAGGTAGTTGTGTATGGCCTGAGCTCTCCTCCATGTGTCCTCCATTAACACATGCTGTGTATAGGGAAATATATATATATATATATAAGAACACTCATAATTCAGTCACATGCATATGTAAATGCAAAGTAAAAGTAGAGTTGAGTAGTTTTAGGCCGAGTCAATTTGACTCCTTTTCTGATATCATTTGGACAACTCAGATGCTGAGACATCCTAATAAGTTGCTGTGTTATTCAGGCGATAACACTGAAAATCCACTGTTGTTGATACTCACGCAAGGTGCTGTATTTGGACAGGAGGAAGGGACAAGGACAGGTAGGAGCAAGTGAAACAAAAGGAGATGCAGGGTGACAGAAAAGACAGACTTACGTAGTGACAGATGGGAAGTGAAGGAGACAAACATATAGACCAGGAGAGGCTGGGACTTGTGCCAGCTAAAATCAAAGCCCATGGATTGGATGTAAAAGGTTGTGGGCTTTGCAGGTAGTAAAATAAGAATCCCAGGCTTAAAGCATTACTCAGATAATGCATTGGAACATGGGCGCACATATGTGTTCCCTGCCAGTCATTTAGACTCTTTTATCACTGCAGCAGGATGCAGCGTGTCTGAATGATTGTGTTAGATTTTGCAGAGGCATTACGCCGCTTTGTCTTGCTTGTTTGTGATTTTTTGGACAGATGCTCAGGCACTTACTCTTAAGCGAAGGCAGCTTACATTGATTGGGTCATCTTGAGAGAGGCTTTCATAAAACATGTCGTGCTGAAATGTTTTTTCCTCAAGCAGACAGCCCACCACCACCACCTCCTATTTTCTTTCCCTTCCCCCTGCAAACATGTGTAAGCCTAGATTAGCTCACACACACTTGTTGGGCGATAGGCGCTCCCGTGAGCTGAAACAAGTCACAGACCCTCTGAGAGGAGTTGTCACGCCCACATACACAAACCCACACTCATACGCAAGACAGCAGAGACCCTTATTGTCCCTGTTTCCACTCCCTGCTGAATGCCGGGTGCGTTTATTTTGCAAATTTATGCTGACATTTGAGAGTACACCACCCGTACCAGTTCACCGCTCCAGCAAAGGGGTGTATGAATTATCATACTCCACTGTATAATATGATTTTCTCAAGTGAGTCTTATTAGAATACACCATGCCGTCCTCATCTCCAGTTCCCCCTTCAGTTTTTTCAGTGCTGATACATTGTTTGCACTGTCTGATGGAAGAAATCCTCCATCACTGTCGAACTCAAGGCGAACCGCGCCTCTCACACCCGCGGCTGTTGCCGTTTCAAGATACACAAATGAGAGCGAGCGCCAGACAAGTAGGCGCAGACGTATCGCACAGAGATGCAGACTCGGGCTGTCCAAGCCTGTGTCATCTTGGAGCGTTCTGTCAGATCCACTCCACAACAAGAGCTCTCAACCCCCTCGCCCGCCCGCCCGTCCTGCAACACTCTCTGCCATCCCTTCCTCTCCCTCTGTCTTTTTTAGCTCCCAAGGCAAGGCATTTGTTCCTGGCTGATGGGGAAGTTGAGGCTGCAGCAGCAAAAACAAATATATTCTGGCCTCCAACATTTGCTTCTGGAAGGAGGAATGGTGGGGGGGGAACACAGAGGGGCGGATGTGGCCAAAAAAATAGTCCCCTCAGGGAATGTTTGGAAAAAGAGCAAGGGAACATCTTTTGGTTGTGGTGGTGGCTGCTTGGCTGCATTTCTACATCTCTCCCTCCCTCTCCTCTCTCACTCACACACACACTCAACCCCACGTTCCCAGTGGGCCTCTGCTGCTGATTGAGGCTTGGTTTGGTGTTCCTGCCCCTGCTGATCTCGCCCCGAGTGGATACCCGTCTCTCTCACCACTCATGAGTACACTGTAAAAACTGAGGACTTAAAAAATGATATTAAATGATCTTTTAAGTAATACTTAGTGAAAATATTATTGCTTTGAACATTCATTCCACCCAAGTCTGACTAACCTGAGTGTCTACAAGTAACAGTGGCAAAGAGCTGCATTCAGCACCAGAGCTGGGGGTAACGCTTAGAGGATTAAGAGTACTTTTGTGCTGTAATGAGTAATGTAACATGTTACTTTACTGAGAGAAAAATACCAGGTTTCCTTTCTTGTCTGTGGCCACAAAAAAGGGAGAAAGATTGAATAAAAGAATCTCCAGGAAGCATCTGCACCTTCAAAGGGGGGGGGGGGGGGGGGGGGGCTATGGAGGTCAGGAAAATCCTGATCCATTGAATGTTAATTTATAATAACCACTTTTTATATTTAACCCAAATAGTAACCACTTTTTATAAAAATTGGCAGAAATTAATTAATTAATTAGAACTGAAAATTGGCAAACCCTGGCAAGAAAATGGAGAGAAGTAGTCACAGAGTGGCAAAAATGTGTTAAAAGTGGCAAAAATGGGCAGAAAAAATGGTGAAAAGCAGTTAAAAAGTGGCAACACTGTCTTAGAAAGGAAGAAATATGCAAAAAAAAAAATGGCACAAAAGGCACAAAGAAGGCCATCTAAAGTAGCATAAGGGCAATTTAGATAATTTTGTTTATTAAGTGAGCACCAATGAGGACCTATGTCAAATTTTGTCAACCTTGAAAGCACAACACCATTTTTTTTTCCACTGGAGGGTACCAAAAAGGGCAATTTGTATAATTTTGTCTATTAAGAGGCCACCAGTGATTGCCAGTTATCAAACTGTTTCCACTTGGAGATCACAAATTCATTTTTTTCCATGAAGAGGGCCCCAATAAGCCAAATTGTGTAATTTTGTCTATCTCGATGCCACCAGTGACAGCCCTTTGTCATTTTTTTTCTGCTTAGAGAGCACAAAGCCAAATTTTTCCACATTGTGGGCACCAAAAAGAGCAATTTGTCCAATTTTCTCCTCTCTGAAGGCACCAAAGAGGCCATTTTATTGTGGTTGTCTACCATAGTGACAAGAGAGCATTTTAGCTGCTTTTTTCAAACATTAGGGCAAAAGGGGGGCAATCACCCCGTGTTCCCCCTCTGAGTTCACCAGTGCAAACAGTTTCTTTTGACTTTTAATTCAGAAGACTGCAGTTTGAGGGATTATTGTGAAACAATTTGAGTACAATGATGACAAATATTAAAATTAAATGTGTGGCTCAGAAAAATAGAGCTGAAACATCTTCTGTATTTTGGATTTACAAGTAAACACAACTCAGCTAGGTCTTACAGCGTGCGTCTGCATGTGTGCCTTTGCGTAACCGAAACAGCCCATACAAAGATCAGATAGTGGTATTTTCTGGCTAGACACAACACTTTTATAGCTTTTTTTGACATTAGTGTGTGTATTGGGCTATTTTTAGTACGTGGGGTAATCTCCACTAAGAGCCTTTCAGGGCTGTTTCACTTAAACCTGGCCAAAACACTAAGCCAATAATCCCCCCTCGCCCAGCCCGACTCATACTTTCACACAGACACAGCAACACATTGCAACGATGCTGCCCGATAACACCAACCTTCCTTCAATTATTTAATAATGTACACTTTGGTGGGAGGAAGGTGTAAACAGTGGATTCCTAGCATGCCTTTATTGTCTTCGACTTATGCAACAACAAAAGGGCAGAGGAAGTGCGAGATTGTGTTTGCATAGACATGAGAAGAATGATCAAAGAGTGACAGGGAGAGAGGGAACAAAGAGAAGAGTGAAAGTGATAGCCAGATGTGAGGAAACAGTTAGAGTAAGAGACAAAAGGGGGAAACCTCGACAGAAAAAAGGAGAGGGAGAAGATGGAGAGAAGGAGCCTTCAGTCAGCGGGTGCCATGATTTATGGTGAAGTCTTATCAGTCTTGGGTGATAGGCTGCTTCCCCCTCTCCAGGAAAGGCCAATCGATCCCAAGTGTGTCCGTGTTAGTGTGTTCGGTGCCAACATGTCCAGTTGTGGCAGAGGTCTTGGCAGTAGCCCCCTCTGCTTTGGTGGTTTGCCAGACTCTGTCAATCTGTGAGCTTGCAACACAGCTAAAAGAGAGAGTTGTTATTTTTGAGCCATAATTTAGAAGATAAATGAGGAATTTTGACCTTAGATATGGAAGTAGGTGGCAGTAGTTTAAGTCCAGGGCCCTGAAAAAAAAAAAACCCAAGGGACCTCCCCAGATCTGATTTAGTCACGCAGATCCATGCATGCTGGGTCAGTAGCACTAGTGCTTGTCTCTGGCTAACATGGGCTTGTATGGCACTAGTAGCCTAGTGTTTATGTCCGTGCCTCATGTACAGTAACTTTTGTCCTCACATCCAAATCTGTGGCTCCTTTACCGCATGTCATTCCCCACTCTCTCGCCCTCTCTCTCTCTCTCTCTCTCTCTCTCTCCATTGTCCTGCCTCTTCAATCAAGCCATAAAACCCCATAAATACATCATAAAAAGGCTTGCAATAAAGATTCAAAGATTCAGCACTCCATAAAGTGTATTTACTTAACAGTAAACCACGACTTTAGTTGTACTGATGTATATCGAATTATGAGGGAGAAAAGCTGTTAAAAGTGTCCATTTTGGTTAAAAATGGGACATTTTAAACTACAGATTTCCTTTCACTTTGGGTGTAAAATTTTATGATTAACAACACACTGCAGTGAAGTCTTCATAATTATTAAAAGTTGGCATTTTTTTATTGGACACTTTTGGCAAAGTCAGGTGTTTTCTTTTTTTTTTTTTTTTTTTTTTTTTAAGATTTGTTTTCGTGCTTTTTCATGCCTTTATTAGATAGAGGAGGACAGTGGATAGAGTCAGAAACAGGGTAAGAGTTGGGGTGAGACACGCGGTGAAGGGCCTCAGGCCGGATTCGAACCAGGGCCGCCCACGTACATGGGGAACGCCTTTAACCACTAGGCCACCTGCTCCCCCAGGTGTTTTCTGGTAAGGATGGAGACAAATGCAGAGCATTATGGGACACATGTGGAAAGTCAGTAACTTGGTGGATAACTTCACTCATGGTGCAGATGTGTCTAACATCAAATAACAAGAATAATACACCAGAAACAGGAGCAAAGAAATCCCAGCAGTAATCACCGTACAACTGACGACATCTAAAAACATCTAAAATACATCTTTGCCCAAAGGCATGATGGGAAAACTCCACCACCCAGACTTGAAATGGCAGTGTGCGGTGCTTAGATTGACTCTCTACAGAGTTGGGCGAACACTTAGTACATTAACACTATCTGATAATTTCAACACTGAAGGACATTTAACTCAGAATAGATAAAATTACACTTTGGGGTGTAAAATAGAGTCTGAAATACACTGAAATTTCCAAGCTTTGCTTTGTATATAATGTTAGATTTTTTCCAGCTTAGTGCAGACATTTGAGTGCACAAATTTTCCATATTGTTCCATATAGTAAAATAGATTGTTTCTAAGTCAAAAAGACCAAGATTGGATGCTAATTCTTTTAGCCCGTCAATGGCAATTTCCATTATATGTTAGCACCAAGCTAATGACCAAAGGCATCCCCGTCTGTTCGTGATACTTATTATAAGAGTACTTGTGTTTCGTGTGTTGTTGTTTTTGGCGTTCAACACTTTTGCACCATGGGAGGGAACTGCATTGCAAAGCCTTGATAATAAAGATTAAGTTTAAAATAATTAAAAATAGTTGATCTGCAGATATATTTGCAACCAGAGGCTAAACAAAGAGGAGATACAGATAATTATTATTACCCTCTTTTGGATTGTTTCACAGCATACAAAAGCATTGACATGCCAAAAGCTCTGCAGGAAGAAATATTTCCTCCTATGTCTACATATCTGAAAATAACCCAATTTTTGGTTCTAGTTGTTTATTTTTTCTTGCTGTGGTGTAAAAATTGGCATAAGTTGTGTCTGATTTCTGCTTAACCGCAATGAGATAAAAATTACACAAGCACAGGCTGGAAAAACAAGATCAACTGGTGTAAACTTGCTCTCATGTTAGCTCATATTAGCTGTGTATGCTTTTTAAATCAGCATAAACCATGTTAGTTAAGCAGAATAAAGTTGAGGCCAGGCCTTCTCCTCCAACAGAGCCATGGTGCTTTTAAGTAAGAACATCTAAGTGTCTTTTTTGAGTGTGTTTAATTTGTGGATGCTTCATAATTTAGTTAATTTGGTTTTAACACATCTTTGGCCGTATGCACTGAAGACTACATGTGAAGTACTAGTTTCCCCCTCAGTCCTTTTTAAGAGCTTTGTCAACCATGCAGAAAAAAAGCCCTCCCCGTTCTAACTAAGCTTTATGATGTGCACTGCATGCTTATAGCTCCAGCTTATTTCCCCCCTGAAGCATTTAAGTCTGCACAGGCCTCAAATAGTTCAAGAGGCTCTCGGAGGCTCTGCTGATGCATGAGTGACTGGATGCTTGGATGACTCACTTTGCTGCCCAATCAGTAGCTCCCAAGTTTAAACTGGAAGCAGAAGCTTTTACAGACACTTGGTCACTGCAGATAGAAAGCAGAGCCGTGCTGTCCTTTTAAAACAAAAACCTCTATGAATATATTACTTTATGTATAAAACAACTTAGAGGAAGTCTGTCCTAAGGAAACAGAAGTTTCATTAATATGGATGTTTGTGGGGGATTTATAAAACTCAGTCCTCCTTTTTCAACCTTGTAAGTTATAAACATGCCTTTTTTATATATGTGAAGACGGCTCAAGCAAGCAAATATTGTGACTTTGTGAATGCTGTATTCAGGATCAATCTGCTGTACTTATCTGCTATCATTGAGCTGTTGACTTCACGAGGTCAACAGTTTTAAAATTGTCTGCAATTCTTTCCAGAAGACCATTTCCAGACTATACAGTGGCAAGCCAATCCTCTTTTTTATATGGCAGTGGGCTGTGTTATATAATGAAATGATGGGTATGTTTAGAATGGATGGAAGTGTTGGAAGCTTCAATGACCCTCAATCAGTCTGTGTTTTGGACAATTGTGAAAATTTGGGTTTAAGTTACCACCTACTTTACATTAAATGAAGCTTCAGGAAGTAAAAACTAGCCTGCAGAGAAATGAAGCAGGCTTTCCTTCCACATTTAGCCAATTTGGTTATTAGTTAGTGCCCTTATTGTGATATATATTTTCTTTTCTTCTGCCGCTATAAGTTGGCATGGGCTATGTAGATTTCATGCAAATGAATGGATTCAGCTATAGAGATTTGATTGTATTGCACAATATTAACTACAATCTCACCATATAATTTCGACATCTTGCCCAATCGCTGTCATACTGGGGAAAAAAATACAAAAAAATGTCTGTGTTTATCTTAAAAATTGGTACACGTTGCCCCATAGCCATCATTGTGAAAAGCGAACTGCATTTTTGGGTTAATATTGTGCTAAAAGTTGTGTAAGTTCCAGAACATGTTCACTTGGCCTTGTGTCATTTGGTTTATCTGCCCCTTAGCCAACACTTTGGGAGAAAACAAGCAGCAGTTCTGGTTAACTTTAAGCTAAATTATTAGCATAAATTGAATAGAAAGCTCAGTTTAGTTTATATTAATCAGCTTGATTGCCTAGCTAAAAATATTTATCCGTTCAACAAGTTAATTCTGCTTTGCATCATTACGTTAACCATCCTCATAGCTACATCTCAGGAGGGAAATAAGCATTTCAGAATAACTTTAGCTTGAAAAGTGTAAGTAAAACAAAGATTAATGCAGGCTGACTTCTCCCCAGCCACAATTATCAAAGAAAGAAAAAAGATTTGGCTTCAAATTTAGCTTAAAAATAGTGTAAGTTAGACAAGAAGCAAAATTTTACTTCCACTAGCATGGTTGCAATATTGGCTGAGAAAAAGGGCACTTCAGGTTAATATCTAGCTAAAATGATCATTTTGAGTTGGACAGCAAACTTAATGTAGTCCACATAATTTGGCTAACTACAGTCATCTGTTTTAGAGAGAAAGAAAAACAGCTAGCTAGCTAATATTATTTGGCTAGTTCTGGAAAAGTAGGATAATTAAGCCAACATAATTTTGCTAGTATAATTGCAATTTAGTTTAAGACGGAGCAATTCTGGTTAATAGTTAGCTAAAAATACTTTACCCTTTAGTTTCATCCTTTTCTGGGGGGTCGGGGGTTGAGGTCAACATTTGCATTAGCTTGAAAAATACTGAATGTTGAACAAATGCTAAGTTAACCTAGCATCATTTGCGTAGTATGTTTCCAGTCCTGGAAAAGAAGGCAGCGCAGGGTAATAATTAGCTAGAAAATCTGGTTTCAATTGTGATAGCTTTTGGGCTAACTTTAAAAAATACTGTATGTTGGACAAGAAGCTAACGTAGTTTGGCTAGCATATTTGCAGTGCAATAAAAAGGCACTTCTAGTTAATAGTTAGCTTAAAGTACTTTTGCAGCATTTGGTTTAGCTTGAAACATACAGTTAGAGAAGATACTAAATGTAGCTCGCATTTTTGGCTAACATTTTTAGGAAATAAAGTCATTCGCTTTAATATTTTGCCAGGAAAAAAACTTTAGTTTGAGATAAGTTTCAATGTATTTCCCATTAGTGGACTTAATGCCCAAATGCCAGAATTTTGGAGGGAAAAATTAAACACATGTCAATACTTAGTTAAAAAGTTGTTTTTAACAAACTCAGTTTACTTTACATCATTAGGCTAACTTACCCCGCATTTACCATAATTTTAGGGGGGAAAATTGCATCAGAGGGGGTGAGGGGTGGGGTAGTCGTTCAAGTAAATATGCAGCTTATAACTATAAATTGAAAATGCAAGCCGTATTACCTCATATAATTTTGCTCACCTGCCAATTTTGGAAGAATTAACTTGGCATTGCAGGTTGATCTGTTGCTAATCGACAACCACGGTTGGCAAATCACCCACTATAACATTTGATCTTGATAAATTTGCTCTCACATATTGATTAATTACCTGATATGCTGATATGTCTTTGGTCACCATAACAAAAGAGCAAAACAGTGATAATTCTACAGTCGGCAGTGGTTTTACAATCTTGTGGAGTGCAGCTGTAGTGGCAATGCAAAGCTAATATTCAAACTATGTGTGACTTGATCAGTATTCCAGAGGGAATAGATCCGAGATTAAGATGAAAAACAGCTCAGCATTGGATGCTGATGCTACAAAGAAACACTTTCATGCCCCTCTTGCCTCACATCAGCAGTGAGGATTGTATTGACTCAAGTGCACGATTCCTTTGATGTGTTTTCATTTATTTACTTGTAAAGATAGGAGCATCCCTAACACAACATGCAGAGGTTTGTGAAGTCCTGCATGTTTGACCACTGCTGCACTTGCTGCCCATACACATATGAAAGAGAAGCTGCCCTGATAGAATGCTCACAAAGTCACGACATGGATAACACATTCACACTGCGGTCGCTTCTCTACCTGGATCCTGGAGCCACTCTGCACACAGTTGTGCACGCAGCAGAAGTCAAGGTAAAAGATAATGTGTTTATTTAGTAATCAGCAAATAGCTTTTATGCAACGGGTAAGTGGCGAAGCCTGTGAGGCCTTGATAAGATCGTTTGCTTTCAGGTGTTTCCCTGTCGCGCAGCGTACACCATCAAGTGCAAATTGAATAGGGTGACCTTTTTTGCTGCAGAATCAAATTGACTGCATTTCTCCCCAAAAGATTCTGCCATTTCAATTACCATAAATTTGTGATATTGCGTCCCCTTCGTCGTACGCACAAACACATGCACACAAAGATGTCGAATAGGACAATGACACAGAAGCACACCTTTTGTTTGAAACACTGTAGACCACTATATCTTGTCCACTGTACCTTGGCTCTCCTTGCGCTGGCATCTTTCCGAGGAAGACATTACTGTGACAAATGAAACGCCACAAAATCCTCGATGGGCTTGGCAGGGCCTGAAAGGTCAGAAGCTGCATTTGTGCGCAGGTGTATGTGTGTGCGGTTGTAAAGTGTGTAAAGGTGGTGTCATCAGCAGATAATAACATTGAGTCCTCTGTGCAAAGATAAAGAAGTTCTGCTCCATTCTGGTCCCCTTGCAAATCTATGTAAATGTCAAAAATGTCAAAACACAGCCTCCTGTCTGTGTGTAATTGTTTTATTGATAGCTTCGCTTGACTGCTGGTGACAGTAAAGCCAGGAAATGTGGCAGTGGCCTGTAGAAAAATGGACATGGAAAGCAGTCTGTGTTCTTTTTTTTTTTTCCTGCCTCCCTCTGCACGTGCTCAGTCCCCCTCCCTGTGTTCCTCCAGCACATTATCAACAGTGTAACAGCATGTTCAAAGGCCCCTTGCTTAGTGGTGCACATTCAGAGCTGCCGACTTAAGCAAATAGCTATTTGCATGCCATTAGGCGGGGAAAAAAAACAGCAGAGGGAAGCACCATTCCTCACCCCATCTCTGCATCTAGCTGAATATTCCTTATTTTGAGGCTCCAAATCTCTGTTTTTTTTTCTCCCGCCTCCTGCTGTGACAGTCAAAGTCGGAGCAATCACAGCAATCAGTGCCTCCTCGTGCCAAGTCGATCAGGAAGTAGCTGCCAAAACAAAAGAGTGAGTGTCCAATCATTATGATGGCGTGTGATTCTGTGGTGTTAGCAAACGGTTGCTTGGACCATCTGTTGGACGGCTGTAGAAGGAAAACAACAGCAGCTTTGGGCAGGAGTGTAGATGGCGAGACTTTGCAATCCTCCCATTGATCCTATTGGGTTTTTTTTCCCCTTGAATTGTTAAAGAATGCAAAATAGGAAATTCTTCAAAAAGAGCTGCTATGATTAATCGATTAATCACTTAGGAACAGAGACCATAACAGTTTCAGACATTTGTCTTGCAGAAATTTCAAACAGTTGGTGGTTCAGGCTTCATAAAAATGAGGATTTGGTGTTTGTATTAAATGGAATAAACAGTGACTATTAATCGTTAAGAGGATAATTAATCAAAGTGTATTTTTTTTCAATCTATGACTGTTACAGGTGTTTTTTTCAAGCTAAAATCCTTACACTGGAAGAAAGTCAGCTTTTCTTATGTCAGAGTAAAAATCGATGAATCTGGCTGGTGTTGGTACCAGATGTGTCCAAACTACTGTGCAGCTGAATTGATAGATTGATTGATATTTTAATCCAGGGGTGTCAAGCTCAAGGCCTAGGGGCCAAAGTTGGCCAGTTATACCCGGCCCACCAGATCATATCATACTTTTATTATAACTGGCCTACCAGTATGAGGTCTGCAGATTTCCTTCAGTATAATAATGTAAACTTAACCTTGATGATTGAAAAGATCCTTGTTAAGTCATAAGAATTTAAAAGGGTAAAGAGATAAAACAATGTGATAAAAAGTCAGGAATGTGGGGAAATAAATTTGTGTTTTCATTTCCTATTTTCTAATTTGCATCTTACAATTATGTCTTAAAGTTATAGTTTTGACTTTTTAAATCATATTTTGTCCATTTGGATTCGCAGTTTAAATTTGTAAGTCAAATTTTTAGATTTTAAATTCATGAATTTGAATTTTAATCCCAAATATTTACCTTTTTGATTTAAAATCTTAAATTTTTATCTCATCTTTGGACCTTTACAACTAAATATTTTTAATTTTATCTTTTATTTAAGATTTTATGATTTAGAATTTTATCCTATATTTTGACCTTTTAAATGTATAAATTTGAATTCTATCTCATATTTCACCTTCAAAACTCTTGATACAGAATTTTTTTCTTACATATTGACCTTTTCGACTCTTAAATATAACTTTAATTCCCAGTGATTGACCTTTTTGATTAAAAAATTTAACTTATTGGTTTAAATTTCATCTCATATTTTGACCTTTTAAACTCATGATTTTAAATTTATTCAGTACTTTAACTGTGAAAAATCATGATTTTAACTTATTAAAATTATTTATCCTCAATGTTACATTTTCCCCCTATAATTGTTTACCAGTGAAGGTGAGGTTGACGGTTTATGGGAAATTTTGACCCAGTTAGGCCGTCAGGTTGGACCCAAATTCAGAATTTGGCCCCTGTGATTGAGTCCGCCATCCTTGTTTTAATCATTCAGTTTAAGATAGATAGTTTTTATGTTTTATATGTAAATCCACACCAGAAAATCTGATAATGAATGTCTTTTTAGATCAACTTAACCTTGGAAAAGGGAGTTTGTCATGGAATGAAAAGGATTAAGAGGACAGTAAAAAGTAACTACATTTTCTCAGAATTCAGTCGTTGATCTGCATTGCTGTTGCATTTTGAAGTTCCACCATTTTACATGTAAAGTGTTTTTGTTTTAGTTTGTTTGTCATAAACTAAGGTAACTGACTTCCTGTTTGGATAAAGACCTGCTTTTTTCCAAAGGAAAATAAGGAACCTTGGGTAGATTGAGGATTACAGTACAACTTTAATTGGAAAAAGGAGTTTGTAATAGACTGAAACGGAAAATACAGGAGTATAAAAGTGAAATGTTTGTTTTCTTGTGTATTAGGTATTGATCAGTAATCAGAGAAAGAGAAAGGATGGTATTGGAGCCTCTTTATTAGATTGTGTGAGATACAAATAATGCAATGTACTAAAGTTGCCCACAATAAGACTCCCTTCTTGTCAGATCTTCTATTTTCTGGTTTATCATGTACATTTGAGATCTAAATGATAAATCTTTACCCACTAAATGCAGACAAGATTGTCCAGTCAAGCTGATTTTAGGCTTCTCCATCCTACTTAGCCATAATACCACAACTGGCCTCTTGCTAATCCCTTCGCTCTGGCAGGAATTCACTATTTTGTGCCTCTGTTAAAAATGGCGCTCCTCTGAAAGAAGAGGAAGCTCTGATTCAGAATCTGACGGTTTATATGCCAAATGTGCGCCTCATTCTCAACGGCTACGTGACTTATACATCAACGAGGAAGCGGTTCGACCCATCAGCGAGGACCAGGATATGTATGCGCAGAGATGATGCATCTCCTGGGAACTATTTGAGACTGTTAGAGCACTATCAGATGAGCTGATGTGAGGGAGGAAAAAAAGGGAAGTGAGGAGAGGAGATATTTGAGAGCCAGCCAAAGAGGGAGAGAGAACTGTTTTTACACATCCTGACACAGGCCAGATCGGATTGAGACACCAGCCCAAGGGATGTGAGCTCTGTTGTTCTTTCTAGTTCTCTGTGGAAAAAAAAAAAAATCCCTTTGAGTGGTAACCCTACTGCTGCTGCTGCTGCTGAGACTAACCACCTGAACTCTGTCACACATCTGCTGAGATCAGCTGAGCCTGTCACATGCTTTCAGACCTACAAGGGCCTTTCTGTCTAGCTTTGGGTCGGATATCGTGCAACTGGTGGTGTGCGTTTACATGTAGGCAACCAGATAAATTCACAAAGGATCAAAGAGCTGAAAGACAAGGTAAAAGCTGAAAAATGAACGTACTACTTCTATCTATACAGCAGTTAATACATGCACACGTCTGTGTCTCAGTCTCCAACTAACTACTATTTTAATTACTGACTAATCAATAAAATATTTTCCAGAAAGTATTGTATTTCACAATTTTATTGCAAAATGGATATACACTTTAACTTGCATTGAAGGCTCTGATCAAAAGATGCTCCCCAAGTTAGTCAAGCTTTGACTTTCCAGGGAGTGTTTGCAAGAAACCCCCATATGTATGGTTGCATTTATGGCACTTGAGTTGAAACAATAAAATTAGTTCAAAAGCAGTGAATACATAGCAGCATGACTCTCAATAAGAGGATGCAACACGCTTTGTGCTATAAAGGAGGTGGCTGGGGTGGAGGAGCAGCAGCAGCTTGGTGTATCAGTATTAATGCATGCAGGGATTAGTGAGAGGTGTGTTGAGAGAAAGAGCTGTGATTGGCTGTGGGGGCAGGGAGTCAGATGATCATGGCTGGGCGTATGACTATGGTGTCCTCCATGAACTAACGCTGAGCTTTTACTGTACAGTCCTACAGTGTATCAACCTTGCAATGTCAATGGATTGGCCCAACTCTATGTCTGTCACCAGGCATATCCATCTCAAAAAGCTCCAGTCCACAACGTTTGTGCCAAACTGAACACAGTTTGGACCAACCAGTGTCACTTGAGGAGAACGAGGCGGTAGCCAAGGGCGAAGTTTAGTTGTGCCATGAGGTGATAGCAATGGTTTCTGCTCAGTGTAGCTGTTAACTTAAAACATAGCTTTATCAGAACTGGACCATATTTCTTAATATGATAGAGAGCAAAGAACAGCATTGAAGGTGTTTATGCTCTTCTGCCGACCTGCTTCAGCATGGATTAGCGATCTTTGTAGTGGAAGGGGGGCTTTGTAAGCTAGTAGCGATTAGCTTGGATGTAGCTGTAGAAAGTTGGCAGTTTAATCAGACCTCAGCCAAATTTCTTTATTGAAACAAGAGCACTTTTGATAGTTACAGCACCAATTGCCTGTCTAGCCTCCTGGAGCTGAGCACGCGTATAACCTCATTCTTTCTTGTCATCCTGATTGGCCCATAATGAATGTGACAGATTTGTCTAATCACTGTTAGAGAATTTTTTGAGAAGTCCTGCCCTTTCCAAATGCTCTCTATGGGAGCTTTCCCAGATGAATGTGAAACATTTCCCTGCACTAGATATATGAAACAGACAGGTAAACAGTGTTTAATGCTGGTGGTAAAATACTTATTAGTCAAGTTTTGCTAGCATCAATTCAGCACTAAACTTCTTGCTTACTGGTTGTGGTGTTTATTAGTGTTGTAGCAGTAATGGAGGTTGATGTTGTTGGTCTTTTTTTGGCCAAAGCATTGATAGAAAGAGGTTGGCTTTCCTGACATCCTTTCCAGTTCCTCGATTAAGGCCCCTGATATCCTTCAATGCTAATTCAATTGAGAAAACTCGAACTTCATTTTCTGGTAAAATACAAACTGGTTAAGTATTAGCAGCTTCTAACAACATTTAATGTATTGTTTATTCGTTGAGGTGTTTAGTCTACAGACCGTTATACTTGTTGTTGTACTCTTTAGTCTTAATCTGGTAGCAGTCTTGTATGGGTCTTGATGTTGGTTCCTAAAATTCAAGGATAGGGTTTAGATTCACTGCCGCCTCGTGCACACAGACAGAGACACACAGAGGGACTTAACAGTGTTATGTATGATTTCATCGCTCCGCATAGGCCATAATCACCCTCTCTCCATCTCAGTAAGCTCATGCTAAATGACCAGACGTCTCTGGCGGCTGCTATGATTTGTCTCTGTGCATCTCGCCGTACCTGCCTCCCTCTCTCCCTCCCCGCTTCCATATGCTGCGCCTGTGTGACCGGCCGACGTGTCAGGCCTGACTAACGCCTTAACGGCGAGCCTGACGTTGATTTATTTCCTCTGAAATCTAGGGGCCGGGGGGTAATAACACAGAATGACATTATTTGTTTATCAAATCCAAGGCTGCTTTTCTTGGCAGAGTCGAGATGTGACGATTTGATACCAACCCCCCTATTCCTCACGCGCACATATACCCCCCACCGTTTCTGATTGTGCCATGATTAGAAGGTCTGGCTACTCGCTTAACCTCATCCAAGGGAATGTTTTTGAAATCTGACAGAGCAGAGAGCAGAGAGGGGGAGAAAAAGATTGAGATGAAGCAATGCAATTAAATTGTCAAGGCACAGATTTAACCCCGCCACGCAATTTGGCGCCCAATTTATTAAGAATGTTTTCTGTCTGAACTGACTGGATGCTATTTCTCTATCTGCAGAAAGAGAGAAGGAACGAGTGAGCAGAAAGAGACAGTGAGAATAAACAGTACTTTAAATACCAGATGACCCATTTAATGGGAGATATTTTATCATCCCACATCCAGAGAGGCTGCCACATGTTCTGCCTCTCATTTGAAGATAACAGCAGCGGCTGTTTAGTCTGTTGAAACTTCATCTTATTCAGTGATCAGGTCTATCATTCGGGCTCTTTCACAACACATTGGCTTCCTTTTAACATGTAAATGATGCATTGCCCCAAAAAGTTCATTAAAATTTGATCCCTGGCAAATTTGCTCACGAGCGTGGAATCCTCAAGAAGCAATTAGCAGATTTAATTTGGCTATTTGCCCCAGCGTGCAGAAGTGGGTGTTTGTTTAAAATAGCACCTTCACCTTCCGTTATCAGCCGTGTGAATAGTATCTCCTGGAACACAATGCTGCGCAGTGGAACTCAATAAAAGAGTTAAAGGCAAGGACAACCTCAAAGACAGCATGCCTGATAACAAAAGGGCCTCACCTAATAATGAATAACTGGAGTCGGCTTTCTTTTCTCCGACTTGGGGAAAGCTGGGTTGAAGGAGGGGCAAGAGAGCCTCTGCCAGCACTTGCCAGCATGTTTTATGGCTAATTGAAGCATTTGGAATAAAACAGCCACAAAATGGCACCCTTTAGAATTGAAGCGGGGTTAATATATTGTGATCCCACAATTAGCCCAGGATTGTTAAGATCTCTTTAATTCGGTGAGGTCCATTAAGCGGGATGGGCGAGAAAGTACTCCCACAGAGACAATTTTTCTCCCCTCGCTTTGTTCTTCCCTGCCCTCTTTTTCCTCTCAGCAGCTGCTGTAGTAATCAATATAAGTGGACATGTCCGTCAGCAGGTTGCCAGGTTATCCAGGCATCACCCCCTTTGGGTGCCATAGCTCCTGAAGTCCACCCACGCGGAGAGGGTTTTTGTTTATACATAAACAAGTGAGTCAGACGTAGAAGAACTTTGGTGCGGCTGCTCTCCAAAGTGTGGTCATTAAACTGGCATTGAAGAGCTCGCCCTCGTGGACAGGCGTATTAGATCACACTCTCTCCAGGGTGGAAATGATCACTGAGCTCTGCTCTTTACCCCAGTTCCTCAAATCCCCACTTGGCCCAAGAGTGCCTCCACTAGAGCTGCTGTGGCATCTGCAGCCTGATCAGCTGTGTTTTTACAAGTGTCTCTTTCAAATATGAGAGTTCCTTCTGGGTTATCTACAGTGTAGTGTGGATGTGAACGTTTCAGGAAGCCTGCACTCCTCTAGTGTCACAGGAATCGAGTGTAAAGCATCAGTTCAGGCAGGCAGGCTGCCATATAATTGAGATCAGCTGATCTCACACAAGCCCTCATCTGGTGACTACCAGCTGATTTCCTCTAAGCGTGCTATTGGCTAATCTCACTCATGCTGCCATCTTTAAACTGTTGTAGCCTGGCTTAGCTTTACTGCTCCCTCTACAAGCCACTTTCCAATCCTCCTCCACCCCAGCTCCTCCTTTATTCTGCTTCCGACTTAATTAAGTCATTCTCTTGTCATCGATACCTGCTCTAGGTTTTTTGCTGCTTCTCTCCCTGCCTCAGGCTTTCTTTGTTGGCTGAAGAAGTGCATGGGGATCCCAGAACAGCCACACCATAAACAACAGCAATGAGAGCATAACTTAATAACTGCCAATATACTGAAACATTTATAACAGCATATCAGGTGTTTCTTGTCGAAGGGGTCCAGACTGAAATGAAGCTCTGTGTTCATTCATGCGGGACACGGTAGTCATACACCCGTGATCGGCTGACAGCTAGCTGATCCCAAATATCCCCTTCCGGCTTCCACAGCCAATCACAGTGGTAGATTTAAGACTTGTCACTAATCCCAATTAGCATTAATGCTAATGCACCATGCTACTGCTGCTGCTGGCAACGCTTAACCTCCTTCACCCCAGCCACCTCCTTTATAGCATAAAGCTTGTTACACCCTCATATGTAGATTCATGCTACTATGGATCAATTTCTTTCGAACTACTTTTTTTGTATTCAGTGCACTTTGTCATAAATGTATCCATCCATATCCAAGGATAAGCTCCCTGGAAAGTCAAAGCAAGCTACTTGACAACCCAGGGAGCATCTTTTGAGCTGAGCCTTCTCCACCAAGTAAAACTGCAAAAAAATTTTGCAACAAAATAGTTAAATGTATGATGAGAATGTTCCTGAATAAAACCTTTAAACTCAATCTAAAAAGGGGACTGGAGCTTCCACATCCACAGCATTGCCTGGATAGTAAGCGAGGATGGACCCAGACAGATGGCTGACTCATTAAAGACTCATTTGTGATAATCTAAAATGATCCTACTTTCAATTTCTCATGCAAGGATGCATGTTTGGACCTAAGAAAAGGGCTCCGGATTAATACCTATCCGCTTAGTGCTCAGGTAATAACTTGGGGAAGCTGGAAAACGGTGAATATATCAGTCGCACAGTGGATTTGAAGCTCCTTGCAAGTAATTAAACAGCATGCCACCTCATACAGAGCAATTTCCTGCAAGGCATTTGCCTGCCAGTGCGGCATGGCCCCAGTCTATGTCGTGTTATCTCTTTGAAATATGTCTCCTTTATCATTTTTTAATAATGACTGAGTGCTCTTGTTGTTAGGAGAAAATGTACTCAATAACCATCAGATTAACAATTCCTCACTGTTAGTGAGATATCTGGGCGTCCAAGATTAGAAATTAAAATTGGAGGAGGAAAAGGCTGCTTTGACGTGGGTAGGCAAACCTGCTTCCATGGTGCCAACCATGGTGGGTGGGCAAATTTCATGCATGTTGAATTTGAGGCATATTTTTTGGAATCTAGGTTGGTGGCGCCATTGGCATAATGATGGCACCACACCGTTACCGAGCGATAATAATCCTGCCATGTGCATAAAGGGATTTGCTCTTGTTGGGCTGACCATGGAATATCCTCAGGTGATTGCACTGTTTATCTTTCCACCGTCTTAAGCCTGAATAGCGCCGGAACTTCAACTTCCTGCTGTTTTTCAACCCTTATCAAGCAATTTGCATTCCTCTCCATCTGAATATCCATCTACCATGATATTATTGCTTTTTTCCCTTCAAATGCATATATATCATCCCGACTAAGTCTCACACAACCAGCTGCAACTCCTCTGCAACATCAAAGCCGATCTGAGTGAAAGAACAAGCTTTATTTCTCATGAAATGTTGATGCTAACTTCATGAGCTGTCATGCCAACAGTTTAAATATATCACATTTATTTAGCTTCGGCGGGTGGTAATTCGTCTTATCTGAGGATTGCTCGCAAACATCTTGTCGGCAAGCCAATCATCTCCTGATTCTGCGGGGGAAGTGAAAGGAGAGTCAACTTCTCCTTATTGTTTCCCCCACTCCACACCTCAGCACACCCCAACCTCAGCTCCAGCCCGTCCCCGCCTTCCCTAGATACTTGCTTCTTGTCAGCCCTGGTAATGGGTTTCTTGGGGGAGATATTATTTTGGTCCAGTAAGCTGCATGCTTAAAATATGAGTGACAGGCTTGACTCACTTGTGCGGGGAGAGAAATTTGTTTTTAAAAAAAGGCTGCCAAAATAGAGCCAGCTCTGCGGCTCTGGAGAAACCGAGAAAAAAATCTTCCCACTCTATTAACAATGAAAACCCGCATTCTGCCACCCACCTTTACTTTGAAAAAAAAAGACATGTAACTTTTTCCCTGACTAAAATGTCCTATTTTCCCCATCTCTCTATTTTTCTGTTTCTGTCTTCCCCCCTGTTCCCCCCTCCTAAGAAGATAGATGAAGAAAATGAGGCCAACTTGCTGGCAGTGCTTACAGAGACACTGGACAGCATCCCGGTGGATGAGGACGGATTGCCTTCGTTTGAGGCCCTGGCAGATGGGGACGTGACCAATGCCAGTGACCGGAGCTGTCCATCCTCCCCTGACGGCTCGCCGCGCACCCCAGAGCCTGAGGAGCCTTCCCTGGTAGGCCGTCTTTCCCCCCACTCCACCACTCTAGGGTTACAGTGTTATCCAGGCCGACACCGTTCCTTTCTTCCTAATAGTAGCAAGAATTGGCCACCAAAAGTGGCCATTTATCTTTAGACTTCTGCTTTTGGCAGAGCCATATTCACCACAATATGTCGTGTGAAAGCATGCAAGAGATACAGATGCAATGTGGAGAATAGGAAATGCGTTACTTCTTAGGCACTAATTACATAACAGTGCTATTGTGGCGCCAATTCAATGATACCAACATTGTGTTAGGGCCAACTACCATTGACACGCTGCCACAAGCCCTGAAATCAAGCAGGCACGTAATGAAAGTACAGAAAAAAAAGAAATCCATCTCATTTTGTCTTCTCTCAGTGGGTCTCAACTAATCCCCCTGTGCCCAAGTCATCTTTTTGGCAAAAAGACAGCCCTCTTGATGAGAAGTCAGCTTACCTTTGCGCTGTTATTTTTACACATAACCACGCCATCTGGGCCTTTCTTTGGCTTAAAGGCTTTGACCTAAAATGTTCTGTTATGTTCAGTTATAGTCCATTTTATTCCATGCTGGTCCTTTTCCAGATGACCTTTAGCCACATGCCCGAGTGTGTTTATTCAATCACAGTGGAGAGGCTGGGCTCTGTGTACACGAAAACACCTGCATAGGAGGATAGACTTGTCCTGTCTTATCATATTCAGCAATAAGAACCTCCAAAAGTTAAAACATGTGCACAATTGTATCTTTATCTAGCTGTGATTTTTGTCTCCTGTCACAGGTGGACTCAGAGGAGGACTTAGAGAGTGCCCTGGTGTTTTAAAAATCACAAGTGCCCTCTTGTATGCTCCTGTGGTGCATAAACACAATAAAGTGCCCCCTTTTGCATCCTCTCTGTGGACATATTTTTGCCAAAGTGCCCAAATTGGTGCCCTCTGTGTGAACAAAAAATGACAAGCTCTTACATGCCCTCTGTATCAATCATATTTGACAAAGTGCCTCATAAGTGCCCTCTAAATGGATAAAATTTGACAAAGTGCCTCATAAGTGCCCTCTCAAGGCACTTAAGAGGGCATCTTTCAAGCTGATGTTGATAAAGAGTGCACCCAAAAGGTAATGTGTCATATTTTGTCCACTGTGAGGGCACTTAAGAGGGCACTTTCTCAATTTTTCTCTGTTAAGAGGGCACTTCTGAGGTCATTTTCAGTATTTGTCTATTTAAGGGCACCATAGAGGGGACTTAGTCAAATTTTATCCTATTTACAGGGCACTTTAAAGGATAGATTTTCAAATTGTGTCAATTAAGATGGCACTTATGAGGTCATTTTTTCAAAATTTGTCTTTTTGAGGGCATTTAAGAGGGCACATTGACAAATTTTGTCTTTTCAGCAGGCACTTATGAAGTCATTTGTCATATTTTATCCACTGTAAGGGCACTTTAGAGGGCACCTTTTCAAGTTGTCTTTATTTGGAGGGTACTTATGAAGTCTTGTGCAAATATTTTTCTATTTAAGGGCACTCATGGGGCAATTTGTCAAATTCTGTCTATTCAGAGGGCACACAGGAGCTAATTTGTCAATATTTGTCTATTTAAAGAGCCCTTATGAGGGCACTTTTTCAAATTATGTCAATTAAGAGGGTACTCATAAGGTAATTTGTCATATTTCTTCCACTGTTTAAGCAATAAAGTGGGCAGTTTTTCAAGTTTTGTCTTTTCAGCAGGCACTTATGATGTAATGTGTCATATTTTGTCCACTGTGGGGGCACTTTGTCAAATTCTCGATTCAGAGGGCACTTATGAAGTCATATGTGAGTATTTGCCTATGTAAGGGCACTTATGAAGGCACTTTGTCCAATTTTGTCTATTTCGATGACACTCATGGGACAATTTGTTGAATTCTGTCTATTCAGAGGGCACACATGAGGTAATTCGTCAATATTTGTCTATTTAAGGGCACTTATGAGAGCAGTTTTTCAAATTTGTCTGTTAAGAGGGTACTCATGAGGTCATTTGTCATATTTCCTCCACTGTTAGGGCAATAGGGCGCTCTGTCAAATTGTATCTATTTAGAGGGGTACTAACTGGTGACTTGGAGGGCACTTTTAAGAGTCTGAAGAGACAAAATTTGGCAAAGTGCCCTGTTAAGTGTCCTGCTAATAGACAAATATTCACAAATTACCTAATTAGTACTCTCTAAATAGATGCAGTATGACTTAGCGCCTTCACAGTGAACAAAATATGACACGTTACCTGATAAGTGCTTTCTAAACAGACAAGATTTGAAAAGGTGCCCTCTTTAGTGCCCTGTTCTTGGACATTATTTGACATATTAACTCATACATGCCCCCTAAATAGATTAAGTTTAACAAAGTGCCGCTGATGTGGACAATATTTGAAAAAGTGCCCTCTATACTGATACAATTAAACAAAGTGCCCTCTTCATTCATGACAAAGTGTCTCTAGTTTTCCTAAAATGGACAATACAAAATAAAGTGCCTTCCCTGCTGCCTTTCCAGCAGACAATAAGTGATAAAGTGCCCTCCAGGTTTATCTTCCATTGGGCCAGGTGTCCTCTCATTGGATGATACCACATGCCCATGTGCCATAAGCTCCTTTGTGTAAAGTTAATTTTCATTGACATCCTTCCTTGTGTATCTTTGTTGAATCAATGGTGAAATGGTTTTTAACTCCTCATCCATTTTTACAGAGGTGTACTAAGTATAATCATAATAAAAATGTTAAATCTTAACCAGGATTTCTAACTATTTCATTATAAATCGAACTAATAATGGCAACTTTTTGAACAGTGGTGCCCCATGGTGCCAAATCCTGCCCCTCAAACATCCTGAGTCCACCACTGTCTCCAGCGCTGCGTTTACAAAGCATAGGATGTCTAATTGAAAGACAATGGTAATTTGCATAACTCACCCTCTCTCCCCCACTCCCTCCTCCCCTACTTTCTCTCATTCTGTTTGGGTCCGTCTGCAGCTGAAGAAGCTCCTTCTGGCACCCGCAAACTCCCAGCTCAGCTATAATCAATACACAGGTGGCAAGGCACAGAACCATGCAGCCAGCAGCAACCACCGGATCAGACCACCACCTGCCGTCGTCAAGGTAGGGACACACAAACGTGCACGGACACACAAATACATGCACTTGAAATGGCTTCGTGCTGTTTCGGCTCATGTACACACTTTTTTTTTTGTTAGAGTTCGTTATATTCCGTCTTGTTTCTGGCTCTTCCTCCCTCCCCTCTCTCACACTTTTCTTGTTTTGGTGGTCGCCTTTAGAAGATGTTAGACTGCTGCTCTAGTCGGCTATCCCAGGGGGCCCTCTCGTAATGAAAACAGGCTGATTGCTGTTGGGCTTTCCAGGCGAGGCTTCGGCACCGTTGTCTCATTAGCTCCACCACTTATCCGCCTTGGTATGGTGCCTGTTGAGAAAAAAAAAGAAAGAGAAAACAGCGACAGGCACTCTTGCAGCGAGATTGATGCCTTGAGACGACAAGATCAAAATATCAGACTTGATGTTCTCATTAGATGGCTCTCCAAAGGATTTTTTCTTAAGGGAAGGGGCTGATTGAGATTAATATTAGTCTTGTAAGTATCATAGGTTCATGAATGATTTACATTCATGTCATATAGGTTAAGTGTCATTTACAGCCTACACTAGCCCTGTCTTTTAAAGACAGAACCTGTTTTATGCTTATGCAGATGATTAGCGTCATCTGCATGTTTAAAAAAAACATTTGTATGTAATCAAATAGTGTGCTACAGACACAGATTTGTGTGTTTAGTGCATACAATGTTTGCACATGCAGTGTGTCAACCCTTCCTCACTCAGTCTATTTTCATACTGTGCCTTTGAGTCATCTGTTTCTGGAGCACAGCGAATGAGGACTCCCGGAGGACATGGTGCACATACAGAGTGGCACACTGGTGCTCGGAGGGGCCACGCAATTAAGATGATGGGCGGACCGCACTCCCTCCATCGCCTCCCAGACTGCTCAGCAACCGCTGTCTGAGCCGCTCTTTTAGCCTCTCTCCGGCTCCATTTCTTTCAACTTTTATTTATGCGTCAAAGAAAAGCACTTAGCATTCCTCCAAACTGGATCAGCCGCACTACTCTAGCAAGAGTAAAAACTTTTTTCTCTGAAAAGCTGAATTTTCTCTCCCTCTCTGTTTGCAGACGGAGAGCCCCTGGAATGGAAAAGCGAGAGGGGGCTCCAGCCAACAGAACCGCCCGGTGAGGCGGCCGTGCACTGAGCTGCTGAAATACCTGACAGCCACCGATGACATCCTGCTTCACGCCAAAGCCAGCGACGCCAAGAGCACCTGGGGAGGCGCCGGAAACAGGGACAAGAGCGGCCTGGGTCTCGGCGCCTCGTCCTCCTCCTCGTCGCCATCCTCATCCTCCACCTCCTCGTTCTCCTCCCTCTCCTCCACCTCCTCCTCCTCCTCCTCCACCACCTCCAAGAAGAAGTCAGCCGTACCATCTCAACAGCAGCAGCAGCCGCCGCAGCATCACCAGCGAGGTGAGAGCCGGGCTGCAGGCGAGTGTAGTGTGGCTGGTGTTGGGGCTGGGAAGTGGCAGCGTTGCACTCACGATGACGGGGTGGAGGAGTCGGAGGGCGTCTCTATCCCTGTCGGCCACAGAACCTCCACCTGCGGCCATGCCCGCCCCACACTGGAGCACGGGCCGCCCAGTGAAGAAGGAAGGCCGCCAGGCGATGTGGGCCGCCTGGCCGCCGCTAGGTTCATTAGGTATATGCATTCTTATTCCCTCCCTCCCCGAGAGGTGAGTCACAGCTGTGAGCATTGCCGAGAGGCTGCGGGCGCCACTCAGGCTAGCGAGGGCTTTGGCAGGCAAGGCCGTAGTGTCAGTAGTGGTGCCCGCCGTGCGCCGCATAGGCACATCACAGTGACTATTAGGAAAAGAGACGAGAAGAAGGGGCACCCTTTACTTAGCCAGCTGCTCACCTCCAAACAGAGGCCCGCTCAGTATCAAGCCCACTTATCCCCACCTAAGATCGTCCCTTTGCCCAGCGCCCAGAGCCAATCAGCAGGTAAGAGGTCTGAGAGCCCCACCCAGGCTGATTCAGAGGCGGAGGAGGAAGAGTCTGAAGGGACTGCTGATTGTAGAAAGCAGGCGGTAATTCAGGTTGAACAGCCTGACTCGGGGTCCCTGTTGTCACCCCTCGCCTTCGACTTAGAAAGCTGGGTTAGCCAGCCCGACTCAGAACTTGACATGGGCTTTGGACTAGATCTGGGTTGGCTAAACCATGGGGTGGATGTTGACCATGATGATGTTGATGATGATGATGATGACCATGTCACGGGCAGCCCCGCAGCGGCGCTCTCACAGAGCCCAACAAGCCCACTCTTCCCAGATACTAGAATTGCAGAGCCCGCCCCTCCCTGCATCACACAAGGGCAAGGGCACCCACACAGGCAGGCACTCAGCGAGCACCCAGACGACCAGGGCCACCCGTTGTTAGGTAATCATGACTGCATCCCCCCCACTGGCCTTATCTCTGCTCTCTTTTTCTCCCTCTCCTGCTTTAACCACTTCCCAGTTTGACTTCACAACTAACCCCTACTCTAATCCGAATCTAACAGTCATTCTGAGGGCAAAAACAAACAGCCTGCTAGACAATGCTTTCTGCTAGTCCCGGAGGCATTTGTTTAAGTCTGAATAAATGGAAATTTTGCAAAAAAGGAGGGGGTGGGAAAGAGGGTGAGCCTTGTCTTGCTACTTTTTACGCATTGTATCTAAAAGTCGACCTTTGAACGATCTTTGGCTGATTGAGCTGAGTGTGCTGAATCCGTACATTTAGACCCAGAGCCCAGGTGCTGCTCTTTTTAGCGGCGTGCTACTAAAAGCCACGTTTTTCCACAAGTCGGCCAGAGCCTCGGGCAACTGCACAAGCTTCCTTGACTCTCCTTTCTTCCTTCTTTTTTTCCCCCCTCCTCTGCTGTTGGTGCATGCGATTATAAACTTTATTATCCAGAAAGGGGCTCACCCACTGTCATGTGTCTTGTTTGTGGCATCGTCTCTTTGTGTATTTATTCCATTTCTCGATCTCTTTGTTGTCTTGAGCGGGGTATGTTTGTCTAGTGAAATACACACCATCACTCCATCCTGCCTCATAGAGTGAGCAGTCTAAGAGTAAATTGTTAAAACGGGGTCAAACTAAAATATGCATTTATGCTTTGTGCAATAGTGTCAATAGAAAGACTTTCTAATGGGTGTTTTTTTGTAGTAATAATTGCATTTAATAAGCAAATTTAAGATTAAATGTTGCAGAATGTGGACCTGTTCTCTTCTGCCTTGAGTGTCATACCTAGATCAATAATTACCCATGCTCCTTTGTGTTCTGCAGCCAAACCAACCACCTTGCCACTTCCTTTGACCCCAGAGTCTCCAAAGTAAGTGTGAGAAGTTTTTCCACCTTATACCAGGCAGAAAGCAGCAACAAACTACAAAAACAGAAAGCCAGAGAACACTATATAGACTAGAATCCAAGTTGAGGCATTTTTGTGACTCATTTCCATTTCTTAGATCACTAAAAACGTCTTAGATTCACCCTAAGGAGTAAAATGTTGTGCCTTTTTTTGTCTTCCAGTGACCACAAGGGATCACCGTTTGAGAACAAAACCATTGAACGCACATTAAGTGTGGAGATTGCTGGAACCCCAGGTAAGAATTCATTACCATTAATAAAAATAACACTTATCTTTGGGTATTCTCACTCCCCTGTCAGAGCTAATAATGGGTTAACTCAACCATCTTGATAGTACCATCACAGTTCAGGGTTCAAGGTGAAGGCGTAGGATAACTCTTTTATGTGCCCGACTATTGATTAGGCTTTCCAATCTCCTCAGGGTTTATTAGCAAACCCCTCCCCTGCCTCCCCCGTCTCCCCTCCCGTTACTGAACAGTTAATATGCTTTTCCTCTTCCTTTATCAGATCCTAATGCTCTCTGACTGACAGCTTACTTAGCGTACACATGATAGGGAAATTGAAATGGCAGTGTTAGTGTTTTAATTGGTTCTGGGATGTAAGTTAGATTTTTTTTTAGGTCCTTAGCTCTAAAAGAAATCACATCAGCTGTTTTAGGAGTGATTTTCCCAACATGTTTCAGCATCTGTTTTCGCCGAAAATAGATCAAATTAAAGCTCCTGTGAGGAAGCATTATGTTAAGCACACTTTGGCGCCCCCTGTGGACTAAATAGTTGTTCTGGTGCATTTACAAGCACCGAATTAAACAAAAAAATCCCCAGGAAGAATCTGCTTCTGATGCTGCTAAACACTTAATTTGACACCTACCCCATGCTAGCAGATCAGCAACTTCGAAATATAACCCAGGAGAAGAAATCAGTCTAAACGCTAAATGTTTCATTTTGTTGCTCTAATAGAAGCATTTGCATTAGTTTCAGTCCTTTTTTATTCACTTAAAAAAAAATCCTGACAGGTGCTTTAAGGTGCAGAAATGTTAAAAAAACAGGTGCCAGGTCAAAAAAAAAGGGCACAAACCAACAAAGTTGGGGGCATAACTCTAATCTAAAAGTCATTCACTAATATTGATACAAATTTCTGGGGCTATAAAAACAATATGTCTGCTTATTAGTGTACCTTGGCCCCTTCCAGTACTCATTTACCAGCAGGGAAACAGTCCCTGTACATACCTCATGTCCGTTGAGGGGAATGGAAATTTGTGGCACATTGAACCCCCAGAGGGTCTCCCTGCACCCCCCTGACCTTGGTCGAAGCGCCATTTAACCTTTTTGTGTAGATAAGCCTTTCAGGGTTAAAGGGGATGCCTGTTGAGACCGCGGTGCTGCTTAAGCTCTGGGGCAATCAAGCAGTTAATATTTCTTCCTGTTTTACTGCATGTGGGTGAGCCTTTTGACCTGTGGTCAAATCTCCGTTCCATTTAACAGATCCCTGTCAAAGAAAGCCCTTCACCTGACTTCACAAAATTTGGGATTGAATATTAGCAGAGAAGTCATTAGTCCAGGAAGCTCCGGGTTACTGAGCTCCTTTTACTTCTTAGGGATTAGCTTTTGAGTCTCGTGCTGCATGAGACGAATGGATATAGACCCCTCTAAGCGGGGGTGAGAGCTATTAGGGCCTGAGTTACATGTCCTTTGCAGATTTAGAGTAACATTCCACAACAATGGAGATTATGACGCTGTTACTGATAACCAGATGGAAGTTAGCCAGGAGGGCAGCTCCACCCACCACCGTAGAGGCAAGTCAGTGTTGGAACTTTCCATGAATCGCTGCCAGTAACATAATTTATTACTTTATGACGAGATGTAGTAGTGGTGGTTACTGTTTAGTAGAAAGATTTATCAGTTGGACATAAACCTGAACATCTTGTACTCAGAAAAGTCATTATGTAGCAATCAAAGCTTCTGAGGGGAGCTGGTTAGCTGGTTTTGAAATGTGCAATGTCTTTGGCAATTAGACTCCATCGTGATGACTTCATACTTGACAAGCTGATGAGGCAAACAGCAGAAATAAGAAAGCCCCCTATGGAGTCTAGACACTGGTGGTGTTGATAAGGGATGCAGGATCAGATGAGGAGTAGACTTCTGAGAAGCTGAACCAAGAAAAAAATGACGTGGCTTGGAAGAGGAGACGCAGGTATGCAGGATGAGATGAGCAGGAGACCTATGAGGTTCTGGATTAGATGCTGATGGAGGTGGCTGGGGTGGAGGAGGGTCGCAGCATCCAAGCTGAAACAGCAGGCAGATTTAAAACATGACAGGTACATGATGATTAGTTAAACGAGGATGTGGCAGAATCTGATTGGCTAAGAGAGAGAACGCCCGTAATCAGCTGATCACCAGAGCCACTTCTCCACTTCTAATGCCTGACATAATGCCAGTGGGTAGGTGACAGGAGAAGGGTTTAAAGCTACTGTGAGGGCCAGCTGGCCAGTTATGAAACAGGCTTAAATAAATAGTTATGCCAAACAAAAGCAAGAAAGAACATCTGCAAGAAAAATGGGCAATTTTTTATAGTTATTTATAGTACCTGAAACCACAGCAGGGGGGTAGGTGTCAGGCAAGGCGATTCACAGCACACTGATTTTCCACAGCAGTTATTCACAATGAGTGATATATTTAGACATAAAAAAATAGTAGGATGAGATTTTTTTTTATCAGAAAATGCCACTTATGGATGCACATGTCAACGATTAGAGAGGTGGTTATTCGCAGGTGGTGTCAAATCTGCAAGTGTTTCCCTCACGGGTGCTTTAATCACACACTGTAGAAAACCTTTTTATGTTCTCCATGGCAAAAGTTCTCAAATTAGGATTATTCATTAAAGACAAGGTGACATCTTTTGTCTTTCTGCTTTTAAGACTTTTGCCAGAGGGGGCGCCAAATCAACTGCAATCTAATTTCTCACAGGAGCTTTAACTACACAATATAGAAAACCTTTTTTATGTTTTCCAAGGCAAAAAATCTCAAAATTGGATTATTTATAGACAAGGTGACATCTTTTGGCATTCTGCTTTTATGACTTTGTCCAGAGGGGGTGCAAAATCAACTCCAACCTAAAATTTCTCACACAAACTTTAATCACAACTTTTTTGTGGTTTTTAATGGCAAAATTCTAAAAAAAAAAAAAAATGGACTTTTTATACACAAGCAAGATGGTATCTTTTGTCATCATGCTTTTATGACTTTGTCCTGAGGGGGCGACAAATCAACTCCAACCTAAAATTTTTCATAGAAGCCTTCACCACACACTGTTATCTAACCTTGCTGTGTTTTTCATGGCAAAAAAATTTTAAAAAGTGGATTATTTATCAAAAGCAGTCAACATGTTTTGTCATCTTGCATTTCTGACTTTGTCCTGCGGGGGCGACAAATCATCTCCAACCTAAAATTTCTTATAGAAACTTTAAACACACATGGTACAATACCTTTTTTCTGTTTTACATGGCAAAAAAACTTTAAAAATTGCAGTATTCTAGAAAGCAGGGTGACATCTTTTGTCATCCTGCTTGCATGACTTTGTACAGAGGGGGCGCCAAATCACCCCAAACCCAAAACTCCCCACAGGAGCTTTAACTTCACAGTGTGGATTTTGTTTTATAGTTTCCTTGACTAAAATCTTCAATTAGACTGCAGGATGATTCATTTTGTCCAAAAACAACCACTTCCACAAATGAAGGACAACATCAGGAAAGCCATAACATGCACAAAATCCCAAAAATCGAAGTAAACCTTAAATTCCTCACAGGAGCTTTAAAGAAAGTATTTTGTAAGCACTGCTGGTTGCATGTTTTTCTCAAAACCTCTCATAAAGGTTGAGTTAAAGTAACAACAGGCAGTGAAGCCCCCTCCCATGGGATCTGCCTAATCTTTGCCAAGCTAATAGATTTAGCCTGTGCTGCCGTGTTGTCTTTAATTACTGTATCTCATGACACCAGGGTGGTCTGTGTGTGGATATTTGCATGGCTTACCGCCGGATCAACTGTTAAAGCACTGAGCAGTTATTTGCTCCTTGCAATTTGCATCTTAAAAAACCTTTTTCTGCCTTCTTTTTTTTCTTTGTTGGTGTTATCCATGACTGAAGGGCACATATTTATCTAATTCTGATTTATTTCACCCCCATTGCTAATGGCACCTAGTTTATGAACCCATGCACACATTGTTTTGGACAGATGGCGCTTCATCGGTAAAAGAGAGGTTCCTCAGGCTATGCAGCAGCCCCTCTTTTTCTCTCCTGTTCATACAGTAAACGTCTACATCCCTATCAGACTGAGAGAAGAAAGAGAGAGGGGGTAAAAGGGAAGTGGGTGCTCCTTACAGACACATCCCGTTAATAAGTAGGATGCTAAGCCGTTGGATCAGACAATCCAAACACAGCAAGCGGCTTCAGAAACTTGCATATTTATGTATCAGGCTCCTTTTTTGCTCCTGTCTTCCCTTTGCACACTCCAACACTGGATTTGATACCAATAGCTGTCATTTGGTTGCAATTCACCAGCGTGTGGAAGAATGATGTGCATTATAAGAAAGGCAAAGAAGAGGGGAGAGCGTAGGTGTTTCAAAGTGCCTGAGTTTGACTCCAGTGAGAGACTGTTAGCGACGAGTGTGCTTGCGTGCATGTGTGTGGGCACATTTGTTCAGCGAGAGACAGAAACAGGAGAAGATGCCAAGAGAGGAAAAAGAGGAGAAGTGGAGATTGATCAAGGGAACAGGAAGAGGGAAGAAAAGCGGGTGAAGAGAAGACTAAAAAGGAGAGGGAGAATGAGAGTAATAGCGGCTGCTGTTTGTGTGAGTGCATTAACAATGCTATAAAGTGGGCTCATCTCAGGACTTCCCATATAACTGCCATCTGTTTGGTTGTAAATCTGCAGGAGGTGGGGGGAGGATGGGGGGCACATGCAGTAGGGACATGCCATCAGAAGAATGACAACCCATTGGACAGTTATGTTGTGAAAAAGCAGACGTTCCAACATGGAAAGGAGGTTTTTGGTTCATCTTGAAACGTGAAGGCGACCCATGGTTTTATCCGGATGAATTGGCCGTGGTCCAGCGTGGACATTTACGTGAAGCAGAGATATGATACATGTACTTCTTCATCGGATGTATTATGTTCGTCCTCTGCAGGGTTGTGTTGTTTTTCCTATGAAAAGGGATCTTTCCAAGGTCAGAGAGGAAGAGGATGGCAAGTCATCCGTATTACAGCACCATCATATTAAGTTACACCAAGCATTACATTAATCTGTCAAGATTGCAATAAAATAGAGATCAGGATTAGGCTGAGGGAAAGTGAATATTTTAATCAGGCATGTATCTGTGTCCACTGTCCATAAACTGACCCGGGAGTTTATAGATGAATGAGGGAAGGAGGGGGTGGGGGTATTTTGAGTGTGTTGGCATTATGATTCCATTTCCTTTTATTGACGCCGCCTTTCTCTCTCTTCTCCCCGCTCTGTAGGTCTGACACCACCAACCACGCCCCCACACAAAGCCAGTCAAGAGAATCCTTTCAAAGCATCGCTCAAAACCAAGTTGTCTTCATGTTCCTCCTCGGCCTTGGCGTGCAAAAGAGCCAGGCTGAGCGAGTCGGGCCCCGGCGCTCTGGCCCCGGCCCCAGGTGCCTCAGGCGGGGGCCCCATCAGGAAGGGTCCCGAACAGACTGAGCTTTACGCCCAGCTGAGCAAAGCGTCCCCCGCCCTCCCTTATGCCCAACACACATCGGGGGGTGGTGTTGAGGAGCATCACGGTGCTGGCAACAATAAGCGGGCGGTGCCACGCGGCTACAGTGACCATGACTATTGCCAGGCGTTGGCTGGCGCTAAGAAGGACGGCGGCACAGCCACTGTTACCATGACTACAGCGGTGGACATAAACGCTGCTGCTCCTTTGCCTCTTGCGGGCAGATTAGAGGACAGGCATGTCGAATGTAAGGACTCAGCCATGCCGGCGTCCTCGTCATTATCCTCATCTCCATCTTCTCCATTGTCAGCTCCATGTGGTCCTAAGCAGAAACACTTCACCTCTGAAAAAAAAGCAGTCCAGCTTCAGGAATTAGGCAGGCAGACCCCAACTCAAGAAGCCACCACCGAAGGGGACCAAACTCATGTCTCCAACACCAGCCGGAAGCTTCTGTGTGACCAGGAAATCAGAGCGGAACTCAATAAGCACTTTGGCCCCCCCTTAAAAGCCCTTTACAGCCCGGGTGTCCAGGAGAGAGAACCAGGCAGCAAACCCACTAAAGCTGCGGCCCCTCAGCCCCCAGAGGAGGGAGAGGATGGCTACTACTCCCAAAGGCTGCCTGGCTCCACCTACCTGCACCCTGGGTTCCTTCCCTTCCACGAAGAGCTGGAGCTCGGCGAGGGCCGCGAGAGTCGCTTCCTGTACCCGTGGGAGGGCACCCCGCTGGACCTACTCTTCGACTGCCCCCCCTGCTCTCCCTCCTGCTCCCCACCATCCAGCTGCTCCCCCTCACGAGGCTCCGTCTCCCCTCCGTCCTCCCTCCTCCTCTCGCCCGGCAGGCCTTTCTGCTGGACCGGCAGCAGCTCACGCTCCCGTTCTCGTTCCCAGTCTGGATCTCGCAGCTCGTCATCGCACTACAGGAGGCGCTCGCTCTCCAGCTCACCTGACAGACGCCCCTCCTCCTGGTAAGATTCTAAGTTGTGTTACATTCAGTTCAAACTCCAGAACAACATCCTGGCCAAGAGAAAACAAAAACTGCTGTGTTGGTGCACAAGACAAAAGCAAGGCTGCCCATAAGGGGGACAATAAGGGGGCCCATGGAGGTCAGGGAAGTCTTGATCCATTAAAAAGTTAATCTGTGATAACCATGTTTCTTCATAGCTAAGCTGTGATGTGCACAAACATCAGGATGCTAGAAAATAAAGTAAAAGAATCTGAAATAACTTAAGGTAAAAAAAAAATTAAATAAATAAATGATGGGCAGAAAATGGTGAAAAGTGGCAAAGGAGGATTAAAGTGGCAAAAAATTGAAGAAAAAGGAAGTAACGTTGTGTCAAAAATGAGTTTGAAGAGACAAAAATGGGTTAAGAAACGCAGAAAAGGGGTTAAAAATAGGTTAAAAGTGACAAAATGGCTTGAAAGAGGCAATGAAATTCGTAAAAAAAATAAGTGGTACAGAGTGACAAAAATTGGTTCAAAGAGACAAAAATGGGATACAAGCAGCAAAATGGGTTAGAAGCAGAAAATGTTAGAAAAAAATAGGCACAAAATGGTGAGAATTGGCAGAAATGGGTCAACAGGGACAAAAAATGCAAAAAAAAAAAAAATCGTGAAAGTGTCATTGTGGCAAAATGCAAAAATGTATTCAAAGAGGCAAAAATGGGATGCAGGCAGGAGAAATGGGTTAAGAAAGGCAGAAAAGGGATTGTTAAAAATAGGCAGAAAACTGTGAAAATTGGAAAAAATTAGTCATGGAAAAAATGCAGAGAAAGTGGTTACAGTGTGGCAACAAATGGTGTAATGAGACAAAAATTGGATACAAGCTGCAAAATTAGTTAAAACAGAAAAGGGTTAAGAAAAATTGGCACAAAATGGTGAGTATTGGCAGAGTGGAAAAAAATGGGTAACAGTGGGAAAGAAATGCTGAAAAAACTGGTGAAAGTGGTTACAGTGTATTAAAATGGGTTCAAAGAGGCAAAATGGGATAAGAGCACCAAAAATGGGTTATGCAAGGCAGAAAAATGGCAGAAAATTGTGAAAAGTGTCAAGAAGAGGCAGCTAAAGAAGTTAAAAGGAGTTAAAAATAGCAAGAAGATGTGGAAAAAATGGGCAATAAGTGGAAAAAAATGGCAAAACCAATGATGAAAAGGGGTTAAAAAGTGGCACGGTTAAGTAATTTGAATAATAACAACTTGACACACTTCTCAGCTCATAAATAGGGTAAATTTAGCAGAGGATGCTAGCACCAATGCTACTGATCAAACACACATTGATACCATCAATAAATCTCAAGTGGGGAGGGCCTGTTCACTGGGCTGTTCAGGGGCCCAGAAGAGAAGCATCAGCCTCCCCTTCCACTCATTTTGTCTGCAGAAAAATTCCTGAGTAGAGATGGGTTGAAACATCTCTGTTTGGGTTCACACATGCAGCTCAGCCAAAACATTTCCCAAATTTTTAAGACATGTGTGAAAGCACCATCACCCTTTTGGCTGCTTCCCACCCAAGCAGTTCAAACAGGTTTTAGAGCTGGCAGGGGATCTATGTGAGAAGTGTAAAACAGGCCAGAGATAGTGTCAGACAGGAAAGACCCCAGAGACTCTTAGTGTGAGCTCCTGACCTCCTGCTAGTCTTTGCTTGGCTTTGACTTAAAGCAGAATAGATTTGGCTAGTTATACAAAGAAATGTCTGCGACACAGATTTGGCGTAATACAGCAGGTGGCAGCTGATAATGAGGAAAAAGACAGGTCTAATGTTGTGATCTGCCTAAAAACAACACAAAAAAAGAAAAACAGAACATGAAACGTGCCAGAGGCAGTGGACTTTTGAACAGTATTAGTTTTAATCTCCAGGCAGGGACTTTTATATGAGTGTCTTCCTAACAATCCCCCCCTCCTCCCACCCTTCTTCACTCGCTCCTGTTTCCGTTTGATGCCGGGGCTATTGTTTTAAGCGGCAGCTGTTGTTTTTACTGAGTGGCGAAACCCTCCTCCTTTACATCCCCCAGAGATGAAAAGCCGAAACCAGGCGGTGGGAATGTCGTCGTCTCAACAAACCCCCCTTCTCAAAAGAGACTCCTATCATCATCATAGCTCTGCATGTGAGAACTACATTTCCCATGCTTCCCTTTGATCAAAGCCGAGTGGTTTTGAGTGGGTTTTTTTTAGCAGGAGAAGAGATGCGAGTAAATTCAGTTTGTCAGTCGTGCTTCATTGACTCCTCTGCAGTGACTCACTTTGTTTGCTTGATTACTTAAAGGTCAGTTTACCCCGCAGAGCCAATCGAATCACTTTATTCCAACTTCCTCACTTACTACACAATACAGTCTCGAGGTATTCTCTCTGAATACTCGGCAGGGATCTGAGCTCTTCCAAACAATAGAACAAGAAGCTTGAAAAGATAAATAGAATTTCAGCAAAATAACTCTCAAAATCCCTCCTCTGTGATTCAACTTTCACAGCGCAAGATCCTCCATCTTCGCAAAACTGACAGCGCTTTGCTTCCCCAAAACTTCTCCCCCCACCTCCATTATTCAGGTCTTCCTTCTTCAGCAGCACTTCAATAATTAAGCATCAGAAGCTGGAGGAGTGCAGGAGGGGGTACAAGCTCCACAGTGAGGCCAATGGGGGCCCACAGTATTGACCATTTCCCTCATACAACATAGATAGCAGGTGCGTGTTTATGCTAGCTCAGGTGAGGAGGAGACGAGGGAAAATCATGCACACTTTTCCTCAGCTGGGGGTTAGATAAGGACAAGGGATGGAGGGAAATGAGAGCTTTCATCTGGAATTAACCCAGTTTTTTATACCTGAATGAGTCCAGAGAATATCAAAGAAGGTGATTCTGTTCTGAGCAAATTAATCAGGAAGAATTAACACAATATAGTGTGGATTTTAAATGGAGAGGCAGTCTGAGTCTGGGTGTGTTTTTGTATATTTCTTGTGCTACTCTAAATCTGATTCCAACTGACATGATCAGTTTTTTCTCCCATAGGTCCCGCCACAACACAGATTCAAGCACTTTTCGTTCCAGGACTCACAAGAGCCCCCACCCTCAGTCTCGATCTCCTCTCAGCCGCAGGCCAAGGTGAGTATTTTAGAATAAATAATTCATATCAATTCAGTATGGTTAAATGGGAGAAATGGTTTTGAGACAACACTGTCAAGCCATCTTTTAGTGATATTAAAGAGTAAGAAAAAGGTAGGTATAGACTAATAATAATAGATATGCACCAAAACAACAAGTAAGATCCCTTTGGTATGTAAATATTCTTGGTAATAAACTGAAATCTGATCCTTAAGGCCATCAAAGACCTCTTTATAGTTATATTAAAATCTTGTGTGTTTTAAAAGCATTAATTTGCTTTATTTGTTGCACAAACTACGTACTTCTACCACTTACAGATAGGGTTGTGGAAATGATAATCATACATTCCTCTCAAAGTCCCCTGTTTTGCCATTCTAATGACGCTATCCATGCCTTCATGGCCCTTATGCTAGCTTTTCTTGTGAGCTTGGAACTTGGGTCACTATCCATTGTCTCTATGGATTAAATCCACACCAGAAACTCCAAAATTAAACTTCTTTCTATCAATTTTTTAATCCGGTTTTGATCGTTTTGACCACTAGCTTAGCATTAGCCACAGTTTTGAGTTCCCAAAACAGATGTCCCATGAGCTATGACAACCAATGGCAGACTGATCTGTCCCATTATGCTTTACCAGTGGAGAAGACGGCCTGAGTGGCTCATAATGGAGAGAAAGAGACACAGAGAGGCTGTGATGTGTCCCTCTGTCTCTGCAGCCAGTACAAAAAAGCTAAAGGACGTTTTTTTTTTTTTTTTTTTTTTGTAAATATGTGAATACTTTGAAGACTTTGTGTCAAAGATGGATTATTTTTCACTTTCTGGTCCAAAAGAGATGGGGAGATCAAGTCTTAGTCATTATTTTTACTGTCACAAATAAAAATCTTTAATTTTTTATGTCGGTTTAGGTTTTTTCTTTTGTCTTTATAGTCCTGTAACTTTTATTAAACACAAGCCCAGGATGCCCTGATAGAAAGGATGTTTCAAGCTTGACTGCACCCCACAGGGTTAATGTTTTTTAAGCTTTTTAAGACAGTAAGTTCAGGTGAGACACAATTCTTAAAAAACAGCATAGGGCTCAGAGGGTTAAAACATGCATATTCTGCTATTTATTTGTTGCTGGGAATGGACTGGGACAAAATTCTGACCAGGCATTTAAAGCTAACATGTCCCCTGAACAACAGCTCGGATTTCCTTTATTTGGAGAGGACAGGATAGTCCAGGAAATCAGGGAGCAAGAGTGGCAAAGGAGCCAAAGGTCAGGTACAGGCCTGCCTTATTTACTATTCTTTAAATTAGATATCCACTCTTATATGTCAGTAGCCTTTGTATAGTTGCATTTGTACACGTTCATTTTTATTGATTGTAGAAAAACTTTTATAAGCACATTTAATTAGTTAATTTCTAAAGATTTTGAAAGAATGGCTGAAATTTAGGGTTCTGCATGAAAACCAGTGTTGTTATACTGAAGTAATGATTAACTCAGTATCCAAGAAAACAAAAGAAATCTATGAACTACCTCAGGTAAACTGAGTAAAATAAATTCTATGGATGCTTGTCCTCTTCTTGCTTCCATAGAAGAGATGTTATGTCCAATATTCAAGGCAAATATGTTTAACTGATAATGTTTTATGCCAAATCCCACTCCTGCACATTCATGCTTCTCTTCAGAGTAAAATGGCACTTATTCAACTTGCGTAGTTCTCCATGAGCGACTGCAAAAGCAAGAGTTTTAAATGCATTAAAGTACCATCAAAGTAAAGAAAGAGAGAGAGAAAGAGAGCGAGGGACTGACACCATCCCAGCACTCCTCACTGATTTGGCACCAGCAGGCCTAATGACACCCGACAAGCCCGAGAGTCGCTCATCAGTCGAAAACTTAACGGACACGTCTTGTGCCAGTCTGGGGTGGTGGGGGGGAGAAGTTGCACTTTCTCTCTTGATGAAGGCCTAAGTAAGCAGAAAGTAATGACATGTGAAGTTGTGCTGACAGTTGCAGCTGCCCGGCTCCCCGACCGCGCTGCTCGCCGGCTCTCCCGCGGGCCTTTCCTGCAGGCGCCGTAATCATCACGATGGCGGAGAGACATCTTATTAACATGTCTATTTTCTTCCTCCTTTTGCAATCCCCTCTCTGCCATCAGTGAGGGGAAATAGTGGGCTACTCCTTAGTGGATACTGGGAATTGTTCTTCTACAAGCAGGGGAAGTTGAGGACGAAGTAGGACAATGATGTCACATCTCTTTCTCTTTTTTCTCCACAGGTATGACAGCTATGAGGAGTACCAGCATGAGAGGCTGAAAAGGGAGGAGTACCGGCGGGACTATGAGAAGCGGGAGTATGAACGGGCCGAGCAGAGAGAAAAGCAACGGCAGAAAGCAATAGTGAGTCAACCTATCTAGGTTCCACTTTGGCCTTTTGTTTTTAAATGTTTGCATTCCTGCTGCGCTGACATAAAACACATGCAGCCTCTGCTGCAAAAGCATCCAAAGTTACGTGAGACAGCCTTCAGCCCAGTGTACTGAGTCTCTATACTGAAGGAATGCATACAAAGTGAGTTCCTGAATGATTCAGGCGACAGGCCCTTCCTCTTTATCTCCGGGTTGTGTATTTTTAACATCTCTGTGGTCTGGAAACACTGTCAGCTCTTATTAATCACACCACGAGGCTCAAATGTTAAAATAGTCCAAAACAGAAACCGGACTGAGAAAGGGGGACAAAAAGGGAAACGGACACTGATTCTTTTCAGGGATGGATACATTGAGGTGACTAGATGGACTAGTTTGGCTAATAGCCAAAATATTGTTGGGTATTTCTCTTGTCAGAGGTGGGATTTTTGCTTCATGATTTGCTATTATGCTTATCTTTTTGGAACTACATATATACAAGACAGTGTGGCTATGCTAAACATTGGCTGAACATTAGAAACATGCATGTTTGCATAATCGCTGGATTTGTTTTCCTGCTTCTCTGAACAGCTGGTTCTAAGAGTTAGTCCAGCCTGACATCATCCTGGACCAAATGTTACATCATAACCTCCCTGTCCCCCCACTGTCCTCGATCAGCAACTCATCAGCTCTTTACTCTACTAATGCAACATTTCCAGTAAGCTGGCCACCAGTATAAGATAAATGAGGCATTTTTTTGAGTGGAAATCGTGTAAAAATACCCCCAAAGGTGTCCCAAACACAAGAAAGTGCGATAAAAAGGCCAGTAAATTTTGTGTCCAGTCATGGCCATTTCAACTTCAGAGTCTTGAAACTTTCCTAGCAATTTATAGTAAAATAACTGTTTCTTATCCCATCAAATTCTGCCACTAGTGGGCTCTCAACTAAAACAATAACAGAACAGGACAAATAGAGACCAGCAGTGCCACGCTCCACCCATCTCCACTTTGTAACTCTTGTTTTTTGGCATATTTACTAAACAGAAAACCAACATTGAGTTTTCATTCAGAAATTTCTCAAAATGAGGGATAAGTGCACTGAAAAAGGCACTTCCTGTTCACACTGGAAGCAGTCATGGACTTGAGTGTCGCTTCCAGCACAAAAGTGCATTCTGGGACGGCTTCAATCAAGAATGTGGAAGTGCAGTTTTCAGGGCATTTCTCCCTCTTTATGAGAAATTTTTAATGAAACCTGTTTAATAAATGTGACTTATGAGGTGCTGTTTTTATTGAAAAAAGTGCTAAATTTAAAACAAGAAGTAATATTGAGAAGGAGGCAACCTAAGGCTTCCTCCATAAAAAGACACATCCTATGACAACATTTAAGGAAATATCTGAGATGGTGTAAGACCTTAACTAAAAGATTGTATAAAATATGAATGGTCCTTTTTTAATGATTTTTTGGGGGATTTTGCCTTTTTTCTGATAGAACACCTGAAGATAAAGAGGAATAATGGGGAGAGGGGTTAGGGGAAGACATGCACCAAATGTGTGCCAAGACCAGGAATCGATCTCTTTAAATTTTACCACTTTAAATTGTTACTTTGGGCAAACCTCTAGCTTAGAAGGTTTACTTGACGCCATTCTGCCGTATAAGTTGATTGGACATAGACCAAAATATAACATTGTAGAGACTTGTTAATGCAGGGGTGTCCAAACTTTTCCACTGAGGGCCACATACAGAAATATGTAAGGATGAATCGGCCACTTTAATACCTGGAGGTGAGGTATATGACATTGATTAACTCAAAAGCAGAATAAAGGAGGAGCTGGGGTGGAGGAGGGTTGCAACAGCAGCTTGCAGAGAGTAGCAGCAGAGCTTGACCAGGCAAGAGCAGTTTAAATAAGGCAGGATTAGAGTGAATAGCCAAAAGCGCGCTTAAAGCAAATCAGCTGGCCGTCAGCTGATGAGGGTTTGCATTGGCCTGCAGATCGGGGCAGAGCTTGATCCCATAGCCTGCCCTAACTTACACTAAATGCTTGATTTAATGGCTGACAAAGCAAATAGACAATGATATCCAGGTTTTTGGGGATACAGTCAGATTTCAGGGGACCCTGTTTAGCCCTAGCTTCTACTTGCTGTGCCCCCAGAATACTATTGGTACTGCTATTTGCTTCCTTAACCTATCAGGGAGTTAGAAAACAAGATATTGTTATTATTTTCATTGCCAATATATTTACCATGTACAGAGATGTCTAAATTTAGTCCCAAAAGACATATCAATAAATCTGTCTTGCCAAGATGTTTGTTTACAGAACTAGCATGGTAGCACCATCTTTTGCTGAGACTATGAAATACAGAACAGTCAAGAAAAAAGCTTCATGTTTGTTAGCCAGATTTCATTTTATTTCTGGAATTTGGACCGCGGGCCACATTTGGCCCAGGGGCCATAGTTTGAGCACTACTGTGTTAATGGGTACAAGAGATATACCCTGGCTTAGCTCCAGTGTGTGGCTCCTTTCCTGCTTGTCAATCCCCACTCTCTCACACAATCTGCTGTCCTCCTCTATAAATAACGGTATAAAACACTCCAAAATAAGTCCACCCCTCATTCTCCTGAACTCATCTTTTCTATATCTCTTTTAAAATGCAGCCACATTTCTCTCATATCTCGACGTCTCGGTGTGAAATCACTCAGAGTTTCCTGCAGCGACCACCACCCGTTGATAAAGCACACATTAAATGATGCAGGAATGCAAACCTGGCTTGGCGTGCATGCATATTCAGAGATGGAAAAGACAAACAATTATAAGCAGCGGAGCTCAAGCTGTCAAACAAGGTTTGGGAGGCTGGGCGGGCGTGCGAAGGCATCTCTTTCTGTCTGTCTCTCCCTCTCACTCACAAACCCACACAGGATCCCCTTAGGGTGCCATCAATGAAAGGCCGCTTATTTATCAGTTGTCAGCATCTAAACCCCCTAATTCAGCAAATCCTTTTTAGCCTTATGTGAGCATAACAGAGAGGTATAAAAACAGTCATCTGTAGTTAATATGTATTCTCCTTTGCTATTTTACATAAGTCTAACTGGGCAAAGGTGAACTCAAGGCAACTGATTTACACACGTGCCCCCACTTCCCCCAAGACCGCTTTTAAAATTTCAACAAGCCTCAGCGGATGTGGCTTTTGTATTGGCAAGTAAATGAATGAATAAATAAATAATACTGGTGGTACATTATAGCCGCCGGCTTGTGCGGTATTATATGATTAGCAGATGCAATTAAACTACTCAAAAGCTGTAATTGCAGCCCAGTGCGGCTTGTTCCTAAATTATTCCACTATGACCCCCAATGTCCTCTGAGGTTCAAGGAAATTCTTGTGTTTTTGCCCCGTGGCTCTTAATGCCTCTCTCTTTGAAATGAATACCCGTGTCATATTAACAGACTCCTTACTTAGCAAACCTAGCCTGAGTGTTGTGATTTTGACTCCCAAGTTGAGCAAAGAAAAAGGTTTCTTGATGTATAGCTGAGTCACTCCACCGCTTTATTTTTAGACTTCACAAAACTTAAGACATGGCATCATTTGATAAAAATCACTCTGCCTCCGGTTGATGAGTTTCAGAGAAAGGGGGGGGGAATTGTGGTGCCAAGGCAGACTCTATCTGCAACTCTATCAGATAACAAGCCGAGCCAATCACAGAGGAACACAGACGGACAGAAAGAGAAGAAGAGGGACACACACATTTTTTAAAAAAAGCACGAGGTTGGAGTAAGGCTGAAGTATCCACAGGAGTGATCAAGACCAATTCGTTAAGACTGGGTGAAGAAAGGGAAGGGGGGAAAAAAGCCCACCCCCCTTTTTAATCTGTCTTTCCTCTTTAACGAGCAGGAGGAGAGACGGGTGGTGTACGTGGGGCGACTGAGGTCCGACTGCACCCGGACAGAGTTGAAGCGCCGCTTTGAAGTCTTCGGCGAGATTGAAGAATGTGCAGTAAACTTGAGGGACGATGGGTAAGGAACTTTTGCATCTATATGTAAGTTTGAGGTGATACGAGGCTATAAAATAAGGAAAGTGTTGAAGGTCTAGAACAAAGAGAGTTTGTGCACTCTAAAAGCATCTCCTGCTCCATCTACAGCGCCCCAAAGATACACTTTTATTGATTCTCCTTTGCATATAAATAGCGTGATCGCCATCTAAGACAAGGCCCCCTCTGTGTTGCGGTTATTGTTTGTTGCCCCTTGCAGCATCACTCTGACGTGCCGTTTTTCTATTCCTGACCAGGGACAATTTTGGCTTCATCACGTACCGCTACACTTGTGACGCCTTTGCCGCCCTTGAGAACGGACACACCTTACGCAGGTCAAACGAGCCACAGTTCGAGCTGTGCTTTGGCGGGCAAAAGCAGTTCTGCAAATCGCATTACACAGACTTGGGTAAGTGCAGCTTTTATTGTATGGTTTTCATGAGGAACACAGAGGTCATGCAAGATTTTTTCTTTGCAGAAAAGGGAGGGCTTGGCATTTAGGGCTCAAAAGGAAACAAAATTTTAGGCTTAGGTTTAGGCACTAAGGCTAGCTCCATTATTCTTGAAGAAGCAACACAGGTGTGCAGATGTGTTTTCAAGCCTGTACAGTATACCTATGGGTGTGGGAATCGCTCTTAAAGGCATGAAGGGTAGAAGAGGAGCAGCAAAAAATGAAACCACAGGAGAAAAACAGGCGTGGTAAAGAAAATAAAAGAGGTGAGGATGAGGAAGGAGGGAGCAAGGTTAAGTCCCAGCAATCCCTCCCTCCCTCCAGAGTGGGCGTCCATCTGTTGCCAGCTGTTGCAGCTCATTTACATCAAGGGGGGGGCCACTTTAAAGCCTACACACTTATGGATACCTGCTACCTTCGTAGGAGTCAGGAGGGCGGAGGCGGTGTAGCAGAAATCATCCAACATGAGTGAGCCTTTGGAGTAAACATGCATGTACACACATAGCTGCTATATTGATCAGAAACGTATATCACAGTCAGAAATCTGGATGCAGCTGAGGGTCGAGTAATGCATATTATAAATAATGCAGGATATCAATGAAATGATGCCCCATTTTGCAAGAAAAATGCTGCTTTTTGTCTTTTCTACACGGCATTTTTTTAGGCGGAGATAATTGAGCAGCCAGATTAAAGCTTAAAGATCTCAATTTCATGGGGACACATAAGAAAAATATTGACTCTTGGTGTTTATTTACCAGCAAAGTGCAAGATCAAGAATGTATAATGCCCAGCAACAACAGGGTCAACAGGTCAGCCAAAAGAAAAGAAGCACTTACCCCAATAAATAGAGTGGTTACTATACAGTACATTTCCAAAGCACATGCTCCAAGCCATCAGCTTTTAAAGAGACGACATGATGAGAAATTGACACACACAGAAACAGTTGCTAATCCGAAAGCCTTGAGGACAGACATTATGTTGAGATTGACTAATCAGTCCACTGAAATGGAAAAGGAGCCTTCATTCGACCGCCTCTTTGTCAGGAGTGGGCTATTTTGGTCGTCCCCTCACTGATAGCACAGGATAAAGATTGAGAGGGAATAGTCTCCCCCCTGCTTGTCTTCTCAATCTTACAGACCCCTTGCTTCTCTTTTTTCTTTTTTTGTTTTCGGAGACACTGTCCATTAGTTTAAAGTAGAGCACCAGGGTATTTTTCATCCCTCAAGGTGCTCAGTGTGACACAATCCCGCCCGTAGCCACTGCATTAGATCACGACTGGCGTCTTCCAGCTGCCATGGTCACTCCCATTTCTCAAAGCTCTCGCCGTGTGCTGCTGGGCCCTTTGGGGGCCCCATTTGTGAAGCTGTCTGTTGGCAGAGATAAGACGCTCTTTATGTATTATCAGTTGATCAAGAAAAACAGGAAGTATGAGAGAGGGACGAACGGAGAGATATGCTTTATGACAGCTGTTTGTGTGCAAAAATGCTTAAATCTTGGATAGTGGCTAAACTCTTGTAATTACTATAAAATTACAATGTAATTACAATGTAATTACATAGTAATATTACAGTAATAAGTAAAATTACCTCATAATTTCTCAAGGTGGTAATTACCCAGTAATAACTTGAATTTTTACAAAGTGAAAACATGGAAATATGGTAATATTAGATAATTTTACCATATTTTCCTACTTAATATTTCCACTTTAATACAAAGTAAAAATAAAACTGGCTGTAGAACATTTTGCCAGGAAAAGCAGTCATCTTGAATGTACACTGATTATTTTAATGTGCTTTGTGACCACAAGAGGGCAGACAAAGTGTCCACAAATGAGGCCAATGGGTCTCAGTTAAGCAAAATTATATGTATATCTATTACATGGAACCCAAAATGTAATGTCCTCACATGAGGACACAGGGTCGTAGGAGGTTAATGGTAGATGAAATTGATGTGAGGACCACATATGGCCCCGGGGCCCCCAGTTATCCACCCATAATCTAAAATGATCTAAAAAAATATCTTCATTTGACTCTAATAGCTCTAGTAAAGCTCCCTTGAGGAATTTTCCACTTGTATTGATTTTAGCACCCCTTGTGGACAAGCATTAATACCTATGACATCACTGATTATTTCCTGTGCATTTTCAAGAATTGATTTTTGACAAGTTTTATGCCTGATTTCTTTGTCAGTTGAATGTTTCTCACAACCACATCATGTGACATCTACCCTGTGGTAGCAGTTAAGAAAATGAAAAAGATAATTAAAAATAGCTAAATATTATGTTTTTTATGTTCTTATTTGCTATTTTAGGTCATAAGAAAGGATAATTATCATGGTCAGTCTGTTTCATAACCAGCTAAAATTTCCCAGCAGGAGCTTTAACTGTAACATAAACACGTAGCTATGTTCCAATGGGAAATGATGCATCTCTTCTTTAACTTTCAGACTCCCACTCGGACGACTTTGATCCAGCCTCAACAAAAAGCAAGTATGACTCCATGGATTTTGACAGCTTGCTGAGGGAGGCCCAGCGCAGCCTGAGAAGGTAACCAGTTGAGTGGCACCCGCTGTCTGTCACAAAGAGGGACTTCTGATACCTCACTGTTTGTTTCTCGCTCCTTTGAACGACGAGACTACCACAAGTTTTACACTCTATATCATAGAGTATGGAAGAATTAGTCTATAGACCTATATCAATATAAATGAATATATCAAAAATAAAGTTTACATGAACATAGCTGCTGGAGAGACGGGAAGAGACGATGCATTGTGGGAAAAGCCAGTGAACCCTCAGAACCTGGTGCACAGGTTTACTGCTGTACAACCATCAGTGAACGAAGAAAAAGACAAACTTTGGTGATATTTTTTTCTCCAAGCACTACAATACCCACAATTCTTTGGGAGCGTAAAACATGCAGCTTGTTCAGCCAGATTTTTTTCTTTTGCTGTTTGATTCTTCTTCCTTTTTTTCTTTGAAAATCTGGTGTTTGGATCTAGTGTTACATTACAAACCAGAGTAGGGAATTGTATCTTGGAGGTAAAATTCTCAAGGTAACATTGTTGTCTACATTTTAAGGAGAAATGTAGCTGTGTATTTACAAATACTATAAAAAGGAATATTTTTATTTTCTGTACATATTGGATAAAGTTCTTTATTTGTTACAGCTATGCACTGTAAAATGCAGCCTTTTTTTAAAATGACGAGAAAATTTCTTAATTCAGAATGTCGATCTGTAGTAATTACAATACTGTAAGACATATTGTACACCTACATGATGTTTAGAAGACATGACATGATTGTAAAAAAGAAAAATAAGATGCTCATTTTGAGGGAGCATGTGAACAAACGTCCTTTTTTAAGTTATTTTGTTGGGGAAAAAACAGTCAACCATGTATAGTTTTATCTGTTTATAACGTTTTTTCTCAATCAGTGTTTTTGCTTAAACAACCAGTGTAAAATGCATTTTTAACGTGTTTTTCATGATTGTAAAAAAAAGGTACCCCATTTTTTAGTAATTATTTCAGAAGCAATCACTATATATATATAGATACACTTCTATATCTATATATAAACTCAGATTGATTTTATTGCTTTGTATGATCACTAAAAGAAAACCTTCAATCAGTGCAAACACATATTTATGTATTTATTTTAATATTTGAATCAAAGCTATTTATGGGCTCCATTCAACATGGCGTACCTCATGAAATTGTTTATGTTGTCTTTCGATTTATGTTATTTAAAGCTCAATCACTAGACAGGGTGTACAATAATGCTTTCTTTTGGGATAATAGTAATAATAATATTACCTTCTATGCCTTTCCAGAACAATCACTCCATTTTTCTGTCTTTTTATCATCTGGTTTTTCTTTCCACACACGTCACGAAGCAATAAAATGATTTCGCGGGATTTTTTTTTTTTTTACACCACTTGTTATCGCTCCACTCACGCTTGATTATGTGAATGCCAAACAAAAAGTTTACAATTTCCTTTTCCTGACTTTTTTAAAGATCTTGTATTTGATGTACAATATAAATATATATGATGATACTACTAATACTATTCACAATAATTACAAGATGATTAATAACAATAACAATGATGATAATATAAATGACAGAAAAATATATAAAAAGCAATAAATTATTTTTCAGAATTGTATTTTAGCTCCTACTGTTGTGTGATTTTTCGGACTTGACCCATTACCCAGCCGCTGCTAGCTAGTGCGCTCGCTAGGACTTCATTCCAGTATGTCGGCATCACATCACCACGTGCGGTAAAAGATAAAAAATGTCCTTGCTCTCACTTCTTGGTCTTCCCTTTAAGATGTAATTGAGTCTATGTGATTGTAATGCACGCATTACCTTGTGACATCTGTGCGATAATACGTGACTCTTTAACTCCACCGTATGTGTAACAAAATGTGTCGAGTTGTGTGTTGTGTAGTTGCATGGCTATTCCAGGATGATGTTCCACTTTGGGTATCTGCGTCTCAGCTGGCAGATTTTAAATGACATTCTATAAGCCTACAGAAAACTACTCAACGACGTATCGCATGCCGCACCACTTCCCATCACCCACACTCACAATCCAGATATCACAGCCGCCGCTGCTACATGACATAAAAGGTAACCTTGCGGTTTCTGGTTCAATTAATATCCCGTTTCTTGCGTGCGCCAAGTAATGAGAGAACCAGCTTCCATCACAGGAAGGGGGCTTTTGTATGAAAGCTTCTGCTGATCACAGCCTTCCTTTCATGGGGTCTGACAAGAAAACGGTTAATTTTATGATGCAAAGAGACAAAAATTGGTGGAAAAAAAGAATGAAAAATCCCTTTACCTGTGTTTTAAGACATTGTTTTACTTTCTGTATAGCGTTTGGGTAATGGTGTCGTGTCCCATTTGATAGATGTGGCTTTAATCATTGTAATAATAAAAAAAAAATGCTTTGTAAATTGCCTAGAGTAGCAATATATTATACCACCTTATGGTTCAAATTTCAACTGTGGCGGACTTTTTAATAATGTGACCTACTATGGAGGACTTTGCCACTGCTTAAACGTTTGTTGGGTAATCATGTTTTTTTTGGAAGGACAATGTGTATGTTTGAATGTATGTGATTTTCGGGAAAGTGTGTGTGCGTTTCTGGAAGTTTGTGTGTGTGAGTCTTGGGGGGGAAGGGAGGGGGGTCGCTGTGGGTTGTTACCTGTTTGTGTCCTATCCACGTTGCCTTTCTGCCAAGTCCTTACCAATGCCTTTGTGGTTCTACCTATTGTACGACTTTCTTGTGAATTTTATTTTTTATGTGCAATTCTCATCAGCCTCACCATGCCAATAAAGGGAAATGTGTTTGAAAAAAATCCGCCTTTCTTTGTGTGATGAATGTCCCTATGATTAGATCACCTCTCAGTCAGTGCTGAGCAGGTATAGCCAAGAGTTTACTGGGCCCCTGACAACCCAGAGAATAGACCTCCCCCAGTTTTAGTAATGGTATCAGTGTGTGTTGGATCAGTAGCATTGGTTCTAGCATCCTGGCAAACAGTTATCTCATTTAGGAGCTGAAAAGTGAGTCAAAGTATTATTGGGTCCTGATGTTGGAATGATATGTTTGTGGTACTTTTTAACCACTTTCACCACTGTTTCAATTCATTATTGCCACATCTTTTTACCACTTTGAACCCATTTTTGCTGCTTTTCACCCATTTATGCCACTTTTTATTGCCATTTCCTGCCCATTTTTGCCACTTTTAACCCAATTTTGCCTTTTTTTCACCCATTTCTGCCACCTTTTAACCATTTTTTGCCCATATGTGCAACTTTTTTGCCTTTACGTTACTTACCGTTACTTTTGGTCCCATTTCTTCATCATCTTTTTGCAACTTTTTCCTGCTTGAGCCACCTTTTACCAGTTTTTTTGCCCACTTTTAAACCTTTTTTTCTATTTTTTGCTACTTTTCACCTTATTCTTCCCTTTTTTTTAACTTTTTTGCCACTTTTATCAATTTTTTGCCTTGTGCAACCCATTTCTGTCATTTTTAACAACTTTTTGCCCACTACTGCAACATTTTTTTTGCCACTTTTTAACTCAATTGATGCCAGTTTTTGCTGAATTTAACCAATAATTGCTGCTTTCCAACTATATTTATCACTTTCTTGCTTCTTTTAGCATTTTTGCCACTTTTCACCCAATTTTGTCACTTAGCTACTATTTTGTCAAATTTTTGCTCTGTTTTTTTCAACTTTTAACCAATTTTGCCACTTTTCACCCATTTTACGTTGTTTTTTTGCCTCTTTTTGCCCATGTTTGGCACTTCTTTTTAGCCACCTTATCCCATTTTTGCCTTTTTTTGCCACTTTTCACCCATTTTTGCCCTTTTTGACCATTTTTTGAAACAATATTTACCAATTTTGCTACTTTTCACCCCATAATATCCCTTTTTTGCTACTTTTCAACCATTAATGGCACTTTTTGATAATTTTGTATCTGCTTTTAACCAATTTTACCTCTGTTTGCGCATTTTTGCCATTATTTTTGCCACTTTACCCCAATTCTGCCACTTTTTGCAATTATTAACCCATTTATTCCATTTTCTACTATATTTACCCATTCTTGCCTCTTTTCACCCATTTTTTTCTCTATTAACAATTATTTAATTATTTCCTATATGTCCAAAACACTTGTCTCAGTTTCTTCTATTCTATTTTCTGGCATCCTGACATTTTTGCACATCATGGCCTAGCTATAACGTCTGACATTGCTTTTCTAATAGTTCAGAGTGTCCATCTACGTTGTTGACATTACTAATAAAAAGGTAATTCTGTTTTAATTAAAGGGGTTTACATTTTGAAGGCTTAGATATTACTACAGCATGAATATGTGAAATTCATGTGTTGTAGCTTTGCTGAGAGAGGTTATTATTCTGGTTAAAAATAAAATATCATCACCAGAAAGCTCTCCCCTTTATCCCCCTTATGGGCGGCCTTTGTGCTGAGGGATGATTGTGATTTGTCTGATTGCTATCAAGGAGACACCCTTGAAGATTTTTAAAAGAGCTTTTTAAAACAATGCACGCTGCAAATGTGGTTCCCCCCAATAAATTCCTCCCCGCTCCCCTTTCCTGCGCTTATAAATCAAAGTGTTGAATGAAAGCTGACTGGAGTGACACAAGGCCATCCTCAGCACATCTGTCTCCCTCTGAAGTTTCCCCCCTAATAAAGAATCTCAGCTTAATTCAGAGCAACTTCCCTCTTTGATATTCATATCACCTGGGAGAGAACACTACAGTCTTTGTCTGTGTCCACAACTTGACTCCACACCATGCGTCTGCGAGTTAATTAAAAAGTTGGGGGGAACAATTTCATTAACACGATAGAGAGAGCTATAGTAAGTTGATGGTGTGCTTGATATTCAATAGGCTTCATTATGGCTCTACACCCCCTCCTTCCTCTACTTTTTTCTTTAACACACATCTTTGCCTAGGAGCTGGGATCACACCGGGAGCTTCCACCATGTCCTTTTTTTAAAGAGAAATATGGGAAGAATGTGCATTAAACTTTAAGGTTGGGGGTCTGATTGTGTTTTTTATTAAGGCCGCTGTTTAGCCCCGGAGAAGAGAGTGCGGCTGGCTTTCATTTCAGCTCGGCTGCCACATTACAGCGGGAGGTCTCCTTCTGCTTGCCCTTTCCACAGAATGAAACTGTCCCTGGAAATCTCCCCCCTCTGCTTTGGTTCCCTTTCTCTCTTCCTTTCTCCCACCTCTCTCTTTCCATCACGATAGAATGGCTTTTTTATCTGTTATGTGTCTTTTTTATTATTAACCACTAGATAAGCAGCTATCTCGACTCCAGTTGGAGGTAAGTGGTAGCCTTGGAGATAATGGGGTTTGATGGGGCTGCGGCTCTCTGTGGGACAAACACTGAGATGTTGCCGCTGAGTTGTGCAACTTGGTATTTTATTTGGCATCGAGCCGCGGCTGCTGTGTCAGAAATCCTGAAAGTGGCACTTACTATTCCGCCCTTTGTTTTCAGATATGTGACAAGCATGAGTAAATGGTTGATAGTTTGATACCTGAGCAGTAAATCCTGTCCAATCAGGAAATGTTCTCTCCAATGTAAGCAGGTTAGCGTTGGATAAAAGCACTCCTGGATAATAAGATTAGACTACCTGAGACTGGTTAATTAAAGCCTGTGGGGTGGAACATGAGAGATCTAACTGGTAATTTACTATCAGGAATCCATTTTTAATTGTCAGCCTTGCAAGAGACACATCAAGGGTTAACATTTCACTTCTTCATCAATGGAGACCACTGCCAGTGAAACAGCAGCATTTATCTTTAATTTTGTAACAACTTTAGCTTGCTAACACTGATGATCTCTAAATAGAAGCCAAAAAGAAGACTAAAAAGCTTATAGAACAATAAAATACGTCACAGTTTAATACATGCCACATGATTAATAGCAATAAGATATGGCAAGGTATGTTACTGGTCAATAAGATAAAGGACAATATATAATATGACACAATAGGATATAATACACAATGAAAGGGTAAGATACAGTAAAATGCAAAGCATTTCTTTATTATGTGACATGGTGTGAAACGATATAATAAACAGGATGCAATACAGTTTTAAAATAGTATAATGGGTATAATATAACACTATATGATACAATTTTATACAGTATGATACAGCATGGTATGGCGCTGTACCATCCAATATATGACACCCTACAATCAAATATAATACAGTATGATCTGAGAATATACATCACAATACGATCAGTACAATACCCTTTATTGGTCTCTTGGTATGGTTTAGTAAACCACAGTATTTTAAGGTACAATACCATGCCCCAAGTGACCTCCTAATGGGACAAGAAAATGGATAGATGGATGGACGATACTATGTGATGTGATACAATACAATATGAAACAGTATGACTAACGGATATGATATGATAAGATACGCTACAGTGAGTACAAAACACTTCATTTTTCAGTTGTCATGGTGTAAAAACCTTTCTATTATATAAAATGATACAATACCATGCGATGTGAGGTGATACAACACTATACAATCAGTGCAAAATACTTGATTGGTCCATTGGTATAGTAAAGTAAAATACAATAATACGTTACAATACCATGGAATGCAATGTGATATGATACAGTACGATATGATACAAAATGATACAATATGATAAGATATGGCATGAAAGAATGAGTGCAACACACATTATATTGTTTCCTTGGCATGGTTTGGTTAAATATTATATGATTTGATGTGATGCAATACGATACATTACGAAACAGTATGATGTTGCGGTTCCATGGATACCGTTTGATATGACACAATGGGATGCATGCAATATGATACGATACGTCACAACAGGACACGCCATGACATGACGCAACATGGCAAGACATGATACGATATGACATGACACAGTACAATACGACACAATACAACACAACACGACACGATACATTACGATATGATAGGACACGATACGACCCGACACACCATGACACATTATGATATGATACGACACGATATGACCCGACACACCAGGATACATTACGATATGATTAGACATGATACGACCCGACGCCACGATACATTATGATATGACACGATACGACCTGACACACCATGATACATTACGATATGATATGACACAATATGACATGCCACGATATGACATGACACGACACAGTACGACATGATAGGATACGATACAACACGAAATGAAAAGACACGTCACTTCACGTCCATCACGATACAGCACAACACAATACAATACGATACAGTGCAGTACAGTATGTTATGATAGGCTGGACAAAAAACATCTTACTGTGCCTTGGGGTGGTATAGTAAAATACAATGTTATACAATATGATACCAGCTATGCTATGCGATAGGATATGAGACAAAAAGAACAAAAAGTTACAGTAAAATACAGTGACTATACACTTAATATAAACTTGTCCCCTTCCCTTACCAAACGAAGCAATACCATGCGATGTGAGGTGATACATTATGATACGAAAAACAGAATAGAATTTATTTGACATGGTAGAGTAAAATACAATATTATACAACTGGATGCCTTGCGATGTGAGGTGACATGATAAAATATGATATGACACCATGCGATGCAATGTGAAAAAATGCAAAATGCAATGTGATGTGGTACTATAAGATATGACACAAAGCGTACACTACACCTTATTGTGCCCTTGGCATGGTATGGTAAAATACAATATCATGCAATTTGATACAATAGGATATGATACCATGTGATGTGATATGATAAGACACCATACAGTCGCTAGAAAAAGTATGTGAACCCTTTGAGATTTCTTGGATTTCTGCATAAATTGGTCATCAAATGTGCTCCGATCTTCATCTAATTCACAACAATAGACAAACACAGTCTGCTTAAACTAATACTGCACAAAAAATGATATGTTTTCATGTTTTTCTTGAACAAACCATGTAAACATTCACAGTGCAGGGTGGAAAAAGTATGTGAACCCCTAGGCTAATGACTTTTCCAAGAGCTGATTGGAGCCAGGAGTCAGCCAACCTGGAGTCCAATCAATGTGATGAGATTGGATGTGTTGGTCAAAGCTGCCCTGCCCTATAAAAACACACACACCAGTTTTGAATTTGCTCTTCTCAAGAAGCATTGCCTGATGTGAACCATGCCTGGCACAAAAGAGCTCTCAGAAGACCTAGGATCAAAAATTGTTAACTTGCATGAAGCTGGAAAGGGTTACAAAAGTATCTCTAAAAGCCTTGATGTGCATGTGTCCACGGTAAGACAGACTGTCTACAAATGGAGAAGGTTCAGCACTGTTGCTACTCCCCCTAGACGTGGTTGTCCTGTAAAGATGACTGCAAGAGCACAGCACAGAATGCTTAATGAGGTAAAGAAGAATCCTAGACTGTCAGCTAAAGACTTACAGAAGTCTCTGGCACATGCTAACATTTGTGCTGACAAATCTACAATAAGTAAAACATTAAACAAGAATGGCGTCCATGGGAGGACACCACGGAGGAAGCCACTGCTGTTCAAAAGAAAAAACATTGCTGCACATTTGAAGTTTACAAAAGAGCACTTGGATGTTCCACAGCACTACTGGCAAAATATTCTGGCCATAGATGAAACCAAAATTGAGTTGTTTGGAAGGAACACAACGCTATGTGTGGAGAAAAAAATGGCACAGCACACCAACATCAAAACCTCATCCCAACTGTGAAATATGGTGGAGGGGCCATCGTGGTTTGGGGCTGCTTTGCTGCCTCAGGGCCTAGATGGATTGTTGTCATTGATGGAAAAATGAATTCCCAATTTTATCGAGACATTTTACAGGAAAACTTAAGACCATCTGTCCGCCAACTGAAGCTCAACAGAGGATGGGTGATGCAACAGGACAACAACCCAAAGCATAGAAGTAAATCAACAACAGAATGGCTTCAACAGAAGAAAATATGCCTTCTGGAGTGGCCCAGTCAGAGTCCTGACCTCAACTCGATTGAGCTGCTGTGGCATGACCTCAAGAGAGCGATGCACTCCAGACATCGGAATAATATTAATGAACTGAAACAGTTTTGTAAAGAGGAATGGTCCAAAATTCCTCCTGACCGTTGTGCAGGTCTGATCTGCAACTACAGGAAACGTTTGGTTGAGGTTATTGCTGCTAAAGGAGGGTCAACCAGTTATTAGCCTAGGGGTTCACATACTTTTTCCACCCTGCACTGTGAATGTTTACATGGTTTGTTCAAGAAAAACATGAAAACATATCATTTTTTGTGCAGTATTAGTTTAAGCAGACTGTGTTTGTCTATTGTTGTGAATTAGATGAAGATCGGAACACATTTGATGACCAATTTATGCAGAAATCCAAGAAATCTCAAAGGGTTCACATACTTTTTCTGACGACTGTACGATACGATCAGCACAATACACTTTATTGTTTCCTTGGCATGGTATAGTAAAATACAATTTTACGATACGATGCAATGAGATGCAATACAATACAATATTAATTGGTAAATCGCACTCATGCTGCCATATTTGAACTGTTCTTGCCTGGCTATGCTTTGCTTCTCCCTCTGCAAGCCTTTTCTTACAGCCCTCCTCCACACCAGCTCCTCCTTTATTCTGCCTAAGACTATCAGTGTCATAACTGCTACTCAAGAAGAACTATTTATAAGACACATTATGCATGTTTATGGACAATGTGGTCCTGACTTAACTTCAGTTACTGTTGAAGCAATTACTCATGGTTGTACGTATTCCCACGCCACACCATTTGAGAACCACAGCGACAGGGTATGATATATGATAAAATAAGATCACTACAATATACTTTATTGTTCTCTGGGTATCATATAGTAATATACAATCAAAATGATTGGATACAATGCAATTCAGTTCAATACAATGTGATCAGTGAAATACATTTGATTGTTTCCTTGAGGAAATCTGTCTTAAAAATTGGCCTTTTACTCTTTACTAATCTGCATCATGATAGCGCTACTTTATTCACCTTAATTGCTGGAAAATATACATATCTTTTTTGGGCTTGTATTGTTGAAATGAGAGTAAGTAAATGGCAGAATCTTACAGTCTCATTTTGCCTGAAAGCCATGTAAAGCTTGCCACTGGCTTTACTGAGACTAAAGAATAACCCATGTCCATTCCCAGAGGAGAGAAACATCTGCCAGATGATGATTGCTGATGATTGCCGATAGGTTCTGAGATTGCACAAGTCATAAAGAAAAGAACCTCAAGACACTATTGCATAACCCATAAGGTTGGGAAAACCTCAGCACTTCTCTCCCCTTTGTCCTGTGTCAGACTTAAATTTCAACCTTTAAAGCTAAGCGTTAATGCTAATCTGTTACCAGGCAGAATTTGGTAGCACATCAAGCCACATCAGTGAGACTTTGCCAGGTCTGGCAGATGAAAAATCTTGAAACATCATGATATCATGATGGTTGTAGCTGCAGGCCATAAGCTGTTCTCCCAATCAGATTGCATGATGCGCAAACTTGGGATGATTGGTTAAGCCACACTGCCTGTGGTGTTGTCTTGCTTTGGTCATGTGACTTTGGCTCATATTAGATCATGACAGAAAGATACATTTCCTTTGGGCCTGTCATGTTCAATGAAACTGGGCTTTTTCCCATCATCCCTGAAAGTGTTCTTTGATGAATCAACAGATTAAACCACTAGATGTTGCTTGGCTTCCAGTCCTTGAAAAGCTTCAGCTTTTTCCCTGACAAGCCTTCCATCGTATGCCACCTTATGGGAGGAGATAATGACTTTGCTATTAAAACCACAATCTCCCCATTCGGCATTCTAGTTTCAGCACTTTGTGCTGTTATAGAGTAATGAGGAACAGAAGGACAGTATTCTTCTTCCCCCTAAACTATCAACTTTGGGGACTGAATGTATTCTTCGCAAGATAATTAATGGCTACAGACAAATGGTGGTTGATTGAGCGACTCATCCCTCTATTTTCAATCACCATCTGCTGTGTGTTGCTGGCAAAAAACAATGTTAATTACCTCAAGTGTGCCCAAGACGTGGCGTATTAATTAGAACAACAAAAAAGGGAAACCTAAAAGATTCCAGTGTTTTACTATCTGAGATGATGTGTTAATGTGTGTACGTTCATTTAGATTTTGTTGATGGATTAGCATGGGGAAAAGATCCAGAAGGTAACCATTTGGTCATCTGGCCTTTGGATAACTTGCTAGCGTAGCTACCTTTACCTGCCTTCTGTGCCTTGAGGCTGTGCCAGGCCTTGAAGAATACTGGAGCATGCACACATAATGGACATTAGCAGAAAGACTAATTTGTGCTAGCATCATCTGATTGAAAGGACTATGTTTCCATCCCTACACTCCAAAACTTTAAATATGTAGGAGTTAGAAGTGGATATTGATAGGCTAGGTGTCTCTGCAATGTGGCCAACAAGATAATGCTAAGAGCAGCATGCTAATGTGTTGATATCAGAAGCACTTCATTGGTTATTATAGAGCAATCCTGGCATGGCATCAATGGCAATTAGCATCATTTCTACAGCTTTAACTTTTAATAAGCGCATTAAGAATTCTGGCAGACATGTATTTTCTCAAACACACTGGTCGTATACAGTCTGTTACAGAACAATTAAAATTATATAAGTACCACAACTAAAAATCAGCAATAGACCTGATTAAATAATTACTTAAGCTTGAGTTTAAAAGTTCCTCTAAAGTGTTAAATAATCTTTATTTCAAATTTCAGTCATGAAAAACATCTCTAAGTTTATGAAATTAAGCTTCAAAATCATAAAAAAATGAGGCAGGAATATCTGCACTAGGATGGTGTGGGCGTGTCCGTTGAATAAGCAGAAGCCACGCCCACTCAGATCAGAGAGACAGAGGTTGTGAATTAAATTTACTGTTTTCTGGCACAAATCTCTCTGTCATGATACTTTTAATAAACCATAGGCCACCAAGGCTGATATATTTGGTAAATTTACCTCACAGTGAACAAAAACTTAGCATGTAGCTAGCTGTTAACTTTCAGTGAAAGCAGTGACATCGGCTAAAAACAGACTGTACTGAGATGAAGTGCTTGGTGATTTTATATTGTTGTAATGTTAGGGAGGCCGAGTAATTCCCCTTCAATGAGGGTTTGCCCTGCTCAAATTAAACTAAGCCAGGAATGAGGTAAACACCTTTCAAATGATTTAAATCCAAAAGTCAGTCACACATAAATCTGTGTTTTCTCAATCTTACTCCAACATATCTAATGTGTTAAGACTCAAAGTTTGGATTTCCCCTTACAGATAATTTAATCAGCTATCCACATCTTGGAAAACATTTTCTCAAGGCTTTCTTGACTTCTTAAACAGGTAATTTTGATATACAGTAGTATTTTTTAATTTGCAACTTCATGACTGTAAAACGCTTTTTAATTCAGACTTCTGTGTTGATAAAGGCGCACATAAAGGAGGGGACTTTTTGTGGTCCAGCCGGTTGGGGGGCACATGAAGATCAACAAAAAAACCATGGGATTCTGTAAAGTAAGCTGGAATATACATGCATACACTATATGGACAAAACTATTCGGCCACCTGGCCTTTACGCCGACAGAGACTGTAATGACATTGTATTCAAATACACCCACTTTAATATGGAGTTGGCCTTCCTTTTGCAGCTCTAGCAGCTGCGTTGTGGGTGTGCATGACTCTTAACCTCACACAGAAGCCTTACTACAAGGCAACGCTTACCTAACATATCACTGGAGTTTAAACCTTAATAGTTTACTTTATCTAATCATTACAACAGGTAATTTTTTCTGTTTTCCCAGCTTTTTATAAAATTAACTCATCATTGAAAAACCAGCATTTTTATCCTGGGATGCCAAGGTATAATTTGAGATCTTGAGAAAACAAAATATCCCCACTGGGTAAAATTGAGTGTATGGATGCATGTCCATTTGGGGCTTCCATAGAAATGATATCACAAACCTTTAAATTTAGCTCATAACCACTCAGAAAGCTCCCAGGCCCCAGTTTGGAAACTACTGCTTTAGAAAGTACAAAGCTTGCTATCTAGTTTTTATTCTTGCCATTTAAACTATCCCGTACCAGTTGGATCTAGGCTTCATAATGGCTCCATTCAAGCATTCTTGACAAGATGGCTCAGAAAGAAAGAAAAAGCTGAGTGCTCTCTCTCTCCCTATGTATTCTCTCTCTTCCACTGTCTCTCTCTTATCTGCTGCTTGTATTTTTTGCAGAGTGGTCCTGTCGAAATGCCGAGTTGTGTCTAAATCCAGTTCCCAGCTACTTAGCCCCCACCCAAACCACTCACTCCAACACAAGGGCCAGCAAGAGCATCTCTCCCGCTCCCTCTCTCTTTCTATCTCAGACCTCAGCTTGAACCCATGTATCACACAGCAAGCCATCACAATACAGTCGAATGGGCACAGGGACAGTTATTGTTTGTTTGCACTATTTATGTCAATGCACAGTCTGCAGCAAATGGCTCCGTAATGCAATCATTCATCCTAGCCATCCTGCGCTCCTGTCCATTTGGCTAATGATATTCTGTAAGCATCCTGGGTTCCCTGGATGTTGAAATCACAAATGTGAGAAGTAGGAGAAAGTAGGGGGACTGCTGCCTAATTGGAGGACCATGATCAAATTCAAGTGTCTGGAAACATATGCCCTGTAGTGCCCTTGAGCAAAATACAGAATTCCCGGCAGCTCTGAAGTGCTGCTGTATAGCCGCTCTTGCGATCCAACCAACATATGGCGTCTAAAAAAGTAGACACATGAGGTTGAAATCATATCAGAAGAGATGTCTGTGCTCCCTATCATTCCAAATCACGGACACGTTTTCTATCTGTGGAATTCTACGTTTCAGGACTTACAACTAGCTAATAAACAGTCCGTCTAAAAAACTAACGGCAAGCTGTTGTGATATTAGACAGTGCATATAGTTGTTTTTGTTTAGGAGTCAATACTTGACTGGCCCACAAGGAGCCCTGACCTCAACCCCACTGAGCACCTTTGGGATGAAGTCGAACGGAGACTGTAAACAATGCCTTCTTGTCTAACATCAGTGCCTGACCTCATAAATACTGTACATTATTGGAGGGGATTCCACAATCTTGTGGAAAGCCTTCCAAGAAGAGCGGCGGCTGTTATAACTGCAAAAGAGGGGTCAACTCCATATTTAAGTGCATGTATTTGAATATAATGTCATCACAGCCCCTGTTGGTCAGTGTTAATTTCATCAACTAAAACTATGACAGAAAATGTTTGTCGACAGTCTTTTTATCCATGACAAAAACTAGACTAAGACTAACAAAAATAGATCTGTGATCACGAAAACTGACAAAATTAAGCTCAGTTTTCTTAAAGATGATTAAAACTAGACTAAAATGTGATGTTGTTTTCATCGGGCATTCAAATTCTATGATATTTCACCACTGTAGGTAAATCTGTCAAAATACAATGCATTTATATCTATTCTGCCTCTCAGCTGTAGAAAGCAGGGACCCCAGGTTTGGCAGAGTGCAGAGAACACACAACCATGACTTAGTACCAGATTTAGGCAAGAGAATAAATGCCTGGACTAAAAGTAAAGACTAAAATTGAGGGCTTTATATGGATTAAAACTAGACTAAAATGTTTTGGAATTTTCGTCGTCTTAAACTGGACTAAAACTAAAAAGGGTAGAAATACTGACATGGAACTACAACTAAAAGACGTTTATTTTAAAGACTAAGACTATAATTAAAAATAGCTGCCAAAATTTATACTGCTGTTGGTGTGGTGGTCAGGTGGGCAAATACTTTAATCCATAAAGTTAAGCTGACTATGAAAAATATTCTTTTGTGAAAGCATTATGCATCATGCTTCTGGTTAATCAAAACAAATCTAGAAATATTTTACATTAACTCAAAAAGAATTACATTTCACAAAACATATTTTAAAAAAAAGTCTGATAGAAAATAAAGTCTGAAACACTTTTACAAAATTTGAAACAAATCTACTAATTCTAATATAACATTACAAAGTCTGAAACATAAAAATGAAACAATTTTACGAAGTCCGATTTAAAATTAAAAGACTGAAACACTTTTACGAAACTTCAAACACCATTACAAAATTTGAAAAAATTTTACAGTCAGGCAATAAATTACAAATTCTGAAACACTTTTACAAACTTGGAATAGATTTACAAAGTCTGATAAAGATTACAAAGTTTGAAACACTTTCACTTCTGGCATTTAGTACTTTTCCTTTCCCTAAGATACTATTGTGTATAAATTTGTAATCAGAAGTTGCAGAAGTGTTTTCCAATTTCTAATTTTTTCTTAGCTCATGTAAAAGTCTGCATTTTTTTTTCATTTGTTTTGAAAGTTGTAGTTTTTAAATTTAAAATTTGTTTCATGAAATCTCAGAATGTTTTGTTAAAAGTGATCCAGACTTTGGAATTTTGTATTGGACTTTGTGAATTTGTTTCAGATTTGTAAAAATGTTTCATACTTTGTACTATTTATTACATATTTTGTGAATTTTGTTCTGTAAAAGGTAAATTGGTTTTGTAAGATGTAAATTTGGTCCATCATTCATAAAAGCATCAACATCAACATTTACATAGAAAAAGAATAGGACCCAGGACAGAACCTTGTTGTACACCACAGGACAGAGCAGAAGACTCAGATAAGTAAGGGCCAACTGAGATTTTTTTATTCTGATTTTGGTTTGAGAGCACTTTGACTGAGCTATAAAGGAAATCAACAGATCACCTAGATCAGTACTTAAAAAAGAGGGAAGAGGGCGAAATGAAAAAATAAAGTGACACTGATACAAAGCAGCAAGGCTGCAGTATGACATCATGAGTGTTTAAGACTAGAGAGAAATTCTGTTATAAATGTTTATGTCTTAAATGTTGAATATTGTGAGGACAAATGACCTTGCACAATAAAGTCAATAAATGCAAATATGAGCATTGAGATAAGCAAACATGATTAAAAATAGGGAACTGTGTTGAAAAGTATATTTACTTTTTGATATGTGTCACATATTCTAGTTTGTACTTCTTTGTCAGTGGTTGTGCACTCCTGATGTGGTGTCTAAAAAACAAAGTTTTTAACAGCTGACCTACAACCTGCAAATAAAAGATGACAGCAGAGTGCCGACTCCCTTTGATTTTGAGTGCTCTGATTTTCCTCTCAGATACATAAATAGCATGAAATCAAGGCGGTGTCCTGTCAAATTAATGGCTAATTATCACCATGTATCCTTTTAATCCAGCTCAAATGCCAGCGCTCTCTGGAAGCATTAGAGAAATATTTTGTAATGGAACCTCCCTCTGTTTGGACTGTCAAAAATCTCAGCCCAAACTGTCCACACTGGAGTGCATTAAAATGCATGGACAGTCAAGCTATAATTACTGGGGAAAAATACCCCATGTCTTAATCCACATGGTAATAATGCAATTAAAGTGGTGTTTCTTGGACTTGGTAATCTTCAGTGACAAGGCTTACAATTCAATTAACCCCGTTTTAACACTTTGTTTCAACTTCCTGTGAGGCTAATTTGCTTTAAACTTACTTCACTTGCTATAATTATGCCTGAAGAAATGTCCAATTTATGAATTATCAGTTGTTTATGTCAGTGAGGCGCTGATTTTCAGGGCTCTTATCCAGCAGGATGGCTGACAGGGAGTTTCTTTGGTCTTGCTTCTGACAGAATGATAGCTTTGTCACTCACAATAATGGAGGACAGGCTTTAGAGATCCTTCAGACTTGTTGCACACATACAGTACAATGTAGAAACAATGCAAACCACCTGCTTTTGGAGGGAAACATTTTTAGCCATAGAAGTCTCTTTTTCCTCTTTTATCTGTGGTTCTCTTCTCTGCAGAGTTAGATGCATCCATGATTAGAGTTCCCGCCTGATACAATTTCTGATAATCTCATAGTACAAGCGGAGCTGCACTCCTTCTGACATCTACCAAAGCCAGCTACAGATCTAACCCATTTAATCACTCCTTTCTTGTTCTCTTTCTAAGCTCATGCTGGCTGTGACATATTGAGCCGGCAAACTTTCCATGTTCTCCCAGAGAAGGTCATTGGGCCAGGCCCAATCTAGCCTCTGAAACTGAGCCAAGATTTCCACTGCTGTCGTTCAGATTAGTATTAGACGTGAGCGCCTTTCCTAAGCAAATCAGACAGTGTGAAGGACAGAACTGTTCTTCCATTCAAGCACGCCAGCCTCTTGTTAAAGAGAGACAGGGCAATAAGTTGTAGGACAAAGGGAAGTTTGTGGGAAGTCTTCACATTTCATGAATGCTTATTTCTCACTGTGTCATGTAAGGTGAGGAACTATGCTGACTAGGCCAACAGCTGCATCCCACAGAATTGGCTAGGCCCCTGAGAAACTCAGAGCGAAGGCTCTCCTCAGCTTTGATTCGTTGATGATGTCAATGCATGTGTGTATTCGTGTAGAATTGTTTTAAAAAGTGTGGCAAATAATTATTGGGTTCTGTGCCATTTATTGCCAGTTTTTGCAACTTAATGCCCTTTGTTGCAACCGTTGCCACTTTTTTGCCCATTTTTCCACTGTCTTCCAACTTTGCACCCATTTTAGCCATTTTTTAACATATTTTTTGTTACTTTCTAGTTGCTTTTCACTCATTTTTGCAACTTTGAATCCATGTTTACCACTTAAAGTCAATTTTTGCTACTGTTGCTACAGTTTTCATATGCTTGTTCAACCATTTTTAACACTTTAAACCCATTTTTGCCATTTCTTTTTACATTTAAATCCCTTTTTGACCACTTATAACCCATTTTTGCAACTTAACACGTTGCCACTGTTAAGCCACTTTAAACAAATCTTTTGTTTTTCATTCCTCTTCGCCACTTCTAATTTTTGCTCTTTTTGCCCATTTTAGTAGCTTCTTACTTATTTTTGCCACACTTAGCCACTTTTAGACCATTTCTGATGTTAATTGCCAATTTTTTTGGTAACTTTACGCCCATTGCTGCCACTTTTTTTCCCATTTTTCTACTGTTTAGCCACTTTATGTCCTTCTTTTTGTCATTTGTATGTTTTTTTTTTTTTTTTGCTTTTGTTTTGTTTTTTAATTGCTTTTTGCCTATTGTATTTGCTTTTAACCCATTTGCTATTTTTTCCCATGTTTGCCACTTCTTTTTGCCATCTTTACCAATCTTGCTGCTTCTTGGTAATTGTTGCCATTTTTTGCCACAGTTTTACACCACTTTTAACTCGTGTTTGCCTCTTCATGACTCCTTTGACACTGTGTAGCTACTTTAAACAATTTCTGATGTTTCATGCCCCTTTTTTTGCAACTTTTTGCCCATTTTTCCTCTGTTTTGCCACTTAATGCCCTTCTTTTGTCACTTGTATCCATTCTTTTTAGCCTTTTGCCTCTTTTAGATGCTTTTAACCCATGTTTGCTACTTTTTTGACAGTTTAGCCACTATGAACTAACTTCTGATGTTTTTGCCCCTTTGAACCCATTTTTGCTTGATATTTTGCCCTTAGTTGCCACTCCTTTGCCACTTTATGCCAGCTTTTTCCACTTTTTGCCCATTTTTCACCATTTCTCCACTGTTTTGCCATTTCAAGCCTATTTTGCCATTTCTTTTTGCAAGGTTTGTTTAAACACTTTTTCTGCGTATTTTTGCTCATGCTTTTTGCCATTTATAACTCATTTGGCAGCCTTTTTATAATACTTTCAACCCATGTTTTCCACTTTCATCAACTTTTTCCACTATTTAGCCAATATCAACCAGTTTCTGATGTTTTTTGCCCTTTATTGACACTGTTTTGCTTCTTTACATCCACATTTGCCAATCTCTGCCACATTTTTCCACTTCTTTTTTGCCACTTTAAGCCCTTAGCCATTAACTTTTTGTCTTAGCATCCCAGTTTTACTGCTTTTTGCCTCTTTTGGTTGCTTTTCACCTATTTTCACAATTGAGTAATTATTTTCCATTAAATTCTCAGTTTTTCTGTTTTATTTTCTGTCCTCCTTATGATTGTGCACATCATGGCCAGGCTTTGAAGTCTATTACTTTCCAAATGGTTTAGTCCAATGTGCCCATCCGATTTCTTAACTTTACCAATAAAAAGGTGAATTTAAGACAATTGGTCTACATTTTGGAAAAAGGCAATATTTGTACTACAGAATAGCTAAATAAAATTCATGTGTTATTGATTTGTTTAGAGTGTTTATTATTCAGGTTAAAAATCAAATAAATGATCATCATCACAGCCTAACTTTACAGTGGATCTTGATTTAGCTGACCTCAATGGGCCTCCAGTTTGGCTGGGCCCCATGAGGCTCTCTCCTTTATCCCCCCTCATAAGCGGCCTTGCTCATGAGTAATTTGTATTTTTAGTCTATAATTAAAGCTTTCACTGTCTGCTTCTGGTCACATGCTTGTTCCAGGAATTGCATTTCATGGCTGATCATCATAATCACTTTGCTCCACTAACATGCAGGACTGCCACCAGTGCAGCCGGGCACATGCTGTGTTGAATGCAGACACATGATACAAGGGCAACAGGATCTAACATTCACCGCTAAAGGACAACGCAGGACACTCTGTGCACAGCTTAAATATGTGAGCGAATTCGACACCGCTCGGATATAAAAAAAAAAAAGGGGGAGGGGGAAAAAAACGTGGCACACTGTAATTCAAGAGTTTTGTCTCGAGCATGAACAAATCTGGCGGGGGAATTGGTATCGATTCAGCTCTGTAGCACTTGGAAGGACAAACTTGCACCTGGACTCAATCAACGTTGATTGGAGAGTGGCAACATGCCCACAAGCACACAGCTCACAGCTGATAGGACACACGAAGCAGTGTTGCACAGGAGAAGTTTGAAACCAAACTTTCACACTTGTAAATAAAGCTCATGAATGTATTTAGAAATATGGCAAATATCCACAAGCATTCTAATGCAGATCTCACATATTATTTAGAGCTGGAAGCCCCTACATGATCAAGACTTTTAGGTAAGTCTGTTAAATATACAAACACAGCGAAGCACCAGCTTCTGATTGTGTGGCTTATTTGCATGTTTTCTTGTCCCTAATTCAAATTCCATTATTTTTCTCCTCTTGAATTATGGCTGTTCTTGATTTGACTGGGTTATTCAGTTGAAATTTTGCTTTTATTGTCTTCAAAACCTCCTCATGTTTGCTCTTGCATTCATTTTTCCTCAGTGTGTGATTGGTTGCTAAAAAGAACAAGTAAGGTGCAGTGTTTTCCGTTTTTTTAAATCTGTTTGGTTCGTGTCATCCTTAAAAATACACTAACACTAAGTTTAAAGACTTTTGGAAATATTAGCTACTATGTTAAGCAAAAATGTTTTTTAAAGCTTATTCCCACTTGCAGAAGCAGTCATCTCTCTAAATATCCTGTCTTTCTCTACCAATAGCACACAACAGATTGATATTCCTTGGTTCTTTGCTTGTCTGCCGGCTTGTTGCAGACTCCTGTTATAGATCTCTTGTCTGCAGACTTGTTGGCATGCCGGCCGGATGGCTCAGTTTTGGGATTATGTCAACGCCTTTAGCAGATGCTATTGCATTACATAAAGAGATATGGCATGCTGGAGAGCTTCCACTCACTTCTAATGTGTGCATTCTGGCCACAGGCAACAACTTCACATCCAGTTCTATCACTGACATGGCAACCAAGGATTCTGGGAGCGTTCCCAAAGCTGTGTTGCATCAGTTGTCAAAGGTGTATTCTGCTTGAGTTACTTGAAGTTGTATTAAGCGATCTGTGACAACTGGGGGGCAGAGAGATTTTGAAACAAACTCTAAGAGGCACGCTTTGATAGATATCACCTTATCAGGTGCTCAGGGCTAATGCGCTAAAAAGATGTCTTTAACGCTCTTGTTGCATGTCAAATATTTTGGAACTTTCTGTTCCAAGTTAAAGCTCTGTTATCCATTATGCATGCCTGTACTGCAGATCCAACTGAGATTCTGGCAGTTACTGACAGGCAAGTTTCAACTTCTTCCAAAGCATTAGGGCCAAATTTTAAAGACCCTGTAAAGTAAAAATGCAACTGTATTCAGGTTGTTGTATGTAGGTCAAATTTCAGTCAACCATTCAGTCAGCCATTTCCCGCTGTGGGCTCATGACATCATGAGCCCACATATTGGCCCCGCCCAGATTAAACCAAGCCAGAAAAGAGGTGAAAAACTTTCTAACAGTCCAAATCCAGAATTCAGTCACATGTAGATCTCAGTGTTTTCACATGTTTACAGCAACCATATCCCAACATCCCACAAGACAGATTACGGATTTCACTTTACGGGGTCTTTAAAAATTTGAACAGAAATTAGTCTCACGCACTTGATACAGATCTGTCCTGTTTAATTCTACATTGGAGGTCTGTTTTTGATTCACACCATATCCGCTAACATCTGTTCCCAGAAAACATGCGTATGCTGTTCATCCTTTTAAACACTACAAATTTACATAAAAACAAAACATAAAAATTAACATAATTGTAACAAAATCTTTTTAAAAAATCAAACTAACAGGGTGGAAAGTAGCTCAACAGGGTGGAAGGCACCCTAATAGGGCTGGAAATGTACATTGCCATTTTTTACCCATTTCGGCCATTTTTTTAACCGCTTTTCACCATTTTTACTGCACATTTTTTGGCAACTTTTTTTCCTTTCATTACCAATATTTTCTGCTTAATCCAATTTTATTAGCCTCTTTTTACTTACTTTTGCCACTTTGAACCCATTTTTGCCACGTTTTAACCACTTTTCACCATTTTTACAGCATATTTTTGCAACTTTTTTCCTTTCATTACCAATATTTGCTGCTTCATCCCATTTTTGCCCCTTGTGACATATTTTTGCCACTTTTTACCCATTTTTTGCCACTCTTAACCACTTTTCAGAGTTATTACAGTTCCTTGTACTTTACTCTTAAACTCACGTCTAAGCTATAAAGTCAGACATAACTTTCCAAAAGCCCTGGTCGATCCACATTGTTACCATCACCATTGAAAAGGTGATTCTTTTTTAAGAAAAGGGGTTTACATTCTAAAAACAATGCTCTATTGTACTACAGCTTAAATACAATGATTTTCCTGTCTTCTATGGTCCCCCAGTTGGCTGAGCCTCAGAAAGCTTTCCTCTTTATGCCCCCTTATATGCGGCCTTGCTCGGTACTATCACACATGAAAATAACAGAGAGTATAGTTTAAAGCACAAGGCTTTCAGGCATCATGAAGATTTTGACAAGCTGCTATTGCAATGTCTCTGACAAAATGCTACATCTACAGGTTCTGCATTATAATGACGACACATGTAAACATTTCTCTTAAATTCTTTCAGGTCTGGTGTCCCAGTAGAGGCCCAGCAGGCCGTATGACTCGGCTGGGAGGAACAAGGTGGAGCAGCTATTTTTACCTAAAGCCCAGGAGTGAGCTCAACACAGAAGGTGAGGCGGGAGGAGGGTAGAACCCGGGCAACGTTTGGGAATGTGAATTGGGTAACGTTAATCATCTGGACAGCAGAGACATTAACTGTGCATGAAGCTCGGTCTCTGGACGTTGTGTGTGCTGTTCAAATACTGACAGGGTGTGTGTGTGTGAGAGAGAGAGAGAGGACAAGAGAGAATAGGAGGAGCAGCATGTTGTATTTCTCTGTGAATCTGGGAGTAAGGGAGGACATAGTGAGGTGTAATTGTGTGTGTTTGTGTGTCAGGACAGTGTGCCTGTGCTGCGGTGATATACAGCGCCCTGACTTACTCTTGTAGATGAAGTGCACTTTGCTCAAAGCTACACACCCCCAAAGGAATAGACTGTGTTTTCCAACTCACTTTTCGGGTTGGGAAAACACACTGATGAAAAAGGATGAGGCTATAGCAGCACACTCAGTCTTTCGCTGCAGCCCCCCGTCACACACTAACATCATTACAATTTCAACTCCACTGCCTTCTAACAAAAACTCTGCATATTTACAATGTGTGTGTGGATCCGCTATTGTCTTGTTAAAATTTTACAATGGATGCTGAGCGCTTTCGCATACCGAATGCAATATTGTGGGTTAATATGCCCCAGTATAATGCCTGCAGATTTGGAGAGTGCTGATAGGGCACATTTCGCAGTGTGGAAGCATCTGAGTTGCACGAAAGCGGAGCGTTCACCCCTGAGAGAGCGAGGGGGCTCACCTTTTGTTATTATTTTCGGAGGCGACGGTTCACACTGACCTACTTTGGGAGCACGGATTGTTGAGGCGCAGAGCCCCAATGCAAATAGAATCTGTTGCTTCCCGCCTGTTGGATTTCAAGGATTTCCAGGCACGTGACGCAAAAGCCGAGATGTCACATACATGCTGCTGTTTCATGCATGCTGCCATCTTTTTATCTGCTACTTTGAAGCTTATCTGGACTTGTCATTATTGTATATTTTCCATGGCAGTTGTTTTCTTAGAAAGATTATTGAATCGGTGGCCTCACATCAGTTGGGATTCTGACAGCAGCCTGCTTGGTTTACCCATAAAACCTTACATAAACCTGCTCAGCATTGCAAATGACAGTGATCACACTGTGACTTGAGTGCAACACTCCACCTGTCTGACAGGTAGCTGTCAAAAATACCTGTCATTCTGTCAGCCGCAGAGTCTAGCCACTAACATCACCCCCATGCTTTATATAGGGAAGATTTGGTTTCTCTTACATTCATGTTATTTTCACTGGGCATCTTGTATCGCAGAAGAGACTTAAAGAAAACATGAATTTGATTGATTCTAATTTCATTCTTGTTTTTGTTTCATGATCACAGTATGACCATATAAATAAGGTCATAGCTAAAGACCCATTTAAGAAAATAGGGTGTCATTTCTTGCTCCTCAACATATAGTGTTGTAGTGTAGCGTCATTTGTTACTTTTGAATCTTTGGCCATGTTTACATGGGAATGATCTATTGAAAACATTCAAATTTCAGTTTCAAAGAAGTTCCACTTTCAGACATCAATGTTGATAACACTGGGGGTGGGACTGATTTTTTTTTTTTTTTTTTTTTAATTTTGAGGAAAAGACAACAGTTATTGGTGTGGAATTCATCTTTAAAGACCCCGGAAGGTCCTCCAAGTTCCAGGCTCACTAGAAAAGCTTCTGTAAAGGTGATAAAAGTGTGGATAGCGTCAGTTGAATGGCAAAACAAAGGGCTTTCAAATTTACAAAATACCTCTTTAACTCATTGAGTGCCAGCCCTATACGTATACGTCAATGGCACTCAATGAGTTAAAGGGGACATATTATGCAAAAATCACTTCTTCACGTTCTTCTAACAAAATATGTGCCCCTGGCCTGTCCACAATCCCCTAAAATACCAGAAAAATCCACCACCCCCCTTCTCCACCTTTCAGAAAATGTGTGCTGAAACAGGCCGTTCTCAGATTTTCCCTTCATGACCTCATTTTGGGAGTTAGCCCCGCCCCTAGGTTTGGTTGGCCCTCCCCACTCGGAAGAAAGTTCAAACCTTCTCTCCTGATCCTCCTCTCAGCTGACAGCTGAGATGCTGGATAGCTCAGTGGGTTACCCTGCCGATTTGGTGTGGTTTGTTGATGGTTCAAATCTCAGTCAGGTCCTTAACTTCGGATAAAAGTGTCTGTAACATCGTAACATCAGGAGTGCCACATTCATTTCTTGAGAGGGGTGTGGTTAGGGGCGGAGTCAGACAGCTCATCAACATTTAAAGCCACAGACACAGAAACGGCTTATCCTAAAAGGGGCTGAAACAGAGGGGTTTTAGACATGCAAAAATCCTAGAGAGTTTTTTCAGCAACAAACTTCACAGACATGTTTTGGAGACCTCTGAAAACATTAGAAACTTGTTTAAAAGGGTAAAATATGTCCCTTGTAATATCAAAGTGAAAACTGATTTCTACAAGTAATGTCAATAAATAGGAATATGTAATGTTATTCCCCCCTGTCAAGTCATAATGTAGTAGATGCACCTTTGGCTGCAATCACAGCACTGAATCTGTGTGGATGGGTCTCAGTCAGGCTTACATATCTGGAAACAGCAGTTTTACTCCATTTGCCTTTGCATAACTGCTTAAGATCTGTCAGGTTGCACAGATTGGGTGTTAGCAGCCCTTTTCATGTCCGGCCATCTCTCTCAAGCCTCTTTTGGATTGAGGTCTGGGCTTTTACTTGGCCACTCCAAAAAACTCACTTTGTTGTCTTTAAAGACCCCATAAAGTGAAATCCAAAATTTGTGTCTTAACACACTAGATATGTTGGAATAAGGTTGCTGTAAACATGTGAAAACACTGAGATCAACATGTGACTGAACTTTGGATTTAGACTGTTAGAAAGTTTTTCACCTCTTCCCTGGCTTGGTCAAATTTGGGCGGGGCAAATCATGGGCCCACAGTGGGGAATGACCCCGCCCCTCTAACACTACAATGTAAAATCACAGAGCAGTTCATCTCAGTACAGTCTGTTGTTTGCTGATGTCATTACCTTTATTGAAAGTTAACAGTCAGTTTGTTTTTTTTTGTTTTTTGTTTTTTTTTATTGTGAGGAAAATTTGTTAAATCTATCAGCCATAGTGGTGTATGGATCATTTAAAGTGTCATTAGAGAGATTTGAGCTAGAATACAGACTTTTCCTCTTCTCTGGCACGGAGCCAGGCAGCTGCGCTCTGATCATAAGGTCAAGGGGCTGGATAATGGCGTGAGGATTTTCCTCCATTCATTGTAACATTATTTTTCATTTGAGAGGATCCTATTTCTCCTGAGTGGGCGTGGCTTCAGCTCATTCAACAGACATGCCCACATCATCCTGGAGCAGATTTACTGCCTCATTTTTCATGATTTTGAAGCTTAATTTTACACATTTGGAGGTTTTATTTGACAGATATTTGAATGAGGGGTTCAAAACACAGTGACCTATCAACAACAAACTTAAATACAGGTTTATTTTTCACTTTACTGGGTCTTTAAACAATTTCTGTGTAGTTTTGCTGGAAGATGAATCTTCCCCTAAGCCATAGCTCTCTTGCAGACTGAATAAGATTGTCCTGCAGGATTGTCATATATTTTGCCACATTATCCTCTACCTTTACAAGCGTTCCAGGGCCGTCTGCCATGGAGGATCCCCACAGCATGATGCTGCCACCACTGTGCTTCACAGTGAGGATGGTGTGTTTGTGGTGATGTGCAGTGTTTGGTGTGTCTGATGACTAAAAATTTGCATTTTGGTCTCATCAGACCAAAAAACTTTCTTCCACTTCGCTATGGAGTCCCCTGACGTATATTTTTCAATAATCTTTTCTCTGAGTTGCCAGGAGTGTTCTTATGTTTTCATGGTGTAATGGTTGCCAGGAATACTGATTACCAGTGACTGGACTTTCCAGGCACAGGAGTCTTTACACTACAACCATCTGAGACATATTCACTGCATTCAGGTGATCCCCATTTGACTAACTGTGAGACTGCTAGCACTGATTGGCCAGACCTAAACAGGTCAGTCACTTTAAAGGGGGTGAATTTTTATGCAGTTGCTTATTTTAAGATAAGAGATAAGATATTCCTTTATTAGTCCCACAAGGGGAAATTATGTCACATTTTTTGGTTTAACTGACATAACTTTGTAGAAATCTGCTTTCATGTTGACATCTAGTTTAGTAATCCAAAAGCCGAATTAAATTGACCTTGATTGATTTATTAAACCAATAAAAGAGTAAAACATCCAACCTCATGCAGGTCTGTTTCAGACTAGAATACAGTGTACTCTGCAAAGGCAAAAGTAGCAATAATCTTGAAGTTCAAGTGGATTTCTCCCACAGTATGTATGACATGGACTATTCTGACTTTCAAACCTGTTGAATTATCCTTTATACACATGCAAATAGAGTTCTTTTTGGATTAGTGACAGCTCTCACAGGTCAAAAAGCACTTGTAGCTTAACAATATCTTTTATTACACACTGTAAATGTAGACACACGGTAAGGAAGTGGTCATTTTTTGGTAAGAAGGGAGAATCAGAACCCAGAGTGCCATCACCATCCCTGGAGGCAATGGAGTGCTCTAAATGTGGTGTGGCCTTTGTAGCCGTGTGTGAAATATGATTTGGCGAAGGATGTCATTTGAAGGCAAGGGGGTTGGGGGGGTGGGGGGGTGGTTCTGCAGTTATGACAGCCCCCGAGCACTCTCTTCCACAGTCTCACTGTCTTTTTCCCGCCGCCTCCATATCGCTGCATCTCTCGGCGCTTATCTTATCTCTCCTTCACACGTTCCCTCACACCTTTTCCCTCCCTCACTCCTCTCCTCCCAGTGGATCTTTTATTGAGCTGCTTTAGAGCCAGATGTTTCTGTACGGAGAGGGTGAAGAGGAGGAGAGAGGGGACGAAGATGAAGGGGTGTGGCGGCCAGATGACTCGTAGCTTCAGAGTCGATCGTTCTTCACACAATAGACTCACTATTTCTCCAGCCAAGCTTCCTATTTTTTATTCCATCCCCCATATTTAGCATATTCTCCTTTTTACAGCTTCTTCCTAGGATCTCGCTCACTCAAAAAAACACACCTACATACACAAACTAACTTTCTCTACCTCCTCCCTGCCTGTCATGCAATGCAAGCGACCTAGTTCTAAGTTTCTCCAACCGTTTGATTTAATTCGAGGAGGAAGCTGTGGCTGTGATTCAGGCCGCATGCAGCACAGAAGAGGTGTGATCTCAAGAGCTCGGCCCTGTTTTCAAACCCAAATAATACTCTCTCAAAATCAGATACCCACACTGGCACGGCTGGCCCCTGCAATTGTCTGCACTCAAGCTGCAGTGGATTTCTCCCATAGTGAACTTTTCACAGCGTAGGGGAATGAATAATTCTATTCCAAAAACCACAAACTGTCTCAGGCACAATGTGCTTTTTTACCCAGAATTTCCAAGTTGAAAATGTCAATTTGCTCTGTCCTTTCTCTCCCCTCAACTATAATCAACGACAGCTCCTATTTCTGCAGATTATACAGACATCGGTATAAAGAGAGGAATAAAAATTGCCGCCATGCTGAGTTTACGCCTGACAAACAACATCCACACGGAGATCTGACACTGCAATTTGCACTTACACACAGAGGCAAATCCTAGCCTTATTCAGATACATTTCCAGTACAGGCCTATTTTGCAAATCAATCATGCGGCACAAAATAGTGGCGCAGAGACTGATATTTTCCCACTGCCCAGAGTCGGAAAAAAACAGAGCTGTGGCAGGGTGTTTATGGAGAATATGAATGAAGGTAGCATGCAGCTTTTATGCCTCCTAATAAGCCCCCAAGGCTGGGGAACATTACGACTCTACAGTTTTACAACCACTGATGGTCTGCTCGGAGATGTGCATTGTGCTTGTGTGTGTCTATTCGTGTGTGTGTTACGTGGTCGGGGGTAGATCAGACCCATAGCTGTCTACTAAAACGATCCCCATGAATATCTGGCCATGAATCAGGCTGCCAGACATCCTCTAACATGATAAGTCTTACAAATGAAATGCTTGATAAATATAAAAATGCGCGTGCTACATGCACACTTTTGGTGTTCATTACAGCAAATGGATTGTCATCTGACAGGCATTCCAATGAACATCTACAACGCCGCGATGAAATCATTACCCCTCACTAAAATTGTGCTCGCATTAAGAAGATGTCTCGCAGTTTGTGTGCGTCGAATCATGTCACGTCTGAGCATCGTGTTGCCATTTTGTTGTGTGTGTAGGTGTGGTTGTACAAGCGTGCGTGCCTGGCGAGGGGAGGGTGCAGTCCATCAGTAAACCAACGAGGGAGAACTGACGGAAGTGCATGAGAAAAGGTGGAGAAGTGATTCCTCCGACACAGATCTGAGACGAGGTTTGCAGCCATAACCGGGCAGAGCTGCAGGAACTAATGCAAATTTATTGACATGCAGTTGGCGTGTTTCTTCTCTGTACAATTCACCCCACTATCCGATTTTACAGCTGATTATTTATCTTACTCCTTCTGTGGATTGCAAAATGTCAAGTTTATTTTCTGTGTAATGGACACAATGAAATGACACCAATTTAGGCCGTTTCATGATTATTTATAAGGATTAAGTCCCATTTGACAATTTTGAGTGCTTTCTGGGATAGGGGGCTATGGGATGTCTGTCTTGGTGGAAACCAGTAAGTGCTCATTTGCATTATTTCAACCACTGGTGGTGAAAGTTTGGAGATGCATTTATTACAGAGGTTTCAGTTATAGTAGTTTTTTCCATACCCCAGTAATAAAGACAATGCTTTGGATTGGTTTCGTTCTTATTTATCTGAGTGTTCCTCAACTCCTGCCCCCCTCACTTGTGGTGTACCACAGGGGTCCAATCTTGGTCCCCTGTTTTCCATTCCTCTGGGTTGCCCTATTTATAATCATTAAATATAATTTCATTAAGGAATATTCTTGTCATACATTCACCATTTTATTGCAAGTGGATAAACAGTTTTACATGACAGAGAAGGCTCTACTCAAAAGATGCTCCCTGGGTCAGTCAAACAGCATGCTTTGACTTTCCAGGGAGTGCATGACTAGAAACCCTGTCTCCCTTTGGATGGCTACATCAATCACCATGCATACGGAAACAATCAAATAAGTTAAAAAGCAGTTAACACATAGTAGCATGAATCTCAATATGAAGGTGCAACAAGCTTTATACTATAAAGGAGGAGGCTGGGGTGGAGGAGGTTAAGGTTTGCCAGCAGCAGCAAGCAAGGATTAGTAAGAGGTATGTCATTTTTAAATACACCCCAGTGTTGAGAGGAAGAGCTGTGAAAGTATGTGGGATATTTAAGATCAGCTGGCTGGGGCATATGGCCTGGTAGCCACCCTGATGAATTGGCCCCAAACATTAAATGTTGTCAAAGCTCAACTTCAACACTCAAATAGCCAAGGTCACTCAATCCTGTTTTCTCCAGACCTTGTAAAAGTTGCCCATGCTTTCATTTCTTCATGTCTTGACTATTGCAATTCACTTCACTGATACTAAAGTATCACCCAAATATCTTTTTCCCATCCCCAACTTCAAACAGTAAGACTGGAAATACCAAGGGCCTAAAGACCCCAACTTTCGTCCATATATTCAGATACTGGGAATGCCACACTGCCTTGCTCAGTGAACCTATTGCCCCATGCAATGTCCAAGTCTGCTGTTGATCTCAGTCAGCAGATTGATGGATTACACTGCCTTGGTAGGTGAACTACTCTACAACTTCCAGGCTCTCACCATTCACAAACACAGATCAGATGGCAGCATCCCAAGCATCCCCAAATGCCTTTATCTTGTTTTTAATTTTTTTTTTTTTTTTGTTGTGTGTGTGTGTGTGTTTGTTTTTTTTTTTTTTTTTGAAAAGTCAAGAAAATCTAGACATGTTCATGACTTGTTGCTAAACAGATGGTTTAAAGGCATCACAAATTGCATAAAAATGTACTTTCTGTGACTAAAAATAGACTTGGGGTACAACCCCATTGTGTACAAATCAGGAAAAACTGGCCATTGCTGTCATCATTTACTTACTTTTCATGGATATTTTTTGGTCATATTCTTGCTGTTTTATAAAGAGGCTGAATTTCACCCATTATACAACACCACCAGCAAGTGCAAGATTGTGGCTTTGAATAGACATTTCTGAAGTTCAAAGTAGGAAGTCTTGTCTTGTAAAGCTACAAGAACAGCTTATGAAACACCCAAACTTCAAACTATTTGACATGTGCAACTTTAATATGGTCTAGGGTGACTGTTTTCTAATTTCTAACCTTCAGCCCTCTCTTAGTTTTGTTGTAAACAGGAAATTGAAAGAAATATATCCTCATCAGTCAAATGCAGCTCATCTTCTAGAAATCCTGAAGCCGAGGGATAATCTAACCATGTCAGAATATTTAGCACTGGCATATTTTTTGCACTTCTGTTTGGGAAGATGATGCATGAGCAGCAGTGTCATTGGTAAATTCAAGGAATAAGCAGACTCGGTATAAGAAAATTTCACCCTGGACAGAGCGAAATCCTTATCTAAACAGCTTTGTATATCTAGCACACTTCAAAGATGCTGAATACATTAGTTTTAGGGGATGGTATAATTTGTTGATCCCTTTTGGCCCTTCATAAGCATATTAATAGTATTTTGTCACACAAATGGCTTCTGGTCATTGAGGCATAATCAAACAATGAGTTGCAGTGTGCCACCATAAATGGTTTAAAGCCAGGACAAAACAATGTAATATTTATGTCAGAGCCATTGTTCTGGATTGCATTATACTATATGCCATTTTTTACTCTAAGCTTATAAATGCTTCAATGTTGCTTTTAATGCCACATCTACAGCGTAATTACTGAGACAAACATGCATTCTGACGTTAGTTTTATTTGCATGTAAACTCTGCCTATTAGCTTTATGTAAGAGTCCCAGTGACCCTGCAATAAAACAAACTAGCTTTTTATTTTGTTCATGCAAATACTTTGATGTTTTAATGCTCAAAGAATATGAACCACTTTAATTTTAGGTACAAACCTTGCCTGCAGTATGATTAGCTACATATCTCAGAGGATATCTGCAAAATCTGCACCAAGCAATTTTCCAGAAAGATTAGCCACAACACATGCTATGTTATCAGTGCAATCTGTGCAGTTAGAACCTTTACATACCTCTTTAGTAGATTCTATAAGTGAATGCTGCATTTTAATGTTTGGTAGGGCTAAATTGCAATGGTTTCATTAAAAAGACAAGGATAGATTAAACACAGTGAGAGATCAGTTTCTCAAAGCATCCATTTGCAGTGTTTCGAAGAAACTGGAGGGTGTTGTTGATGCTGTGAGTACGAGGAGGCAGTGATTTAAGCACCCTCTTACACCATGGCGATATAAAATCCTCTTTTGCCCCAAAAGGCATTCAGGCTTGTAGACTTGAGATGGTGGCCACTGTCTCATTCTCCTCAAATGATGCTGATTGGACAGTTTATTATCTGATCAGGAACAAACGTTTCAGTTTGAGGCTCTGCAAGATCCGAACGTGAAATCTGGTCAGTCCATCTGCCTTGCCATTTTCTTCCATCCTATCCAAGGCCGGGTTGGAGGGGCAGCGGGCTAAGCAAGTCCACCCAGACATTCCTGGCCCCAGTAACATTTTCCTGCTCTTCCTGAGGGATTCCAAGGTGTTCCCAGGTCAGATGATGAGATATATAATTCCTCCAGTGACTGCTGGGTCTTCCCTTGGATTTCTTCCTGTTGGACATACTTGGGAGATCTCTACAGGAAGGCAACCAAGAGGCATCCTGATCAGATGCCCGAACCACCTCAACTGGCTCCTTTTGAGGCAAAGGAGCAGCTCTACTTTGAGATCCCTCTGAATGACCGAGCTGGCTGAGCCCAGACACCCTCCTGAGCTCCTGAGGAATCTCATTTCAACCACTTTAACCAGCAATCTTGTTCTTTCAGTCATTAGAGCTCATGGCCAAGGGTCAGAGTTGGAACAAAGATCTACTGATAAATTGTGAGTTTGCCTTCTAGCTCAGCTCCCTCTTCAACAGTACGGTACAACATCTGCAGATGCTGCACCAATCTGCCTGATGATCTCACGGTCCATTCTACCATAACTTGTGAACAAGACCCTAAGATACTTAACTCCTTCCCTTATGCCAAAGACATCCTACCCACCTGGAGGGAGCAATCCACCATTTTCCAGCAGAGAACCATAGCCTCAGACTTGGAGATGCCGACCCTCATCCCACACTCAGCTACAAACCACCCCAGAGCCTGCTGGAGGTCTCCGGCGGAAGAAGCCAACAGAACCACATCATCTGCGAAAAGCAGAGATTGAATTCTGAGGCCACCCAACCAAACCCCCACTGACTGTGCATCAAGATCCTGCCCATGAAAATCAAAAGAGATTTTTGTTTTCCCCCAGGGGAAGTCCACTCTAGGGTGCTGGAAAGGAGACTCTAGCTGATTGTCAAACCTCAGATAAAGGAGGAACAATGCCAATTTCATCCTGGCTGCAGGACAGTGGACCAGCTCTTTACCCTTACAGGTTTCCTTGAGGGAGCATGGGAGTTTGCGCATTCAGTCTATATGTGCTTTGTGGACTAGGAGAAGGCTTATGACCCTTGCCTTTCTGGGGTAATGTGGGTGGTACTGCGAGAATATGGGGTCCAAGCCACCAGGTCTCTGTTCGACCAAAGTGAGAGCTTTGTTCACATCCTTGGCACAAGGTTGGATAAGTTCCCTGTAAGGCCATCTGCACTCCCAAAATGTTACCATGTTGTGATCACAGGAATCATGAATACAGGTGGGTTCATGCTGGTCAGTTGTCTTTTCAGTACAGCATAATGAGGGCAGAAATTTAGGTTAGCAATGTACATATTTCCCCGCCCTAGTGAGTACTGTGATTTTGACTTTTCTTTGACTATAACATCACACTGCCCATTAGGGGTCCACATCAATTGAAATGAATTGCAGGTAATAAATTATATGGAATGATACTGCACTAAGAGGAATTTTTGATTACTTAACACTTTGAACTCTGGAGTTGCAGATATATTTAGAAGATTCTAAAGGAATTCCTTACCAGGACATAGATCAATACTCTATATTTGGTACTTTGTTTAAAACATTTGACGTGGTAAGAGCTAATTCATTCAACCATTACATGGACATTTATTGTTTATATCCACTAATGTATAAACGCTCAGAGACAGTCACAGTTCCCTGTTAATGCTTCCCAGAACATCCCGGCCGATATAATCAATAGCTTTCTAAAAATATTTAGACTAGAAAGGATCAATGTGAGAGATCATTCCCATTCTGCTCTGATATGTATACACAAATAGACCATTGATGGTATTGAGTGCCCTCAGGGCTCTACGCTTATGTTGCCTCACAGTCGAGGTGATGCTGCTGCCGGAGTCGGTGCGTGTAGCCACTAATACTATATCTGGCTCTTCCTTCCTCACACACACACACACAGTTTTTTTACATCTCATAATGCAAGGTTGAGCTTGTCTCGCAGAATATAAAACCTCAGGCTTAGAATAATGCCTGTGAAAGGCGGCGCGTGCCCTGTCAGAGACACTTTGCTCCGCGATGTGATTATGTTGGGAGATTTTTCTCTGCAGCAACTTTCAATTGAAGATAAAGCTATACTCTCTTTTGCAAAACTTTATAACCCAGCTGTTGTCAAGTTGTTTGCATTAGGCTTTCTGGTGAAACCATGCGATTGCTATCTATGTATTGCTGCACAGAGGAAACTAAAGCAGTCCAAAATGTACCAACTGTTGGTGGTAAAGGCTGTAACCTGTATCTTTACAGCCTCTCAAGCTGCACTTTCTGGAAAGATGTCTTTTCTCCTTCATATCCTAGTCTCTGTTCTTCATTATCATCAATGTTTTATGCCTTTGTCTTTAAATACTGATGTTTCTTTGGGTCCCAAACAAATGCCTTGTCCCCTGAGCTATAAAGACGCACCTGGATTCAACTAAATCAAAAGTAAAATCTTCTGGGTTATAATTCTACAGTGAGACAATTGGCCTTATGTGGCAGTGAACTTTTATCCAAGTGGGCAGACGTGATCTTGAGTGATTTAAAAGTCAATGTTGTGTTCTTACTCCACCCCACATCGTTATGTTTAGTAGTTTTTTGTAGTTAAACCCAACCAAACTTTGGGCATTTCACAAAATATGTATAGTACAAAATAGTCGTACAAAAGGTTGAGAACAGACTGTATGAATGTGTTGGATCACATTCAATAACTATCATAGGGCAGATGTGAAAACCAAAGAAAAAAAACTGCTTGAAAGAAAAGCTCTAGCAGCTGTATTTGAGATACAAAAGTGGTGTTGCACAGTACTGGTATAATCCAACTGATACAAGGACATATTGGCTTTTTGGTATCTGAAGTTTGCCAAGTAACCAGCAATTCTTTTAGAAAGTGAGGGAATATTTGGACCAAAACTGCTCTTCTGTGTGATGGTAAGTGTTTTAAGTACAAGTCTAACTGGGCCCACTTGGGCCTGGTGTTCTCGTTCCCGTAAGAGCAGGCTCTGAGGCATCTTTGATGGGAGATAGGGCAAAGGAGTGGCTGAAACAAAAGGTAACTGTAGCTTTAGTTTGCATGTAACTCCATGTTACCTCATGCTTTTTGTCATCTACTTTTAGCCAGCTGTGATGAAATGGGGGCTCGTCTGGGATTGCAGATGGATGTCTATGGAGATCATCATTGGATGAAAAATTAGGATCGGCTGTAAGCTTTTTACTGCAATAGGAAAGTAAGGGACACTGGAAGTGGTTTGTTTTTTGTCAGTAAAGATAAAATGTTTGTTGTAGTTGTATACGTTGTGTTTAATAGTGTTTCCAAGCCAAAGACACAATATTGTATTTAAATTGCTGTGCTATAACTTTGGCATTTTGGCCTTGCTATTTTTTTATGTTTGGTTTTGTTTTTAACCAGAAGTGACAAAAATGGTTCGAATATTTGTATTTATGCTTCATGCACAAAAAAAGTGACAAGTTTTCCACGTGCCTTTTGGCAAACTCCCATCCGACTATCCTTTATCCCTCCCATCTCAGCTGCTTAGGCTTACAACTCCTTCAGAGTAGTCATTGATGTCTTGATGGTCTCTCTTACTAGTAGCTGGGTTTCCATTATACTTGGAAATGCGCAAAATCTAAATAGCACAATAAGAAATGGTAATGGAAACACCTGAATTTCGAAAAAAAACCTAAAATATCGCAAAAAAAGTTTTTACGCTTTCATGAGGAGGTTTTTCAGACGTTTTGATAAAGAAATATATCGCAAAAGTGTAATGGAAACACTTTTTCTGCATTTACAAGTCACAGCACTTGATGTACGGTATCACATGACCAGTCACTCCGAGACAACATGGTGCGGTACGTGTGGGCAGAAGAAGAGATGAGACTTTTCTTAACATCATACTTATACCTTTATACGCAAGGCCTATGCCCAAAATTCCCCTCAATGGAAACGCATTCAAAGCGCAATTGTACTTAATCGAAATTTAAGAAATATCGCTTTTATTTTGCGAAAAACTGCAATGGAAACCCTGCTAGTGTCTTTCTTGCACGGTCACTCAGTTTGTGAGGACGGCCTGATCTAGGCAGATTTTCACACGTGCCATATTCCTTCCATTTTTTGATGATGGATTTAACTGGACTCTGAAGGATGTTCGGAGACTAGGAAATTTTTTGGTATCCATCCCCAGACTTAGACTTTTCATTAAGTTGCTTGGGTGTTGTTTTGTCTTCATGGTGTAATGGCAGCCAGGAATACTGATTAACCAGTGATTGGACTTTTCAGACAGAGGTGTCTTTATAGTACAATCACCTGAGACATACCTGAGACAAGACTATTAGCACCAATTGTCTGGATCTCTGTTGAATACTCTCAGTCACTTTAAAGGGGGTGAATGTTTTCATTTTTAGAGTTTGGTCAAACCTGTCAAAGAAAACCGATGGTACTGCTTAAATCTCAAATCCTCAGCAGGAGCTTCAAAAGGTTATATAAGAGATGGGTGTGGTTATCTGCCTCCCTCTGTCCTTGAGCCTGCTTTGTCCATGCTACCACAGCACCTAAGTAAGTTTGACGAATCATTTCACTTTTTTACTTTGTTTGCCAAATAAGTGCATCCTTTTAATTATGTTTGTCACTTTCACCAAAGGTAGAAGTTTGTTTATGACCAGTGAAACCACAAAGAAGACCTAGAGACCTAGAATTGTTTATGTACTTTAATGGACACAATGAGTGAGTAAATTTCCTACCGAAGTTTAAATAGAATAGTTTATTTTTACACAGTGTTCTAATTTATGCTTGTTTAACAGGAAGTTGAAGCAATTCCTCACTCCTTGTGTAACATAATTGATGCATAAATTAATGTAAGTTAATTCCTGTTAGCTTTAATTTAATAGTGAAATGTGCGTGGCAATGTTTTGATTTATAATATCTGTTTTGTACAGAAAATCATCCATCCATCTATCCATTCATCAATCCATCCACTTATGTGCTCAACCTTTATCAATAAATGGTTAAACTGACCTCTGGAGCCACGTGTTTGAATGTGCACACCACCTAGAGGTTCAGTGAGCTAGCATCAGTTGAAATACAGTTGGCCTCCACTAATTCAATGTAGTGACAGTTTTTTCAGGTACATTTGGATTATGACTGTTTTTTACTAACACAGGTGGAGCTGGATTGTCTGTGGTTTTACTAGGGGCTGAACTTAAACAGATGCAGAGGTTAGTTTGGCAGCGTTTCTCCGCTCATGTGATGCTCCGGATCAAATCTGAGCTAAGTTGACATGGGCCCTTTCTGGAGCTCACGAAGCCCCTGGCAGAGATGCACAGCATTTGAACAAACGTTAACTGTGGAAATAAACATTCTAAATTCACATAAATCTAAATACTGATGCAGGGGGAGGCAGATGAAGCTGAACCCTCTGTGGTGAAAGATGCAGAGCTGGACACTTTAAATGAGAACCTAATGGTATATGTTCTTTCTGTATTTAAAGTAGGTCATGTGTGATTTAGCTCTAAACACAACATGCGACTATAAAACTTCCATGCCTGCCTGATCTGGGACAGGACTCCATTGATCTCCTTCATCTTCATCATCCTACCCTCATCCCCTCTTACAGGATTTGTCCAGCGGTGTTACTCAAATATGCTCCCATCAGCAGGTTGGGAACTCAAACATCATGTCTGTTGACAGGGAATATATATGGAGGCTCTTATAGCAGGGAATTAGGCAGCTCCACTATACCGCTTATGACAAGCCTGCAATCAGGGTACACTGCTCGGGCCGAACCATCCTTCCCGTGGAGAGAAACCTCTTTATTCCTCCGTGCCCTCCTGACCCCTTCTTCCCCCCTCTCTACCTCCTGAGGGGAATGCTGCAGTTACCAGGCAACAAGAAGGGGAGGGTCTGGAGGCTGGTTTTGTTACACCCAGTTATTCTGGAAGCCATATAAACGATCCATGAAGTCCTGTCTATAACTCTCTCAGCCGAAGACTTAAATGAATATTTCCACCATATCGTTTGAGATCAAATTTGTTAAATATTGCTTCAGAGGAGGGTTATCCAAAGTACATGTTATTGTGAAGAAAGCATTAAATAAAAATTATGTTTGGGCACAGCCCATTGCTCCATTTGCTTCCCCCATTAAATTCACTCAAATTCATTCATGTAGGACAAGATTTCTAATTGCCGTATTTAATGTGTTAATGATTTAATTATTCTTTTAATTAATTTGTTACGACTAAATGATTGACTGAATTCAAGGGCTCTTGGCTCGTCTTTTTGGCGAGGGCGGGGGGCATCAGGCTGTGCAGATGACTTCCTGATGCTCAAACAGAGCAACGCAACAAATGAGTGTGTGCATTTCTCTTCTTCAGTGAAATTAGTCGCCGCTTATTTTTCTTTTTCTTCGAGACGGTGGTAAGTTTGCAAAGCAGCCCTGTTTATAACAAGAGTGACAGAGAAAGCGACTCTATTTTCCCTCCCCAGTGAGAAATGACTGTGGGCCTAATCTGAAGTAAACAGGCTCTCAAGGCCTCTTGAGAGGGGGGGCGGCGTTGCGGCTTCTCAAGCACATCAACCACCCAGGCCTCAGCATCAAAGGGATCGCCATTTTTAATTGAAAAGCCTTTTAATGTATAATGTAGTTCATTTATTTAATTTAGATTCGATAGCCACAGAAAAGGGAATTGAGCTGGAAAGGTCAGACAAAATATAAGCATTCCACGGCACGCCAGCTCTATTAGTTTTTCAAACAAATCCACCTTCGCAGACGATGAAAATGTGGCGTGAACTTTTTTAGCAGCTGCAAATTGCCTCAAAGTTTTATTGATGATGGAGTAAAAACCTCAGTCGATGGATAAAGAGGCTGCTGTTCAGTATGCGAGGGATACAGCGCACTGTTGAAGGGATGCTTTTATCTCTCCCCATGCAGCCGAGACACTACATTTTCTTTATATGTGCCATGTGCAGGGTGTCAGCTGATGTAAATCATTGTTTTACTGTCAATCCGCAGCAGTTATTGTCTCATTCTTCAGAACCAGAGGCCATGCAAATTGCATGGCATTGATGCACTTTAATTAGCATGATTACTGGTGCATTTTTTGTGGTACTGTGAGGGTTAAAGGCAAAGATGTAAATGTAGGAGGCAAGAGCACCCATAAGGGGGATTAAGGGGAGCTTTTTCTGGGCCCCTGCCAAATAGCGGTCAGAAATATGATGGTTCAATGTAAAGATAAGCTGTGATATCCTTTTTCTTTTTACAGGATTGACCACTCTTATGAAAGCAACCTACATCGTACATAGCCTTCTTAAAAGTGTAAATCTCTTTTCTTAAAACAGAATCAAAATGGGTTAAACATGGCAAAAAAGGGTAGATAAGGTGGTGCAATGAAATTTTACAGGTGGCAGAAGTGGGTTAAACTGGCAAAAAGAAAGGAGTTCAAAGTTGTAAAAATAGGTCAAATGGCAGAAATGGTAGGAAAAGGTGGTGAAATTGGATTACAAAGTGGCAAAAAGGATTTAAAGTGGTAGACGGAGGCATAACTGGGTGAAATGTGGTTAAAATTGGCTAAAATGGATGAAAGAGTGGGGAAAAGAGGTTTTAAAGGGGTAAAAAAAAAGTCAGCAGAGGCAACTATAACTGGAAAGTGGCAAAAACAGGCAGTGGTGGAAAGCTGTTAAAAAGAAGCAAAAATAACTAACAAGATATGGGTGGGAAAGGTAATGAAATGGGTTTAAGTTAGCAAAAACAGGTTAAAAGTGGTAAAAATGGACATAACAGATGATGAAATGTGTTTAAAATTTGTGATAAATGGACAAAAGAGTGGTAAAATGGCTTAAAAGTGTTTAAAATGGGTCAACAGAGGTAACTATGGCTGGAAAGGGACAAAAACATGCAGTAGAAGTGGCTGAAAGGGTTTAAAAGTCAGAAGTGGTTAAATTTGGTTTAAAGAGGCAAAAATTGGCAGATAAGGTGGTGAAATTGGATTAAAATGCGGAAATAATTGTTCAAAATGGGCAGAAATTGTTAAAAACTGTAAAAAAGTGGTAAATAGTGGTAAAAGTGGGCATAACACATCGAAATATGGTTGCATTTGACAAGAATGGATGAAAGTGGTGAAAAGGGGTTAAAGTTGTATAACAGGTTGAAAGTCATTTATAGCTGAAGGGGCAAAAATGGGGAGAGAAATAGGTGTTAGAAGTTGACAAAAATGGCTTAAGAGTGGCATAAATGGGCAGAAAAGATGGGGAAATGGAATTAAAAAGTGTCACATTTGGTGTAAGAAATAGTTAAATGTGGTTAAAATTGGCAAAAATGGACAAAAGAGTGGTAAAAGGGATTAGTGGTGGTAAAACGGGTCTTCAGAAACAAGTATAGCTGGAAAGTGGCAGAAAAAAATGGAGGAAATGGTTTAAACAGAGCAAAAATGGCGTTAAGTGGCGGAAAAGGGAAGAAAGGGGGTGAAATTGGTAAGTGGCAAAAATGGGTGAAATGTGTTACATTTGACATAAATGGAAGAAAGAGAAAACAGGTCAACAGAAGCAACACAAGCTGGTGAGCAGCAAAGACAGGCAGAAAAAGTGGCAGAAAGGGTTTAAAAGTGGTGAAATGGAGGCCAAATTTGTTTTAAAGAGGCAGAAATGGGTAGAAAACGGTGGCAAAGTGGTGTTAAAATGTGGCAAAAAATTGGTAAAGAATGGATTCAAAAGTTGTTAATAGCTGTAAAAATTGGCATAAAACAGTGAAATGTGGTTACATTTGACAAAAATGGAGGATAGTGGTGAAAAGGGGTTAAAGTGGTAAAATGTGTCAACAAAGGCTTATAGCTGGAAAGTGGCAAAAACAGGCAGAAAATGAGTGGAAAGTGTTTTATGCACAGGTGCAGAGAGATGTAAAGCTTATGTGCAGTTTTCTTTAGGGGTGCTGTTATGGGACTTTTGGGACATTGCATAAAGCTGGACTAACTTTGAGTTGCTAAACCAAGGTAATGACCTCCAGCTTTGGCTTTTTCTTAATGCACAGACATAAAATTAAATCGATCTACTTTAAAATAGCTAACTTCTGCCTTTTTGGGTATACTGAATTGAAAAAAGGACTTTAGAAGCAAGTCACAAAGTATTCAAGTGTCTGGCTTGGGAGAAAAGCCTCTTTTCTGTGGGACAGAGGATCTCTAACAAAGCATAACTTGCAGTACAATTACTTGCAAACTACCTTTCAACCCAAGACCACTCAAGTGTGTCTATATTGGCTCTGTAATTCAGTATTTCTTCCACCATAGTGAGCCTTTCTGCACACTGTAGCTAACTCATTTGATGGAGAGGCACAGGATGTAATCTGGGATTAATTACTGGAATTCAGTGCACCGCACTGCGCCTCTCTTCTCCTGGCGGCTCCAAGGCATCTGGTGGTGTCCAGGCTAATCTGGATGACAGTGGATTTGGATGGCAGCTGGAGGACACAGGTATCACTTAGTATATACAGCACCATTCAGAGCTCAAGACTGTGTGTGCGTCAAGCTTTGTGGGATAATTGTAGCAGGTATTGTATATTAGAAATGTGTGCATTTCTATTTATGTGTGCTTTTGTATTCATGCAAACACATTTTCAGTCACATGAGAATGTAGGTGAGTAAGTAGCAAGTGGAAAAGGCTGACAGGAGGCCCACGCAGGCTGTCGAGCCACGGGTGTTTACAGTTAAAATATTTGCCTGTCTAGGGGATCTGAGGAGCGGGAGATAAGGCAGAGACAGGCCCTGTCATGAACAGAACTGTCTGTCTCCCTCCCACCCAAGTCCTCTTTATTAAAAGAACATTGATTTCTCTTAGCCTTTGATAATCCCCCCCACCGGAGTCTAATCAAAACACATCAAATGTTTGCCACCAAGGACATCCACGTCAAAAAAATTCCTCGCTCGATGGCTGCCTTGTTTTTTTCAGCATTGCTCTGCTGCAGTGCGTGTTGATGCGATATGAGAAATAGTGCGAGAAAGTTATTGTGTTTTGTGGAATCGCCTTAAGTGACAGCCAAATCAGCAGTCTTGTATTGAAACTCCCCAATTTTTGGAAAGAATTTGCATCTTGACAAAAACTTTACAAGTTCCATCAGTCCTGCATAAATTTAAACCTCTGCTTTTTGCTTATTCTCCATATATTTTATTCACATACATCCTTCCTTATTTTACTGCTCTCCAATCATGATTGGGTAGTCCATATCGGGGGGGTGGGGTGGGTTACATCTGTAGCCCAAGCAGACATCTGGGCTTGTCTCCCAGTTGCCGGGTTGGGCCCCTCCTGGGCCCTGCGATGAGCGAAATTATTTTTAATGGATCTTCATAAAACCATCTGTATGAGCACACCTGCACACTGGAAGCCTATCGACAAAATGATTATGACCGCAGGACCCAGGAATTGCTCTAAAATGTGTAATCATTTTGTTTGCTGTATCCACTGCCTCCCTTCTCTTTCATGTTGCTGTCTTCTGTGGGCACGCTTCAACAAAGTGAGTTTTTTTCCTCTGTTTGAGTTCTACAGTCTGCATGATTTCCATTTAGATTTGAGGTGCTGTTTTTCAACATATACCAGGCCCCTGCTCTGCATTCAGGGATGCTTTATTTTAAATGCAGAGCAAATGGGTTGTCTGACCTGGCCAGACGTACATTGTCCCCAGTAATCGATGGTTAATTGTGGGTGTCAATAATTACAAATTGTAGATGTAAGGGTCTTGATTTGTCATCCAGCATTTATAAAGTCAGGCACTGATATTGGACAACAAGGCCTGGCTCACAATCTCCATTCCAGTCCATCCCAAAGGTGCAGGTGTTGAGGTCAGGGCTCATCAAACTCTGTCCCTATAGTCCTTGCTTTGTGCACTGGGGCACAGTCATGCTGGAATAGAAAAAGGGTCTTCCCCAAAGTGTTGCCACAAAGTTGAAAGCATAGCATTGTCCAAAATATCTTTGTATGCTGAAGCAGTGGGTTGCCCTTCACTGGAGACTGGGGCCTAGCCCAAACCCTGAAAAACAGCCCCACACCATTATCCCTCCTCCACCAAACTTCACAGTTGGCACAATGCAGTCGGGCAGGTAACTTTCTCCCAGCATCCACCGGACCCAGACTCACCCATCTGTGAAACATAGAATCGTGAATCATAGACATTGGATTTGAGGATGTGAGTCTAGCCATTCCATTCCATGGAGCTGCTGCTATGGAGTCAACTGAGCATTCGCAGCTTTGACACACCATGCACTTTAGGAGCTGTTGACCCTGCTGTGTGATTTTACATGGTCTTTACTTTATGGCTGAGCTGCTGTTGTTCCTAAATGCTTCGACTTTCTAATAATATCACTTACAGTTGACCGTGGAATATCCAGCAGGGATGAAATTTTACAGTCTTATTGTGACGGTGATATCCATCACAGTACCAAGCTTGAGATCACTGTTTTCTTCAGAATGGCCCAGTCTGCATTAAAAATATTTGCAAATAAAGACATCATGGCTAGGTGCTTGAGTTTATACACCTGTGGCAATGGGTCTGATTGAAACACCTGAATTCAGCGATTAAGGTCTAAGGGTATTTCCTGGATTTTTACATTATCTTTTAATCCACCTTTTTCAGGTACTTGCAAATAACACAATACCCATGTGTTTATATCAAAATTTCTCAGCTTTATGAATTTTTAAAAACCAATCTTTGAGATTTTTTTGAACCTCCTGAGACAACACACCTTTACTGATGTGGACCAATTGTTTTGGTGCTTGAAATAGGTTTACCAAAGTCTTATCTTCACAAAAGTAGTGAAATATATGAATAAAATAATAGATCAGTGCAAGAAACATGTCTAAAATGAAATTTTGTCATATCATTTTTCAACATAAATGTTTTCTATCATTCTATATTCACCAAAATGAAGCTGTCATCTTCATCACCACCTCTCAGTATTTGTTCCAAGACTTCTGAAACATCCAAATGCTTCGCTATCATTGGAGATCAACATGTCTAATCTTCTCCTCTCATTCTGGTCTCTCATCTTACTTCCTGCAAAAGCTGTGATAGGGAGGGCCTTAGGGATTCCAGAGTTTCATTTGTTTGGGAAAGGTTGATGGACAAAGGATTCATATAATGATGCTCAGTGAGAGGTGACGACATGTGCCCATTGCTATCTTACTGACCCTGTAACTCCTGCCGTGAATCAAGTGGGATGTCAAGCCAGGGCAGAAGTGAAAGATGAGATTCTCCTGTTCACAGAAGTGTTTGAACCGAATTTCTACAACGTAAAATGAAAGAGATATGAATTTAAAAAAGTGAAAAATCACAGTTGAGTGCTTAGACTTAAAAGGGTTTACAGGTGTGGCCAAATACTTTTGTCCATATATAGTACCTAGCTGGCTGTTAGTTCTGACTGGCTTACAACACCTTTTGACTGTGGAAAACCAGATATTTTTAAAGATGGTATCAATGAAGTATCCCGGTGCTAAAAAGTATGACGTAGGATCAATTACAGCAAAAATCATGGTTATGACTATTTTGACTAGTACTGAGATCACGATTATGAAACATTATTGCATCACATGCTTTGAAAATCTGTACATATTTATGATGTTTTTATGGCACCATTTTCAAACCAGTACACCCAAGAAGTCTTCTAAGAGGAATCACGGACAATTTGACCAACGGTTTGCCATGCAAATTGAGACAGACACACAAAAACATGGACATGTTGCCAATTATAGCAGTAAGATGATGCGCTATGACAACAATGAAGAAGAAAAAAAATTTTTTATGGTCAAAGTATAACAATGAACTAATGCTGGGCATAGATTAATTTTTTTTTAATCTAGATTAATCTCACTGCAATCCTGTAGTTAATCTAGATTAATCTAGATTAAAATGCTAGATTAAAATTTTGCCGAAGACATTAAAAAAATGCTTGACCTATCTAAATATTAAGGAAAATGCATCACAGACTGCTTGAGAACACCTCGCTTGCTCACCACTGAACCCTCACTTTAAAAAACAAAGTTTGCTCATTTATCATGTGGATTTCAACCATGGAAATATAACAGATAGATGGGTGAATGATGATTCAGATCAGCGCCTGTTCTCTCTTGCTCGCTCACAACCGCCCGACCCTCCCCTCTCTTCCTCTCTCTCTCTCTCTCTCTTTCTTAAAGGAGTGACGGACAACAAAAAGTCCAGCGCAACCTCTGGTCTGTGCTTATGTGCAAACAACATATAATATCAACTACTGGTTGTAATCACACACCCAAGCATCCACGCTTTCATTAAAAACAGACGCTGTCCAGTTCAGCGGAGAGCGACACAGCAGCTCGGATGTGACCCCTCTGAAACCACACACACATACACACACAGCCACACACGTCATGGCGGTGAATTGCAGAGCAACGCGTTCCCTCAACGCAGAACTACAAATGGTCGATGACGGCGTCATACGCTACGGACGCAGCGCAGAAGTATAAATCAGGCTTAAGCCTGCTCACAGCAGACCCAAACCTCCGCCCTCCTCCCATTGGAAATGACTGGAGGCGTGTTGGTAGCAACCACATGTGCTCGGCGGTGTGTCTGTAAGCCCCTTTAGTGAATAGATTAACGTGCAATAATTTTCTTATCATGCGATAAGAGTCTCACGTTAACTTAGCGCGTTAACTTAGCACATTAACACCGTTAACAGCCCAGCAATACAATGAACACTAAAACATTTACCACACAACAAAGCCAATGGACAAGAAAAACAGCATGCAGAACCATAATCCTATATTACAGTTTTACATACACAAGATGAATGGCGTTTCCTTGGCTTTTGGAGCCAGCCTCAAGTGGACCTTTAAGGAACTGCAGCTTTTGTGCATTAGTGTGTCAGCTTCATTTGTCAGCTTTTAGAGTTGCAACTTGGTTAATTAGTGGAACTGGAACTGCATAGTAGTAAAAGGGAAATGATTTTGATATAAAAAAGTGCATTTTGAACATCTTTATCTACGCCACTTTTGCATCATAACACAGAAGGGACTTCTTGACTGGCAGGTTCAATTGTCTCGACCACACATTCCCCTGTTACTCCTCATCAGATTTGATTTGTATGAAGATGTAGCGAATGTTTTATTTATTTCTGCCCTCTGAGGCCACCCGTAGGTACCCTCTGGGTGTATACTTTGATGAAATTCAATGAGATGAAATTTTAGCATCTCTTTTGGGGTTGGCCACATCATTTGAGGTGTTTCATTACAGCAGCTAGGGGATATCTTCTTTTGGGATGTGGCAGGCCTCATTCATCAATTTGAGATGAAGAGGAAAATTCAACTGTTCTGGCAACTTTCTGATTTTTTTAGCTTCCCCTGAAGTTCTGCATCTCAGAGATAACAAACTAAATGTTAAAGATGGATTTCATAGTGTACAAAGTGAAATGTTCTTAACACTTTTAGTGATACAGAATCAGTAAAATACAAAGAAATAGTGTAAAAAACATTTCCATTACAACTGTGTGCTCTGACTCCCATGGGTCCCTTTTAGATGTGTCATTGATGTTAGTGCACTCACATGTGTGTCAGATCTATGAATGCCCTGCCAGATTATTATTCTTTAGAGCCAGATGTTCCTCTGATTGGATGATGAGGAAAGAGCGATGAAGAGGAGAGACAACCAAATAATGAGGTTCGCTGCATCGCAGTGGCGCCTTTTCTGCTTCTGTGTCACTCAATCTCCAGTTGAGTTTGCACACTCTTCTACAAATTTCTTCTGTTTCTCTAACTCCACCGTGCCTCTTATCTTCCAGATTTATCTGTTTTCTCTCTTCTCTGTTTTCCTACACTCTCTCTGTCTCCATCTTCTTCCCCTCAGAGTGTCTCTCTCTCTCTCCCTCCCTCCCTCTCCCCTCCTCTTACTATTACTGATGTGGAGGCAGATGCTCCGGGCCCCCAGAAGGAGTGCGTCTCTGATATAAAAAGGGCCTAATGAATGGGAGCCGCCTGTTTGTGTGCCCGCCGCCAAGTAGTGCAGCTGCACAAGCGCTGGATGGCACAAACAAAAGCTCCCCCCTCTCGATCTGCCTCCTCCCCTTCTCTCTGCAAATCGGCTGGATGTTGCACGTGTGTGGCCTCAGATTGAGGCAAATGAGTTAATCCATAACAAGACCTAACACAAAAACAAACAAGTGAGCTTTACTCATTTATAACTCCGGTCCAAAGGGCTTTGTCCCAACATAAGGTGAAGTTATTGATGGCACGAGGCCGCTGCATTATTTCCACAACCTCTGTGTCTCTAACCTCACGCTGGGGTTGCGTCTCTGCGCTGAATTATTTCACTTTTCCCACCTGTGTTCATAGCTATTTTCGGTTAATTACTCCTAATGAATTTGTGTATCCTTATTGTCCTCTAGAGCACTGAAGAGTGGTCTCCTGTCAGCTGGTGAAAAAAATAATCCAAAGGCTCTTTTGTCAGTCTATAATCAATCTCTCAGGTTTTGATTGATGTGTGTCTGGTCCACTTTCTCTCTCTCTCTTTATCCATAGCAAGCATAGTATTGGTTTTTCCTTGCTTTTGTTTATTCCATTATCTTAAGGCTTTGTTGGGGGTGTAATGGAAGCTTAGAGGAACAGGTGATGGGGCTAATTAGTCATTAGCGAAGAGATTAGGGTCCCAAATGACAAGTGCATGCTTTACAAGGTCATAATTTGATTAAAGTCTCTGCCAGTTGATGGGAGAAGCTACTCTGAGATGATTAACTTGTCCCCTCCATTCGTCTGTCTTTCTCTCCACATGCCACTCAGATGATCTGTAATTTTATCAAACATACATGGAAGCAAGAGCATGTTTCAACGGGTTCCTTTGGCCAAACAGTCTTGGTTCCTCTTCACAGGAGGTTGTCATTTACGCAAACACCAGCAGTTCTCGTCTACCTATAACCGTTAAGTTTCATTTCTCTCCTGCTGATGTAGGCATTAACAATAAAAACATTAAAGCAAAACAGCAGAACAGACTCTAATTGCAAGGAACTTGTAGAAAATAGCTTGTTTATCATTTATATAGCTTAGCTTTAGCAGAGGTGCTGGTGAGTGTACAGAGCTACCGTGTCTACAGCCGCTTCTCAGACCTCTTTTGACACCACTGTCTACTTCTTTGAATCATCAAGGGCTTAAGACAAGCAAGCCATGAGATAAGACACCTTTAAACTGTTGTAATTTAAACCAGTGGTTCTCAGCTGGACCCACCTCTACCCACTCATGAGAAATCGGGACCCAAACTTTGAAATATGTTGAACCACTCAAATTTGCAGAAAGAAAAATGGTGCATTTTGGAAACGCAACGGAAAAAATATATTACTGAACAAAGAGACAGGACAAAACACACATGTTTATAAAGCTCATGATTACAGAAAGAAATGCTTGCATACATTTTATTTTACACCAATTTCACACGTGGCTACACGTGGTTTTAAAGATGACAGACTCAAAGCTTTCAGACTATGCCTCAATATAGTAACCTCACCACACAGAAACCCAGTGGCTGGACTTTGGAGAAATGACAGTTACACTGATGTTTGTGTAGGTGCAGGCACTGTGTTGGACGATAAGATGACTAGAGAGCAAATACAACTTTAAAAGAATGTACATGTAATGTTTCCTACAGATAGTTCTTTCCAGATCAAAGCCTTACTTATGATCACGGTGTGTGATTAGAGTCTGATGTCAAACAGATCCCGAAGTGAGCAGTGGTCAAGCCATTAATGTTCCTTCCATGTTCCAGCAAGTTAAAAGTCTTGTGGTGGGGCACAGGTGGCAGAATGGTTAAGGTGCGTGACCCATATACACGGGCGGCCCGGGCTTGAATCCAGCCTGAGGCCCTTCACCGCATGCCTCTCCCCGCTCTCTACCCTGTTTCCGACTCTATCCACTTTCCTCTCCTCTATCAAATAAAGGCACAAAATGCCCAAAATAAACCTTAAAAAAAAAAAAAAAGTCTTGTGGCATTAAGTTTCAGCTTTAGGATGACAGCAGGGATTGTATTGTCCTGTGATTGGAGTCTGATGTCCAACAGATCCTGAAGTGAGCAGTGGTCAGGCCAT